>NC_064028.1:0-632052 GCF_917208135.1 Athalia rosae | reverse complement strand
GAGAATAAAAAATATGTGAGTTGAAATCATACTGGTCAATACATAAATTTTACAAAACAACTACTACTAACCTGAAGCTCTGACCTCCGTTAAGTGTTATTGAAAGTCCCAGTTCGCTGTCTGGAAATGCAATTTTCTTCATCATTGAGGCTGGCATTTTGTTTACGGTTTTCATCATTACAGAGAGCTGGATATCATTTTACATTCAACATTTGTCAGATATCGTTCAGCAACAGAAATTGCGATCACTTGCGTCAACGACGACTGGGATATACACAGACCATAAACAGAGTTATGGAATCGTAAGTAGAGAGACCATTGAAATAATGGTGTGTCAACAAATGTAACCGTTCATGTTACACCATCCAAAATTCATTCCCAATTTTTTCCCAATTTTTTCCTGATTTTTTCCAATTTTTTCCGATTTTTGCCGATTTTTTAAAGATTTTGAAAATTATTTCTCATTTGTGCCGCCCCTGGGTGATGCGGGCCTTTAAAATTAATTGTACGGCCCTATTTTGAGGCCCCGCCCATTTATCTAAGCTCCGCCCACCGCGAGTACAGCTAGCGCCATGTGGCGGATTTTCGGTGAACTAACCCCCGGAAAAACGCGAAAGTTTTGACCCTTCTTCTAGAAAAGCCGGAAAAGTATTGACCACTCCGGGCCCCAATAATTTCAGGCGGGTCAATTCTATTCCGACTGTGCTCGGAGAAGGGTCAAAACTTTCACGTTTTTCGATCAGAAAAAGGGTCAATACTTTTCCGGTTTTGCTTGAAGAAGGGTCAAAACTTTCGCGTTTTTCTGGGGGTTAGTTCACCGAAATTCCGCCACATGGCGCTAGCTGTACTCGCGGTGGGCGGAGCTCAGAGAAAATGAGGTCAATACTTTCCCGGTTTTGCTCGGAGGAGGGTCAAAACTTTCGCGTTTTTCTGGGAGTTAGTTCACCGAAAATCCGCCACATGGCGCTAGCTGTACTCGCGGTGGGCGGAGCTTAGAGAAAATGGCGGCGCCCAGAAAAATGGGCGGAAAATTTGTATAATTAATTAAAAAATCGGAAAGAATCAGAAAAAATTAGAAAAAATCAGAAAAAAATTGGGAATAAATCTGGGATGATGTAACTTCAATTACATATCATGAATCGCTTTTAGGGTTAGGGCAAGATGCGGTAATTGCGAAATTAATTACAAAAACGAGGAAACAAGGGAAAATTAGGGAACAATTCTGGAATGGGTGCACATTGATGGTCTCTGTCGTTCACCTTGACGTGTGTGGCTCCACGCGCAAATGACACTCGCAGGTAACCCCCCAGATCAGAGAAAATTGAAAGAATTCATGTGGTTTATAATCTCTATCGCGTGACATTCGGTGACATGCGCAAAGTGCAGCGTGCTCTACTCTCCTCCTCAAATCTTGAAACATTTTCCGAAAGGCGTACAGAACACAAAGAGTGCATGTTTGGTTTGCCCCGAGCCCAACAGGTGAGCTTAGAAAAGATTTACTGGTCAGTTGAGAGATGAGAATCTGGTTTTTCTTCTTACCGATGTCATTCTCTTCACTCCGATACCGTTTTCAGGTTACCTGCATCTCGGAGGCCTCCGTACAGCTCTATGCAACATGGTGCAACTATGCATTGGCTCGAGCAAACTGAGGAAATTTTATTCTTCGCTTAGAAGACACGGATCAAACAGGACTCGTGCCAGATGCTGCCCGTAAACTCGAAGGGGATCTATTTTGGGCTGGAATCAATCCGGACAAAGACCCCACAAGCTAAAGTGTACTTTCATTATATTTTCTCACCTCTCTTTCATTTTCATTTTCAGGAGAGCATTGGACAGTCTGAAGAAACGGTGGCACCGTCTTTGCATAGAAAATACAAGAATATCCTCGATGCAATGACACCAATAGACTATACAATATCCTGTGGTTCGGTGATTCACACATCCGATTATTATGTGTGCCGAATGAATAATTATGTTGAAATGAATAATAATGTATACGTCTCGTATCTTAGAGATGCGAAGAAATTAATAATTCAATGTTAATTGAAATGAAACTATCGTTCATACTCTTGTAACGCATTAATCTTAAGTATACGAAAATGATTTTATATTGTCTATCGCAAAGTCTCAATATGTATTCTTGACGATCAATTAATTAATAAAAACTCATTGTAATCAATACGTCGATTGTTCAGTTATTAATGATCCATTCGTGTATGCATCATTAGATGATATCATAGATATGATGATATCCATTGTTGATCATATGTTCTTGTGTAAATCATATCACACATTATCACATGCATGCATGCGTATCAGATCACACTGAATCACAACCGACAGTATATCGTAGAGCTCTAGAATACAGGCCTTGAAAATTGAAAGCTAGCCCAAAAGTAGGTATTTGTATCAGGAGAACAGAAATCCTGAGGAGGTATTCCGAGACCGAGTGCCTCATCCTGTGTATGCATTCGATCCTGTGTATAGAATCCCTTTCGAATTTTTTTTTTTTTTTTTTGGTATCAGGAGAACAGGATATCCGAGGAGGTATTCCAAATCCGGAAATAAAAATTTTCGCCGAAAATAAAAATTTGTATCAGGAGAACAGAAATCCTGAGGAGGTATTCCGAGACCGGGTGCCTCATCCTGTGTATGCATTCGATCCTGTGTATAGAATCTCTTGCGAATTTTTTTTTTTTTTTTGGTATCAGGAGAACAGGATACCCGAGGAGGTATTCCAAATTCGGAAATAAAAATTTTCGCCGAAAATAAAAATTTGTATCAGGAGAACAGAAATCCTGAGGAGGTATTCCGAGACCGAGTGCCTCATCCTGTGTATGCATTCGATCCTGTGTATAGAATCCCTTTCGATTTTTTTTTTTTTTTTTTTTGGTATCAGGAGAACAGGATATCCGAGGAGGTATTCTAAATCCGGAAATAAAAATTTTCGCCGAAAATAAAAATTTGTATCAGGAGAACAGAAATCCTGAGGAGGTATTCCGAGACCGGGTGCCTCATCCTGTGTATGCATTCGATCCTGTGTATAGAATCTCTTGCGAATTTTTTTTTTTTTTTTTTGGTATCAGGAGAACAGGATACCCGAGGAGGTATTCCAAATTCGGAAATAAAAATTTTCGCCGAAAATAAAAATTTGTATCAGGAGAACAGAAATCCTGAGGAGGTATTCCGAGACCGGGTGCCTCATCCTGTGTATGCATTCGATCCTGTGTATGGAATCTCTTTCAAAATTTGTTTTTTGTATCAGGAGAACAGGATACCTGAGGAGGTATTCCTAGACATCATGTTGTATCGTACTTTTTCACTTGCTTGCTCACTTTCTGTTATTCTAGGACTCTACATGTCAATGAGTCATGGTTTCAGGGGTTTAAGGGTGTAAATAATACAAAACCTTTTTTGGTTTGAAAATAGCTTGTCATTTATCCATGAGTTATGCAGGTGAAATACATTTAGCATACATACAATCTTTAAATAATTATTGAAAACTTTGCAATATTATTGACAAGACGGATAATGTTCATTTCAATATCACGACATTGCTCCAGTAATACGAATGAATACAACTTATGAATACATTGTATAAGAACTTATTCGTATACATCAATTAATGGACGCTATGCATATGTATGATAATTATTTTTAAAGTTGTAAACTGGTGGGTGTAAGCACACTTTCTGTAGCAGGTGAGAAGATGCTCGTCAGAAAGTGCTGATACCAGATAAATAGCGCACAGAAATCGGTTCACTATGCTCCACTCAGGATTTCGTTAATCGAATCTGCAAGTTGAAGGAGAGGTGGCAATTCTTCCTCCAGTACAACCTCATTGCCGCAGTCTCCTTTTCCAGTCTACGATCGTTGGATTAGAGCATCCTTGTATTCGAAATAAAAAACTGAAACCAAAATAGAGATCATTCAATATATCTATGCTTATATTATTCATAAAAGACACTGATGTTATCCAACAATACCTCGCCTATATCAAGCTGAGGTATTTTGGAGGAGAACTTGAACCTGCTCACTGCAAAGGATAGAAGTATCAGCGATTGCAACAGGTGGATTAATACTAACGGAATTGGAATGGTTACTAGTATAATTCTAGACGTTTTGATTGAAAGTAAGGGCCTACGGGTCCACTCCTCGTCGTCTTCATCATTTGACACGAAGATATTCGAAACGAAATCGTTGTTCAACTTTGTAATTAGACCCTTGCTTCCTAGATTGAAATATGAAGAATCACTGCCTTCTCATCATTATTTCTCATCATCTATATTTTCCCTCATTTCTCCTGAATGTTTTGCAATTTTTTACTTGATTTTCAATTAATTAATGGACCTCCTTTATCCCCTGCAATGATATGCAGGTGGAATGACATGACCTCGAAATCATTTCTAGATTTTTTTCGATTTTTCAATCGATTCATACATATATTGAACATTGATTATTCAATCGCCGCATCTTTCCAGCCCCTCAAGGCGCCTAGCGATATGCACCCCCGCATTACACGCGGGTCCGCGACCAAAGCGCCTGATGATAGATGCACCCGCATTACACGCGACTCCTCCGCTGTAAGGCGGGTCTCGGTGAGTCAAGGGGCAAGAAACTTGGAATTTTAGTTCACGCAAGTTCCGCGGGCTCATGTTAAGCTACTCGGCGCTGCCTGTCACTTTTTCGGCGGGATGGATGGGGTAATTGAATAATTAATTAACAAATCGAAAATAAATCGGGAAAAATGGGAAATAATCAGAAAAAAAATTGGAAATAAATCTGTAAAATAAACGATGAAGGTTGGGATGCAGCAGACATGCAATGTTACATCAAAGCATAACAGTGATATAACGTACTGCTGTAATCGAATCACTGCGTGAACAAGGACTGCTTGTAATCGTAATTGAAGTGGGAGGTGAAGAAATCAGACCATGATCGATGTATGTATATGTATTTACGTGACTTTGGTCAACACGTTATATCTTGTGGTAAATAGACATCAAAATATAGTAATATGATGATATTGTTACGGTATGCCCTTTCTTTACAGTCATCCACACTGATGGTTGTTTTTTTTCTTTCCTTATTTGCGTTCATCCATTACAAACCGCATCTGTATTTTGCGCATTATTGCAGCTATAACTCCAGTATTATTTTATCATTTATTCTTGAAATAATTAAACACTCATCTTATACAGATCCATACAGGTGAAGTAAAAACTTTATATCAAATGTAACCGCGTGCCAAAAGTAATGCTCCACCCATAATCGTAGAGGCGCACTTTTTTCCTAATATGAAAATGCAATTATACATACATATACCTACGTATGTATAAGTATATCTTATATATTATCATAGTGACATAACTTTTTGTTAAATATAGCGCAGCATTGCGCAGATAATATGTGCGGCCGTGCCAAAATATGGAAATCTTCAATACCTCAAGGAGATGGACATTGCACCGATAACGTATGGTCAAAACTGAATCAAGCGCCTACACATTTCATCTTAATATTTTCAAAGTCGCCGCTCGTTGAACTAAGCGATAATTCGGGTAGTTTGTAATACATCGATCGATACCCTTAAGCCTGAATTTCTTCTTTGTTACGAGTTACAGCTCTAAATGTTTGAATTCAATTTTTTGAGAATGCATGCTCCAGTGATAACAATTCGAACACCGCTGATATTAGTTGATAATCGGTATTATTACACTGACGCATCGAATGCATGCATGATGCTGCATAACGATTAGATTCCCAGCTACTATTTAAATAAACTATACTTCGTTACTAGCTGTACAGATTACAATACGCGGCCTACATTCATAAAATACCCGTACACCTACAGGTGTAACCAATGCAGAATACAGATGTGCCGAGAAAAATTTGGGTCATACTATCACGTGTTATACGTACAGTATGTATATTTACACGGACGAGGGGTCATCACAGTACATACGGCAAACTCTACCCATTTAAATTTGTTGCAAACGTACAGAAAAAATAAATCAAATCTAACATGATGTAGAGTTTAATGTGGGTTCACCTTCGCGTATTATATATAGATATGTCGACAATTGATCGCTGCTGATTTTTATTATCCACAAGCGGCCATCATTCACCATATAGGTATACCGGCCGTTTTCATTTCGACTTCTTTTTGTGGTTTCATTTTTGGTCAAGCTTCAATTATTTGATGATTCGTTTATTTACTTAACGATAAGTGTACTACTTCAAATATAATATTTAATAAATCTATATAGGTATACAATATTACTTCATCTATACAAAATACACCCAGCGATACCTGTTATCAGCCCCGGCTCATCCAGGGCGCACGATTTGCTGTATGGGGATACCTATTTATTACAATAATTTATCATATTATTCAATAAACAAAGTATACGTGTTGTCTTGTTCACAGTAGGTTTCCGTTCGACAATTGGAGTGATTGCCGGTAAATGGGGTTGATTCCCTTGAATCGCGAGCGTATAACATTATTATCCCAGCGACGGACTTGACAAAAAGAATTTTATCACATGATATGATTTAATTGTACGTGGCACAGCTCACAGAACGGTATATAGACATGGTAGAGCTGGACATTATGATTGATAATTTCGTCGGTCCTGTGAAATAACTCGTGTTTGACGAATTTCTTCTAAATTCCGTACGGATGTGCGAGGATTTTGTGCATTTGACGTACCATTTTCCTTCAAATTAATTCGCCCTTTTTGTTATTCTTCATTCTATATCCTATGGGGTCCCAGTGAATGATTTATTGCAAAGTTCGAGTTCGATAACAAATACCTGCAAGGGGATCTGTCATGTATTAGCCTAGTTTTGACGTAACAATGGATTGAAGATCCAACATTTCGAATTATTGCTGAAAGTAATTTCGGAGCAATTCAAAATATCCCAATTTTAATCGCAATAACATTAACAAAGTAACTATTGATCAAATGAGTTCCCGCGTCTGTATACCATGATTGCAACGATTTTATCCACTCGGAATATTTGTGTCACGAAATAGGTGAAATTTGGATTTCATCTCAGGATCCTATTGCACATCGATGATGAGTTACTTTGAAGCTGGTTGCTGCGATTGTTGGCCGTGCGATCACGCGATAAATTGCAACGATGAAATGAATCGAGGTGCTTTGCTCGACAGAGGTGGACATCGAAGCCTGAAAACGAAGAATTTTACTGCGACGGTGGCTCGTTGATCGCAGGAAGAGAACGTCCGATTGCGGCTCTCAATTCGTGGGTTCCTTCCTTTCCGTCGACACGATCTGTGCTCCATTGAAGACTTTTTGCAGGTCCAGATGCCTCCTTCGTACTCGCCGCAATCGTATCCGCAGGCTGACTGGACGAATTAAACGTGGCGCTAGATGAGAATCGGGAGGCTAATGTCTCCGAGGCATCGCTGATCACGTGTAACTGCTTCTGTAAAATTAGTAAGGTCAGCTTTTTTTTTATCTTCAAGTACTGATAAATACTGAAAAGCAAATAACATCGAATACAGAATCCCTGTTTATGAATGAAAAAATCTTGTATCGAAAATAAATGAAAAGGAGACGATTTTTGATATTCAGAAGAAATTTAAAAATAGAAAGTATCAAAGGAGATTCCCGAGAACCCAGCTCCTTTCTTTCATCCGTCAATTTGGAAAAACAGGCGTGTAAAGCACACGGCTACATCAAAGAAGGGCGAATGAGGAAATTTGAAATTTCACCAACCTTGATATTGTCGCGATTCTCGTTATGCGACCACGTCGCTTCCTTCCTCAACGTCTCCAATTGTTCCTCGAGGGGGTCTGTGACATTCCGTAGCTTTACACTTTGCATCTCACGGTCAATCGCGTGTCCGTCTTTTTTCCAGGTATAAATAGCCGGCTCGATACCGGCACGCAAATTGCTTGTGGAATGTTCAGGTGCCTGTATCCTGACCGGGATTTCCTCTATGTCATTCTTTCGCCATTGGTTTCCATTGTATTTGGAGGAAACAGCCGAGACGGCTATGTACGCGTTGTTTCTCCCCCTGTTTCCCTCAAGAGCGGCGCCTTGGTTGAGTATGGGCATAGCGGTAACCCTGTGATAGGCGAACTGCTTCCACTTTGGCCAAGTGACGGTGTTCGAAGGCTTGCCAAATTTGTTCCACTCGTTGGTGATCTTGGGTGGCCAAGTCCTAGGGTTCGTATCTATCTGGACGTTCCACCTGTGCCGAACGGTGTCCCCGCTCCCTCGATTCGCCCCGTAGGACTCCACGGTTTTCAATTTGTACGGTTTCCAGGTGGACTGGTCAGCCGGCATGACCCAGGCACCGACGGACTGGATTTTCGGGGACATCGCGGTCTTTGGCGGCCAGATTTTAGGATCGGTATCCATGTCGTTGGTCCAGGAGCTTTTCCGATTTCCCGAATCCGCGCTCTTGTAATTCTTGGCCTGTTTTGCCCAAGCGGGCTTACCGCCTCCCCCGATTTTGTTTCCTTCAGATTTGATGTTTGCCGAACTCTTGTCCGCTTTGTATTTACCGCTCTTCGTCCCTTTGGCGGAGCCCTTGACTTCCTTGATCAAGTTCGTATCGAAGGCGTCGCTCTCCTCGTTGTCCAGGCCCAACTTCCTCACCAGTGCAGCGTTAGGGTTGTAAGATTTTCCGTTGGCGTCTTTGGGCCACGGTTTCGTGTCCGTTAATTTGAACGGCCAGGTGGCCGGGTCCGAGGTGAGACTGTTCCAAGTCTTCATCGTAATCTTGGGCGAGATTCCGGTCCCCAGCTCTTTCTGCTTCTGCTTGAGCGGTGCACGTCCCAAATCCGTGCCGCTTTCCCTGCCCCGTCCCTCTTCCCAAGGTGACCTGGCCACCCCCTCGGATCTTTCGTAGCTTTTCACGCCTCCCTGTCCACTCCAGGGTGCCTTCGCCCAGGAGCTGGTCCCTCCGATTCTCGTCCACGCGTCGAAACCACCCGAGTGCTCCCCCTGCGAAGACCAGCCTTTTCCGCTGTCGTTCTCCTGAACTCTGGGCCAGTAATCCCTCTGCCTGTCCCAGCTGGTCTTGCGCTCCTCCAACTGTGGCCATATCCGCCGATCACTCTGAGACTCTGCCCACGACCATTTCGCGCTCGGGGGATCGTCCCGCTCTTCCGACTTCCAGTTGGGTCTTCCGTATTTGTATCGAGTGTCGTGCCAACTTTTACTGGCCGCGTATTCGCGCCCTGGGGGTCTGTACTCTCGGTTTTGCGCGTAATTCGGTACCTTCGGTAAATACCCGTCCCCCGCCAATCGCCCCCTCATATTATAATCCCTGGAGTTCGAATCGGGCGCGAACTGCTGGGGGTATCCGGAGAAGTCAATCGTCATGTCTTTGGGGTCATCGAACTCCCGCATCCGAAGGGATCCTCGATTTTTCGCCGGATAACCGGAGGAGGACTCTTGACGGTGGGAACCTCCCCCCTGGTGAGTGTTCACCTTCCCGAAGTGCAGGTGACGAGGCTGCGCGTATTCCCCGGAGGATTCGAGTGTCAGAGCCGGGCGTTCCTCGTCCGATCCTTTGCGCTCGTCGAGCTGCTTACCCTTGCCGAGCTGTTGGACGAACTCGCGACCGGAAGACGATGACAGGGGACTCGAAGGGACGGTGAAGCGTACTTTCGCTATCGAGGACTCGTCTTCCTGGAAATTGAAAATATTCGAGGGTCTAAAACACCTCTGCGAAGTTTATTTTTCGAGTTCTGCCTACTCCCCGAAGAGTTCTGGAATTATTTAAAAGCTCCGAAAATATTTCCGTCGATAAAGGGGATGAAAACCCCCTGGAAAAAAAAAACAACTCGATTCTCCATAAATGAGGGGCCAACTTCGCAGAGGTACGTCGACCGATCGAAAGGGTCCTTCTCGACCGAATTCTCTGGTCAGATGAATTACCTGCACGCTTTGTGACCAGGGTGGTCCGAAGAGCCTTTCAGCAACGAGTCGCCACTGCACCGGAGTCGTGAGCCAAGGAGTTTCGGTGGTTGTCATCAACGGCGCGGTCGTTGCCAAGGTGGTGGTACTGGTTGAAAACCTATGCTGTCTCCGCTTTTTCTTCTTCTTTTTCGGCTTTTTCCTGGGCTTTGTCGGGGTTGTGGATATGGGGGAGGTTGTGGTTGTCGTCGTAACGGCCGAGGTCACATCAAATGTTCTTTTCCTAGCTTCGAGAGCCTGCCGTGACAGCTCCAGACCACCTTCTACGTCCACTGAAATTTGTATCACGATATGGAGGATTGGAGTCAGCGGGTCCGAAGAGAACGGAAATCAGATACCGGGGTTTGAGGACCCCTGGTCACTATATTAGCCTGAATGCGGGACGGTCTCAGGAACAAAATAATCGTGGAAACAGAGCGTGATAATGTTGACGGACTTACTCAGAAGTCGATGAACCCGCTCCCAGCGACGAGGGTCTTCCGCAAGCTTCACGAGCAGTTCTAGCAAACTTTCCGCAAGGGCGCCTTCGTGAGCCTGAGAAAGTCACGCGGAGTTTTAATCAACTTGCGTAAGACGAATCGTACGAGTGTTATCCTAGAGCAGCAGCTGCGGGGCGTTAAATTGACCAGACATCGAATCTCCTCGACTACGATATTATCGGATATTCCGGTCAAATATCAAGATTGCTCTACATCCCGTCGGCATTTCTTCGCTCCCCCGAGGGGATCGATGCACCGCGGTGCCGGCTGCACTTTCAACGTTCAACTGGAACGCATCAGTTTTTCCCACGAACTGTTCGACGTTCATAAATCATCGGCGATAATCGGAAGTAATGGACCGAAATTGGCAATTTTTTTTTTTCTATCTTTTCTCTTCAACAATCGTTCGCGCTGCGATTCCGATCGATGCCAGCGAGCAGAATCACTTTTCGAAGCAGCTGCTCGTTACACCGTGTTGTAAGGAATTTGCCGAACCAGCAGCTATGAAAATTTCATCGTTTCATTCGAAAACCGCGATTATCGGCGTCGTAAGGGTGATTTTGTATTCTTCGTACGAGCACGAGTATGTATCATAGTATACGCCGGAAATTCATGACGGTCGATGCTCTACGGTTTGTTATAGAAAAAATAAAAAAAAATCCCCGCCTCGCGTAGAAAATATCTTGGCTAGGAATCCGAGCGTACCAGTTCCGATAGGCTAATGAATTAAAAGCGGTAGCGAATTCGAGTGAGTTGCATTCAGATACGCGGAGTACATTTCAATGCGTGCGCCGTGCAAAACCTGTTCCTCTCATATACCCGCATTCGCGTTTGCGAGGTATTTATAATGGTACACCGACCCATGGCCACGGTGTCATTTACGGAGTCGGTAATTGTCACTTTTAAAATCGCAGAATTTATAATGATATCTATGGACGGAGTACGACGTCGCGACGGTGGCACTCGGGGACTAGCTAACGAGATCCGGGGGTATTTTTTATTTCGCTGCATCGGCAGAATATTTCGAATTACGCGAGCGGTGAGCTGTACAGTCGCATCAGCGCTCCTGAATCGCTGTCACTTAACTAAACCAATTTTCTCGCCGAGTTTCCATCATCGGTATCGCGACCGGCGAAATTTCAATCTGGAATCAACGTTGAAAGTCTTCTCATCGACATTCAATTATCATTTTTGTCATTCGTACAGAGCGCGCGCACTTTTGCGTGGCGATGAATATCCTACTTTGGAAAAGTGAACCCCGAAAATGAACGATCAGCCGTTATCGGGTTTAAGTTCGAACTTCCGGGCATAACGAATGTCGCGAATACTCTTTCGCGTATTTCGCGCGACCGTCGCGTCGTACCCGTGCAGGCGTACGCGTCGAAGCAAAAGCGAAAAGAGTGCAAGTTTCAAGCTCGCGCTCACCCCGAGGTCCTGAAGCTTCTGCTGCTGCACTTGTTCAGCGGCGTACTCCGCTCGTAAATAGGCCTCCAAGTCACGGAGAACGGCCTCCTGCCTCTTCTGCAGTTTTCTCGGCTCGGCGGTGAGCTCCGGAGAATCGGGATTCAGAATATTCGGATTCGCGAAGACCGCGTCGCCGGTGGAAGTCAGCTCCGCGTAATCGTCGAGTTCCGCTACGCGCGGCTCCTCGAGATCCTCGGCAAGTTGCTGCGCATTTACGTGTACGTATGAATCGCGACGGTCCTCGTACAGCGAGAAACCGGTGTTCTAATAATTACTCGACTTTTTTTTTCTTACTTGAACCGCGGCGGGTGTCGCTCCCGCTCCCGCTTCCGCGTCGCCGCCGCCGCCGCAGGGTTTCTCCGTGTTCCCCGTGTTTCCCACGAACTGTTTGTTGAGCTCGTCGAGCATTTCCTTGGTGCTGAACCTCTTCTCCACCCTGGAAACGTTCACCTGCTTGATCTCTTTCTGCGTACTGAGCTCCTTCTTCACGGTAGGCACACGTTTCTCCTTCGCGGCGTCCACGCTCCCGCCACCCCCGACTCCGAAGCGACTCTTCTCTTTGTACTTGAGAAGCTCGCTCACCTACAACGAATCCGAGAAGGACACAGAGTTGAGTACCTTTGCAGGGAATAACCCTCTCTTATCGATAAGTTGAGCGTCTTTTTCGCCGTCCCGACCTCCTCATCCTTCGCCTCGACGCCCCCGAGGGCCGTCTCGTTGGAGGACTCGCTCTCGTCCGACCCGCTCTCGACGCTCTTCTCCCTCGAGTCGAAGTCCTTCTTCGCCGCGTCCCGCAGCAGCAGCTTCCGCTCCGCACTCCCGGAAGGGTTGCTCCGATTCACCTCTTGTTCGTCGTGCCGCGACATCGCCTCGTGCGATTCCGCGGCTGCCCTCAGTTCGTCAACGTACTCGTCCATCTCCGTCTCCGCGTCCTCCTTGCCCTCGCCCTCGTATTCCTCCTCTCCGGGTCCGCCCGTTTCCTCGACCTCATCCTCCTCGGCGGGCTCCTCCGCGGACGGACTGCCGAACTTTTCGAAATTTTCGCCGCCGGTCTTCGCCCCGGTCTTCGACAATTCCTCGACGATCGAGCCGGTGATATTCGAATGGGGAAGGGCCGCGCGACGAAGATCCTGCGGAACGAGAACGGGGCATTTCGAAACAGAGGGATCAGACATCCGAGCTGAAAATTTGGCGGCGGGTATATAATTCTAGGTACGGTTGGATGCTCACCGAAATTCCGTCGCCCTGACCGGTATCGCCCGCGCTGTTTACTGCAACAGAGAAAAAAGGGGAAGAGGAATAAGTGTGCGAACGAACGAACGGACGGACGGACGGTCGAGCGTTGCATAATTCGAATGGCGCTTCGTATAATTTCTCAAAGTTCCGCGAGCCTGGAATACGGTTAACAAGCGAATTCTATTAGCCACTCGATTTTAATTGAGTGCGCGAGGTGGGGCGCAGCACCTGGCGCGACGGAAGGCGGCGAGTAGCTGTGATGAAATTTTCAGTCAATTTAGCTGGTAACGAAATACAGAAGGGGGTTTGGTGAACCTCGCGAGTCACGCTTTGATCCCGCTAGAAGGTAAATTACAGGCTGCCCCATAGTTAAATGAAATTCTCTTCGCGCCTCCGTACAGCTGGTTGTAAAACGGAGCGCGCGAACGAAAGTGGTGTCAGTCGGGGTGTCCAAGTGCTTCGTTATAATCGAACCAAGCCTCCGCGATAAATTTCATCCTATTGTCTCCTCGCACCTTTTCCGACGACTAACCGATTACCACCCCTTCGCACTTGCGACGTTCCGTTACTCGCCAAACGGCGCGAGTGCCGGAAAAAATGCCCCACTTACATTATCGCCTTTATCCCGATTCTCGTTCGAGAAACAACCAAATGTCCCGGCTAATTTAATTCACGCTCATGGAATCCGATTTTCCTCCTATACCGCAAATTAATCGCCCGACGTTATCAACTGCAGCAGCGTAATCAAACTTTGCGACTGCCGATCCCGATTCCCTACCATGTCGAATGTATTCGCTCTGTACGCGAGCTCTTCAACACCCGACAGAATGATATCGTCCTCGTTGTAATTTTCTGCCTCATTCAGGCGACTAATCCAGCTACAGCTGCGAGCGAACGTTGAAAGGGGCGTGATTTTTTGTTCCGGAAAAATCCAGAAAACGAGAAAAAGAAGAAAATACTCGCGGAGAGGAATAATGGAATCGTCGCAGTTCAAACTCTGAAATGGAATCGTTCCCTCTTCTTGTCTCACGCGTGCGAAATAGACAAAAATGCAGCGGATTTTTATTCGGAAGTCAACGCGCGAAATTTCGTCAGCGTATTTAGGCGACTTTTTGGGACGCGAAAAGCTCTTCTCGGCCGGGTCGATAAACTTCTTCCAGGTTTTAGCGTAGCCAGCGGTTTACCAAAACGCTACAGTGTTTCGGGAGATTAATATTCCGGTTGAACCATTTTTTCCATCGTCTTCTCTTGGAAATGGTTAGGTTTCTCTGACGACGTAACCAATCGCCCCGTCGAAATTCCCCGTTTCAACGGAGCGCGGGGAATCGATCTTCCGTCGCTATCTATGTATCTCTTCCTTTGCTTTTTTACCAGCGTCGTGTTTTTTTTTTTTTTTTTTGGAGCGCGGATCTCCCAGCGGTAGTAAAGCTGTCGGCGCGGCGACGTTGTTCGTGCTTTCGGATGAGATGAAAAAATGTTAATTTCCTCGACAAATGTAATACGAGCGGAGAGTAAAAATGTACTCGGAGGGTTGAATATGCTCGGAACGAGGTCGCGAGTTACACGAATGGCTGGATCACTAAATTACCAAATTACTAAAGGGGTCGGAGGACCGCTACCCAACGTAGGTAGGTATCCTTATAATTTTCCCGTCCACTTAGCCACGCTGAACGCGGAGAATCTTCCGAACGTTTCCCCTTTAATTAGAACTTGCACCTCCGAAGCGCCGGGCTGGCCATAAAAAAATTACCCAGGATTTATTCGAAGATTTGCCTTTTTCTTGCAACAGCCGACGCGTTATCCCCACTTCGTTTCACGTCTCGGTGAAATCGTAGGACTCACAATCAGTTCATCTCTGATGCACGAAATCGGAGGAGAGGAACACGCGTCTAAGTATCGGTCCGAAGAGCGAAGAATGTAGGTATACAGGACTGTCGCGATAACTCCTCAGAGATTTGAAAACTTTGCAATTTATTCTTTCGCCGCTCCGTATAGCTGCGGTGGTCGAATAACGTCTGCGAAATTGCCGCCGTGTACCTCCGATAGTTTACGAATAGCCTTGGGATCGGACGAAGGAGTAAAAAAGGAACGGCTGAAATGAGGATCGCGCTTCGTTTTCCGACAGGCAACGGCTCTCGATTCGCCTGCGGTCTCGCCTTGTCGTTTCTGTGCTCTGATTTTGACGCCCCGTGATTTTGGTCGGCAGCGTTGCCCCGATACCGCGGAGTGTGTTGTATTCCTCGCGAATCCGACTCTCCGTAACTTCGAATGCACCTGGGTAAGGTGTAGTATAATGTGTACGCGTTCGCGCTTGTGTATGTTTTCATAATTCCTCAACTTTTGCGGACCGCCTCGCTCCTTTTTTGAAACTTTATTTTTCGCCAGAGAAAAGAAAGGAGCGGAGTAAGAGAAGAACGAATCAGCACAGCCCCGTAACGATGTGAAACTTGATAAAAGTTGTCTTAAACTTTTCAACAAATATACGCGTGCGCTTAGGTAGGATCGCTGGTTCTTGCGGAATCCATCGCTAGGATTCCGCAAGACGTTAAGTATTCGACTCAAACTACGGGAAATTCAATTACAGCTACTGTCAACGCATGGCTCGTACTCAGACGGATATACATCCGTAGCTTTTTCAAACACGACGTTACGCTATAAAACGCTTCGAAATAATTTCTGAAATAAAATGACGACACATTTCACGGTTCAAAGATCGGAAATAATAATCGTTGGGCGAAGAATTGCCTAAGTTTCGGCGATTCGCCGACGAGGAGTTTCCGGTGGGTCGTGAGCACGGCAGGCCGAGACCGTTTGCAATGGGTGTGTCGAGGCGAACCTCTGCATCGGATGTCGATCGGGAGGTGGAAGGGAACCGCGTCCTCCGAGTCAGGGGGTGGAAGCCCGAGGGTCTGGGACTCGGGCTCGAGGGTTCGGGGTTGAGAGCTCGGGGGCGAGAAGATCCTCTTTGCCGCGAGACTCTTTCGAGAAGTGGAGAAGCCGTTGACGTCGACTCATCGATTTCCTTTGCCGGTATTCGAGTGGGATGTGCATCGAGAACAATACCCGTCGGCGATAAGGCGGATCTCTCGCTCGGTATTGGGATAAGACGCGCGAAGCGTCGCGGGATAATAATAATTTCGACGGACGAAAGGAATCCCCCGTTTGATCGGGACTTTTCGAAAATTCCAACCCTCCTCGGGTCTGTTTTATTCGCGATAACGAACTCGAGGACTTACTCGACGCGTCCGCGCGGTGTCCATTGTTCCCGCGAATGTCCAACGACCGAGGACACGTCCTTGGAAACACATCGAGGCGACGATCATATACGCGACCATTTTCAGTTTCGCTCGATGACGAACTCCCTAATAATCTCCGAAGAGACGAGGCACACGAACGCTCGCAGGCGGATCGGATCTAATTCAAGGGGTGGTGGTACCCCTTTGGATTTTCTCGAATTTTGGGCCGAAAATTAAGTATTTTTGAAATCGATTAAAGGGCACTCTTCTGACGTATCTTGAGCTCAGGAATCCAAATCTGAAAGCCCAAATCATCTACTCGTGCAATCGATCCAGTAATCATCAATTATTCGCTGTTGGGAGCAGAAAAATTACAAGACATATCGAGTGGTTTTAGTTGTACACCCAGTATGATTCATCGCATGGGTCGGAATATTCGAATTTCTCAATTCACCAGCGAACCCGAGCTTTGCTGGAGTCAGCGTAGCCAGCAGCGCAGCGCTTTGTTGTGAGACGTCACCTTCAGGGCTGAGCAGAGGTGACACCCCACAACAAACCGCGCGCCCGTATTCTTATGTATTTTGACCTCAGGAACACGAATCCGTTGGCCAAATTGAGCTACGATTTTTTCTCTTCGAGATATCCTCAAATTTGTACCAAAAAATGCGAAAAAATGGGGATAACTCGGTAATTTCCGCAGATAGATCAATTTGGCTTTCAGATTCGAATTTCTGAGATCGAAATACATGAGAATAGCATGGGAAACCCGCGAAAAAAAAATGTTGATTTTCGACCCAAAAATCGATAAATTGCGCGGGTTCGAATCCCCTCGGGGATTTTTGGGCCAATTTTTTTTTTTCCTCACGAATTGATCGTATGACACTTTTCTGATGTATTTTGACCTCAGGAATCCGATTCTGAAAGAAAAATTGATCTATCTCTGAAATTGACCGAGTGATCGCCAATTTTCAGCTTTTCGGGATCAAGAATGAAAAATTCATTTTATCGTCTATTTTAATGTAGTTCGTAGCCAGGAATTTGAATCTGAGGGAATAAGAATTGATCGTATGGCACTTTTCTTATGTATTTTGACCTCAGGAACACGAATCCGTTGGCCAAATTGAGCTACGATTTTTTCTGATCTTCAACAGAACGTCCCACTAACGTTCGAGGTATCGACCGATTCAACACTTGTAGGTATTTCTTGGATTCCGCGAGTGCAAGCGATTCACTTCCCAACATCCGGCGTACCGTTCGTCAAGTTTGTAGGCGACTCGGAATTCGTCAACACGTCACACGTCCAAGTACTTCGGGGTACTTCTTCGCGAATACCGTGACATGTATACCGCGGTCCCTGCGGTGTCATGCCCCCTCCATCGCATTCGCCGGCCGCGGGTACGTATCCTACGCCCATAATATAAATGATATAACGGTAGGCGCCGCCCGTTCAAACTAAATAATTACTCTTGTTGAAAACTCAGCAGCTCGTTTGCGTTCCGGCGTCGCTGCTTTATTGCTCTAGAAATTTTCAACGCCGTCTTAAAACGAACGTGACTCGGATCCAAAGGATAATTCGTCAGGGGCACGGAGTCGTTGCTGGGCAAATCGCCCCTGTACCGAATCAGATCCCGACTTCGCTCCTGCCTACGTTCGCTCGTTTTAATCCGAGCGAAATCACCGGCGAGCATTTTGGAGCGGGAGCAACGAGTCGTCACGGGTGTCCCCTCCGGTGTTACCTGTCGTTATTTCGAAAAGGAGAATCCTCGTCTGGGTTCGAACTACCGTGTTATTAGAAACGCTCCTCATCCCTCCTTCCGCGGTCGAAAAATCGAGCTGCGCGGAGGACGTAGATTCGGAAACTTTAAATTACTCTTCGACAATGGGATCGCGGGGGATCGGGGACGGAGGTCAAAGGCCAAAGGACCCGTGGAAGAAGGGGGGTAGAAAAAGGGAACGAGATAAAATGCAGAGAAAGTCCGAAGAATTCTATCAGTCGCGAAAAGACGAAACGGTCCAATAAGCTGACGCAGGATTAGTTCTACTTTATTTCATTTCTTTCGCACGTCGTCTCACTCGATCCCGGATCCCGGAATCGACGTTTTTGTCTCGCCGCTCCGAGAAATACGCTCCTCGTCAAATCCCCGAATATCTCAGCCTCGACACGTCTAGTATTTCGGGAGATGATAATCGAATCAAAATCCTCCCCCGTCGTTCTTCACCCTGTTTGTTTATATTTGTTTTTTCATCCATGCGAAAGGAAATTCGACACCGTTGCGGAGAAGCCTTCTCGGCGAACGAAACGCCCCAGCTCTCGGAAAAGGGCCGAGGATCTCCGAGGGCGGGGGTCGGGGGGGGGGGGGGGGGGGGGGGGGTTCTCCGCCAGCAAATCGTGATTAATACTCGTAGGGGATCGCGCAACGTTCACCGGTTTCGCGGTGTTTTTCGTCCGGGTCGAACGTCACGCGAGGCGGAGGAACCGCTCCATTTCGGGAAACCAATTGTGCCACTTTATCTACCGCAGCGAGCGACCGGCCACTCCGACACGTAACCGTGCCACCCCGAAAACTAATTCCATACGCTCGGCGGCCCTCAGCCCCCATTCCCTTTTTTCTCCTCCGCGCGATTCCAACCCCGTCCCGTTCCTTATCTGCGCGTCCATCAGCCGCTCGGCTCGCGCGACGAGAGGAGCTCGACACTTTGACGCCACTTTGCCGGAATATCCGATTCCCGGGGGTGGAGGCTCGTCCGCTCGGTTTCCCGGCGGTGCAACCCCCGATTTTACATTTCTCTTCGCCCCCCCTGCCCCCCTCCCCCCCTTCGCGCCCGCCATTCGTCAAGGAGGATATCGCGGTGCGAGAATGACGCGGGCGAATCACCCACTTCGGCGAACCCTCGATTCCGGTGTATTATCGCCCGTTATCTGCGACGAGCGATCGATCAGCTCCGTCGACGGATCGTCGCAATGACGGAAAAAAAAAAAAGAGATGACGACGATCCGAAATACCTTCGGTGTCTTCGGTGATTCGACCGCGTCGAGAAATGTTGCGGAATGATCCGGAAACGGGTGAGGCGTACAATACGAGATCAGCGAAGCAATTTGCCAGTTTCCGGCGGAGCGTCGAGCCTCTGGGCAGCCGGCGTAGCGAGAGGGACTCGGATTAAACCGTCTCGTGGAAGTTAGCGTCGAGAGAGTCGCCCGGCTATACGGTATTAACCAGGGCGTCTCACGCTACTTCCGTTTGAAAGCGGAAGTACCGGACTGCGACACTAATTCACTGTCCAAAGTGAAAATGTCCCCGTGGCGGTTTACCAACTTCGGGGCGAGGGACGATCCACGTGATTCGAGAAGTTACGACGCCGAGTGAACGGGGATGACGATTCTACCGTGATATATCCACCGTCCGGAACACGAATAAAGAAAAACATCGTCAATTATTCGACCGTTCGTTCGATAAATCTGTACGATAGAAAGTACAAGCGTCTCGCCGCAAAAACTCGCAAGGACGGGCAGAGGACTGGGGGAAAAGGGAGATCGGAGGGAGGTTGACCGATACCCGCGAAACGTCTCCGCGAACTTTGTTTCCGACGTAAAGGGAGATCGATAGACGACGTAGCGAGGTGAAACGGATGTAGGCGAAAAGCGCTCCGTGTTTCTGGCTCTTTGACCCAACTTCGGAGTTCACCCCACGCGGGATCTCAACGTCGCGGCAGCTTCTTCCTCTCGTACGCTTCGTACTCGCTATACCGTCGAACTCCGAAACCAATTCGGCTAATGGCGCGGTCCCCCCGGAACCGGGGGCGATCGCCGTTCTATACTCTTCGAAATCGCTCCTAACCGCCGGAGCTAATCCGTGTCGACGTCGGAGCGGAAAATATGACCGGTCTAATTTCACCTCTTCTCTTCCGCGCGTCTCCCTCGAAGCACCGCGAGGGTCGAGCGATCGATTTCGCTCCTCACCTTTTTTACCTCGCTCCATTTTTTCACTCGATGTAATAATCGGTCATATCTTCGTCCCTCCTCCCTCTCGATTCCTTATCGGGCGGAGGGGCGACGTTCGCACCGTTCCATCGATGTGTCGCGAGGGAAATATTCGCCGAATGACCATCCCGCGAAAGGATAAGGATAAGGATTCGTCGTCGGGCCCGTCGTTACCTCGGAGCTTGTCCGCGGGCCTCGGCACGGGTGAAACGGCGATCTTTCGCTCGGCGTGATCGGCGAGTAATTAGTACGGGAGGTGAGGGTAGTTGGTAATAACGACTAGCTGCGGAGGGGCGGGGGGGAATAATTTCGGTAAAGAGTGTAACGGGCACGTAGTACATACAACGGGGTAGGCATAATTGCCGGTCGATCCGGCGTCGAGCAATTGATTACGCAATTACCGCTAAATATGCCAACTCCCGTGAAACTTGAATTGTTACGAGAGGGTAAATTGAACAGACGCAATCGCGAGCCATTTATTTAATGCCCGGAGGTAACGAGATATTTAACGATCGTATTAACTTGAAAGCTTCGCCTGTACCGTGGAGACAAATTAACGTATTCGTGGCGCACCGCATAACGTTATGCAACCGCTGCGACTTCCATCCGCTTCTATTATACACGTGTCCCGCTGATACAATTTGCAAGTGGTGGCCCCGTTCCGAAAACGAACCCCGCCTTTCTTCCCCTGAATTTGTCCCCCCCTCACCCTCTTTGCGAAAATCCGCATCGACTCGATTATTCCGAACCGTCGATCGAACGATCGACAATCGACGTGGAAACTCTTCGGCGTTTCAATTTGAAATGCGCTCCGGTATTCCAGGATCATTCGACCCAGTCACAACTTTCGACGTGGGAGTCTGGGGCGCGACGGGGTGGAAAGGGGGTCGTTTGGCAATCTGTTAATCACACGGCAGCGAGACGTGGCGAGCCAAGCCGGATGCGGTTGACCTACCGACCTACGCCATCCGCTCTCGCGGTCCGAATTTTATACCGCGATCAATGGCGGCGCACCGATTCAATCGATACACGGCTACCTCGTCGTCCGAAGACACCCCACCCCCCCTTCCCCTGCCGGAGATCCCTTGGGATTCCACTCAATTTTCGCCCTCGGTTCGAATCGCAATGCGAACGCTTTCGCGAATTCCACACGTGGATTCGCACCTCGAAATTTTCGTCCGTCTCCTTTTTACAATCGGTTGATATTCATCGAGCTCAGATGTTCGATAAATCCACGACGATGTCGTCATTTCGATATACCGCAGTTACGGTGGTTACGTGTCGAGAAAAAAGAAAAAAAGAAAGGATAACATCCGCGCTCCTCGTCTCAAGGATAGGGAATAGCTGTGGGGATATTTATTTGAAACGCGTTCGCGATGTACCGATGCAGAGATTGATAAAAGACTCGGCCATTCCCGGTGTCATTTTTACATAATAAATGGCATCGGCTACACATACCGGGGTATACCTGTTCCGTACGTGTGGTAGAACGTATTGGAAAACGATGAAATTTATACCTACGTATACCTATAGCTCGTCAGCGCGGAAGGAAAATAAAAATACGACAAACTCCCGTTTCTCCGTGCATTTTATTTTTCACAAGCCGAAGATTCGAGCAACACATCTGCATAATTCAACGAACGACGGGGAGGGAGAGAGAAGGATTTATCGACCTGGGGGCAAGAGAGGGAGAGAGAGAGAGAGAGAGAGGGATCCAGGTACGAGACGGCGGGGTCCGATTGCGATAGCTAACTAACGACGGACCCCCGTCATTTCATTAGGCTCCATATTTTCCGAATCGAGTCGAATAAATCGAATACCCGATGTACTCGCGGTATCGCCGAACGTTCGTAATGATCCTCGTTGCGGTCGGTCTCCGCCTCCGCGCGTCTCGTATATACATATATGTATACGTTTCACGGGAGTCGGTCGGGAGTTGAAAAAGTCCCGGGGACGGGGTAGAATGCGAGACGAACGTATCAACCTTTTGAGGAATTTAAGAAGAGTCGGCGGGGTCCTCGGTGTACCTCTTCAAAGATACAAATGAAGGATCCGCTCGGGAATTTAGTCTGAAAAATAAATGCTCCCCTTTGCGGGTTTAACGGTTGCGAGCGCGGAGAATTTCACCCTTACCACCCCCGGCCCGGGGTGGACACCCTCGAAAATGTACGAGGTACACCGCGAGTACGACGACGTGTATTTCGGATACTCACGTCGCGTCCTAGGAGGAATTGGACCCGCGCGAGTTGCCACGACGACGTCGAATCCGTGAGCCCCCGAAGCTCGTCCTTCCACGCGACCGAAAGCACATACGGTTAATCGTCCGACGTCGTACATTCGTAATCGCAATTCGCGCACGACGATCAAACCGACCTCGGATCCGTTCGGAGTTCGCCGTAGCAAAACGGAACGGAAGAAAAAAGGGAGGTACGCGAACGGCTCGCGGGTTAACGAGCGGATGGAACAACACGTGTTCCGACGAGATATCCTTTCAACTTCCCAGTGGTGGATTGGGGATCCGGAGGCTGAATAAATCGCGTCGTTCGAATGAATCGACTTTTACACTCCGGCTTTTCTCGCGGGCTTATCGCTAAGTAGAATCAGCCGGGCAATCGCCGCCATTCGATCGTAAGTAAAACGTTAATCTGCCTGCGCAGCCTCGCGCACCGCGGTACGGAGAACGAACGACGAGCAATCGACTCTTGTTGTTGAACGAGTTCAATTAACGCTACCACTGCGGAGCTTTCGTTCGGCACGAACGAGCAACAAACTTTTCGAATCGGGCGTAAACTAGCGATAAGTGCGGCGCGCCGCTCACTTTTTGCCCCGCAATTATCCGCGAGATCCTCGACGCGGTTCCCCCTTCACCTCGTTCTCCGTCGCGTATCGCGCGCGTCAAGTTCGGGCTCGCGACATCCGTCGGGTGAGGACTCCGGGAGCTTCGTCCTCGGTGTGCTGGAATCGGGTGAGATTTACGGTATACGCGGGAGCGTACCCGAGCGGGGCGAGGGGATTATTTTCCATGCTCGCCGTAGCCACGGAAAGTTCGCAGTCGCTGGCGGAACGAACGAGCGAAGGATAATTCGGGTGCAACGACGCCCGAGCGATCCCAAAACCGGAAGGGGGGGGCGGTGGAGGGTGGACGCATTTTCGAAACGCGGGTATATTTCACCGACACAACGCGACCGCGCAAACCGCTGCTAAATACACCGTCGCGCCGTGTTGCACGGGCGAAACTGCGAAGGGGCGAGAATTCGGCGGTCGCCTCGGCGATCCGGCTAGAAAATACACGCGAATAGTTTCGATGAAATTATGTACCGCAAATTGGAGTACGCGAACCGCCCGCGGTTCCAACCTACCGCGAAGTCGGTGGCGCGATACCCCGACCCACGGCGATTTTATCAAATTTTACGCAAACCGCGACCCGCGCTACGTCGAAATATAGGAGACGACCGGAGTCGCGGGGCCTGCGAATACACATCGCTGGCCGTCCATCTTCGAGCGACGTACGCGGAGGACGACGGGGACAGCGACCCGTACAAATCAACGCTCCGGAGTAACGGATGATCCGATAACAGTTAATCATCGGTGTCCAACGTGACGGCATTAATGCAGCACTCGGACCGTGGGTACGCCGCTTCCGTTGCCCCGGGCACCTCGATTCGTGTTCCGCGATCGGAAGCCGCGCGTACTTAGGTCGCGTTGCGAGGTGGACGCTTGAATCCTGGCGGCGCGGGAGATTCGCCCTCGGTATCGATCGACGTTCCGATTCACGCGGATTCGTATCGACGAGCAGCGCGCCGCAAATGACGTCAACCTACGAATGCAGCGAAAACCCCCCCCGCCCCCCGCTGTCACGGGGCACGAAACCCGGTGACCGAGGGGTGGATCCCCCCCATCCGTCCGTCCTTCCACCTCCGCTACCCTTCGACGCAATTTGCGCAATTAGCCGAATAATTGCCTCGCTAATTACCGCGCCTGGGTTGTCGCGAGTTATTAGAAAATCAAAAACAAATGTCGCCGTACCTTCCAGACCTGCCGTTGGTTCGCTCGAAGACAACGGGACTCGGTACAGGGAAATTTGGGGGAACCTCCGGTCCGCAAGTCTCACCTTGGGTCCACCTTCGCCGGCGAGATACGCGGAATTTCGATAACCGAATCTGCGATGTTAATTTCTGCCCCGCTTCGAATCTGCGGTTCGCGAAGCGGTGAAAAGTCATATTTACCTAATGAGCTAAATGATTAATTCGTCGGTTCTAATAAGCGTGGGTAACGATTTTCCACCGTTACCGCCGCACCGCCTGTAATTCCCTGCAGATTAACATCCCCGATTTCTATATAAACGAGGGATTATCGCCCGACTAGCTGCCTTCGCGCCCGCACTCGCGATTCACCTGTACTCGCGTGTGTTCGCCTTCGGCTCCCAGCTGCGTGATTTCCTTCATTATCTCTGCGCAAATACATCGAGAAAACATCACCGATTTTTCATTCGACAAACGATCGCTCACGTTCACGTTCAGCACTCGAACAAAACGAGTAAAGGACGACGCACATTCTCGCGCAAACTGTTCCAAGTCCACCTACGAATAATTCCCCGATGCGAGTCTAGAATTTAGGGTGGACTGACCATAAATCCAGCTTACGGTCATCGGGGGTTCAAATTTATCGCGCAAGTTCAGCAATTAACACGGCGAAATTTTCGTAAACTCGTCGGTAAATATAATCCGTAACATCCGACCCCGCGCGCGCCCGACGAACGAGGCGCTGAATAATATCCGTGAATTTTTAAAAGGTACCGCGATACCTCGTCGAGTCGATGACTCGTTGTTGTTCCGGCAATGAAGGATCGCAGCTCGCTGTTGGGCGAATTCGTGGGACGAGAGCGGAATGCAGCGTTGATGGAATTTTTAAATTACGTCGCTCGATACGCCGCGGATCCCCAAGGGTCGTAAAAACCCGGGGGAATAATTTTGTATCGCTTCCTCTGAATCTCGCGACGGACGAGTCCACGTTTCACGGTGCCGCGTACAACGTTGAACGACAGGTGCACGCGAAACCGATCATCCTCGAGAGTGGCGACGAATAAATCGTATTTCTAATGATCCTCGAAAGTGCACCGCGAATATGGGACGATTCGTCCAATCCACGGAGGACTCGACTCGATTATTTTCAGGGGTAATTCACCGATCTCGTTCCGACCTACCGTCGGAGGTCGATTGAATCGAGAAGGTGCTTCAATTTGTAATTTTGCCCGGTGTTCCCAATTATACCTACCGACCCCTGACATCGAGTCCCGCGGTCCTGCGGCGACGCGGGCGTCCCAATTAAAAACGTCAAAAGCGAGATCTGATCGGAGGATTCGATAACAAAGGGTTGCGCCGGGGGGGAAAGAAGAACCTTTCGCCCGTAAACTCCCTCCAATTACGGATCATCATTTTCACCTCGCATAATTATCGCCGCGGTTGAAACAAAATATCGAATTCGCGGGGCGATCGATTCCCCCGTAAAAATATCGACGCGAAAATACCTCGAGCGCGGAGGGAACGCGCAAGGAAAAGGGAAAAGATGATTGAATTTGCTTAGCCGGACGACGAAATTAAATCAAGGGTTACAGCTAGATTCCTTGGAGAGGATCGGTTGGAACTAAATGAATTTCGCGGTATTCGCCGGCGAGATACCGCAGTCGCCGGTATTCCGCGGAGATCAAACGGAAGGGTGTTGGACGCGTGCGTTAAAAAGCGAGGGGATTCGTCGGCGGAACGCGTCCGCGAAATATAGCCAGGGAATACGGGGTGGTGAATTTCCCTTGACGAAATGAAAATACCGTGTCGTAAATTTTGAAAGCGTAACGCATCCCCGATTCGTCGTACGCCTGAACGTATTTTCGTAATCCGGGAAATCATCGGACGTCGTATCTTACTCGCGGCTACGCGTGGGACGAACCGTCGGAAAAATGAGAAAATTCTTCGCCCAATTAATTCGCCGATTCGCCAACGTTCTCTCCTATTTAATCTCCTCTCTCCCGCGGGATAAAAGTTCTTCCGCTTCGCGTCGCGAAGCTAACTCGTCGCGACGCCGTCGACCGAATTCCTCGCTCGCGTTCGAAATACTTAACTTACTGTTGACACTGTCAACTGTGCGCCTGAAACATCCGTTACCTAACGAAGACTATTTGCACCCGAATTCCCCCAGTCGCGTCCAAAACTTACTCCGTATATCCCGAGCCCAACGGAGATCAACACCGTCGAGGCGATTCGCCCTGCGATTCGCAGTTGCGATCTCCGAACCGTGAATAAAAGTCGGTGGAGGGGGTGAGTTTTGGCGAATCGTCGTCGCGAGTAACGAACGAGTCGTCGTTGACTCCGCGGCGATGAGACGACGCGATTAAATCCGGCATTTTGACGGATCGAAGAATAACTCCGAGGGCGAGGAATAATAAGGCGAATCGAAGTGAGGCCGGGGGTCCCTCGATCCCTCCGTTCGACGGGGCGGGATATTTTTCGGGTTGGTCGGGGGGAGGAGGAGGTGGAAAAATAGCGCGACGACCACCGGTTGAACGGTATTCGTGGGAGTCCGTCACCGTCGTCTCCGAAGCTGACCTTTTGCGAGGTCCGTCCCGAGTTCAGGGAAAAGACCGAGTCATTTTCCGAGTTCAGGGAGAACTGCGATTCCACTCCTTCGAAGATCGAACGCCATTCGCTGCATCTTATTGGGAATGAAAATTTCCCGTTTCCAATTTCTGGGCAGTCGAACGACCGAGCCTCGGAGATCGTTCGCGCAATTTCAATGCTCAACGGGGGCTCCGATAAAACCCCGAACGCCGATTGGAAACCGTAAAATGAACGAGTTACCGACGTTTTACTTTTAACAGCAAGTTTGTAACGCGGAATTTATAGCGATCGCGAGGAGGAGTAGTAGTCGCAGTATACGCCGTTTTAATGTCGGACCTTGGAGTGGGCTTTCACGTTTTATCGCGAGTTGGTAATTCGAGTAAATAACGCGAGAGTCTGGCTCCCTTCTACCCCATTTTACTCGTTCAATTTGTGCCTTATTTCCGTTCGATGTAAGCGACGGCCGATTGTCCTTACGACTCGCGGGAGAAACGGGTGTATCCGGCGGTCAACGAATGACCCCGTTTCCCACCCTCGTTCCTCGATCACCCGACCCCTTCGCTCTCTCGTCGGTTTCCGAATACAAGATCAAAATCGCAAATCCGCACCGACGGAAACCCTCTTCGGATATTCCGCGGGCTGCGCTCGGCGTCGGAGTTCGAACCCCGAGCTTTTTTTCCTTAAATTTTCTACCGCCCCGCCCGTCCGAAGATACGTGCAGCCGTCGTTCCTCGGAGGATTTGCGAGAGCGGTCGAGGCAGCGAATCCCGATTCGGTATATAAACGAAACGGAAAGTAGATACGAGTATTTCACTCGCGTATAGCTCCGAGATAAAAGTTTCACCGAAACTTCCTCCCTCGCTGATTCCTCGGAAGAAAGTGTTTCGAAAATATATTCATCTCGTTCTATAAAAACCGGACACACGCGGAGAACGGAAAACGAACGAGGAGGCCAGCGAATTTCTCGAATTCTCTCTCCGAAAAGTAGGTGAAATATTTCTCCTACTTTTTTCTCGCTCCCGTCGAAGTCTCGTAAATATTTTATACCTGAGATATGGAAAGGCGAGACGAGAAGGAAAAACTTTCGAATGGCTAAGCGCAATTTTATCGTCGTCCCCTTGGAACGTGGCGAAACGGAGTTGCGAATGGGCCCCCCTTTCGCACGGACCATTCGTGTCTATTTTTCGCGGGAATCGAGTCCGTCGACGTCTCGGAAGTTCGGCTGAAATATCGCAGAAATCATATCGCGATCGTTCCGACGAAAGAGTGCTTTTTTCCGCCCCGGTTGGGGTCGCGCGCGTGCCGAATACGAACCGCGTCAGAGTCGAAGCGGACGGACGAGCGAGGGCCGACCAGGCGCCGACGTCGACTACTTCGCCGGTAGTGCGAGTCAACGTACGCCCTTACAACCGCCGCTCAGACTGCGATCAAAATCGCACGAGTCTCGGAGTCCCGCTCGATCCGAAATTTATATCTTTTTATGTTCTCCGACGACATTACGATTTGTTTCGAGAAGCGTTCGGTTGAATATAAACTACGGACGGTGAAAGGGACTCCGACGAGCCGATGCAAACGAAGCCTGACGCAAAAAGAGCGAATCGATCGAGGGAGTCGCTGCACTGCAATTATACGGTACAACGAGGGCGTAGGCAGCCGTTTTCTAGAAATCTAATCCCTGCGATGTTTCCCTCGCTCTTTTTATTAATCGTCGTCGATCGACTCCGCACCCGCTGCGATATCTTCGACGAATGCAAGAGGCGATCCTTGGGTACACAGCGAGGCGTTTTATCACCCCATCTCGGAAATGCCGGATTCTTTTGAATACGAACGGGGGTCACCGTGGATAGAAAGTCTCGAGATTTTCATACTCGTAAACCGGGTCAAGTGACGTCGCGTATTTAAAGCAGCGAAACACGCCATACCCGAGTCGGTCGGGAGTCGATCGGCGCGGGGCGGAGCGGCGAGGGGAGGAGAACGAATTTCATGATCGAACCGGGATCAAAATTTATAGGCAAAAAAGTTGGCGCGGACATCGCGTTGGACCGAAGTACGCCGGGGACAAGGGGTGTCGATATCTGCACCCCGATTTCTACGGTTGCAGGTACGATTTACGAGTGGGACAACGCATTCGTAACCTTCGCACCTGTACTCCGCAACGCTCCTCGGCCAACTTCGTTAAAATCCTCGAGGATAATTAGCATCGCGACGAGATCGATCCCCGCCTACGTCGGACTCCGGACCGACGAGAGAAACGAGGCTCACTCGCGACTCGTGCGGCAAATGCTTGGAAATTTCGCGGTTTCTCCATTTTTCTCCCTCATTCTGTTCGCACCTCTCGATTATTTAACCCGGAGCGGGGTCAGCTGCCGATGGATAACGGAGGGAACGACGTCTCGTTGCGGTACGACGCGGATCCTCCCCTGGTGGATCCCCGGAGTCCCGTTCGAATCGCCCCTCGAAAATCACCAGAACCGGCCTAATGCACCGAAACAGCGTTAACTCTGAACTTTCGAACGTGATTATAATACTCGGCGTAACGGCGAAACTCCCGTTCTCCCGTCCAGCCGAACGGACGAATGATTAACCACGGCGGAATAGAAATTCAGCGAAAACCTGCACTTTTTTTCATCCGTTCTCTTCGATGGCCACGCAGCACGTCGCAGTTTCGAGCGTCTCGGATTCCGGAATTAATTTACTCGTTCTATAGGATCCCTCGGGGAGCTAATCCTCGGCGAGGTAGTCGGATGAAAGGCCGTTGGTTTTGGAATACAGCGGCATAACTTCCGTTCAATTTCCCTTTGTCGTAGTTACGTGCTTTCAATTCGGAGCCGGAAACAGGGACGTAGACGATTTGGAAATTTTTCCTCCGTTGCTCGCGCGTATACGTCGCGAATACCCGATCTCCGAAGAGTCGAGTCGAGTGGAAAACAACGCGCCGAAGGTCATCGTCGCTACGACAAAGAGAAGCGCCCCGGATTATCGAAGGTAAACAAAGTGAGGTCACGTTGAAACGGGACTCCGTAGTTTTGCTTTCGTTCGCTTTATAATTTTACTTATTTCGCCGGAAAATTTCATTTACGTTCGATGGTTATAATTTATTTTGGCGGGCAGAAAACTAGTTTGCCCAATTTCATTTTTTTACTACAATTTCGATTCTTCGCTCGTAAAATTTCGTTACACTTATTCACCGGCTGGTATTACCGGACTTCGTCCGACGTCGCCGCGTCGTGTCAAAGAAAAAAAAAAAAAAAAAAAAAAAAAAAGCTCGGGGAAAAATACAAACGTGCGCTCCTGTATAATTTCAACAATTATACCGGTTCTATGTAAGTAAGGCTTTTTACGCGGAGTTGGAGATTCGACCGAGCAATTAGCGGGGCTCTTGAATAATTCCCATAGAAATTCTGTCCGCAACAAAAGCCGGGGTATTTCGGTATCGCGGAATAACCGGGGAGACCCAGTCGGACGTATTCGTTTCGACATTTCACTCAATTACATACCGACACCGGCAGAAAATTAAGATACGTCCGCGTTCGACGTTTCGCATATCGTTCGAAATCCTTTCGTTAGAAGTAGCTCAATTCCCGGATCGGTGTACACGAGTAATCGGAAAGTCGAAAAGGGCTCGAGTTCCGGACGCTTCGAAGAACCCGGAATTCCATCGACTGTATCGTACCCTACGGAATTTCTCCGAGGAGTAGCCGGGAGGGGGGGTTGCGAGGAGGTTGCAAGGGTCGCGAAAAAGCACCGCACACGGTGGGTATTCGGTCGGATAATCGGGTGGCACGGGGATGCGGGCCGGTGTAAATTCAGAGGACAAATTCAGTCGGAGGGTGTAATTAGTTGGACGGGTCGTCCCTTGGAGAAAGAGGATAAGAGTATCGACGGATTTGTACAGATACATTCATCTATTCTCTCTCGCCTCTTCTCCTCGTAGGAGGCGCGTTCCGATCGTTCGCCTCCTCGTGTCCCGTACAGGTGCGGTACACGTGGGACGTGTTCCCTTCGTTGGCCGTGAGGATGGAAAAAATTTAATCGATCATCGACCGTACCCTCCGAAGTCCGGATGTGTATTGGAAATGGAAATGGAAATGGAAATGCAAATGGCAACGGGAATGGAGATGGAGATGGAAATGGAAATGCAGCGGCATCATGGGTGTATAATGTACGGGAGCGCGAACGGTGAATAGACACACGTGTAGCCGCGGACGGAGATGACGATGGAGTCCGCCGTTACGCTCGTCCACCTCCGCGCAACAAATTTTCTCTTTCGCCTCACCCCCTTCGAACCGTTTCGTTCCACGCCGGGGTTATTGAAAAACCGAAAAATTTTCCGCCGCGCTTACACGTTCCAGATGAAATTGTACACACCCACGTATATACCGTACCGGGCGTGGTTGATCCCGTCCCAAAAGTCCCGTCCACTTTTCGTAGAAAAATTAACGAGAACGAATATTTGCTGTATCTTAATTTTCTAATCGACGGGAAGTCGAAGAAATTGCGAGGTGCAGGTTCTAAAGCGACACCGGGTTTTTGAAGATTCTCCCGAAAGTTTAGAGCTAGATGCGGATCCCGGAGAAATGGGGCATTTTTTGGTACGTCTCGGTCGAGGGATGAGGATGACTCTCGAGAACGGAGTACAAGCGTCGCCGCTCGGATTCGCTTAAAACGTCTCGCTGTGCAAGGGGGAAAAAAACAGAAAGAAAAAGAAGAAAAAAAGAAAAAGATTCGCTGTACACGGTCGCACTCGTGGAAATATAACGCGTATTCATATTTTCAACGGCCTCGACTCGCGGCGGATGGAAGAACGGCGAATATCTCTTGCGCTTGTGCGACGAGGAGAATTATAAAGAAAAGCTGAAAGGGAGGAGAGAGAATGAAAAGAAGATAAAAGCAAAAAGGGGGCGAGAGAGGGAGATATAAGTTGAAGTATATCACCTCCGAGACTCGCCCGGGGGGTAAACCGTCCCCTGGACTCGGTGGGAATTCGGAGTATCGCGTGGGAGCGCGCCGAACAGCTTGGAACAAATCGAGTCTTCGGTTTACACGGTTCTCGGAGGAACATCTCGTGCCTAAGAAACCTACCCACCCACCTACCTACCTCCGTATCGCGTTAACTCCGGATCCCATCGATCATGCCGTAGAACCTACGATTAATCGCTTCTCCGTTTCCCCCGAAACGATTCCCGAGAGACGGACGAATAACTTGACTCGGTGCGGGGCTGGTTCCTTCTTCACTTTTGACGACGAATAGAAGCAGCGAAACGTTGACCCGCGTATAAGTCGGAAGAGTTTTCGGAACTATCCACGAATCGGCGGGGATCGCACGGATTTTTACTCGCTTCGTAGCGAGCGGAGGGACGCGCGTACGGCTCGTTCGCGAACGGTCGTCCACAGGGGGTGAATATTTCCGTCCTCGGGGATTCGGCTGTACGTCGGCGAGTAGGCGTAGGTAGAGCTACCTGTGTACGTGGGTATCTTGTACCATATTCGTTGATATATTTACGATACGCCGCGAGTATCGATCGGGGTCAACCCCCAACGCCAACCCCCCAACCTTCGGCGTCACCTAGACGTCAGCTATTCAAAACCGCGAGCGGCGACCGACGCGTCTGCCACGCTGGCACAATTTTCTTTCGAGTCGCTCCCCTGCCCGGCTGAGGTGCACTCCTTTTATTCGGTCGAACGAACGCGGGACCCGACGACCCGCCCGCGTCGTCCTTACCAAAGGGAAGGAGAATTATTCCTCGCGTTTCGACGATTCGACGAACGAGAATCGGCGGACTCGGTTGGAATCGCATATCCGCGCGCGATCCGCGAAGAGTGACAACCGAGTCGGGGGTGGGGTGGGGTGGAGTGACGACGGTAATGCGACGGGGATGAGCCGTTTGAGGGAATCGAAGGAAAAACTATAAGGCGACAAATCGCGAGTCCCTCGCACCTCGGTACTATCGAGCTAAGCTCGTTATTCGCAGGCGCCGCGACGCCGGGAGTTTCCCGTTAACCGCGACGTGACGAGGCTACGGGGTCGAGCTCGGCTACACCTCCCTCGTATCTCTCGATATTGCTTTTGAAATGGAACGACTGAGACAAGCCGCACGAGCCGAGTGTTGCCTCTCAAACGTTGAATGAGAGTCGAAGTCTCGGCAGAGGTTCGCGCACGGGTCTATTCACCCTCGACGTGGTTCAGGAGCTCTGACGGGCTCGGCTAATTTCTCTCTTTCTCTCCCCGTCCCCCCCCCCCCCCCCCCCCCCCCGGCGTCGCTCCACCGGTCTACCCCCGGTATGTGCGCGTATACCCCTACCGTACCCGTAGCCATGGAGTAATGTACATTTCCTACCTATAGCGGTTAATTTCTATACGCTCAACAAAATAATCCCACGAGTGAACAGCGACCGCAGGAATGGCGTGTAAATTACTCGATACCGAAAATTTGTCGGCGCGTAGAGGGATCCGTACCGCCGGCATCCGAGAGGTTGAAAAGGTAAAATTTGCCCCGCGGATCGTGGCCGCCCGCAACGCGTTGTGCGGCTAACTGTTTTGAAATATCGACTTTTAACGACCGCTTCTCGAATAATGGATTTCCAACGAACGAATGAATCGTGAATAATGAATTCTTCTGCCGACGCGTTTGATGGGTTTTTTTCATATTTGTCGTCGTCGTTTTTTTTATGTTTTTTTATGTTTTTTTTTTTTTTTCATTCCCATTTCCATTTCTATTTTTATTTTCACCCACGCAGGATCGGCGGGATGGCAACCGCCGCACCACCGTCACCGGGCTTTACGGTGTACGTATTCGTCCAAGTGCTTTGCAATTAACACGTGACGCCGACAACGAATCCATAATTGGCAATTACATAGCGCGCAATTGAAATGCAGGATAAACTAGATTTCGCCGTGTAGATGTATCGCACGGTGCGGGAATGTCCCGTGTCGTCGTATACCCCGATGACGCAGTTGTAGTCGCTACCGACGCGGAGACCAGGTAGGATAAAGGATCGCCGGTACAACGTTTCGCTGGTCAATAATAATAACGAGCACGTAGTATAATGTGACCGTAATACTGTATAGGTAGAACGAGAAATACGATTCGACGTACGGGGAAACGTGACGGTCTTCAAGAGTCTCGCGAATAAATTAAATCCTACTTTGGAATAGGGCAGCTTTTCTTATCGCTCGCAAAAATGAATTCTAGCATCCGGTAAAGTGTTTGATTAAATTTTCAGCTCTACGAAATTCGGCGAGGTTCCTCCCGATGTATCCTCATACTCCTCTACGTGCAACACGTCCGCTCTACGGCGCAATTGTCATAGGGATGACCCGCTGCGGAACCTCCAAGTTCGAAAATCTCTTCGACGAGGTACGGATCGGGGGGGTTGTTTTTTCTTCATTTCCAATCGCTGCGTCATTCGGACGACGAATTGGAAAAAATTCGCCTCATACAAAAGTATTTGAAAAACATTCTCTGCAAAAAAAAAAAAAAACTCGCTTCTGGTTACCCTTGTACGCGATCCGATACAATATGTTGACACCTGAATTTGACCGCTTTGACCTGTCGAGTCCGAGTCATGTCTTGCACCTGCTGTGAATTTTTACGTAGCAGGAATCTCTACCTCCTCTCGTTGTGGAATAGGATAAAGCTGTTGTGGGATTTTCGCGAAGTTCCGTACGACCGGCAACAAGTCACCGCGAGTCTACTCGCTGAATTCGAACGGTATATGGCCCTAAAGTCGAGGTACGCTCGCCGATTCGCAAGCGTGCCTCGAGTTGAAACGCAGTTGCGTTCGCTAATGATAACGGCGACTGGACACTCACCGGCTGCCAGACCGAGGAGAGCGACGAAGATTCGAAGAAAAGCTCCGGTTTGTTTCGTCATGCTTTGCAGCCTCCCCCTCGCTGAGCTCCTTGCTTCAAGAATTTCACTTCATCTCGGCTCACTCGATCTCGGAGGGGGATGAAAATTTCCGTTCCGTCTTCTCAGTCGCTGTCGTTATCGTTATCGTCGTTGCTATCAGGATTATCGATGTCCGACCCTCCGACGTGATACGCTCGGTTAGTTCCTTGTCTCTTCACCTTGAGCCCTTTCAAGGCTACGGAACGAAAGGTCACCCGAACAATCCGCACTCGGTGGACGTCGACCGTCAACTGCGTCAAATATTCCCCACGGCTCGACTCGACTACGGAGCGCGCAGCCAATCAGCGCAGCGTGAAATTTCGCCTTTTTAGCGAAACCTTTCGATTCAATCGGACTCAATTTATTAACTCACATCGCTCGACCGAGTTATTTTAACTCACGACGATGATTGATATCGATTCGGGGGTATAATTGCAACCCGGCTCCGCGCAAAGTTCCTTGTTCGTCCTTTCCCCGCGTACGAGAATACCTACATACCTATCTCTGGATTCTTCCTTACTCGGAATGGCAAAAAAATTTTTGTTCCTGCCACAAGGGTGTGTTCCAACTGCGGTCCGTTCGAAAACGCTTTTTCGTCGCAAATCTATGGAGATATAAGCCCGAGCTCGACCAGCTGTGCGCCCTACGAAATAACATTCGCACGCAACGCGAAGGGCACCTTCGTTATACCCTCTGTATTTTTTATCCCGGTTGAAATTCCGTTCAACTTTTCTGCCCGGCCGTATGATACGCGCGTATAAAGTAGGCGAGTACGATGATTTATCGCAGGCTACGCTCCCTGCGAGTGAATGTAACGCGTATACGATACCTGGCGTAGACCGCAAGCTCCCCTCGCTCGTTTTCGAGCGATGCGATCGCTGCTGCTGCTGCTGCTGCTGAAGGGGTAGTAGTCGACGTACAAGTTTCACCCACGTTTCGTCATAGGAATATCGCGTGGCTTCCTAGAAGTCGAAAGACCCGTGCATTCATTCAATTTCTCGTCCCAGCATTGGAGTCCCAACCCCGCGTTTGAAATTCTCAATTCGGAGTCTCACTTTCTCCGAGTCGACAACGCAATTGTCGGTTATTAACCCTCAGAGGACTGGAAAGTCAGCGTGCCGGTTCGGTATTGCGAAAAATCCCGGTACGCCGAGGGTTGGAATTTATTAAAGCTACACATGTAGAGGCGTACGACGAGTTTTTATCGATTACAAAATGCTCTTGAATAAGAACTCGGTAAGGTGAAAATAAAAGTGTGGCATGTTATACGCGGTCGGGGCAAAAGCCCCGATATTACCCGCTCGTCAAATTTCATATAGGTATTTGCGTTGACGTTTTTTTTTTTTTTATCGGTTCTGGAGTAGAACTGGAAGCTGCGGCATAAGGAGCCAAAGAGCGGAGCTTGCGCATTACGACACACATCGCTCTGATATTTTCCGGGTCAGGCCTCGCGCCCTTATGCTCGACAGGAATACCGAGAACACGTTTTTACCTTAATATTCTCAACGTTGAATCTTCGAAAGCCTGGTCATCGTCACCGTGTGGAAATCACACTCGGCAAGTTGAGGGGCGAAATCGTCCGCGACGATCAGCCAGGGGGATTGATGATGTAATAATATCGACGAGGTGCGAGGAAATAAGCAAAAGTGAACAGGTAGCTCGATTCAGTCGAACCATACGCCGCACTTTGGATTTTCTTCGATTATTTTCTATTCTTCATTTTTCCTTTTATTTTTCTTTTTCTTCTTCCATTCAGCTTGAAATCGCGAACGGTTCATACCGATGTAACGTACCCATCGCCGTCCAACTGCCGCAGGTGTGCGTCCACACGAACCTGTGCCAGCGTCCGTGTTTGCGCGAGGGTAGCGAAAGGGCGGGGGGCGAGGGGGAATATTTTTAATTAGAGCTCGGCTGTCGCCTCGCGAAACCGCCTCCGATACCCCTCGACTCCCCGACTCGGCGTCGTTTCATCCCCTCGTGGCCACCCTCGACGAGCAACGAAAGTCTCATTTGAGCAAGGGTTCATTATGCCGGAACGACTAACCCGATGCAGCTGTACGAGCTCCGAGGATCGAGCATCGAGCCGAGGGCTGGGAGCTGAGAGCCCGGTACCGTGCCTACCCATATGATGTGTCTACGCCATCGCGATTCACCTATTAGTGCTGCTAGGGTTGAAACAGCTCCTCGTGTTCTACTTTGATTTTCACCTCTCGCACAATGTACGGTATACACCTGAGCGTAGTTGCGAGATCGCGATAAACAGGGTGCGAATAAGCCAAGCAGAGGAATTCGGTGAGAGAAGTCTCGAGTCCGTCGCATGATGATCCCGATTTCTCCCATCGACGTTGGGTGTACGATCGCGCGTCGAATACCCCGCCGCGGCGATGTACGCGCGTTGGCTCTATGAATTTTCGAACGGAAGGAAGACACTTCAAACTCCTGCGAGCTCCTATGAAAAGACGAAAGCCGAGAGGATTTCGCATCCGAGCAATGTTCTACAACTGTGGAGCACTGCCGATGAGTTGTACCTATTTTGTGGTGTACCGTGATGTAGGGGTACTTAGTTTTGATTACCGGGACCCCGCATTGCGCTAACGTATACGATACCTCGTGTCCTCGTATATTACCGTGTGTACGTTGTTACACCGTTTCTAAGTCTACGATGGTCGAGTTAGATAAATGTTAATCAGGCCTACCTGCGTCAAAAGGTAGATTTATAGCATTCGCAGCACTCGTTTCAAATGTCGTCGCTGCAGCTTTCGGAACATTGCACGATTGAGCCAATTAGATGTAACTTCGTTTCGTTCGAAACTCGGATGATTCTATACCTGTGGCGATACGGTTCGTTTCGATTGTCAAATCAATCGGAACAATTCGTGGGGCGCATTGTCTGATTTCGAATGTATGAATTATAGTAGGTACATACCCACGTCGCATTTGAGATAATAATGTATGACGTGAATACCAACATCACGCACTCGTATAACGAGTACCGCGTGCAACGCGATCTGTCATCGGCAGAATTTCGGGATGACAAATAGCCTCTTGAACCGTCAATTGCCTTGTCCTTGCGACGCGTACGTTTTACCTATAGCCGTAGAATGCTATAACGTTATGAATATAATCAGCCTGTTGACGTTAACTGACGGCAGCCTCTTCTCGTCAATATTTTATAGCGATATTAGCGTGAATTCCGACCATGTTTGAATACTTCTACGACGTACTCTGTTATACCGAGCAGCCTTCCGCACATCGGTCTATGGGTTTAGATTCTTGGACAAGGTGAAACGAAATTTTTGAAAAAACTTCACCTTCGGTCATCATATTGTAAATTTGATCTAGATCTTAAAATTTGAAATCTTACCTTTTTGCTGTTCCAAAAAATTCTACTGGTTGAGAAAAACTCACGTTCCAGAGTCCGTGGGAGACGCATGAATAGGGCTCGCTGCAGGTTCGTGCTTTTTTCGTTCTGCAAATTCCAAAATATGGACCAAAAATTATAATTGTTTCGTTGTATTCTGATGTACATTTACTTAAGGTAGACAAATTCTTCAAGTGATTTTTTTTTTTTCAAATTGTTCATCTTCTCGGTGAATTGATGAGAAAAGAAGAACGACTGCGAAAAATGAATATTTCCATTTTTTTAAGTCATTTTTGAGAATGGATAAATAATAATTTTTTACTTTGGTGATTATGCCGAATCCAGTGAAACTGCTCTAAATTTTTTTTCAGGCTCATAGGGTGATTTCGGAGTGCTTCATTGGTAGTTTCAAACATCCAATTTTCAAAATTTTTATTTGTTTTCATCAATCCGCTGTAAAAGTGAATAATTTGAAAGAAAAATTAAGAAGTGTTAATTTTTCGATTACCTATAGCCAAAAATAGCGTGAACCCTGCTCGGAAATTCGAAAATCTTCATTCTACCATTTTTTATTAAATTACTCCATTCTTCATGTACTTTGAGATGAAAAATATCTTCAAACTTTTAAAAAGTGAGAACATGAATATTTCTATCAAAGAACATCACAAATACGACTTTCGATAATTTAGAAATTGCAAAAACTATTTGCTCAATCATTTTGATAAACGGATCAAATTTGAAAGTTACAGACCAATTGAGGATGATGCTGCAATGCTGACATCAGCCGGACTACATGTGCATTGACTGACTCTGAACTCTGAAGATACGTACGTACGTACAGTCAGTCAATGATGCAGGGTACGACCAAATTGCATCTCAGTTGGTACATGCGCCTGACGCATGCTGCTACCTCTAAAGACCACGGCCGTTGACTGATGATAACTAGCAACCAACCTCTACCAACGTATTCAGACTTTGAATTCGTTGGCCGCTACCAAAGCCGTTACGTACGTACGTACGTACTTAAGCCGGGGCGCACTCCATTCGGCGCATAGCAGATATATCTGTAGTCAAAGGCATGTAAAATTTTCACGGACACGTGTTTTTACCCAGTGTAACGTCTTTGTGGTTCTGTTTCAATTTGTAATTTTCCCTAAATAATCTCGATCTCTGTAATGCCACGCTTTGTTGTCAACGAGTCCGAAGATGAGTACGAGCCGAAAACTGGTAAGAATTTAACGTCGAAATTTGAAATTTCATAGCGCATAAAATCTCCGCAACCCCAAAATAACTGCCAACTGGATTTGAATTTCTCGGGCTCGATGGAGTCAGAATTTCATAAATTATTATTTCGCCTCGGTTTTTCCTTACCATGCCAACAATTTCGGTTGGGCTTACAAACAACACTGTTTGTGGGCATGGAAATAATTTGATTGGTTGAAAGTCAGTACTTGAGATCTGCTGATATATCTGAACAAGAATTCAGGGAACACTAAATTCCAATTACCATACATTGTTTCAATATAAATTACTTTAGTAGGTCGCAGAACCCGACTAGCATCGGCGGCGACAACAACAGACTCTCCTGTGAGACGCAGCACCAGGATCAGGCAAGGATCTGTAAACCCCGATGGTTCGTCTCCAGAAAGTACTACCGGTGTGGCAGTTGCTGTGACTCGAACCACTCGCAGGCGTGCAGCTGCCGCTGTTGTAGAAACGGCAGTGCCTGAACCTGCTAAAAACTTGAGATCTCGTAAGAGTTCGGTATCCTCAAATATCAGTGAATTACTTGAAAGCGAATCCAACCCTGCCACTCCCAAGTCACGATCGAATAACCGACAATCGATCATAGATGATGCATCAGATGAATCCAGACCTAAAACAAGGTATGATATAATTTTTGAGTTTTTGTCAGTCTTCAATGAGAGCTGTGTCTCCGATCGCTGACATATTTGTTAGACGCAGATCAAGGGCTACATCGGAATCCAAATCTCCACCACTGGCACGAACTACCCGCAGAACAAGAGCAACTTCGATTGATCCAGAACCGAACATTGAGCGATCAACTAAAGGAGCAACTCAGCCAATTACCCAAGCAGCCACACCTACTAAACGTCGACGGACATTGGTTTCTGTTCTCCCAACTGAACCAGTTCTTCCAGAAGAACCGAGTGAGGACAAGATGGACGATGTATCGGAAGAGGTGGAGAATCAAGACAGTCCTGGTAAATTTCACACCTAAAGCTGCCCATGTCTTGATCCATTCTGTAGTTATTCGCATGAACTGAACTTTTTCATTGCAGAGAAAAGCACCACCAAGCCATTTGGATCTCCGTTTGGTGGGATTCAGACATTGTCAAAAGATGAGATCTCGGTGCAGCAATCTTCCAGTTTGAGCAATATGAGTCCAAGTGAGTTATTGGTTACTATTCTTGGTTGGCTTTGATTCTCTTGCCTATAATTCGTTGCTAACTGGTTGCCATTTTTTTCCATAAAATAGCTGAAAAGTCGCCGAATGGATCATCAGGGATATCACTGTCAAAGGAGGATATCGAAATACTTGAGGTCACGCCCGATGAGGAATCAGTTCTGCTCCAATCGCCTCGTCAATCCCAGTCGGGTGATACCGTCAACATCACAAATGCAGTTGGAAATTCTGCCACAAAAATAAAACAACACTCAACAGATAGATCCAAAGAATTAGGAATTGAAATAGAGGATTTGCTCAACAAGTCTACAGAGGAACAAGAAAGTAGTCCCGGTAATAAGGAGAACCAAAAGATAAACATTGCTCCTGAAAAATTTAAAAAAAGTTTAGAGTTCACTGTTGCTGACACGAGTGTTGTGAGAAGACATAGCTCCACACCAACTCTACGTAAGTCTCTTGATAAAAAGGCTGATATTGGGTTAGACGAGCGAGTCTTGTCTAAATCACGGCATACGATTGGCTCAACATATTTGACGCCAACAAACAATCATCGGAGAAAATCTAGGAGATCAATAGATGCCAAAGATGATGAATCTGTTGGTTCTACTATGAGCGTTCAGAAGTTCACCCAAGAAAAAAAATCAAATCACAGAATGTCGCCACAAATAATTCTCCAGAACTTAGTATTGAGTGATGAGATGATGCAACGCAATACGGAGCTTTCCGACGTTGAACGCCGGAGCTCTAAGACTAGCAGCTGCGTAAAATTGGATGAAACAGTCGTCGAAAATGAAATAACCGAGGATTTCAAGCTTTATCATTCTGGGGATAGCTCCGACGAGGCAAAAAGCGAATTTTGTCTAAAAGACAATGACGACAATGGCTGTGTTGAAAAATCTGCATACTTAGCGGAAACTTTGGATGGTGATTCGAGCTTTAAGAAATCAGAGAAAATTACACTCGAACAAGATTCTGATTCAAATGCGGATATCAACAACGGAGAAACTTCTGAAAAGTCCACTCCAAAATCACAACTCTTGAAGAATGTTGATTGCGAAGAGATTGAAAAAGTTAAAGGAAAATCGCCGTCGACAATGCGCGTTCCTCTAACAGTCGTAAACAAACCTACCGAGTCATATGCAGATGTCTCATCAAATAAATCAGAGTGTGAAGTTTCACGAAAATCAGAACCCTTTGTACCCCAAAAGGAAGTCCGATCAAACCCCGAGAATGAAATTAGTGACAATGATGCAGATATGTGTGCAGACACTACGGAACAATCCAGTGATACAAATAATACTCCGATGTCATTTGTTGGAAAACGGCTTTCACCGCGCCGTGACGCATCAATGAATAGCAAGGATAATATTTTAAATGAGAAGGGCTCCAGAGGGCAGACTGATAGTCGTATTTCAGATATTGACTGTAATTTGGCAGTGTCCGATTTGTTTCAAAACATTTCTACTGCAGAATGGAATAAAAAACCTAAGAGTCCTGCTGCGAAAAACAGATGGTCTGTGGGCAACAAAAGTCTAACAGCAGAAGTCTCATCACCCACTGCATCAAAGAGAGTATCACAAAATGAGACTGAATTCAACACTGTACTATCGCCGAGGACTGAGAAATCGCCACAGAAATTAGCTGATGAAAAACAAAACCAGTTCAAATATTTGAATGATGGAGATTCCAGCTCTTCAGCAAGTATGACATTGATAATAGATGAATCTGTTTCAACTGAAGGTAAAGATATTGTTACAATGAGTGATACTTTGAGCAAAAAAATTATTCCAGCACTGAAAAGTGAAGATAGTGATATGAATAAGATGATAACTGGCACAAAAGTGTCACCAACAAAGAGGAAATCAGTGGATGTATCTGCAAAATCCATCAAGTCAAAAAATCTCTTACAAATATGCGATACGGAGAGTGAAGATGAATCTGTACCTATGAATACAGATGTTTTGGAAGATTCAATTACTCTGAAAAATGAGAACAAAAGCTCTCCGTTCAAGTCCACGTCAAAGTTGGTTGAAACGGAGCATACCGATGAGCCGATGCATTCTTCTGAAAGTGAAGTTAAAGGCACAAAAAAAGATTCTTCGAATTCCAAGAGAAGGTCTTTGGAAAAAAAAAATGATACGTTGTTGGCCAACGTTAAGAAATCGATAACCAGAAACTGTTCCATCACTGCTGTAGTCGATTCCGATTCAGCATCGGAAAATCTTACCGATCCAGATTGTTCGAATTCGGTGAATGATGAAAGTCACTTAATGCCTAGCTTCTTGTTCAATATCTCTACCAGCGATGAAGAAGACAACTCTCAGAATTCCATAGACTCAGATGTGGCTAGAGATTTGAATCTAGCTGGAGATGACAATATTGAATACTCTGATGATGATGTTCCTGGAGACGATTGTCGGGCTTCAGAATCTGAGCATTCAAATATGGATGATGATGGATCTGATCTCGATGATTTCATTGTCAATGATAATGAGGTGGAATCATCCGAGGATTCTGAGGATGAGGAAAATGATGTTAAAACCAAAGATTCCACCACATTCAAGAGAAAGAGAATTCTACAACCAACCGAATCTGACAACGAAACTGACAGTGACCCAGATAAGGAAGTTGACGCTGATGATCTGCAAATAACTAAAAATGAAAACAAGAGTGAAAAACAGAAACGGAAGTCACTCAACAAAAGTGACAATTCTAACGGTTCAAACACGATTGAAGAACCGCTCATGCAATTCTCACAGTCTCCCCCATCTGAAAAGGTTCCGAGCAAATTAAATTTCTCCCAAGACTCCAACAAATCCTTATCGAGTACCAAAAGCCGAAAGGTAAACATGATGGAAGATTCACAAAGCGAACTTGATCACTCTTTTGGAGAGCTTGAAAACAAAAGTGACAAAAAATTGAGGAAAAACTTGAAGTTATCAAAGTCAATGTTGGACATGACAGTAGATTTGTGTACACCTAACAGTCAAGAAACGGGAAAAAGTTCATCATCCGAACCAGGTAGTTCTATTGGTAAGAAAACTATCACAAAGTTGAGAAAGGCATTGGTAAAAGATTTGGAAACTTTGACACCTGAGAAGATTGAAGGTGATGAGCAAGAAACAACTGTAGGCAGAACTCCAAAGAACGATAAGAGAAGTCCAAAGAAGATCACTCCGAAATTAGCAGAGCAAAATAAGAGAGATTCGATACAGATTATACGAGAAATTGAGAATTTGAAAATAAAGACTCCAGGCCGCAATAGAAGCATGGATCCTCCCAACTCTGAAACTCCAGTAACCAAGTTCTTGCGTAAGGAAAAATTAAATGAAAGTTTACCTGTGCTGGAACTTGGAAAAAAAACCAAAGCATTTGTAAATAGCCAAAAACTAGCTGAAATGAACGAAGAGGAGCAAGAAGGTGGTGATGATTCTCGTACAGAAAATGGTGAAAAGATTGCGGATAATTATGAGAATAACGAGGGAGTTGCGAATGAAAAGGATTATGACACAGCAGAATCGAACGACGAAGTTACCGGGGACAAAAGTGATAAAAACGACGATAAAGATGATGAAACAGATGAAGAGCCTAATGAAATTGATAAAGATTCCGATGATGAGGAAGAAGATGAAATTGAAAGTAATGATGAAGAAGACGAGTCTAGTGAAGAAGATTATGATGCACTGAAAAGTGAGGCAAGGGTGAAAGGGCGGCCAGGTAGTCTTGGGTCCAAGAAAGGACACACGGAAAAACAGGCTGCTGCAGAGTTAGGAAATGATGGAAAAAGTACCCCTATACCGGATAAAAAAAGTTCAATCAAAAATCAAAGCAAAGATTCTGGGAGTATTCTGCCCAATGAACAGCAAAATGAGTTTGACAAAAGTAGTATTGACTCAAAGAAAAGTCGTAGCCTTTCGAGTCCTGCTACTAATTCGTTAAACGAGAGAAAACGTTCCAGATTAGAGTACAGCGACACACCTGTGGACTTGTTTAAGATTAAGAAAATGAGAACAGTCTCACAGAAAAATACACCACAGTTGAATAGCTCTGACTCAGACGAAGGACCTGAGATCATAGGATTCAGCGAAGCTCGTACGGTGGCTTTGGAAACCATGAAGAATGTCACTGCTAGTTTACAGGCGGCAAAAGAAGTGAGAAAGAAAAAATGCAGGGATCGATTGGAGAAAGTTCGAAAGCAACAAGAAGCTAAGGCAGACAAACTATCCAAGCAGCAAGAAACTACTATGCCTAAATTAGAGAAGAATAAGCCTAAGAGGCTACCGGATAACTTCCTAGAAACTTTGTCAGATGTACATCCAGGTCCAACAAAGAAACGTAAGTTGTTGAAAAAAGAGGAACCAGCATTCTGCCCCTCTAAATATCAGTTCAGCCCTGGTAAGTCGACGAAATCTATTAAAGTCAAATCTAAGGTCACTTCAGTCAGTACTGTCGGCAGTACAACGCAGTTCAGCGTGGTAAATCTAAAAAAAGTTGAAGCGAAACCAAAAAAGGCTGCAGCAGTTGCATCTTTTCGGGAGAAAATGTTGGCGCGAAACCCTAGAGAGCCGGCGTCTGCCTTTGCAGTGCATCGAGCCAAACTAAAAGCTTCTGGACAACATCTGATTCCCCAGAAGAAGGCGTAAAACTTGTAAAAAATCCTGTCACATTTGTTTTTCTTTTTACAGCATATTGCATCGTTCGAAAGAAATTTTGCGTGCACGATTTTTATATTAGTTATATTGCGATTTCTTTGTCGTAAGTATCATATGCGTGTTAGTTTTATTCATTGGAGCATGTCAGCACTAGCGTGTGGCTTTTCAAATAGATTTCCACGCCGATACGGTGAATAAAAATTCCTTGCATTTTGTCAGCAAGAAAATAATCATGGACATTTTGTCAATCGATACGCTGTGCCAGGCCAATATCTTCTATCCGCCTATTTCTCGTGACGCGAGAAAGTATTCGAGAATGAGAAAAAAAACTCACCATTGCACGGTCAATTCGGCAGGTCTTTAGTACGAATGATTTGTAAAGTCGCATTTATTTTCATGGGACTGTAACCAGTGATTACTTTATTCATTCTAAGTTGTTGGTCTGTAAATTTGATCCTAAAATTTATACCGATGTGTTAATACGGTGTTTGAATGGTGCAGATTTAACATGTTCTTGTAAGCCCACGTGGCTGGCTGGTAATTAATAAACAATACGATATTTTTGAATTCTGCGATACCTTTAACCGCATGCGTTATGCAGCGGTGCTCTAACCTGGATTCATCGCCCAAATCCCAATCATTCTACTCCGAATCAAAATAATAAATACGTATCCTGGTTTGAGGTACGCTGTTTTGAAAGAAACTTGGCTCGCTCGTTGGGCGCGTGAACTTGAAAAATTGCAATACAGACTCATTGTCAGAAACAGTTTGGACTCATTCATTTATTATTTTTTGTGACTGCAGAATATTTTCAAAAATTAACATTAATATACCTTTATTTCATATTATTTGGACCGATTTTTCCGAAGTTGTGCGACCAGTAGAATTGATCTAGATCTCAGTAAATAACGTGGTATCCGTCGTATTTCAAACGTCAGCGATCATGTGTTTTTTTCTCATTGTTAACGGCAATGGAACAAATATATCGATATTTCGTGGACGATACGCAGAAATTCAACGCGATATGCTCTTCGTTACGTTAGCGCAATGTCCGGACGAACGAGGTCTGAATTTCCTCCGGGATTGAGACATTCGTCACGTTTTGATACGACACGCGGGCCAAGGGATCGTACATAACAAACAATTTGAATAAAGTATGCGTTCTAATCGCAGCGTTGTTCAAAGGCCAGACGGTGCGGCGACGTAGCGACGTTACGATTATTAAAATTACAAGTATACGGAGCGAACCCCTTTCAATGGTAACAAGTAATAACTCAATCCAAATGAGTGGCTAGCGACAGACTCACAAAGTTGAAAGTATGCTACAGGTCATCGTAATACGCTGCGCCTAAATATCAACGTCGTATTTAAAATTCTTAACTCGAAATATAATACGTCAGCAATACAATTCTAAGTTAAGTAGGTGCCGATATTAAGATGCGTAAGTTTCTCGAAACCGACGTTGAAGGTGTTGGTAAGCGGTCAGAACCCCGTTTTTCTTTTTCTGTAATCTGCACGGGGCGGATTCCGGAACAGCCAGATTCAGTTTGGTATCCAAGGGTTCGATCAAAGTCTCGTTATCGGGATGTACGAAAAATGCGATGGAGTGACGTCCTCGTCCGCAGAGTTCCGGAACCACGACTCTGTGTCTCAGAGCTGGAAGCTGGTCCCTCGTCCAGGCGGACAAAATATCCCCGGTATTCACGAGGATGGCACCCGGCAGGTGACCCACTCGGACCCAACGTTCTCCGTGCGGTGTCTGGACCTCGAGACCGCCTTCGCTGTCCTGCGCAACGAGAGATTTCGTCAAATACCAGTGAGGACGGAGATGCGGGAGCGATTGGCGAATATGGATAAATTCGATCGGGATCGTCGTTGATTACCTGAGCGAGCAGCGTGAAGGTTCCATAATCCCGATGAGCGCCGGAACGAGTCAATCCTGGGACCGGAGCTCCCAAGGGTGGATAGTAAAGGAGACGCAGCATAGACTCGTTGTCCGGACCCAACATGCCGGCGTGCTTCGAGAGCAAAAAGTCCGGCGATTGTTCGAGGCCAACGGAAAGCGCCTGCGGAAAGAACATACTTCGTTATTTCCTCCGTTTGTGAGGAGAAAATTCGCCATCCGTACATCGTACATCCGGAGCAATCCCACGGTGGTCCCCGTACGGAAAATTGAACAGCAGGGAACAAAACTATTACAGTGTTGCGTGTCGCGAGCAGCTTATCTGTCGTCTTATCGATGACGGATATGAGATCTCGGGAATCCAATTCAATCAAGGAATCGAAATTTGCGCGTCGCGTCGCGTTATCGTTTCGTAAAAGAAGAAGGAGAGATAAAGGAAAGAGGACCAACGAGAACGGAGTAACGCAGATAACTCGAAGTAACTATGTACTCACGGTCAATAACATCGCCGAAAGCTGCTTCAAGTCTCTGGCAAGCTCGTCAACGGCAGTTCGAAAACCGGGGACCTCAATCTCGGGGAGAACTCCGCCACTTCCGGTTACGTTGAAAGCATGTCGAGGTTCCTTTTCGTCATCCTCCGAAAACCTGTAACGAATCACACGAATCGTTGCCGGGTGCAAATAATACAATAACGATTTTTAATATTATTTTTCACACCCCGCACCCGTGTCCCCGCGATTGCGTCTTCAAAGCTGACTTGAAGCAAATACAATAAGCGAAAGGAAAGATTAGCCGGTACAACGCGGTTTCGTCAGAGGAAATATTACCGCCGCAAGAAGATAATTACGTGGACAAGACTCAACGTATGGATGGATATGCCACGGAGTTATTGTCGCACGGTGATAATTAGTTTTCCCATTTTTCTATTATACACGAACGATGTCAACTCACTGCTCCAACAGCCTCGGTGGTTTCACGTATCCCTGATTGGAAGAAGAAGTTCGTTGATATTTAGCCCGTTCTTCGTCGGGAAGTTCGCAGAATCCATCCAGAGCTCTGTACACCGCTTTTAACTGAAAAATGGTGACAAAGTTACGTCAGATCGCCGGACAACGTACGTCTTCGTACGACTGAAATTCCATCCGAATAAATGAGACTCGCTCCACGAAGAAGAAATCGAACATCCCGCGATCGAACGAACGAACGAACGCCTTGGAAATCGGATTTCTCTCTTATCCGAATAAAAAAATTCTCGCATACCTATAAATGGTCAACGAATTTCACACGCAGCTCGGTCGTACAATATAACGTGACATTGCCAGATTTTACACGATCAAAGTTGTAGCTCGGAAAAAATAATAAAACCGGGTACGTACGCGGGCATTAAAATTTTTATAGCACCGAAGTAATTTCGGAATAATACAAGCATCGGGTGACATTTGTTTTCACGAAACGACTCCACCGAACCGTCGAACGTACATCAACGCGGTTTAACTGCTCAACGAAATATAAGGTGGAAGAGATATACCTATGTTCGATCTTTATATATACCTAGAATCGTTGACTCTGCTCTAACGTCAAATCTTCGAGAAACAGACGCACCGTCGTCGGCCAGTCGTTCGTTATACGATCCGCATCATCACCCGGCTAGCGAAATTGCCCCGAGAAAATTGAATCTATTACACATTTAAGTACAGAGCCGAGAACGAAATTTGAAAGTGTCAATTCCGATTGGAGATCTCGTTATTTGGATTCACACGAGCCGTGGCTGCCATGGTATTTGTAATTAAAACGAATGAATCACCACCCCGCACCGCATGAGTATATCTGGACATAGGTATATCACGCTTCTATACCTTCGCACGCGCGCACGTGCGATTAAAATATTTCGAGAGTCTGAAAACAGGTTGTTAATCATCGTTAAAAGCTCATTATGGTTTTTGACAAGTTATTCAATCTCCGCCAGCACGCGAGAGATCGATGAATTAAAAATCTATTATATTATTTATACCGAATGGTCGCTACGCCGCGTTGCGATTCGACAGCGAATCAATTTCGACGATACCTCAAAGTCCCCCAATTGCGTCACACCTGTATAACGTGGAGTTTGACGTTTTTTCCTCCTTATTCATTATCCGCGGATCAAGATAACCGCCGCGAGTCGCGGTATCTCCAGCTAATTATTGTTTCCGGCGAAACGAGGCTCGTTGCAATTATACTTGTATTCCGCGCAATCGATCACGATCGTACACCTCAACACAATTACGCCCCGTATCGCAGGTACGACGTTACGCACAGGTGTAGGTGACACGTTTTAAATTCGTGACACTCGCTGGTATTATACGTATAGTACGTATACCTACCCGCTGCAAGGTCTCCGAGTCTCAACGCGCGTTATTATTGAATTCATCTACACGAGTACGTACGATCGATTGCGTCGATCGTTCTCTCAATTATGCACAGATTCCTCGTTGCCCGCGATCGTTTCCGAAGTAACGAGAGACGGGGAAAAAAATTGAAAAAAAAATAAGGAGAATTTCTCCCGTCGTTTCAAGAAATTTTCGAACGTAAGCGACGATCGTGCTTTCGCCGCGTGTGGGCGTACAATTCCTTTCACCCGGGACACACGATAAATTACGCGAATAATGTCGCTTGTATTCGACAAAGCTTCGATTCAGCTGGAAAACAAGCTTTGTTTAATATACCGTTAAACGCACAGCTATGACTTATTACAACGAGGGATACGTGTACGCATTCCCATATACCTGTGTTGAATGATATACTGTACAAGCGTGCGAATAGCAGAAAGAGATCTGTACGAGTGTACGTAATCGCGCGCGAGTTTTCTAATTGTTTGCGCATACAGTCGGTCGTCTCTAGTTGGTCGGAGACGGACGCGTTTTGTGGTAAATAAAAAAAAAAGAAGAAATTATCATCATCGCTGGTGTTAGCGATCGCGATGTGGGATGAGACGAAAATCGTCGGCTGCCGAGCGGATGTTCCGGCGTAACGAACAAAGATCGGTTGCGAAAGAATCAATTAGCGATCGCATTGGGGAAAAACCGACCGAACGACGACCAGATGAAAAACAATCCCGTACGAGAGGAAAGTGAAAAAAGTTCAGGTACACGCGGTTTATACATGCAGGTATTATGTACCTGCAGATATGGTTGAACGCGAATCGCACACATGCGTGTATTTGCCTCCGTTGTTTCTGGGCGCCATTTCGAGACGTCGAGTGTCCTACTGGCCCACTATTCTCAATTCTCACATGATTCATTAGCGCTGATAGAGAGCGAGAGAAAAATAAGAAAGAAGAAACAGGGGGAGGGAGAGCGAGGAAGGGTTGAGGCGCGGGTATAATTGACTCCGCGATGATCCCTGCGGTGTATTTTTGGTTTTTGGGAAGTTGTCGGAATCGCAAGTGGCAAAATTGTGGCGCGACGATGCTCTACGTAAATCGAGCCTTACGCGCACAACGGACGTGGAATGGCATATCGTGCACGTTGTAATAGAGACGCTGCTATGATTATTGGCCACGAATCGGTTGACCTTAGCAAACTCGAATCAATCTCGGCGCGTTAAGTATGCCACAAGTCAAGTTCGAAACCAATGAGAACCGCTTGGAGGAAAACGTCGCGGTTTTTTTATTTTTCACCTCGAGACCGCTGCTCGGATGACGATAAGGAGCAAAAAAAAGGAGTGGGAAAATATCTTTGAATGCAAAGCGCGAACGTGTGAGAAAAACTCGTGACCTTCGCCCCGGGTTACTTTTCGGATGAAAATTCAAACCGCTCAGGTCGCCGTCCGTCGCAGATCGCAACGACGAGCGCGTGTTCGTCGAGTTTTAAGGGTCTCCGTCGGTTTATCGTCTGCCTATATGTGGGTATGGAATAAATACCTTGCAATCGGGAATGCCGTGGTTGACGAGAAGGGCCAATCCTTTTTCGGAAAGTGCTCTAAGTAGCTTCGAAGCGACTTGTTTTACAACTCCCTTCTGCGGGCAGCGCTCCGTACCTGGAACGAGAATAGAACGAGAATGATCCTCCTGTCGATCCTGTTCTAAAAACTTGATGACCAGTCGAAACTCAAAATACGAGATGAAAACTCGAAATACGCGATGGCCGTTCTGTTTCGGATTCGTGCAGCGAAATGAGCGTGTACCGATCGGTGCCGTTGGATTTCCATTGTGGGCCGATCGGACTTTGGGAAAAAATTGCATTGTGCCGCTGGACATTTTATTCGTTTGCTGATTGGCCGAGGGGTCAATATTCAGGTTTCAAATATGTGTCAGTCACATGCTACGATTCATGCTTTTCTTAATTAAATTGAAAATTGCCAAGTCAAAAAAACGCCAAGTTCATAGCCTTAGAATTTTCTCATAATTGGGGCCGCAGTTCGACATCCTATTTTCTAAGGTTTTTCATAAATATCCTAGTGTATTTTGAGCTCAGACATGCAAATCTGAAAGCTCAAATCATCTACTCATGCAATCGATCCAGTAATCATCAATTATTCGCTGTTGGGAGCAGAAAAATTACAAGACATATCGAGTGGTTTTAATCGTACACCCAGTATTATTCGTCGCATGGGTCGAAATATTCGAATTTCTCAATTCAGCAGCAAACTCGAGCTTTGCTGGAGTCAGCGTAGCCGGCAGCGTAGCGCTTTGTTGTGGGTCGTCACCTTGGGGGTTGAGCAGAGGTGACGCCCCACAACAAACCCCCTCGCTCGTGGCTACCTGACTCCAGCTAAACTCGGGTTTGCTGCTGAATTGAGAAATACGAATATTTCGACCCATGGGACGAATCAAACTGGGTCTACGACTACAACCACTCGATATGTCTTGTAATTTTTCTGCTCCCAACAGCGAATAATCGATGATTACTCGATCGATTGCAGGAGTAGATGATTTTGGCTTTCAGATTTGGATTCTTGAGCTGATTACATCTGAGATTACTCTTGAGGAACGAAAAAAAAATTCGATTTTCCAGCAAAAAATAAATCATTTTTTTAATTGGGTTTAATATGCTTTTCTTACGTATTTTGACCTCAGGAATCTGAATTTGGAAGAAAAATTGATCTATCTCTAAAATTGACTCAGTTATCGCCAATTTTCAGCTTTTCGGGGTCAAAAATAAAAAATTGATTTTTTGGTCTATCCTAATGTAATTTGAGCTCAGGAATCCGAATCCGGAAGAAAAATTGGTCTATCTTCAAAAATGACCGAGTTATCGTCGAATTATCGCATTTTTTTGCATAAATTTCAGGATATCTCGAAGGGAAAAAATCGTAGCTCAATTTGGACGACGGATTCGTGTTCCTGAGGTCAAAATACATAAGAAAAGTGCCATACGATCAATTTTAAAAAATAAAAATTTTTGGCCAAAATTTGAGATTTTTCCAAGGGGTACCCCTTACGATTTTTTCAAATTTTGACCAAAAATTTTTATTTTTTAAAATTGATCGTATGGCACTTTTCTAACGTATTTTGACCTCAGGAACACGAATCCATTGTCCAAATTGAGCTACGATTTTTTCCCTTCGAGCTATCGCCATTTTTATGCCAAAAATCGCGAAAAAATGAGGATAACTCGGTCATTTTTGAAGATAGACCAATTTTTCTTTCGGATTCGGATTCCTGAGCTCGAATTACATTAAGATAGATCAAAAAATAAATTTTTTATTTTTGACCCCAAAAAGCTGAAAATTGGCGATAACTCGGTCAATTTTAGAGATAGATCAATTTTACTTCCAGATTTGGATTCCTGAGGTCGAAATACGTTAGAAAAGTGTAATACAATCAATTTTCAAAATACTTCATCAATTTTTTTTTTTCTTGGGTCTTCTATGCTATTTCCATGTAATATTTTGATCTCAGGAATCCGAATCTGAAAGCCAAATTGATCTATCTATTAAATTGACATCCTCTCGCATAATGCAGGGCATCCTAGTCGTTATTGTCTGTAATTGTAATCACGCGTACGCGCGCGTGATACGCGGCCATTTTTCATCAACCACCAAAACTCTTATATTTCTGATTAACGTTTGAAAAAACTCGTTGAAAACCAGACGAGTATCGCTACGGGTATATGGGATAGTCGAAGCGACGCGTCATCTCATTCGTTTTATTTCAGTGTCGCGCACTGGCTCTTTGGCGCGAGAACCAGTTTAATATTCCATCGAGACAAAAAGTCGAGAATCCAACGATATTAGAAGAAGAACAGGCTCCACGCGACGAGATCAACGATTAACGCAATGGACCGAGAAATTGTCGATGTGCGTATACATATATTATAATTTAAAAGCCTAGCGAGCAGGAAATCGATAATGTACAACGGTTGAATCGAGTTTACGTTAACGTGCAGCCGTTACATATACGCGATGTAGGCCCCGTACAGTACATTACACGCGTCGACACGCACATCCGCCTCCTACGCAAATGTATAGATCATTCGAACTTTACTCGCGGCAAAAGAAATCTAGCCGCAGCACCGGATGGGGGAATATGGAGATTATTCGGTAAACAGCTGTCGTAAAACGGCGTATAGGTATGCAAAAAATAATTCCTCGATAAGAGCCAAAGATCGTCGCGGATCGCGAACGAAAACCGTATACTCGATACATTCGCTGACCGATGAGGGACCGATAAAATCCACCAATCGAAGAGGGCGACCCAAATTTTTCTTCCACCACTGACGGCGACCCGCTGCAGATGCCGCGTTCTTAGTTTTATCTCGTTAGACATGGATGCAGGAACTCGGCGTACGTTTACGTATACGTCGCGCGGTCAACACGACGAGAAAATATATCCGCAACAGCTAAAACACGTGTACCCGTATTCCGCGTATAGGTATACGTATCCATAGGCAGCCGATGCAATTGTATGGTAATGATGTATGGGACGACCTCCGAGACGGGCCGATAAGGCGTACTAAAATATCCAAGCGTATCGGCAACTTCCGGAAAATTTGCATAAACCACATCCGCGTGGCCGGAGACATTATTTCCGCGCGGATTACGCGGAGGTGGAAATTCGTCGACGAACTTCCGGTGGAAAGGAATTTCCACCTCGGTTCGAGAGTCGCGAATCGCGTATAGCGCGGCGAATGATTCGCACGTACGCGAATAGCGCGGTGTTATATTCGAGTTAAACGGCACCGTCGTTGATCGCGTAGTAAAAAGTCACAACCGTCTCGCCTCTATCTTTATGAGACGCGTGAATCACACCGCCACGTGCGAAACCGATCCTCCGATTTTCAAATAATAGAGCGTTTCACGGACAAGGAAAATACCAAATAAAATACCACTCGGATCACGATTCGCAGCCAGTGCAGATCGCGAGCAGGAAAATCTTGAAAAAAACTGTATCGAGTGCGACGCGATACGCGTATATCTACGTAACGTGCTTATAATTGGAAGTTGGCGTCGCGTCAATTGTGGAAAATCGAGTAAAAAAAATTCCGCCGTTTCAATTTGTCCGGCGTGTATATTTTACATACACCCAGTATAGATATACGTGTGTCGTACGCGAAGTAAAGTATCGGTATACGCGTCAACTCCGTCCGCGGGTACGTTTAACGCGTTCACGTGTGCATACACAGGTATAATATCATCGTTGTGTGTACCATACGTATTACGCGTACGTTTAACGTCCGCGTGTCGTTCGAGGCATTCGATGAAATAAAGAAATTGATACGAGCGGAGCGACAACGTGCACTTACAAATCGCATTCAAAGTGTAATATACACATATATAAGTACGCTCGTAATTCAGATAATCGTTAATTGACTTTGATCTTGAGCATTGCGCGGAGGCAACTTGGCGATATCTTTCATTGCGCTTCGCTTCGCTTCGCCGCGGAGTACGCGACGATATGTATATTATCGTCGGGCACAATTAACAATTAGCAAAGTTCAGACAAATTGCTACAACATTACGATAAAGAGCGATTATCGCATATCGACGTTAGCGTCAATAGTGCAGAATATTACGAGTAGGTACAGTATACAATACATATACATATAAGATACGTTCGGTCAGAACAGACCCGAATCCTCGATAGCTCCGATAAACGGAACGAAGCTGATCCGCTCGGATTAATTTCTCACCTTGTAACCGCGTATTAATTGTCATCGATATCGATACGTACTTCGTACATCGATCGCACCAGATATTTCGCGCGACAATTATACGTGATTACGATCGCTCGCAGAGATCGAACTTCCGACGGCGTCAATGACACGGATATTTCACCGTGACGTTGTCATTTCGCAAATAATAATCTATAATAATAATAATAATAATAATCTACGTCGAGAGTATCGTACGGTGCGACGGACGAAATCGCGGGAGTATCGAGGGGATTGAATTCCACGTCGAACGATTCAATTCTTCGAGATCGCTCGACGCTACGGACGTCTATAAGCTTCGGTAGAAATCTCTCCTTGAAACGATTCTTTCCTCATTCTCGACACCCACCGGTCGAACCGCTTCCAGCGAGTCGAGCCATTCCATTCCATTCCATTCCATTCCCTCCCGTTCCACCGGGGTTTTCACGTAGCTCCGAGACAATAAATCTACCGAGTCGAAGAAAAGCCTATACGCCGCGTATCGCTTACCTCTACGAATGCCAAACACAATCAGGTAATCACGAAGACGCCCATGAGCAACGAGCTGCCTCTCGGAATTTTCCAGCAGTTTCGGAGACATGGTAATGTAGAAGCGAACGAGCTAGTATTTGTACAAGTAAATAAGCGAGCGAGTTACCTGGAGTTACCTGACGGGGTCCCGAACGAAAGCGAGGTCTCCTCCTCGGCGGGACTTCGTAACGGCAATTTTCGGGGTGCAGAAATACCAGGTGTCGGTCGTCCGTTCGAATCACGATCGAGCTCGCTCTCGAGTGCGCCAGGTATACTACCCAACGGTATACGCACACGTGTACACACTTCGCACCGGCAATGTCAATAATATTATCTGAACGCTCATATGTGCCAGAATTTAATCGTTCCGTCGTTTCGTCGTTGACGCGTCCGCACCTCGCGAGCGGAGGCGAACGTGGCAAGGTGATCCGATATCGTCTGTTTCATCCGCGCTTCGCGAACGGCAGGGATATTAATACGGATCTGTGTACCTGTACATCGGATCGAGGACTCTCGCTGCGGTAAATATACAACAGGCGGACACGCAGGTGACACAGCGATCAAATTTATCATACCGGGTTTCGATTGAACTCCGGCGAATCGAGAGCGGAAAAGAATATCCACCGAGGAGACGTAACGCCTTGATAAACGATTACGTATACTCACTCGTTTATTTCTAAGGTCCTTCGGAACACGCGCTCAGATTTCCTGTAACTCGAAAGTGGCCGCGTCGTGTTTCTCCTTTTTCTTCTCACGGGAGACGAAGAATCGTACCCAGTCTCAGGCTGCTCACAATCAGAATCAGAATTTTCTTATTTCTGCGTAGTTGGAGCTTAAGACTGCAGCGTTAATTCCCAACGTGCGGTGGATGACACACGTAAATTAGTTGAGACTAAATAAAATGTGTGACGACGCTAAATAACATCGGCGTCGTATCGTCAAATTAACTCTGCAAACTCACGAGTCGACGAGGAGTCACGGGGACGGCGATTCGTCTACGGCGATCCCGTTTGTCTGCAGAAGCCGTATTTATCACGACTTCAACGTCTGTCGCGAATGTCAAAATTTTTCATCTTTTTCGTCAAGTTTGACACGTGATGGAATTAAACGCGATAGACCCGTCTACGACGACGATCCGGAGATACCGCCGCCGCTCGATTGCGAGCGAGATGACGATAATCGCCGCATCTGTACGGGGGAACATCGATTGACCGGAGATGATGCTCGGGGTCTGGAGAGTACGTGCGAAGTATCCGCACGCGGTACAGATGTAACGCGTATATTCGTATCGAAGAGACACGGCGGGGTGAGGAGGGATGCCAAAGTGTCGCAACATTGGCGTAGAAATGAACGTGGGGAATTCGAAACATCGGGAACGGTTTATAACTATCGAAGGAATGACGATGGCGTCGATTGGCATTCGAGGCAGCGGCGAGGAGAGAAACGGCGAAACGGTTCGAGTCGCCGCCGAGAATATCGCGATCCGATCGGGGGGAAAAGAATACCGTCGACGTCCCGAAAACTTGCAAAGTTTCGTCACTCCCGCCGATCGAATGGCGGAATCGCGCAACTTGCGTTTTCCTCCAAAAATTTGGACCAGTTTCTGGTCGGGCGCGGCATAGGTACGCGCCACATACGCGGGCTGCGAGCGTATATTTTAATCTAGCTCACGCTGTGACGGAAGTGAGTAAAAAACATCGGTCGTTGGCCGCCCGCCCTGCAGCAGCAAACGACGACGCATAACGTACGTACGTACGTAACGGCTGTTACACGCATACCTAGGGGACACGAAAAAGTGCTCGCAACGTCATCGCGTTCGCGCAGATGAGAAGAGAATATTTTCGTCTTCTCGATTCCATGGTGGGTATAACGTCGGTCCTCGCGGAGGGAGCAAGGAAACTGGAGGGAAGTCTTTTTTCATCTTTGGTTGGATCTGGACCGGGGGAGATGACGATGGGTAAGGGAGAGGACGATGAATCGGTTCGTTCAACTTCCGAGGCTGGTTATCGCGTATGGGTAGAACGAAGGGTCGACGACGAGAGCGACGGAGGGACTGACGTCGGGTGCAACGGAGGGCCAAGGATCGGAGAATAGGGAGGAGCAAGGGCTGGCCATCCGATCTCTCCCCGCGGTAACGAGGGGGGGGGGGACCGGCGAAACGCGGAGCCTGGGAAAGGGAGAGAAAGAGAGAAAGGGATCGCCGTCATAGGCGAAAAGCCCGTGAGCGTTCGTTCGCGTTGCTAGGCAACCGTCTCGATGCCCGAGCACAGCGTCGCTTCTTCGTACGATGATGCTCTTTTCCCGCGATTCGTTTATTTCGTCACCGGTCATCCGCTCTCTTCTGCCCTCGCGACTCGATGAAGAAATATTCCAACAGACGTTCAGGCTTACAATTATAGGTCAAACGTATCGCGACGACCGTCCGATCGCGAGCGGCGAGATCGGAGGGACGTTCGCGTTTCGTTTCAACGAAGAGAAGGAGGATTCGGGCCGGCAAATGGAAAAAAGAGGACGATACCGTGTCAACGGTATCGATACGCGAGCGGGAAGGGCATCGATTACAAATTGAGCGGCGTTGACGATGAGTCACGCCGCGGCGATTGAAATATTTTTCTAATTCTCCGTCAAAGTCGGTCGCTAACAATGAAACGAGAATCGCGAGGCCATTCGTCGCGCGCTGCGATACCAATGGAACGGAGCACCACCGATCCTGCGATTTCGTCGGGGAGAACCAGGGATATCCCGGAAAATGGGGTCGGACGAGGCGACGCGATCGGCGCCGAGGGTACGAGTACGGAGATCGGCGGTTCGGTGTAACATACTCACCCATATGAGCGAGATCGATGATCGGTATTTCGCATTTGCTGAGCAACGTCTCGCAACCCTTGTTCAGCGCAGGTGGCGCCGAACTGCAGCAACTCATCTCGCGGCCTTGGTTCTTCCCTGTCGCTCTCTCCTTTTCGATCGTTCCTTCGGAGTTCCCTCCGCTTTGTCTGTCGGTCGGTCGGGAGGCGAAGGCTGCCGCTACCTCGTTCGAAATTGAATGAGAAAATAAAAGAGCGCCGTCCCTTTCTCCCGTGAGTCCACGAAATCCCGCTTTCCCTCCTCGAAACTTTTGCCTCCTCGATAACGATCCACCGTTGGAGAAGGACGGACGACTCGATCGGCAGCTGGTGGCGGTACGAAGATCGTTGCGACCGAATCACCGAGTTGGCGGAGGAGGAGGAGGAGGATTATATCGCGCACCACGATTTCGCCACTTTCAGAACCCACGGGAAGCCACTATAATATCCAATAGAAGATCATAATACTACGATATCACTGCTCGAGCCACGACGGTCTGCAACGCGAACCCTCGGATCTTGGAATCGGTCCGACCCTAGCGGTAGCCGTAAGAGACGAGTTTGTTGTGCGGCTGGTGGTGCGGCAGGTAGTCGTGTACGTGGCTGTGAACCGGTGGGCACATGCTATACTGTCGATGCGGCGGACGACCGGGAACTGGTGCGGCGATCGCCACTCGCAAACAAAAGCCAACGACGCCGATGCCCCCTCCCCGTCGCTCCTTCCTTCGTCGCCCCGTTGCAGCGCGACACTGCACCGGAACAATCGAGGGGAGAGAGAAACAGCGGCATCGCTCGGCGGCACTCGTAAACCCGACGTCCGCCGGTCTTCGCGCGTCCGAATCGGCGGACATTACGAATTTCGAATTCCCCGAGGACGCACGGAGTACCCCGATCGACTACCCTTCCGACGAAGCGACGAATTGACGAATCGATACCGTTACACTGTGCTTCGCCGAGTAACCCGATTCCAGATTATGTCGAAAACCGAATTATTTCACGTTCCACCGTGAATCAGAAGGTGTCCGTCATTCGCGATATTTAAACTTTGACGCACCGTTCGGCGGAAATCAAGATAGGCGAATTCTTGAAATCGAGCGGTATCGCATTTCGCCAATATTCGCCGATATTCGTCGATTCTCCTCCTCACGCGATTATGGCGTTGATAAATCATACCGAATCTACGACCGAATCGTTGCAACAAATTTACCGAAGATCGTGTGCGGGGCACTTGGAATGTTCACGGGGAACTCGCGGCTCCTTTAAAAAGACGCTTAATAATAGCCGCGTGTTTCAACAATGAGAACGCGACGGACCCGTTGCGGAATCCGGCGAGAAACGCATCGCGATCGCGGTAAAAGTGACGTCCCGCTGGGCTATATATCGCCGAAGGTTTTCGTCCGATCGTTCGAATCGTCGAGAACGTTACGAGGGAACTTCTATTGGGTTGCTCGCGTTCCGGTAACGATTCGTCTTCCGTTGGTAAGAATTCGTGTGGACTTACAAAATTATCGGAGATTCCCAGTCGTCGATTACCGCGTGTGCCGCGTTCACTCGCCCTCTTGGCAATTGACGAAAAGTATCGTCTCGACGATTTTCTTCTCGCGACTCCCGAACAAGTTTTCGCGTGTCGCGAATCCGGAGGCATACTGAACTCAGGAGCTTCCGATCGCAGCGTGTGAATGAATAGAATCTCCTACCCTCTCTCCGTCGCTTCTTCGGCACGTTTAAATTCAGTTTACGCGGTGCCCGATCATTCTCGTTTATTGGACGAGCGCCGCCCATCCGATCTCCGCGAATACATTCGATCGTACGAACGCACAACTGACGTCGAATCGCCATCGCAATTAGACCTGCACCTCGTGGAATAATTTACAGGGATATTCGCAACGATATATGGGGTCGAGTCGTCGATATTTATTTGCGGAGAAATAGAAAAATATTCGATCCACCTGCACCTGCACAACGATATACCCATGTTGCGAGATCACTCATTTTACGAATAAGTGCACCCCTGCGTGCTGCGGGGCGATAAATCTGCCATCACTCGAATGGAAGGAGATAGCGGTTGGGATCTCACGCCAATTACTTATCGGCACCTCACTTCTTCGCATTTTCATTCGCTTGTACGTACCGCGAACTCGCGTCTCTCGCCGGGGTCAGAATTTATCGATGTCCCTGTATCAATTTATCGCCACGGCGAGTGCGGAATCAGGTTCCCGAGATTTGGATTTTTCCCGCACACCGCTCGCAGCCTGTAACCGGTCCTCTTCAAATCCACCGCGCGAACAAACCTGGATTCGCCTTATTCGTCTCCTCGGTCGTCATCTTTTTCTATTACCGAAAAGGAGCTGAAGCGATTCGCTGCAGTCGACGATATCGTTGGCCGCGAGGCCCCCTTGACTGCTCCCTGGTCAATTTGGACGGGTACATTTCTGACAGGCTGTTCGTTTTTTGGGGACACGATGCTCGGTATGCAAACTGGGGCGAATTCGCGCAGCCCCACAGCCTCCGGAGCAACGAGTCCTCGCCGAAGAATTTTTCTTCGAACGGGACGACGGAGGTGGCGACGCCGACGAACCGCTCGTGCCTTCCTCGTAGCCGCTCTGACTCTCGATGGTGCTCAAACGATTTCCACGATCTTGGAAATCCCCGGCAGCGCAACCGTTCGAGCTTAAATTCGTTTGAAATTTTGTTACAAGTCTCGTAGGGACTCGGGGAACCGGTCCAGCTTAATTTCTGCCCAGGGTTCTCACCTCGTAAACGAAGTATTCGACCCCAGGAGCGAACGCGCCGAAGGACTATTCTTCGCGCACTCGCAGCAAGAGGGACATTCCAAGGGTAAAGGTCTCTTCGACACCTGGAAATAAATGTGCCATTTGTAGAACCGCTCGTAAACCGTTTCCCCTGCAAATATCGATTCGAAATCGCTCGGAGATCCCTCACTCTGATCATCAAGAGAGCCAGGAGAATCTGCGTGAACACGAGGAACGTGGACACGCCGTAAGTAACCGCCGCATTCCTCAGGATTATGGGGCTCAGGACTCTGGCACATCCCGCCTCGTTGATGCTCGCGACGTTCATCGAGAGGTCCGCGTGAAAACAAGGCGTCATGGCTTTTACGCTGCAGCAACTGTAGGGGACAGCCATAGGGCGAAACTCCTCGTCGGAAATCCGCGGCTGGGCGAGCATTTCTTCCCGGGATGCGTAGTCCACTCTCTGCGAAATTGTTTATCGAAAAATCGGAACGATTCGAGAGCGAGACGAGGTATTTCCTCACCTGCCAGTCGAACGCGATCCAGTCGTCGTACTTGGTGTGACCGCAACACTGGAAGGTGAACTGCAACTGGTCAATGGTGACCTTGTGCCAGGATTCCCTCGAGTAGAACGCCATGGAAGCGTTGAAAGCTCGCGCTATCGCTTCGGGGCGGACGCTCAGGTAGACGGCAACGGAGACCATTACGATCGCGTTCAAAATCACGCAGAGTAAAATAACAACCGAGACGTACTTGAGCAGCTTCTTCAACGATGGGAAGCAGGGCTCTTCTCTTCGTCTGGAACGAAGTCGAGCGATACAACGAGGTGGAAATTGAATTGGCGGAGTCGGATTCGCGTTACTTCGCATCAATCTTTATTCTACTTGTGGATGGTGAAGACGGCACCGAGGGCCGCCGGGACACCGAGGGTTGCCGAGAGGACCGTGAGTACGAGGGGGACGAGACCCCCGGAAAATCTGAGGACGTTCCACTCGACGAAGATACCGATGGCTATGAGAAAGAGTCGCTTCGCCTCGAGGGTGGCGAGGCCGACGGCCACCGCGTACCCGGTCTCTATTTCCCAGCCGCAATCGCAGCGCACCACCCGGTCCCGGTTCTCCAATCGGTCCAATCTCCGCTTCAACGATTCGCACAGCACGGAAAAACACCCATCCGTCATTTGGCGAAGACCTCCGGTATCACCGCTCTGTCGACGTTGGAAAATCATATCAGAGATCTCAGTCGGCAGCTGTACAGACATACGCCACGCGGTTCATAATTTTCGTTCGATCCCCAGATGCAGCTGTACCGGCTCTCATTCGAAATCTCCGCGTTGCACATTTTTGCGCGTTTGTCGAATGCAGCGATGCGTAACTGCCAAATAACATGTTTTTCGCTTACCCCTTCTCTCGGTCGGCGGATGCGATACGGTCGGAGGTAGATACGGGAATTATACCGGGGGGTCGCAAGATACTTAATTGCTTTGTATAATTGAACAAATATAGTGGACGTCGAGCGGTCGTTACGTAATTAATGTTACGACAATAGCTGTACGCGAATGGAACGCACGCGGATAGTTACGAGTTATTATCTTCGAGTTGCGCCACTTGGTTCCCGTAAAATATGCCTAGGCAATATATTTTGCGTATAGATTTCTTTCCATCCGTCGCGACGGACAAAAAAGATTAATGAATGCATGTTGTAAAATCTCGAAAAAACAGCCGAAAAGATACAATAATGTCGCGATCAGAGGTATAAGAAGTTTCTGAGAAAATTTCAAGTTCGCGGTGTCGGTGTCGCAATCGACCGATTGCCCAACGTAATTCAAACTCGAGGTAAACAAAGAGCTCGAAGAACAACAACCGTCACTTTTTGCCAACGATCGCACCGATTACACGAGCGACACGCGATAGGAAAACACGCAGAGGATCGGGTGACGGAAAAACAAGGAATAAAACCGCCGAGGTATCGATTTTACTACCGCAAATCATGAATTTCAAAAAAGTTTGAAAAATCCTTTATACCTGATTTTCGCTGCAGACGCAGTTACTACAGATACAATATGACTCTCGCAAGCTAACCCTACAGAAATAAATGATCGTATCTCAGAGGGGTAGAAAAAACGAATGTTACCGTCAATCATTCTCACCGTAATCCATCGCGCAACCGAAGACACTCAGATTTAGTCGAAGGGATTTACTTCTGGGTATGGAAATGCCACATCTTCGATTCGTCGCAGGAAACGTCACGATTTGTCAAGACGCTTCTTTGTTTCGATCCCATCGATTTCTGATTTTTTTCTCCCTCTGTAGCTGGAAATGATCTTCTTTGATCCGATAATCTTCGCTGATTATTCAATTTTCTTTTCTTTCGGCAAAACATACTCTCGCATCGTATACTTACAATTAGTTCTGTGCTCGTACGAATCGTCTACGTTGTGCGAATGGCGATTGACGAGGTGAAATGGAAGTTGGAAAACGCGTGGACGAATACCAGGTACAAATTTTATTGAGAAACAGGATATTGTAATCAGCTAAGTGATAGGCGTTTCAAGCTATGGAAATAAAACATCTTCGCTATTTTTAAAACCCAGTGAGTCATCTTGCCGAACGACATGGTATATAAATAGAAAAAACTAACTTTACGTATACGTTTCAAGTTTGGAAAAGCTTGTTACTTTTATCCATCGATGTGCACGAAAACTGCACATCGTTACTAACCGAAAGTGAGGAAACACCGAAATATTGCTTTATTTCTCACACTTTTATACGCTACTTACCTATAACGTATACATGTACATATTATTATTAGACCTTGTTTTCCGTGAACTAGATAAGATAATTGCTATTGGATGAGTATTACGTCGGATCTTTGATTTCTCTTCGAAATCATTCCATATGTATCTTATAAATATCGACTCGAGATCGCCGTTTCCCAAAGATCCAGTAGGCGAGGAACGGGCAGTGCTCGGTGAGGAATATCGACAGCAACATATTGGCGTTAAAATAAGCTCGGAAAATCGGAGACCACCACAGGCTTGTCCTTAGGAGGTTTTTGTGGACGAACGATTGCAGAGCGAATATAAACCTGCTGTAAAGCGACATCGAGGATGTGTCTGAAAGGTGGGTTGAAAATCTTCGTTGGTCGAAAAATGGAAGGCGAAGAGCTACGTAATTATTCGCGCGCTCACCGATATCCAGAGAATGGTTGTTGTTCGACGTTGCTGCGCTTGCAAATTTGTAAGTAATCGCGGTATAGGCCGAAGGATCGATGTGCGGATTTATCGGCCATATCCCCTCCAGAAGAACGACCCTCATCTTCTCGAATTCCGGTCTTTTTTCGGCCAAGCGTGGCACGAAAACTTCGTCCAGAAGCCGACCGCACAAGGATATCGTTTCCTCCGTGGTGCCCGCGCAGATGTTAAACCTAAGCGATTCGGGATTCGCGAAATGGAACATGAATAAGCATCGATACCGAAGAGAGAACGGGGTGCGAAAATGTTCGCGAACGTCACCTTTCCTCGATCCCGAGCACGCTCCCGATGACTCTCCAGACGTGAACGAGTCCCTCGAGTTCCGCTGCGGAAGCTTTGACGCCGAGTTCGTCGCCGCTGAGCAGAGTAAATCCGATGAAGCCGAACTGAGTGAGGGCCATGTCCAGTTGAGAGATGCGATCCAGCCCCGCCTCCATACTTCGCTTGAACGCGACGCAATGCTTTCTTTTGACATTCTTCAGGGACGCGAAGAACCTGAGGAACACACACGTTTTCACCTTTTCCTCGATCTCAATGCGGTTATCATTTCCCATGACACGGGGCGATTGCAGTCTCAGTCAGTCGTCGCGTAGGGGCAAAAATAACTTCACCGGATACACCGGGAGCTCCGCCGAAACTCGAACCTGTTAGCAAAAATTTTTACCCGCTCTCGGGCTTTCAGTTCTTAAATTTTGTTGTCGATGCAGCGTTTCTTCGGCTGCAGATATTACGTAATCGGTGATTATTACCGGTCCGAATCTGCCCATCTACAATTGATAGTCGCGTGTAAATTTTTGGGGGGATCGCATCCACCGATGCCAGTGAACCCGCGCAAGGGTTTTATTCTCGTTTTGCGTCTGGAATTCTGTTGGGTGCGTCTATGTTTAGAAGCGGCGTACGAATTCCCGGAACTCAAAAGGGAAGAAATGGTGATACGGATAGAGTTACGAAGTTAGTAACGGCGTCCTTATTATTACACCAGACTCCTTATTAGGCAGGACGATCGAACGCTCTGGTTTTCCTCATTAGGAATCGTAGTTCGAAACACTCGCTTTCTTTCCTATCTCAACTTCATATCTAACTGCAGACTCAACGTCAATTATGAATATCAAGTGTTGGCAGAGTACGAATTCAACGTGAACTATAACGGGATACGACGCATGGGTGATCGATCGATGACGGCTCCCATTTTCCCGCAGTCGAGAAGAAATCAAATGGTCGTCGAAGAAATTTCGAGATTAGAATGTAGCGGCTGCGACAATCCGTACATTGGCTAGAAGAAATTTCATCGCGTACCGATTCAAACAAACGCGGCCGACTCACCGTTTCCGTGTCGCGGCGGAAGACTTGGAATTTTCAACCCCGCGGACGCTTTCAATGAGCCCACGAGCTATTTCTAGTGCACTTACTTCGATGCCTCGTCTGGGACCTTCTGGTACCAAATAACGGTATGGAGAATCGTCGCGGCGTATCTTCTGAACGCGTTGCAGGGGGTTCCGCTCTGTTTGGTGAAGATGAGCACGTCGAGAATGGAGGGTATGGCGAGTAGCGTCAAGAGGCCCGCGAGCTTCGCCACCATCATCGTGAAAACGTTGTTCCGAAAGACGCTCTGTCCTACCCTGAACTTTTCGGCATCGTAGTAAGGGGGTAGATCTATTTCCAGTGATTCGTAATCTACCGGGATCTTCGAGCCGACGTCCATGAGCAGCCGGAAACGCTGCTCGACGATACATTCTGCGAATAAATACCTACTTGTATTGATAATTCCCATAGGTCGATCGAAATATCACCGAATGACAAACCAGAGAGGAGAAAAAAGAATTTCAATCGGTGCATTTTATTATCACATACTCCGATCTTGACGACTTCGTAAAACTTCTGATCATATTGAACTATAATATGAAACCTGAGAATGCAAAGGATATGAAATTTCAGGTTTACACAACGATGACATTTACCGTTTCAACCGTCTCGTAAATTCCATTGAGAGAAAAAAAAGTTCAAAGTCAGAATAAAAAGACGAATAATTTAAATAAAATTCCTAATCTTTCCGGTTGTTCTTAGGTACCGCCTGGGCAGATTATTATACGTTTGAAAAAGCATCTTTATGCGAAAGATCCCACGCGAAAACTCATTACTTATTTTGCATTTTTGAGGTGATCGGAAAAGAGTTATTCTTCGGTTGTACCTTATACAAGGTAATTCTGTGAAAAAAATTCATTGCGAATTGGAAATGCGCGACGTGTTTCTGCGATTCAAGATAGTAGAGTGGATTTTACATGTGTCAACGAGGTTCGCTCCCAAAATGATAATCAATTCAGTAATCTGATTTGTATTCAAAGTCTGCGATACCCGGGACATCTGTACGGATTGCGACCAGCATGTTCGATTATCCCATCCATCGGTGGACACCTGTTGTTCGCAGATGCAAATTCGGGAATAAGAGTTAGCGATTGATTACGACGATTCAACGGTTGGTCACATTTACAGACGCTACCGGTTTCTCGCTTACAATTCGAGCGGAATTTAATTATCGGTCAATTAAAACGAAAGAGCCTCGACTACAAAGGCTATTGACGTGTACATGTGACGAAGCAATCGTCGGATAAAACATTTCTTATCTTCGCTCATTGAAACCTCAACGGCGCAGAACGTTTAATTTTGTTTGACCGGTACGATTCAAAAGCAGAAATATTCGAGCTCGAAACGAATTATTCACGTCTCTGATAGAACCTGTTCAGCTTTGTACGGTTGGATCTATGGAACTCACGGATATCCAAGCCAAGGTCATCGTAGTTAACAAGTTGGTGCACTTTCACGTAGGTAGCCCAAGCAGATATCCACGTATCGTCTGGTTCTTTTATACATAATCGTCTAGCTTGTCAAGTACAACTAGATTTTTTCACTCGTCGGTCCTCAAAATTTTATCTCGGTGCCAGGATAATCGGTAATCCGTTCAACGCATGAACGTTCGATTCCATGTACGACCAGTTTTCTCATAGATCGCTCACCGAATGACGACGAAAGTTTGTTCTCAAATATTGCAAGATTTACCGAGTCATTGACATTTGAAAATTCATTGAACTGAGATATCACTGACCTGTATTTTCATCGATTCCGTTCAACCCCATCACGATGTCCCGTACTTTCTTGTCCGGCTGTTCGCATCTAATACATCTGAAATTTTTCGTAATAATTTTGCGTGGTGTCAACCATCGATATCGCTTATAGTTATCTCACGATTTACCGCCAATCTTTCACCGTACAAAATACTTGATTATACCTGTGTGAGTTTAACAGTCTTCGGCGATACTCCGCGTTTTGCGACAACAGACCGTAGGACTTCCGGAGTATCTATCGAGTCGGTATTTTCGTTTGTTAATTGATTAACCGAACTGGGGTAAAATACGAAGTAACGTTACGTTTTATGTTAGCGGTTGCATTTCGACTGGCGAGAGTTGGTGACCATCGCCGAAGCGAAAACCTCGGGCCTGTGTCCCTCCATCGGATACCATCTCCCTTTTTCCGAGACCCCTCCAGTTGTACATCAAGTGCAGATAGTATTCGAAGGAGACAGGCTATCGACGGGCCATCCTTGTGCCTCTACCGGAGATAGAAAATTTCTCTCGCATCTCATCGTTCGTTGTACCTGACGATCTGACGAAAAGTTGAGTCAGCGAAATCTGCGATAGTTCCTGCCTTATAGGAGTTAGATTAGCGTCGATTAATTGTTAATTCGTTACATTCGGGAAGTGATCGTGCGACAGATAATTGCATTTGTTGGAATGAATAGACAAAATGTAGTATGAAAGAAAAGTGGAAAACTGAACGACACGTCGCGATTTGTAAAAAGGGAAAGCGAAGGTGTTCGATGTTTGCTGATCGTGTTATAATATGGAGAGTGTACTCCTAACGTTGGAAATGCTAGTGAAAGTTTTGGTCGTACATACTTATGGCAGACACCATGCGCGTGTACACCACGTTATGTCGCTTATAATACAACACGTATGTTCAGCGATGTTGTTATACAGATGTATACCAATCGCTACACCGACGTAAGACGTACGACGCCTAGCATTTCAACTCTTTCAATGATGCGATTATGCAAACCCAAATACAAATCTACACTTACGGAATAAACTATTTAATATTCAAAGAACGAGTGCGCTCGTATAATAACCGATCGATCAGATTATCATAATTCTCATTAGCCGGTGCAAGACATTGATTAACGACAGTTTTACAACTCATCTTTTGAACGTTGAATTTGCATCTTGTCATACAGCGATCTCCCCCTGGTACGTTGATCTCCGTTAGGCACCAGCAAGTTTCACATTTGGTACACATTTGACGTTGCAAATTTGACGTCGTATCGAGACTTGTATCGTGCGTATGACCAAATAATGATGATGTCAATCGTAACAATGATTAACATCGAAGACGATGTATAATATATTAATGAAACGATAAGGATAATAATAATAATAATAATAATAATGTAAAATGGAAGAAGGAATACCCCCGAATACACCGCAGGTGTTTACATGTATCGTATATCATCAATTAACAAGGGTGCACTTATTTTACGGATGAATTAATCAGGAGACTGCGCAACATGGAAGTGAAGTTTGAAATGCGTATGATTTTTTATTCTTTCATAATGTCTGTTTTATTATAACTATGTTCGCAGATTCTCGCCATACTGAGATCTTCAAGATGACACAATAATTATAAACGAAGAAGCACCCGGCGTGAGCTACCATTAAAATGTATACCTAGCGTAGGCACGTGAGTCTCTGATATAGACAAAATATTAATATTAATATTAATATTAATAATAATAATGATAATAATAATAATAACAATAATAGTGACGATTATTCATTTCGTCAGCGAATATCTCGGGTGAAATAAAAAGTGAGTCTATTATAATTCTTCGTAAATGTAACAAGATTAGACGGAAAGAATAGGATTGCGGAATGGGGGAATTATTCATCACGAGTAGAGGAAAGTAAAGAAAAAAATAATAATTGAAATTAACGAAAGATATTAAGCATAATTCTGGCTAGTTTTTTAACACCGCAATGGAGAGAATAGTTAGAATGTACCATTGTGCGAGGAAGTTGAAATCGACTGTAATTATAATTTATCGATATCGCTGAAGATTTGAAGCTCTTCCAGTTGAAAGAATAGAGTTTGAAATTAACAATAAGATGAATACACTCAACTTTCTTCCACACATTACAGTTGAAAATAAAATGGAACTGGAGGGAAAAGTTGCAAGAACATGAATCTAGGGGTGTGATGGGAATATTGTTCCTTAATGGGTTTTAGATTAGCAGTTATACCGCTGTTTGAATTTCTAGTTTCTCCGTCAGAATGTCGGAATAACTGCTCCAAAGTCTCTTTGTATTTAGAAGGGAGAAATCTAACTCGGAATTTGCAACTACAGTGTTCACTTGAAACGAAGAGCAAAGTGCACGTTCTAGATAACCAGGGAACAATGGTTGATGCACTTTTAATTACAATCATCATATTTTTATGGATAATAATTATTATTAATCAATAATCATCACAATTTACGGAACGTGTTCGGTGAGCACACGTATAAGTATGTATGATTAATATAGGTACATGTATGTATAGAATAAATAAAATTATACCAGCTATAATTAATCTCGCTTCTCCACATTCGCTAATATCAAGTGCGTTCATTGATCATCGATATTAACAATGATAATAATCAGATTACAGTTCATTATCAGCGTTGAATAATGATGATACCTTGTCTTATTCCTGTTCAATGTTGCGGCTTGTTATCGTTGCGACTTATAAACTAGTTAAATTCTAAACTATGGGTAATAGGCAGAGGTCTGCGGGTTACCTAGTTTTTCCACCACACGTCAGGTAAGATTCCGTGTATCTGCTACCGCGAATGACCGAAATTAGACAATACACTAAGCGACTATTTGAATGTGACATTCGCCAGATTTCGCTGTTTCGCAGTAACATATCAACCGACGCTGATACATCGAAAATTCTCTCACCATCGGTATTCGGCGAATACTCGAATGTGAGATCAAAACAATGCTCAAGAGTGGGGCCTTCTACAGATGCCTAATAGTAGGTATCGTAACATGTAGGTATGTGGAATAACAGGGTCTATGCATACACATGGCAATGGTTCGGTAATTAATTATTATACTATTCGTACTGGAGTGTTTTAATTTTTATGTATAAATCTGGTTCAAACATTGCGTAAGAAGTGATTCAGTATAGTAATATCGCTTCCATTGACTGTTGAATTATCATTACTATTGATTATTTTCACTTTATTAGTAAATAGATATTTATCGCTTATAGCCGTGAGAAAAAGTTTAAGAACACTCTTCCAAAGATCAGTTTTAATCGTTTTTTTTATTTTTTTTTTAAATTTTTTTTAAAATGTACGTAGAACTGTAAGTGGCTTAACATCGACATATAAATACTGCATCCTTATTTGTTTGTCTATGACATATATACTTAACATTATTATTCACGTTTTGCAAACCCACACACGTTTGACTGATTTTAATAATTGTACCAAAGTAAATACACTTCAAGTAAATTATTCAGTTAATTGCTAGTTGATAGATGATGAATCCTTAAAATCAAGTCCTATTTATACTATCAGACTTCGTTACTTCTTTTTCATGTTTTTTTTTTTTTTTGTTCAGTTCAATATATCTATGGTTTTTATGTATCTTTTCAATGTTCGTTCGATTTTTTTTGCATTTCTTTTACGTTTCATTTTTAATTTCATTTTAATTCATTCTTGTCATCGATCAATATACTGTTTTCCGTTTTTATTCTCTAAAAACGCACCAAAAATATCGTCTATCGACGTTCCGGAATTCCGTTTCTAAAACTATCTATTGCTTTCAATTCTCGGCTTTGCTTCTTCACCAAAATTGTCGGTTAATTTCATTATAACAAACTGATAGTAATACGATGAAGGATATAATCGGGTTAAGCACTAAGGTCTTATACAATTGATCTTAAGAATATGTATTTACACACTGACTCACTTCTTACTTGGCGTTACATTTCTTCACACTTGTCTAGTCATGCTATCACGAGTGTACGGTGCTAGCTTCAGTCGTTTCTTTGCAGTCAGTAATAATTTGAGCCAATTTGCGTATCATGTCGTCCTGCTTTGTTTCGCCTTTTCTCAATATTGCATATCCTTGATAAATGGCGTCACTGTCGGTCGATCTATCGTTGTTTTTCATTTGGTTGACAGATTTCTCTTCACCAGTGGCTGCCGCAGCCTTGTTCGTGTCGTTATTATTCGATTTAGGAGAATTCCTTTTCAAAACCAATATTTGCATCTTTCCTTTTTTAATACTCGCATTCTGGTTTGGAGTATTGTACTCGCTACCCTCGGGCGGCAAGTCCGTTTGAAGGTCAGCTATATGGTCCGAAGAATTCGGTATCTGTTGTCCGATTTTATTCGTCGATCTTACTTGCGAACCTTCTCGCTCAAGTGCATGATGTGCGCTTGATTCGCCGTGTTCTTTTGCTGTTTCGATACTTCGTGTCTCCGTGAAGCCTGTAGGTTTTTTATCAGCGGAATCATCGCCCCTGATTTCGTCCTCATCCAAATCCGTTACCTGGATATTTTTAAATTCACTATCTTCGACGCCGGATTCTTCCTTCACATCCTTAGTTTTTGAGGGTAACGATTGCCCAGTGCTCTGCTTTTCCGATGTCCCCTGGTCTTTCGATACTTTCCTTACACGAGAGATTTTGTTCATTATCAGCCAACCATCATCTTCACTCTCTTCATACTGTTTTGCCGCTGTCGCATTTGGCTGCTTTGGGTTTAACGATGACTTTCTCTGCCATTTGTTAGCGTTACTTTTCTGTGTCACTCCCATGTGAGGTCTTCCAAGCCTCAAATTCATTTGCGATGTAAGCTGTGCCATGCTCTGTTCGTACTGCGCCTTAGATTGCATGTGGGTGACGTGTCCCTGGAGGTGTAATTCTGAGTGAACGCCTCTGACTGCATGCATAGCATTGTCGATTTGTCGTGGTCCGGTCATTTGTTGTTGTAAGGCTATGTACTGCTGATAATGTCCAGGAATATTAGGATTAACGTTCGAATTCACGAGGCTTGGATTGGGGTAACTTGGGTTTACATTTTGAGCAACATTAGGGTGAACATTTGAGTTAACATACTGAGGTAGCAACTGTCTCGGCAGTTGCTGGAACTGATATTGGGGTGTAGGATAGGCAGGGCAATTTTGCTGAGCCTGATTTTGCGGAGAATTCTGCTGTCGTCCTCTGTCTCCGTAGTTATATTGATCCGGAGCGATTTGAGGCTGAACGTTGGCGTGATACTGTTGAGTGACTATATGACCCGACTGATACCTGGCACTGTGAATTTGCTCGTTGCTAAGCTGATACGAGTAATCTCGCGCCATTTCAAACTGTGAGTATTGAGGTGCTGGTGGCTGAACATCGATCCAAGTTTCCTGCTGCGATTCTTGCTCTCGATCTCGCTTCATCTGCACTGCCATCCAAACTTCTTTCAATTCCCCGGTTATATCTCTATCTTTCAAAACTGTGTAGCACCGCGTAAATACGACACCCTCGTTCATTGCTTCAACAAAGTCTAGAAGCAGATCGATCAAAACTGAACGCTCCTGAAAAAGAATTACAGAATGTATAGGTAAAAATATTCTCATCTCCTTGACAACATGCGCACTCGCCAAGCGAATATAAATAATGAGGTGGACAAACTTGTACCTGAGGGTCTTCTGCATTTTTTCCATTCCGACGTAGAATCACAGGATTGACCATAACGGCAAAGACGGCACACTGAGGTTTCTCCGTTCGTGGTGGAGGAATTTTCATGCCACCCCAAAGGGGAACAGGCTGAGAAGGGTGATGTGGCATAGCAATTTTTCCCCAGGACAGCACATTCACATAACATGGGTTCCACGATCCCTGTAAAATAAATTCATACGAGAGTTAAGCAACCGTTATCAACAAAAGTGTTCTTTGAATACGTGTACAGAATTCATGAATCCCACCTGTATATAATCCTGTATACACATGTGAGGTTGTGGCGGATCTTTGAAAAGCCTAGCACCATTTCGACGGGATTTTATCACTCCACTACCTTCACCTTGTCGGACTATCATGTCTGCAGCTAAATGAATAACATTTTTCTTGTCAAATGGCAATATTATGACAGACATTTGACACATGGACTCAGGACGTTACTGATTCAACTCAAAAATGAAAGCAGGAGTACGAAATTGAATGAAAACCAAAATATGAACAGTTTCAACAAATTCTACAAGGCAATAAACTGATTTCAAAAATTAGCAGACCTTTGGGGATATATTTCAGCGGATTATGAAAATAATGATAGTAGCGATATTATTACAATTATTATGAGATACGAACAATGAAAACGGTACCTGCCTGGGGCATTGAACGATAATGAGATAAATAAGATGCAGCAGGTACACTATTGCAGAGGGGGATACGGTAATAATAATATTTTTAATACCAAAGGAGCAGTAGCAGTGGCAGGTATGTACATATATTATACCTATGGGAACGTTGTCCTTGATCTCTCTGCTCCAGAACCAGAGACGGAGCTAGAGCCAGATCCAGAGCTGTTGGTGCAGGGTGTTAACATAACCCCGAAATCACTCGGGTATTCGAATACCCTTCTGTCCTTAGAGCTCGAAATAGATGAGATTCGACGATCGGCGGACGAATTGATGCCGAGGATGAGCTCAAGGCTCGTACGAATTGACATAACCCAACGGCGCGGGCTAACGTCGAGACGCTTATCCTGAAGGTGATTTAATTTCGCGTGAATTGAAAATTACAGGGATATGGAACTTGCGGGGCCCAACGCGAGCAACCGAGGTACTGTCAAACTTCGAACTTGTATCTCCTGGTAATATCCCAAAGGATTGCTCTACTTACTTTAACTAGACCAACACGAATCAACGCACGAATACATCACTATAAACGATTCCGGGTCGTCACGAAGGATCCTTTAGCCCTCTTTGTTATTATTTTTGACGAGGATGCGCAGTCCGATACCACTTTGTGATGCAAATGAAAATCCGACACTTGCATTCACGGTCCTCTTCCTAGCAAGACTTCTGTTGAATGCAGTTTGGCGGCCTGCTTTTGACGCCCAGGATCAAGTCAAAGGACATGAAAATCGAAGCTGCTGATCCGAGCTAAAGCCACAAGAGGAACGAAAGCTTGGTCCAGTTACAGGGTCTTCGGTCAACGCTGCGTCCAACCCGTCCAACATGGCCGAGAATCGAAGGATGGTAGCTTCGAATTGAATCGAACAGCGCACCGCACCGAGATGCTGCGCTCTAACGTCGACTCCGTTGCCCGATTATCTTCCAGTAACCGAAATGTTAGCAATCTGTATTACCGATACCTTTTTTTAGCGACCGCGGATCTGCTAATCCGCGAAGCCGTGGACCCACAGATTTCGACGATATAGCGGCAGCTGGTTGTCTCGTAGATAACAACGGTCTCTTCGATTGCTCAGGATCTTCGATCACGCGTCGCGAAGGGTGGGGATTTTCAAAATTTTGAAAATCACAAGCTTACGAATCCTCGTACAATCCGTTCGGCATCATATTCCTTGTCATAGGTAAGTACGTACGTGAATATAACATACGAGAAATTCTTGCAATTTCATGAGACCGGTGAAGCCGATCTCGTGGTCACGGTGCGCATTTTCTGTACACGATATGCAATAATGAAGTTGAGAAACGCGTGTCGAGTATTCAATAAATTTCCATTCATTTCCGCACGCGCGGTGATAATTAAATAATCCCGGGTCAGACGACCGTTTGCGGCGTAGGGCCGTAGGGGGATAACTTGAAGCCTGTTTAAGTGCATTCGATATTAATGGATACAAATGTGAGTATTCCGTGCATATAAATTGATGGCCGCACTACCCCATTGAACGAGGTATATCGGATCTAGCGTTGTAAAACCGTCCTGCAGGCACCTGGGTGCAGAAACGCATCACACGCCCAGTAAATAACCTTTGTTTGCGAACAATGACCCGCGAGCAGACGGTAGTTCACTTTGGTGCGACTCTATTCGTCCACCCATCTCGGATGATCTTGATATATCTATGACAATCCGGCTCCGTAACCCTTCGCTCCGTAGTTCCTAATGTTCGTAATTTATACAGCTCACTCTGCATTATCTAATATATTATCAGGTAGAACGGGAAGAATCTGCTCAGGATAGAAACACCGGTCATTAAAAAGTCAATAAGCGATGGTAACGACGATAACGCCAACGACAGAACTTTCACACCCCGTAAAACATTCTCGACACCTCTGAAGAGGATTTTCAGGCACATCCTACGATTCTGAGAGGAAGAGATCGGCACGCCGGCATTATGTGTATACGTGGCTATAGTTATATACGCGGGTGAAATCGCCCGTTATTCGCGCGTGTTGTCCGAGGTGGTTCTCCCCATAAATTAATAGCGTGTTATTATTGTTACGTGCAGCGCGAAGGCTTAGTTGCTGCTAGAATACACAAGCATATGTAGAATGTCAGAACGCATACGGCGGTGCATAAGTATCCGCATAGGTAAGGTAATAGGTATACGGGTCGCGCCTTTGCTCCGAGTTAAGAGGGAGCGCTGGGGGAAACAGTGGGGAAGGTTTTTGAGTGCACGGTGCCGAGGGGCCGGGTTACACGTCGAAGAGGCGGACGATGCGGTTCCGATCGACTATATTATTATAACGCCTCGGAGCGAGAACTATCGAGACCGATCGATGATATTAATAGTCGTTAACTACAGTCCCTTCGTACGCCGCTTTCGCGATCCAAAGGGTATTCACACCAATTCTTCCATTATGCGGATACTCCGGGGGAGTCTCTCAAGAATTTACACGAATACGCAACACCTACTCGATTTTGCATAAATGAAAATCCATTGCAGAAGCAGGGGGGGAAACGAGGCTCGGACGATCTTTGATCGAGACGGACGGCGGATCTGTAAAAGCGAAACGGAACGTGGGTACAATTGCACACACCAGATAAGAAGACAAAGGTGGACGAAAAATGGGGAGACGAGCGACGAGGGAGAAAGGGGTGAGCCGCGAAGGGGTGGACGGACGCGAGCTGTGGCTCGCGGGGTATACCCGTATCGTACGGGAGAAGAGGAGAGGGAACGGAGGATCGCACGCAGAGTCCCACACACACCCCACACGCATCGTCGGCGGCCGCGGGTCCGGGAAGTATTTATAGTAATGAAGCTTGTCGTTATTTGTCCGCGGAGGGATTTATCGAGATATCTGGTTAGATCTCGCTGCTCGATCTCCTCGCTTGTCCCCGTCGAGTTCCCGGGGATACATTCGTTTCTTTGCTTTATTTTTATTTCCCTTGATTTTTTATTTATTTGCCGCTATATCTTTTTCTCAAATTTTCTTCATTATACCCACCCTGATTCGCGCCCACCTCATCGCACGATAATCATAAATAATAATTTATAGGACGAACAATATTACGAATGAGGTGGACGGATCCCCGCGTATCTACAGGATAGCCTGCAGTCGACGCGGAAAGCGTTGCGAAAAAATTCGTCCTCCGTTGGGGCGATCTTCGTCGTTGGCGAGTGAAAATTTAAGCGCGCGCGGTATATAATCTGATAATTATTTGAGCTGCCCCGCGAAGGTGCAAGAGGTGCGGTGGAGGGCATGCGAGCCAATGCGTTATACCGGTTCCGAGCCCCGGGCCTCTCGCGCGGCTTTCGATACCAGTTGAGATAGCTTCGGAGTTTCAATAAAGCTCTCGAGGAACCGTAGGGATCACGGGTACGCCGTAACGTTAAACATTAAACATTCTACGCGTTGGACCGACGCTGCCGCAACGACGAACGTCCCGCGGAGCGTGGAGTCCGAGTTGCACGCGAGAGAGGAAAGAATAAAAGAAGGAAAACGAACGGGGTGAAGAAGCTTTCGGCTCGTCCGCTAAAGAGGTCTCGTTATACCGTAATCGTTCGGGGCGTATATCGTGAGGATATGTTCTTAAATCCGGCAAACACCTATACAACTACGATAATCATCCGCAGTTTAGACGCTGTATAAAATCGTTCCTATTCGCCCCTCCAACCCGTTTCTCCGCACATCCGCGAATCGAAAAATCGCCACTGTTCACGTTATTGTAACGCGATGCGAGTGATCTAATTTAGCGCCGGAGCGTTGATTTTTTTTCTTTTTTTTTTTGTTTGCAAAAAACGCGAGGCGATAAGATAAAAGTCTTCGCGTGGGGCGCAGCCGCATCGATGGCGGCTAAAGCGTAAGACGCGGGGTCTCGAGTGACATTTGTTTGCGATGAAGGAAATATTCCTGCAAGGAATATCGATTCTGTAATGTAAGGGTGTCGTTCCAGATAACAGCTCTTCGACTTCTCCTCGTTCCGTATCGTAAGTACGGCTATTTCCTCTCTCGCCCGTACGCCGACTGTATAGACGGACACGAACGATAATCCAAATAATCGTGTCGTTCGTTCCGCTGCGAAGGAGATTTTCAAAAGCACGGAAACGAAACCGTGTACAGAGGTACACGTATAACGCGATATGCCGCGGGAGAGTGAAATTCCATCGGTCGAGGGATAATTATAATTATACCCACCGCATCGGCAATTACAGGTATAAATACAATCTCGAGATTTATCGATAGTCGTGATATTAGCTCACGCGCGCGTCCGTTTTGGAAAATTAGGGGGGGGGCGGGGGGGAGGGGGGGGTTCGTGTACTCAACGTTATTCAACGATTTTTATTATTCTCCGGAGTCCCTAAATCTCCGGATAGACGGGCATCCGTCCCTCGACGTGTGTTCGTGGCCGGTGGTAGGCGATACGGACTCACACGCAGCTCTCGTCGCGTCGGGTATAACACCGTCGTACCCGGGCACACCGTACGCGGGTTATTTTTCGAGAACGCGGACGGTCGTACATTACGTCCACGAAAAGCTGTTAGAGGAGGTCGCGCAGGCGTTAAGTTATTAGAGAATCAATTACTTCTCGCTATATTGTTTATGACGTCCCGAGGGTATTTCCCCCTCGATTCCTGCGCGGTTCCACAATTCCCCCCCCCCTTCGGTGGTGGCTCCCATCGCCTCGCGTCTCCTCTCCCGGTGCGTACTTGTCTTTCTTTTTTCATATCCGATCCTCTCCGCGCGCACATACACGCACGACGTAGCTGCAGCCCCCCACCCCCCCCTCGCTGCCCCGCACCTTATCCTTCTCCGGCGCACGTAGGTAAGGCTAGCTGCGTAACCGCAAATCCCACGCCTTACGTAACACCCAACGTCCGAGTGGGTTAGTCCACGAGTCCGATTTTTCTACAAAAGATACGAATGCGCTCGATTTCTTTTTTACAATTCCCCTCGCGTTTTCTCTTATGCCGGTAGCTCGCCGCGTCGAGCGGTTTCTATTCCGTTACTTACAAGTACGCCGCGTCGTCTATATTCAGGCACGATGTCCCCTGCATCCCCTTTCGGCAAACGCGAAACTCCCAACTCGGGAGACGTTAATCCCGGTTCGATTAACGAGGAAGGCGTCTCTCGCACGGCTCCCAACTGTATCCTCGAAACATGATCGATGGTGGGTTCGCAGCGCGACGCGCTCGTCGACTCCCATATACCTTTTACATACCTTGTACCTTATCGAGGCTTCTACCTCGCGCTCGACTCCGAGTTGGTAACGCCGCTGCCGGTGCCGGTGCAGCAAGTTCATAAATACGCGGAGGTAAGGTAGTAAATCTTGGCGGCCACCGGGCAGCTGCGGAGGTGGTGCCGGACGGGGCATCTCTCGCACACGCACGAAACGGACCCCGCGGTTCCCCCCCCCCCCCCCCCCGCGCCGCTTCCCCGCGGGTCCGCGGGCCCCCGGACCCTCCGGAGTTCCTTTCCGTTAATTACATCGTTTTAACACCTCGGCAGAAGTGCCGCACCACCGACGCCCCACCTGCGCTAATCCGCGATTCCGAGGCACGCGGCGTACCCGCGACGCAGCCCACTCGTTATATCCTGCTCGCGATACGCGGATCATTTCCGACGTCCTGGAGCTTACCGACGAACCGCCCGACGCGGGTATAACGATCGCGAAAGAGGATCGCCGCTTTGAGTCTCGAGTTTTTCCCCGAGAAACTTCTTCTTTGATCTCGTGGAGTAAACGCGTTCGTCCCGCTCTCGAGATACAAAATTCACGGACGACGTCGATCGTTGCACGTGCGATAACGACCTCGTTGCAGATTTTCCGTTGCAAGGATCCGTTTCGAAGCTCTCGACTATTCCACGATTCTTGGATTATAGCGGAAACGAATCGCAACGAGATCAACTCCGGACCGACGACAAAGATGTAAAAAAGGAAAACCCAATGGCAGCCCTGCTCGCTAATTGTACGTAGGTACGCCTGCGAATCTTCAAAGGTCGTAGAACACAAAGGGACGATAGTATCCCTCGTCCGCGGAGGATACGTCCAGCCACGGCACGAGTATATTCGCATACGTGTACACGCGTACGTGTACGGGCAGCTGTGTCGGTGGTCGTCCTCGTAAATCTGTTCGCCTCTCGTACGCGTTTCGAGTTTCTTTTTCGTATCACGCGGGAGCGCAAACTCCGTAATTCTACCCTAATCGAATTTGAAGAGCGAGAATTTATGCGCGGCCCAGAAATTCTTTTCCCCCTTCGTTTTTGCTTCGCGAAATTAGGCGATCGTCCGGAGATGGATCGTAAAAATGGGAAGGGAGTGAAATCGCGACGTTCGTCCGGCTCCGTTCGAAACGGAAAAAGTCGAATGGGAGGGCGAATCGGTGGCACGGTCCCGTTATCAGGGAGGACCGATCGTGGCGGAGCGAGCTCCGTCTCAACCCAAGACGATATTGTTTAGGATCGTTTGTCTTTTTTCCTCGTGGATTTACAGTTGTCGAGATAAGAAGCAGCCAAGCGCCTCGCTTACTACCCTTCAGATTAGCATCGAAAGTGTATATACACAACGCACGAGTATACGGTGAAAACCACGACGTCTCTCTCGCTCCGAGGAGTCGGGGCGAAGCGAGAGGACGCGAAAGAAAAAAGGAGAGGGATGAAATATACAATCGAGAAGCTAACGAGCGAAAGAACAAAACGAAACAAACGCGCGGTAAAAGCGAGAGGCGCGAACGCACTCGTACGGGACGGGGAGTAACGTCGGGTGCGTTAGAGTCGTCGGGAATTGCCTCCGCAGAGTCGTTATACTACACCCGATCGATTGCGCAACGTGTACATTTGTAGGACGTGTGCTCGTAACTCGAAGCTACGTATTTTACGTGACGCGTACCGCGACCCGTACGATTGAGAATTTTCGGAATTTTCATCGCGATATTCGGGGAAAGCGGATCCATCCAGTTCCCGACGAACGATCGAACGCCGTATCTTATCGGAGCTCCGAAGATCCGTCGCTGCGATTGTACGACGCGTTGCAGAGGTCCTCCGAACATTCGTTACGATCGCCGGTGATTTATCCGCACCCGCCGTACAGCCTCGACTCGTAAGTTTTCGGAATATTTATCCGAAGTGGCGTGGATACGAGAAATATTCGGGGGGGAATCGAATGAGGTATACGCGGGCGGGAGTCTTCGGACGACGTGAAACGCCGTCGCCGGCGATTCGACTTTATTCGTCGCGTGTCCGTTTATTATAACGAAACACCTCGCGTGCGCGTGATTCGGAGACGAATCGGATGTCCCCGGGCGTTCCCGTGCACGGTGTATGGAAATACACCGGCAGACGCACCCCCTCGACCCTCGCCGGAGGAATAACGTGCGCGGAGGTGATTCGGCCTTTTCCATTCCTCGGGCGCCGCGTCCTCGTCGTCTTCGCGACGTTCCTCCGCAACGCTCTGGAAGTCGAAACCGCTGCACGAGCCGCGCGCTCGGCTTTCTCGGACGATCGCGTGTCCCAGACACCACCGCACCCGTAGCCAATGCATTTGTAATGTTATTGCCCGAACAAAAGCAATAGTCGTAAATATCTAGCTACTTATATCCGAGCGAGGCGCGTCCTTTCGAGGAGCACCGCGGTGCGTCGCGGCTCCTGCGGCTTCGCGCGACGCGTCCCGATCGATTCGTTTCGGCGAATCGCGCGGTGTAAATTCATCGCGAAACGATCACCGATTCCTATACGTTTCCTACGCGCGTTGCTCGGGGGTGAAAATCCAACGGGGACTCGATACCGTCGACGTCGAATCGGTGCGGTAGGACGCGAGGTGGTCGCTTCCCGAGCCACCGCTCGGCGGCGACGTGTTTTCGTCGGGGTGCAACGACCACCGGGCGACGGTGTAACAAGGCTAATTCGAAGAGACACGATAATGAGGGGATCGTTATTGTGCGTCGCCCCCCGCGTGGCGCCGGAGTTCACCGACGGGGGTACGGCCGACGGGACGTCGGGAGAAGAACGCCGATCCCGTGGGACGCGCGAGCGGACCCGCCGCCGCCGCTGCCGCTGCACCTCTTCTCCTCGTACACGCGTAATGAATACCGAGTGCGGCGAGGCTCCTACCAAAATCGGAGCAACGATGTCCGCCACGTGCCGCAGCTGCGGGAACGGCCTGCGCGACGGGACGGGGTCAAAACGCGTGCGGCTGTAATTACATATCTCGCTACGCGAATCACGTGTGGACCGAAAATCTTGGGAATCCCGATTCCGGCCCCCGTGCACCTTTGCAGGCAGCTCTTTGTCCCGCATCGTCTTATTAGCCCTCCCCCCGACGCGGGACGGACGCTCGCCACCTCGCCACCTCGCCACCTCGCCACCTCGCCTCCCCTCCCGCCGCGGATCCTCGCATTCGCTGATTATACACGGCCACGCGTGAATTTATACGGGCACGTGGCACCGACGCGTTTTGTAACGGATACGCACTCGCTCGGAGCGTAGGTCGGAACTACGTCGTCGTCGTCGTCGTCGTCGTCGTGCCTACAACAACGCCGCGGCGTAGCCGACGTTTCCTCGCGCGTCTCACTTTCGTTTATTCCTACGTGGAAGCGAATTAATAGGCTTGTACCGACAACGGGCCACCGAATTAACGACTGTGTAAAGAAAGGGGAAAACCGACGGTTTACACGGACACCGGATCGAGATAGCGGACCGACGACTCTCGTCAGAGGTTGGCGTTGACCGATCGCGCCTCCTCGCCATGAATAATACATAACTACCTACGTATGTACAATCGAGAAGCGTGATCCGTGATTCCGACGATTAATCGACGAACCAGCTACGCGACGCGTATCCACCAATCCGAATTTCCACGTTATTTTCTACGGGGGGGTACGTCGAAGCGCCCGGGGTAGCGAACATCGCCGGGGAAGGCCTAAAACTTCGACGCCGGAAAGGGGAACTTCTGTTTACACTGAACTCTAGGTGCAAACCGAGGGGCGAGGGGAGCCAAACAACCCCGGTTGTAATCTACCTGCGACGTATACAAGTATACTTGTATATATATAGGTATACATATAGGTATATAGGTATACGGGGTTTGCACGATACACGGGGACGCCCTTCGACGATGATATCGATTATACGCGATATCCCGCGATAATTTGGGGGTAGTTGTAGGGTGTGTCGAGGGTCGTTTTAATTATCCGCCACACTAATTACTCGAGCCTTAGTCCGTGCGTACGTTACGCACACACCGGTGCGTAATAACAACAACGATATGCAGAAACAAGGCTTCGTCCGAAAAGGAAACGAGGAGAAAGAAACAGAAATAATCGCACCGTTACGTGGGAGGGCATGATTGCCTTTTGTTGAAGTTTGACTTTCGACTTACAGCGCGACGCGTCGAGGGTATTACTCGTTCGTCTTCGTTGTCGGATTCCATACGCACCTACCGTATCACATTTTTCTCCATTTTGAAAAAAGTGAACGAACGCCGCTCTTTTTCGGAAAATGCAAGTGGTATTACGGACGATATTCTCATCGCCATTCGCGGCGGCGGCGTGTCATCCCATCGACGATAACATCACCTCTGGTTCGATATAACGTGTGAATTCACGGGGAGAAAGCACCGGGACGAAAAGAGTACGTAATCTCAAATGAAGCAACATGTCGGATGGAAAGAATAGTACGGAATGAGAACGACGAAGAAACAAAGATAGCGTAGTCATTTTTTGTCTTCATTTTCCCCGTTCTTTTTCGTCTTTTATTTTCAAGAAAGAAGAAAAAAAAACAAAACAAAATAAAATAAGCGAAAAAAAACAAAAAAAAAAAACAGCGGTACGACGCGGGGGTAATTCAACACCGGAAGCGTCTTGAGCGTGACGCCACCCTGAAGGTGCAGGATACGGCGAAGGTGCGGGAAGACGGTGGTCACGGGGGGAGGGGAGGAGGAGGGGGAACGGGAACGGGAACGAAATGGAAGGGAGCGAGCTGCGAAGGTGGTGGCAGATACACGCGGAGCTATACGTATAGGTGGATAAAGGCCACCATGCGAAGCGATCGTACCTACTTATACCTACAACTCGGTAAGGATTGAATTACCTCGCGTACCTCCACCTCCACCTCCACCTCCACCTCCACCTCCACCCCCGCCCTCCCCCGCCCTCCCCCGCCCTTCTCTCTCCTCCCTCGGCGCGACTCCGACTATCGTACGCGCTACTCTCACATGTGTGGCAACTCTTACTTAACCCAACGTCGGAAACTGTATCAACCGCTCCTCGTCCCTTTCCACGCCGCGCCGCTTCTTCTCCGCTAGCTTCGTCCGTTCCCTGCAGCTTCCCATCGGGAAACCTACGCGGTTACCAAGTTTCCCCGATCCCGATCATTTTTTAATCCCGATTCCGACGCGACGCGTGGAAATTTTCGACGACCGACGAAAATGGTTTTGTTTGAATTTCACTCGTCGGAGATGCGGCGACGTCGAACACCCGACAACGAACGCTGGTCTCCCTCCCCCTCTCGATCTTCTCTCTTCCGCGCGTCTTCTTCACTCTCGTCGCGCGCGAACGTAGCAGCAGCGGCACCAGCAGCACCCGGAGGGGACGGTGGGGCGGGTCGGGGGTGTCGCGTTACCTCCGGTGCGGCCAGGTGTCGGATTACCTCCAACCTCATCTTCCTCTCTGTGCCTCGGCGAGTTCGCCACCATCGGCATCGCGAGTGTCGTCGACGACGCGAGGAGACCGATACGAGGGGATGTGGGTTTCACAACACCACGCTGCGCCCGTGTGCGTCGTAGGTGTACCTCCGCCGATGAAAAGTAAGGCGGTCATCCGGGATGACCTCTCCTCGTCCCGACGCTCGCGGGACGTCGGACTCCCCCGTGGAAAAACACACGGGGATCGGATCTGCTCCCGGACAAGGTGGAAAACGAAGAGAGACGCGTCTTCGAATCCCTCGGGGGGCGAATTCCGGAAATTCGCAAAGAGGAATATCGCGCTCCGGGTGGAAATCCATTCGACGGGAAACTCGAGTCGGTTTCCGTTCCTCTTCTTCGCCCACCCGCCCCCCTCCCCCCCTCTGCCGGCCGGCCGTCTCGAGCCGCAATTATAAATCGGATAACGCGGGGAGTGTTGCGAAACGGCGATGCGGTGGCAATGACGGTCTCGCTAACAAGAGGGGTGAATTATTAACAATTCGAACCGCGTCCGTGCGTGCGCGGCGTATCGGGGGTCGAGGATCTCGCGTGGGTCCGACGTGGGCGCGATGTGGGCGGGCCCCCGTTGCCCTCCTGGGGTCCGGCGCCGCGTGGTGCCCACGGGTCTACCTGCCCTTCCGACGCTGAAACAATGCCCCTAACACCCGGGTACTAAACCGGCTAAACTATTATACCTCGTACGCGGCGGAACGCACCTCCTCGCCACGCAATCGGATTTTTTCCGAGGGCCCCGCGATCGCCCAACCCCCCGTCGTATCCCCTTTCTCCTGTTCTCTCGCGATCGTCTCACCGTCTTTCTCGGGGCGTCCCATGAACGATCGTATTCGAGCTCGATGCCGGCGTAGGTCAACCGCGGTGGGTGCAGCTCCGTGGCGTACCGATCCCCCGTTACATCCGAATCTCCTTCTCGAACTCGCCTGCACGCCGGGAGATAATTAGACGCGCGGGGCGCCGGATGTATAATGAGGGGTAATTCGTTGGCGCGATGCATTCGAGATAAAACCACCGCACGCGCGATGCCCCGTCGCCCGGTTGTCGAAATCGGGACCCCGAACGGGCGTGTCCCGGGTCACCTCGAATCGGTACGCGAGGTGCGGGGCATCGATCAAAACTCGACGATACGAGCGCAGCGGGCAGCAGCGTTCCCCGGGGGCTCGCCACGGTGTCGTCGCCATAGATTCGTGGTCGTAATAGCTGGGAGACGGGAACTCCGACGACGTGCAGCCGTCGATGAACCGATCCGTCTTCGGCGACGACGGGGCATCGAGCGGCGTCTGGAAGAGGAGGATTTTCGCCGGGCACGAGCCGACGACGAAAATGGCGACGTCCCGAGAAGAATCGGGTGGTGCGGAAGGGGAGGACACCCTCCCGGGCTGACACGTCGGTGTCAAAACCTCGACCGGTTTCATGAATTATTACCGTCGGCCAACGCCGACGAAGGGAAAAGCGATTCGTCATCCGAAAAGTGAACAGGTATCCCCGGCGCACGGAGGAGAGAGCGGATGAATGAAGGAGCGAGCGTATAAATGAATTTATGAATGGGATGGGAGGCGAGTGACTCGGCGAACGGGGCGAAAAGACCGAGGAGATGGACGGTGCGATAGCGAGGGCCGCGGGCGCGGCGATCGCGGCCCCGTCGAAAATTCGAAAATGACGGAAACTGTTGGGGGGAAACCGCGAGTAGCGCAGAAGGCGTCCACTTTCGCCGCGCGCTGCGAGCTGTCGGTCGGTCGGCCGGTCGGTCGATCGAACGACCGGGTCACCCGATATCTCGTCGCGATTCGAATCAGCTGCGGGGATTGAGTTCCGTCGTTATTCGATTACATTTGTCATTCGATTACATTCGTCATATTCCTCGATTCTCTCTGATGTAACTATCATACCGAACGGAAGTGACAATTTGGCGGTCGCGATGTAGACCGATACCACGACCGAAATCCAGCCTCGAAACCCGTCTCGAATTCGACTCGTTGCAGTCCGGATTGTCGCTGGAAACCGCACAGACTTCAACCGATCCCCGTCCCCGTACGTAGGACGCCCTCGACAAAATCATTAACACCCGCCCGCCCGCCCGCGCCTACGCCCCGGCACTCCCCGTTCCTCTCGAAGCTGTCGATTCTCGCGGAACGGGTGGGTAGGCAGGCAGGTAGGTAGGTAGCTACCCGTAATTCGAGGCGTTCCGCTCGACGCAAGTTTTCCCGAGGCGGAATTCGGTGGAAAGCAAATACCGACGAGATCCGATTCGCGGTTAGTCGTCCGTTGAGGTGCCGCGTGGGCCGATACGACGGGGGTGCGAATCGATCGTACGTTTACATCTCTCGGCGAGGGAGATTTTCGCGGATCAAAAAAAGTGTCCCCCGGTGCGCTTCGATGGGGGGAATCGCTCGAGTATCCCCCGGTTCCTCGAATCTCGACGGCGGTCGTTCCAAATCCGTTCGCTCGTTCGTCGACGAACGATCGTCCCGATTCGAGAACGGGCGAGTATCGTAGCGGCGGTGCACCGGCCGTTACGGGGTTAACACGGATACCTGTACGCGTCGTTTTGTAGTACACGAATCCCCCCCCCCCCTCCCCTCCGCTTCGCCGCGGAGGATCCGAGCGGCTCTCCTCGCTTCTCCGGGTCGACCTCGGCAACCCGGTTCTCCCGCCTCCTCCCCAAGGAGCGGAGAACAAGCCACGCGGTCTGACGGGGAGGGCTGACAAAGTACCGTGTCGATCCTATCGCAGGCCGAATCTCGGAATTCGAATTTTAACCGTATCTACGAATTCCATCGTAATTGTTTATTCCTCAAAGAGGTTCAGGTATGTCCATCGAGTCGAGAATTACCCCGCCCGCGATCGTCGCACCTCCCCGACGAATCTCCGAAAATATCAATATTTCGCCACAATTCGCGATTCGATTCGCCTTCGATTTTCGCGCGACCACCGAGAGGGGCTCACTGATTCTCGACCTCTCGACGGGGGTCGGAGGTTCCTCTTGGCGCGTCGGACGTACGAGTTCCGGCGGCTAGACGGGGAGAAGGAACGAACGAGAGTCACGCGGTCTGTCGTGTCTCGGTTTTCTTCTTGGCGCGAGAAGCGAAGGTGAGGCGAGGCGAGGCGAGGCGAGGCGAGAGAGACGGGGCTATATCGGCCGTTAGGCGAGTCTATAATTTGTCGAGGTGAGTTACAGCGGTTGTCTTTGCTTAGCGTTTGAGAGGAGGAGGGAAAAGAGCGAGAGGAGAGCGAGAGGGGAGGAGGCGCGAGCTCGCCGAGAGGAAGAGAAGGAAGAACTCCGCTCCGCTCGGTGAGATGCTGCGATGCTATCGGCGCATACCTCGCCAGACAGGTGGCCACCCCGAACACCGAACGCACGTCCACCCACCGCAAGGCACCCACCACCGCCGCCGCCACCAGAGAGTCTCGAAGTTATCGGGTGCTCACCCCGGCAGACATCGGTAGACGTGGCTAATTTGTTCCCGATCGGAGATACCTTATCTTCCGCATCGGAGTTCCTCGGGCGGCGCTCGTTGCGTAACGAGATATAGATTCGCCGGCGAGAAAATCGCCACCGATTTCCCGACGATTTCCGTCGCGATTCGCTTCGTTTCTCGAGGTGAAAATAAATGAGGCGTGTGCCGCAGGATCGCGACGTTCGGCGGGTCGAATTAACCGCAGCCGCGGCGCTGCGGCGTATTCGCGATTCGCTTTCGTTTCGTTTGGCTTTGGCTCGCGAATAAAATTCCCGGTATCAAAGTCCGAGCCCGGGTGGATATACCGAGGGTAGCGGACAAATGAGTTCCAGCCACGGTCCCGTCTACTCGTTTAATCAAAGTTTGAGCTTCGTGCTCGTTTCACCCGAGACTAACTACGCCCGATCATGCCATGCCGTAGCTGCTCCTCCGAACCCAGCTCTGCACACCGCCGCACCGTCCGATTCACCGTCGAGTCCGTCCCCCGAGCCGCACATTCATCCGCGAAAGCTCCGCGTTGTCGCTTCGCGATACGAATTAATATACATACACGTGTGTGAGAACGAAGTCGTTGTACTCGCGCATTCGGCGTTGGACGACAGCGGTCGATTGTTCGCCGGCGATGAAAAAGTGGAATGAAAGCGAGAGGAATAGGTCGGCCGGTCGATGGTCGACGAAAGAATTGGCGAGCGCAGTCGAGCGGAGGAGGCTCCGTTGGGCGCGGGAGACATTCGCTCGCGGGGACACCGCCGTCGAGCTGCGGTCGCCTCCCCAAATTTCCCAGAAACCGTCACCGTGTTTAGAGCGTAGAAGCGGTCTATTCGATCCCGTCATGTGTCAGGCTGATTTCTAAAACCACGGTACGCCGCAGGAACACGCTCCCTCCGCCTCCGCCTCCGCCCCTGCCCTTCGCTCCTCCGGGGCCGCTCGGTTTTTCTACGAAATCGCCGCGCACTCGATACGCGAGTAAATTCGATGCTTCTTCGGCTTCGTCGCCACGACTGCCGAAACGAGGACAAAAACTGTTCGATAATCAGGCAAACTGGAAACGATAGGATTAAGACGCGACGAGAAGTTGGCAGCGCGCAAAGGGATAAGGGAAGACCTCGGCGCGTCCGCGTCCCTCAGGAGGAACGCACGCGTGTCGCGGGTAAACCGCGTCGCGTCGCGTAGGTACGTACGTACGTTTATGAAAGGCTCGTCCGAAGGAGAGATGTCGTCGACGATTGTGGCGGTGGTGATATCGGGTTACCGACGTCATCGAGGGCGAGTTCTACGGGCCACGCGGGGGGCTTCGAGGGAGGCGAGGGAGGCGAGGGAGGCGAGGGACTCGGGGTTGCGGAGGTGCAGGCGGACCCTCGTTTTCTCCACACGGTGGAGAGTTGCGACGGGCCGCTGCCGTTGCCGCTCGGAGGAACGAGGATCGGACGGACCACACACGGCCCTCCCGCTCCCGCTTATTTTTCCTCCAGCGACTACTCGGCTCCTCCGCTACCGCCGCCGTACGACGATCGTTACGGCAGGTAGGCAGAAGGGAAGGAAGGTATACCGTGTACTACGCAAGACCGTGAACCGGGCAAGAGATACGTCGCCTCTATTACGCCTCGTTTCTATACCCCGTCCCTGCGAAGGCCTCGTGAGAGACGTTGCACGCCCGCGACGCATTATGTGGGCAGAGGAGCCGTCGGCTTCCCGGTACCCACCTCGTAAAACCCACCTTACGGTTCTCGAATTATAATAAGACGGGGAGACGAGGCCCGTAGCCTCCGTATGAAAGGCCCTCGGGGTGAATCGCCCCCCGGCGCGACGCGTCCTACCTGAACAACGGGCGTACAAAGACGCTGCTGAATTTCTCGGCCATTATAAATACGGAAGCACCGCGAACGTTCACTTGGGATCGGTTCGCCCGACGACCGAGTAATTAACGGGAGTCCGAAGGGGGTCGCTGGTAAAACAATACCCGCCGTCGCGGGTTTCCCTATTCAAGATTGAAAGCGAGATCGCACGACGATTTATCACCGGCGATCGATCGTCGACCACCTCCGTCGGTCCTCTTCGGGGATGACGCGATCGGTACGCCTGGGTCAAGGTCGCGTCGCCGAGAAATGACGAATTTCGGGGGGTTGACGAAAATTGTCGTCAATCGATCGGTTCCTCTTTCTACGGATCCACGGGAACGAGGAGGAATTCCCGGCACTTGAACTCTGCCGACTCCCCGCGCTACGCGAGGACCGAGAGGGTTTTCCCTCCCATTGATCGGCGAGGCGTCGGGGGGTGCGGATAGCGGCTATTACATCCTATTATTACATTTGGAGGCGAGTGGCTCGGGCCCGGCGGAGATGCGGCGGGCGCGAGTCGGCAACGCCTCGACGAGGGGCGAGGAAGGAAGTAGCGAGGAATATAAATTCACTACCCTTCTGTAACCGGATAACTTTTATTCCATTTGAAAAACACACATCGACTTACTTTACCCGGGACTACCGACTCCCTCGGGATTCATCCCCGAGCGCCCGGAGTCGGTTTTATCGCCGGCACCCCTCCCACCGTGGCTATACCGAGTCGTCCCCCGGGATCGCTCGCCTCCGATTCGACCCGCGTTAATATTCCATAATTCCGAACGGATCTCTCCGGAGATCCGGTGGGCGATACACACCCGCAGATCGTAATCTCTGCGTTGATCGCCGTATTCTCGCCCGCTCCTGTCAACGGGGTGTCGGCGTAAACAGGCTTACGAAGATTCGCCTGGTCGCATACGTATGCGATCGTGCGCCGGGCGACGACTGATGCAATTCGTCAGCTCACCCCTCGCCGTCGCGATTCGACGATTGACGTACACGCAATTGATTACTCGATGGCGAAGTACGCGGCGGCGGGAGAATTGAACGGGCGATCTACTTTTAACTCGTGTCGGTTGTACCCTCAGTTTTTAGGGGCATCGGAATTGAAAAACAAAAAAAAATAGCGCGGGATTCGTGTATCGTAGATTAGGAGCACTTTTTGCCTCGTAAAATCCCGAACTTTCCCGTGCGGAGGTGCGCCTATCCTACGTTTGTCATCGAGATTTATGTGTTTTATGAACAATAAGGAAATCCTACGGTCGAGGACGTGGGGAGAAGCCCGCTTTTTTTCCTAGCCTACATCTAAATTTGTATCCGACTTTTTTTCATCGCGCTCCCACCGTACCGCCGCGCGTCGCGCTTTCCCCATATGCGGCAGGCGGGGAGGCCTCTTTCCGCGTGTTTACGTTCTCGTAATTTGTAGCCCTCGTTGTGCTCCGCGAAAAAAAATCGAGAGGAAAAAAAGAAACTAGGAAGCGGTCCTCAGCTCCGGGGGACTGCAACGGGAGCCGGTGCAGATGCGGGACCATCCGAGATACGGGAGATGTCGTCGACGATAACGGGGAGCGTTCGAAAACTTTATATCGGGTCGTCGGTATAATTTTCAATTTTTGTTTTCGTAGCGGGAGAGAGCGAAGGTAGGGAGAAAAAGGGGGAGACGGTGTCTCCTAATACGATTCATGAATATGCGCGCACGCATGGTTTTCGGATGAATTTATTTCCGAGGTTAGATCGGTTCGCAGGTAGTCCGACACCGTATTACGTTACCGTACAGCCCCAACTGACGGGCTTTCCGTTGGCAGCCGTACGTCGGCTAACTTTAACTTTGTTTAAAATTAATTAAGTTTAGCCCCCGCCGCTGCTACCGTATATTATAGTTGCTTTTGCCCCGCAGCTTTCGCCTCCGTTTCTTCCGTTCTTTCCTCCGATCCGACTCTACATCGTAGTTGCGTACGTTGCGTACGTACGTATACGTATGTATACGGGTGATGGATCGCACCCGCTGAATTCTAGACGAACGTTATCCCCGAGCCGATCGCTCGGAGTAACAGCGCGGGGGGGGTGGGGGGGGGTGGGAAATCGTCAATTTCGGACGTGGATATCCAGGTAAACGAGTGCAAAAAATTAGATTCCCGGTACCGAGTGACGGCTCATTGTTTAGTCTTCGCCTGTCGAACAAAGGTACGCGTACATAGGTACTCGGCTCATGCGGACGGGGATTGTGGGAAATGGGCTACGGGTCGTTCTCCGACTATTCGGGCACTCGTACGAACGTATAGATCGCGTACGCGCGAGGTGTGCGTGTAAAGCAGTTGCGGGATTACGTGTAGAAAATATTGGGCCGAGATATCGATATCGACACCGATGTACGCGAACGCGCGAGCATCGCCGGCAAAGCTGTTGGAGACAACTCGCGTCAGGCGTAACCGACTCGCGGTCGCTGCACGACGACGGACCGAGTCTCTCGATCCGTTGAAATGTACGCTCCGTATCGGAGCCCCGGGTGGACTCGGGGATCATTCCGGGACCTCCGCCGGTCGGCCTACGACGGATAATAATTTTCGATCGTTCGTCGAAATCGTTGCGTTCTTACGCGGATCGGCGGGGGAGAACCCCGTGCGGGGGCTGTACCTCGCGGATCGCTCGACTTTGAGATTAATTTTGGTTCGCTCCGCCGTCTCCATGGACACAGTGACATTGATCTGCGGCTCGCCGGCTTCTGGTTGGTTAGGATAGGTTTCCACGGACAGGTATGCTACGCGAACAATCGATACGACCGAATGCCAACCTTCCCACCCGCCGCCCTCGCCCGCTTCCCGCGGCCCCGCCGAGGGAGAATAGGCCTTTTTTATTCCGCTGGGCGAAAAATGGAAAAAATCGATCGTCGACTCGCGATTCTCGCTCCACGTGGAATCGAACGAATCGAAAGACAAAAGATTTGACCGCCGCGGGACACACGATCGGGCCAATTTCATACCGTTATCTCGAGATGCGGCGATAAAAAATTCCAGTACGTTTGTTCGGAAAATTCTTTGTCTCCGTTCGAAATTATGTTCTCCCGAATTTCTAAACTCGCGCAATAGGAAGGACGATCAACGAGGGACCGAATCAATCGCGATGCACGTCCTGAAAAATAACGCGCTTCAGAATTTGGCGCGTGTTCTGACGGGCGCATATCAGGTTTCAATTTCAATAACTTTATCCTTCGAATCACGGGATATTTCCTATGATTTCTTCACGTTGTCCAATAACCGATAGATCGGGCGCTCCGTGATCAAGTCAGCCGCATCGTTCGATTGCTCGATCTCTTCTCTTCGGCGGACCGAACACTCGGGGATGAATTACATCGGTAAGGGTTCGTCTTCCCTCTACGCGACACCGCGGACGTCAAAGTTCGAAGTCAGCCGGAACGACGATCTACGTTTCCGTCACCTACCGGAAACGTCAAAATCCAAGAGCGAATTTCTCGACTCCCTGGTGAATTATTTCCCGCATCTTCCACGTACAACAGATCCTGGAAAAATCGGTATTCCCGCGGGCGAATTTTCATCGGTAAATACGCTAGGATCAAAATTAGTCCGGTGACGCGGATCCCGGGATCATTCGCTTCTTCTTTCCAGGGGTTGCGATTCGACGAAAATCCGGAGCATCGTTACGTACCGTTCGCTATCAGTTTCGGTTGCCAAAAGAAGCCCAGATGTCCGGGACCAAAGTCGAAATCTCCTCCGTCCTGCCCGAGCCCGATCGGTTGTCCACCTCCGCCAACGTCGCCACCTCCACCTTATTGTCCCCCTCCGAAACCAACCAGCCCCACGAAACCAACCGGTCCTCCGAAACCGAACTGCCCACCCGCGTCCAAAACGCCGAAAAAATCCATCCGAGGGAGGGCGGAGCTACGAGAAATCGAAATCCCGAAGGAATTATCGCTCGACGACTTTTCGGAATCGCAGCTGAATAAAAAAGCGGCGACCGGGGGGAAGGAGGACGAGAAGACGACGGGGGGGGACGTCCGTGCCTCTAGGTCGAGAAGGACGACGAACAAACCGAAAGGAAATTCGCACGGCCGTATCAAACCGAGAAAAAAGGATCGTCGACGAAAAAACGAAGCACATCGCGCCAGCGGCAACAGAGAGGCCGAAGTTGGTAATAAGCGGAAAAATAATGACTGCAAAAAACAACCCTAGTAGTGACATTATACGGCAATAACGGCGACTGCGTTGTGCGTAGCGAGCAATTCATTACACGGAGTGTCCGCGATCGTAGGACTACTCCGGGAATGTTACGAATATTTGTTACGAATGTGTGCGACGTCGCGATGCCCAGCTGTGCGCATAACGGGGAAATCGGTGAATCGAAATCGTCGATGCGGAGGTCGGTATCTCGTACGCCCTTAAACACCGCCGGGAGGTGACCCGGACATTATTGGCGCGGGGTGGAGGGTTCGCGCAAACCCATGTTCGCGTCGGGCCGCTTCGGCATGAATGAGCCCTGGAGTGGAGCAATTACCGAGTATTCAAACGCCGTGCGAGCTCCGTATACCTGGCGCCTCTCACCTGTGGGAACGCGATATACACCGGGAGCATTTCACCGCCGGCTTTTCGCATTGTTACGCAACGACGTCCAGATCCCCAGGGATAAAGAAATCAATGTCACTCCACTCCGCTCCACTTCGCTCCACTCTACCGTCGCAATTCTTCACCCGCCCATTCCTGGCCATTGTTACGTTTCCTCGATGCCTAATGCCTACCGTAATACACTCGCCGCGGCGTTGTAACTGCTGCACCAGAACTTTCTTCCGTTCCGATCCAGTTTTCATCGGGGTTTCGGACTCTCGTCGAATGGAATTCGCCACGAATGTCGCGATTATGATACGGATTACAGGTGGACGCGAGTACCGCGGTGATTATAGTAACGGGTATAGGGTATCGGGGGCTGCTCGGGGTTCGAGGATCAAAAGGAGGAAGCTTCGAGGGTTGATCGACGTTCCGTCGATGACGAGGCAACATGGCCGAAGGGAATCGCGACCGCGTGCCTCGTCCATTCCGTAAGGATATACTCCTCGCGCAGTTCCCTGTAGGTGGAATATCACAAAGAAGTCGGAACAACGCGATCGTGGAAATTGATTCCCTCTAACGTCGCCGAGTTTTTGTCGAAAATTCTCCATGCGGTCGAACGGAGGTTCGAGGGACTCCGATAGCGGAATCGATACGTGACGCGCACGTGTATCGTACGTGGCTTTCCATGTGCCAAGTGCGGAGTCCGACGAAGGGGTGAATTGTATTAGACGAGGAAAAATGCGCAGTCGACCGCGTGCAGTCCTGATCGGGTATACATCGCACGCCGACTGCAGCGATCGAGGACGAAGCTATATGCATAATGGCCACGATGTAATAACTGCGTTAAACTAGAAGTGGCGGGATACGACGAAGCTTACTCTGCAACATCTCAAATGACAGGCGAGTTATACCTACGCCGATAACGCCGAGACTCGTACGTAGGATATTGTATGTATATTGTACGGGTACACCGGGGCATTCTATTCATCTCGAATACTGCAGCGATCACGTGACCCACGTTGTAATATTATTGCACCCACATACCTTCAAAACTGTGTCACGTGGCTGCGGTACACCACCGTATCACGTGCGCGCACCCGCTCGTCTGATAAAAATGAAAACCTCCTACACTCGAGTCGAACGCGCGAAACTGCGCCGATACGGTGAAACTGCATTTCCCATCCGTGGCGATTGCATAGGCAGGTCGGACGAGGGAATTAGCAACGACGCTCGTTCCCTCGGAGGACATACCCTACGTCGTACGTGCGGCTGTTACTCGGGGGCGCGGGAGGGTGCGGGGTGGGTAGGTGGGTAACGAGGGTGGGTGTACGCGCGTCGCTGTCCCCCACGACCCCCGCGGCAGCTCCCGCTTCCGATCGACTCCCGCGAAGGGCCGGTACGGCCGGGGTACGAGCGCGCGGAGTTACGGGGGTCTACCGACGTCGCGTCGCGTCCGTCGACGAGGAGCCCCGGCGTCGGTTTCCCCGGCGGCGGCAACAGGGGTGTAATGAAAGGTATTTATTACCTAGGCGAGCGGGTCCAATCGGCGCGTAGAATGGTGGTTTCTGCCCCGCCTGGTAGCCAATGGAAAGTCCTACGGAGCGAGTCGTCGGGAAGGCCAAACCCACAGCCAATAGGCCCCGGAGCCCGCGCATGACGACGAGGTCGCAACGAGACCCTGGCGAACGCCAGTTGTTTCGTAGGTGCGCACACGAGAGCATCGTACCGCGTAGTCGTCACCCACGTTCCATAACGTGGCCTGGCCCGTGTTCGATACGGTTCAAACGCGCGCATGTGCTGCGCCGGCACCCCCTCGGATCTTCCACCCCCTCAGTTTCGACAAAGATATTCGCGAATTTCCATTCAACTCGTAGATCCCTCCGACCGATCCGAAATATTCGAGAGCTCGCGCTCGCTCGCCGGGGGACGTTAAATAGCGGTGAACAGTGCGTATCTTTTCGGAGTGTAATCGACGTTTGCGCGGTTTCGAAGTTTTTCTCGACCCTTCGAACGAAACCGATGCGTGGATAATTACGTCGACGATCCCGATGGACTTTTGCTTTGTGTCCGGCGTACGAGTGTCGTTTTTAAAAAACACCCCCTACCCCCGGCGTACCTCGACGTGTCACCCGAGGGTCGATCGAACGAGTTCGAGGATGGCGAACGCCTCGTGGAAAAAATACCGATCGAATGACCACGACGAGAAGGCAACGTTCGAGTTATCCGAGTAGCTTCTAGCGGAGAAGCTCCGCCGAAGCTCTTAAGCGACGAATACGGCTAATAATAGCCCGGTAGGATTTCAGATACACGTCCTATATACAGTTTGGAGAAGCACGACGCACGGAGTTTTCCGAGACTCGGGATACACCGGAGGCACGCCGCGTACAACAGCGATTACGACAATCGGAGGACAAACACGGGCGGATCTGGTTGGGCGTCTCCGCGTTCGTCGTAATCCGAATTCGAGGATCGTCGCCTCCGCGCGGGCTTCGACGTTGGCGAGACGGCGCGGCGGAGAACAACGGAGATAATTTTCATCGAGCAAAGATGGACAAACACGTCGCGATAATATAAGTCGCGTACGGTGGTCGCAGTCGTCGTTGGTCCACGGAGGTTGCGGTTCTGGTAATCTGAGAATATCCGATGGTAGTGCGCCACGGCGGAGCGGCGACACCCGAGACCGACTCAACGCGGAGCCTAAAAATATCCCGGTGTTATACGCGCGACTAGCCCACATTTACGCCCGACACCGATCGCCCGGAGTTCTCGTGCAGCCGACGTCGGCGTACCTCCCGCATCCTCCGGTAGCGAACGACCACCGCCACCCCTCCGCGAGTCGCGGTGATGAACCGGCGATACCGCGACGACGACGACGACGACGACCCGGTCTGACGCCGGAACGCCATGGACCCAGGCCAGAACAATCCCGGAGAACTTGGCTAGGATCGATCGATCGATCGCCGGAGGAGCGTCCCGCTCTTTCGAATTTCTAGAATATCGGAATACCGATCGTCTACCGAGCGTACGCCGGATTACCGTGCAGCACCCGCGAGGCCGGTGACGATAACGGAATAAGCGCGCAGAGTGCAGCGCGACAAGTGTGTGCGCGTCGATCGACAATAAACAATCAGAGACAAAGAGAAGCACGGGAGGAGCATTCGACCTCGAATACCCCGACGATGGCGACGGTCCCCGCGCTGTGATATCGACTCGGTGACTATTCGTCGCGACAGGGTACATCCGAAGTGAGAAGCGCGAAGGTGCGAACCCCCTCGGAGGCGGGTATCCACGGTGGAGGTCGATTCCGTCAGCGCGGTCACGGGGGGCGCGATTTGCCCCGGTGATGAGGTGATGTTGGGTTACGGTGGCGCGACGGGGGCGAGCAGTGCCGCGAGTGGTACGGTTAGTGCGGGAATGGGTCCCGGAGGTGGTGACTTGTTGGGACCGACGGCGGAATACAGTCCCCAGGGCACCCCGACGCCCCTGGGACACGGGGGATCGTCCGGCGTGATCGACGCCCAAACGGCGACGGGGTACGGGGCGCCCGCGGCCGGAGGCCCGACCACCTACAGCCCCCAGGACAGCCCCGCCAGTTCCGCCGGCGGAGGAGGCGGCGGCACCAACGGACAGCTGCCCAGCTTCGGATTCACCCAGGAGCAGGTCGCCTGCGTTTGCGAGGTGCGTTTCCCTCACAGGGATGATACACGATTGTCCTTACGTTTCGTCGAGGTTACGGCAATGCGCGCTAGATTCGATCGTCGGAGATCGGTGGGCCGTCAGATCGTAGAATATCCCGCCGAGTATTCCTCCGCACCTCCTACCCTTTTTTTTCGTCGGAGGAGTAAATGAAGTTGTGCGGACATGCCTGGGTAAACTCATCGGAGAAACGACGAATCGCGTCCAGTCGGAAGAGACTTACCGAAATCGTTTTCACGGGTTAACGAAATTATTTTGAAGAAAATCGCGCACAAACACGATCTTGTTCGAAACGATCCATTCGGTAGGCGTAAATTATTCGTTGGCTGCGATCGAAAATCGGTCTCCGGATCAGAGAAATCCGGTCAATCGACGCGGATATCTCGTCGGACTAACGGTGAACATTTTTGTCATGACCGAATCAATGATTCGAAAATCCCTCGTCAAACTTTCGTCACCTGTCGCAATTTCCAACACCTCGTAGCGTACGATACACTTCACACATCGTCGTAATTATTTACGGATAGTACGGTATCGATAGGCGTACGCGTGTAGGCCGTGTACTATTTATATTGTGGCGGCGATAATTATACGGATCTTTTACCGTCGGTGCGGCTGTTGCTGTTGTTTTTACCCCCCGGAGCATCCGGCTACCGTTACTCACACACACACACAAATACCACGCCAGTAAGCACCTGGATTATGTTGTTCTCCTCAAGGCGAGAGTCTCGGGGAGCCTCGTCGCCCTCGCCGCCCTCGCCGCTCGGTGTCTCGGTGAAAAGGTAATCGTGTTTTTTTAACAGAGGCAAACTTTGCCCGTCGTTGAGACGAGACAGTTCGTAGCGACGCTTCGAACCGACGGGAGAATCGCAACGCGGATCACAAGAGCGTTCGACGTACGGTATTCCATTCGCCGTTCGTTATCGCGTCGCATCCTTCGAAACGCTGCAAAATTATGCATCCGCGAAACGCTAATGAATTCGACGCTGCAACGATTCGCGTTCGTTCGCAGAGACGCGGCTCGTAATATAAAATAAGAGGTGCGCGCCGAACTGGCGCAACGTGATCGGAACAGAATTACCCTCGCGGAATTCGGACGCGGCCTGGATCGGATGAAATAAATAGAAAATAGGTTGGGTGACGGATGAGTTTCGACACGAGGACCGCGCGACGAGGGTATCCGCGGATATCGTCGGATCAACCCCAAAAATTGGCTCTACATCCGATCAAAACGAGGCGAGGAATCGCGCGTGGCTCGACGTCGTTTCGTTCGATCTCGTCGACGATATCACGATGACCGGGGCATTCGAGATTTCGCAAGGGGGCGAACGGAGGAAAAAGACGCAATAATGTCAAAGTATTTATTCTCGAGTCGGGAGAATCGATTTGTCAAACTAGAACCGCGTGGGTACGTCACGGGGGACGCGTTAGCGATTCCTTGGGAGTGGGTGTATATTTTCACGCGATTCGAAATCCCATATTTCATTTCGCGAGATAATTGGCAGAAGTCTTTCGCATCGCGCTGTGGGCGTTTCTGGTGCTCGATCGTGTCACTCTAGGTACAATCGCGAAAAGCTGCGTCGATACCTCGCCTCTGTACAATTTAACGAATATCTATTCGCGGTGCAACCGTCGCAGCGAGAGAATAAATTTCACATTCAAATGTACTCGCTCCCCCTCGAAAGGATAATGGACAAATTCTCATCTCTTTCCGAGCCGCCCTGCACACGTTGGAAAATAAGCAAAAAGCTGCCGCAGCCGACTACTTCGATTTTAATGCGAATAATTCGTTTTCGATTCTCACCCCCCGCCGACCGATCACCGAACGACTAACACGAATTTTTGCAGTCGTCAGTTTCGCTGCAGTCTCGTCGGTTATCGGGTGGACGCCGATCACCCTGGATTTGCAGATCCGTCATTTTAACGATAATCCCGTAACCATAAGACGAATGCCTAATATTGTATCTGATTTAAATCCATAGTGATACGTTAGCTCCTTGACCGCGTCACACGAAGATTCAAATCAAATTTCACATCCTTTGATATTCCGTCGTCAAAATTTCGACCACCGTCGTATACTCGAGCCAACAGTTGTGATAAAAACGTAGCGGTCGTTCGACTTGAAATGCAAAGACGAAGAAAATAAAAAAATGAAGGAAACGTAGCGTCATTTTTTGAAAAAATTCATAGAAATGGATGAATATGAAAAAACCGTCAAACGGAGGAAAACATTGACCGAACTTGAGCAAATCGTGTGACGTGGAGGCTAGTTGTCTTGTATGTAACGAAAAAAAAAAAGAGATATGTACATCGAAACCGTGCAAGAGAAATAACTACCGCGTGCCTGTGTGCTGTGTACATGAATAAAAATGACGAACAATAAGATCCGGTCATTGGGATCGGAAGAAACATGAGCGGGTGAAAAAGTCCGCGCGAATGAGAGGTTGAGAGTAGAAGGGAAAATCAAAAATGGAAAGAGCGAATGTGAAAGATCCAATACAAGATAAACTAGATTAAGAGGAGGTCGCGTTTTCGTCATTTCGACTAACAGTGTGCCCCTCCTGTCTATCGTCTTCAAGGCGATGGTGTCGTCTGTACAGGTTCTCCAGCAAGCCGGATCCGTCGAACGTCTCGGGAGGTTCCTGTGGTCCCTGCCGGCCTGCGCGAGATTGCACAGGCACGAGAGCGTGCTCAAGGCGAAAGCCATCGTGGCTTTCCACCGAGGTAACTTCAAGGAATTGTACCGGATATTGGAGAGCCACACTTTTAGCCCGCACAACCACTCCAAACTCCAAGCCCTCTGGCTCAAGGCCCACTACATCGAGGCGGAGCGCCTCAGAGGAAGACCCCTCGGGGCTGTCGGTCAGTATCAGACAATGATTTCTCCACACAAGCCCCAGACCGCCGCACGACGAATCGCGCGAATCACTCGACGCGCTTCCCTCAGAATCCACGGAGTGCGGATGACTCGTGTCCTCGGAAATTGGGGCGAGACGATCGCGCCTCTTTATTACACATGTATATGCATGCGCTCGTCCACCGCGTGTTGAAACGTAAATTCTTCGCACAACGCGATCTCTCAATCGGGATGCTCCCGAACTTTCTCGATCGACCCGAAAATAATAACGGCGCGCACATAACACCGGATCGTTTGTAGTTCGATATTATAATCATAGCTGAATATTTTATGGAGAGACGGGATATATATATCGATGAGATACAGCGACGTCGAACAAAGTCTATTATCGGAGATCGGACAAATTCGACGGAGGAATTTGAAAACTGTTTCAATTCAACTCTTTCGAAAGAAGATGTGAAAATGTCGATTTTGATAAATAGTTTTCAGCCAGCCGTCATCCCCGAATGTTATTGCGACACTTGTAGACGCCACAGCGGCGGTGTGTGCGATAACGACTCATTAACGCAGGTCTCCTCACGTTCGATCCACAGGCAAGTATCGGGTGAGACGCAAGTTCCCGTTGCCCCGAACTATCTGGGACGGAGAAGAAACCTCGTATTGTTTCAAAGAGAAGTCGAGAAGCGTGCTGCGGGAATGGTACGCCGCCAACCCGTACCCCTCGCCGAGAGAAAAGAGGGAACTCGCCGAAAGCACGGGACTCACCACCACCCAGGTCAGCAACTGGTTCAAGAATCGACGACAGAGAGACCGCGCCGCCGAACACAGGTGAGTCCGATCGCAGCCATAAATTATTGTCGACGATTCCTAGCTATCGATCGGTTTCGCTTCATCTCGATGCCCCCCCGTCGCGCCTAGCGAAGATAACACCCTGCAGAGATCACCTCTCGGGACGTACAGGGTCCCGGTTAACCGCGCGATTGCGCGAAATTCGCGAGTTCGTGAAATATTACTCATTGTCAGACATTGGGTTGCATTCATCGCGCAGTTCCGGACGATAATTAATCGATCCGTCGACGGTCACGCGGTGGTCATATTTCACAAATAGGTACCAACATTACGGAACATCAACGGCGCACTCGTCGCTGGAAGCGGAATAATCCGCTGCAGTGGCGGGGATTTTGACGTTTGATTTAAGCAGATCTAATGGTAAATTGGTTGATAAAAGCCGCCGCGGTATTAGTTTTGTGGGACGCTAACTCGCCAACGCCCACATACGCCCCTATCCCTGGGGAATCGGGAGCGCCTCGTCGCCCGGCTATCCGACAGACTCCCCTTCGGGCGACCGCTGCAGCCGCGCTACGTTCTACCGTGTACCGTTATTGCCGCGATGCACCGTTCGAACGATCCGCGCTCGACGACGTTTTCTCACCGTTATCGGCCCCGACGATTAACGACGATTTTGTTTTCCATCGATCGGCGCGTCGTCGTCGTTCGCGGTGCAGCCCCCGTTCCGCCACGCGTCCATTATTCGACGAGTCGAAGGCGCGACGGGTGTACGATGTCGACGGCTCCGCCGCACAGGTGATATTTCCTGTAAGGAATACCCACGTGAATCGAGTTTTGAAGGAGGCGAGGGGCGCGTCGCAAAGGTCCGCGCCGTATTGCGTGTAACTCATCGCCGCGGCCGCGGTCCGTCGTCGGGCCGACGCGCTACGGGATCCATCCGTCCGCCCGTCTTCCACCCGTCCATCTACGGCATGGGAAAAGATACACAGAAGCCATAACGCTTCCCTTACCTTTCCCGTGAGGTTATACCTTCGTCGCGGTGGTGCTTCCCACTTCCTCTCGTATCTTTTCGTACGGTACGCGCGAGTCGATCGCCGACGGATAGCGCGCCCGAGCCGCCTCAGCCCTCGAAACCCGAGGGATTCCCGTCCGAAAACCGCCCGCTTCTGCAACCGGTTCGAACCACCCGACGCGTACAGTCCTGGACAAAAAAGAAAAAAACACACGCTGCACCTTTCGAATTTTCATGTTTGTCCAAAGGTGATCGACGAACTGCAACTCGAACGGACTCGACGAAAGTTCCTTGATTTGCATCCACATTTGACACGAAACGATTTTCGAAAAAACTTTCAGGGCGTAAAAAATATTATTCTTCGACAAATTTTCGCCGTTGGAGGAGTCGGTCGTATTTCTGAAAACGTGCGAGAGGCTGAAGGGGAGTAAAGGACGCCCGCGTAAAAGCGGAGATCGACCGGAAGTTGCCCGTTGAAGATGAAAATAATAATAATTCGAGCGATCCCGCGTCTCCCGGAAAGGAGGGAGGGTCTCGCCATCCAGCGTTCCTTCCTCGATCTCTCCCGCCTGTCAACCGTGCGTCTATCACCCTTAGAAAAACATCTATCGGAGAGCTCCTTTTCACCGACTGGAAGAAAAATAGAACGCAAATGTCCGAGGAATCGTCAAGGAAAACTCGGATCCATGTGCGAAAAATCTGCCCTCGCATATCCCCCGACATCGTATGACGTGGGGTAACGTTGTGAAAATGAATTTTACGGCGCAGTCGTTGCGGTTTCGGGAGCGCTGGGGGGGGGTGGGAGGGGGGATGGCGGATTTTTGGAGGGTTTCGATTGTTTGCGGACGAAGCCTATGCTAATTTTAGGCCTACGAGCTGCCCACCGGAGCGTCGCCGACGTTCCTCCGGTCCTCCGTCGGTACGACGTCGAGCATCGGCATCCTCCGCGGGCGCTCGTTCCACCGGGGGCCGGTTGTTATTGTTTCAAAAGGTGCAGCCCGCGTCAAAAGAAAGGCCGCAAAGGAGGCTGCCGCAAACGTACGCGGGGCAAAGGGTTGTTTGAACAATCGCTAACTACCGTGCCCGAGCCGGCCGCGTCTCGGTGTTGTCTTACGATCTGCCTTCCTACGATTCTCCCTCGTCCCAGTTGCACGTGGGTGGCACTCACCGACTTTGCCATTTCCCCCGGGCAACCCGCCTCCTCCTCTCTCCGTTCCCAGGCCGACTCGTCGGAAGTCAAAGGTCGACTTTCGCCTCGATCGCACGCCCGAATTTCTCTGCGGACTAGAGTAGCGCGACGCGGGTAGCAATCGAATCGGAATTATGTAGAAATATCACTAGCGAGAAGGGAAGTGCATCAATCGCGTATAACGTATACACGGCGATCGCCGGTTATAAATACAGATAGGAGTTACGACGAATCTCAGCGTTTCTTAATCTCTTCTTGCGCCGCAGCAGCTCCTATCAAATGTACGTTCGTTTTTATATACAGTTCGCCGTTAGCGAGCCGGCGGTAACGCGAGCCACTTGTACGTAACGTACGCGTACAGGGAAGGGTTTCACACTGGCGTGCATCCGTGTGCGTACGCCACTCGTAACGTTGCGTACCACCTATGCGTTCGCCAGTTTTTTTTTTTCTCCTCTTCTTTCCCCTCCTCCTCCTCCTCCGTCTTTATTTATATTTATATCTGCACGCGCGTTGCGTTCGTATAAAAGAATATTATAACGTAGGAGTAACGCTGTGCAAAAACGATCACGCACGCACCACCGCGATGCCGCCCCTACCTCCTCCTTCCTATTCCACATACCGTTGCAACATCCGATCTTCGTCGCCTGCAACGAAAAAATGCAACGATCGCACGTACCGTACGCGCAACGGATGATCGAACAGTCGCGGTGATTTCACAAAGGACGCATCCTCCTTTGAATTCGGAGGCGCGCGGAAGCTCCTCCGAGGAAGCGCCGAGTGTTCTCCTGCGAAGCGACGTCGCGACGCCCTCGGCTGTCCTTTTGCATTTTTTCCTAGGAAGCTGGGAGGGAGGGACCGCCTCGTGGACCGTCGTTGATGCTTTTCCATTGAAGTTTTCGGGGCGAAATAGCCGCGGTGAAAGACCAGGTGGTTACAGGCTTGCCGCGCCTTCGCTGCAACGGCGATAAGTCCCGACACCGGATAATGTTTACGTTACGAGGGTCATACGCGTACACCTATAAAGAGAACCCGCGCGGCCGACACAAGCGAAAGATTTTTATGAGCTTCCGAGAGAGCCAAAAACTGGCGGATACAGTTTTCGAGTTTATTTTCACGCTACGCTCTCCGACTATAACATTGTCGTGCGCGTCACAGTCGGCTTTGGAACGCGTACGATATCGACGCTACAACGGACACGACCCGCGTTTTCGTTGATATTTTTTAACGAGAAGGCAGCCGAAAAGCCCAAACGAACGCGATCGTTCACGTCGTCTTTGACATCCGAGTAGGCGAGATATTTTTTCGCTTTTTCATCGCTTCGATAAGGTGGCGAAGCGATAGAAAAGGATCATTAGCGGCGTCCTTTACGCCTCCTTTTTCGTTTTCTTCGCTCTTTCGACGGACGGCGATACGCCCGCTACGTACAAAGGTATACCTATACATACACGCGTGTATAGGTACAGGCGAGCGGGTTTCGCGCCGGTGTTATTGTTACCAGATTGCAGGACAGACGAAACACCCGGACGTTCGGGTCGGGTCGTCCCGTTATTTGTTATTTTCTTCTTATCCGTATACACGACGAGTGGAGGTGATTGTCGCCTCGAATTAAACGGTTCTATCCTGTTTACATCCCGCGGCAAAACACACTCGGGATCGTTCTCCTTCTTCGAAGAGCGTATTGCCAAAATATGGCGTAACAAAAATATCGTCGTCGTAGCGGAGTAGAAGAGCCGACCGCGAGCGACGAATTCCTCGCCCTCGCGAAGCAACGGTCGCCGCCGCCGCGTGATTGTTCATCTCGCGCGCGTTCGCGGATCGGATCGGAACGTCGAATGAAAAGAAATCGAGGCGAGTCGAGGGATCGGAGGGTGCAACGCGGCGACGACCACGGACGTTACGATGCTCGCACACCGTGCGCGTAATGGAACAAACGCCGTTTGTATACGTGGGTCGTACATTAGTAACGTTTTGTTGACATAGAGACGGGACGAAGCCATTATCGACCCCTCGGCTACGCGCTCCCTTTCCACGCCCTGCGGGGTCGCGCGGTCGCATGAAATCGCTCGAATTCCGATCGCTGTAAAAGGGCGAAGAATTTCAAAATGAATGACGCAAATCTAAATTTCCCCGCTCGCACGTAACGTCGGCGTCGAAATTTTCCTGGCACCATTTCCGCGTCGTTGATCGTCGCGATTCGCCCCTATTAGTCATTATTCCGGCTCGCGAGGCGAACGAGATAGTTGGCCGCTCGAATCGACGATTACTCACTCCTACCTGTCCGTGGTACAGAGGAGCGTGTCAGCGGCGACGATATCCACGTTCGCCGAATAATTTCGCCAGCGCGACGTCGCGATTAGCGAGAGATACGGGCGAGCGAGGAATCCGAAATTGCGACTCGTTAACCGAAGCCCCCTCGGGATAGTAGATCACCGGCGAAGTTGGCCCGCGCGCTCAAACGAGCGCAAAGACAACGGCCCACGTTACGTTGCACCGCCGCGTTGGCCAAAAACTATCGTCACCCCACCGAATTGAGACGTCTCGCTTTATAACGGACTGCACCGATCGCGTTACGTTCGTAGCGGCGATTCGGCGAAAATCTCGACTCGTTGATTCGAAGGAGCAAAAAAAATAGAGGAAAAAAAAAAGAAAAAAAAAGGAGTCAACGACGGGGGGGATGCGGTATGCGGTTCGAAAGGAATACGTGGGGATGACGAGAGGTATCGCGCACTGCGCAGGATCGCAGATGTTGCGTGATGGAGCCAGGGCGTCGAGTGCGAGGGGATGAAAAGTGTGGGGGGTCGTTACGAGCTGGGGGCGTACCGCAGAAACGTCGATGGTAAGGGTTAGGCCAATATTGACACTCGAGGACATCCCACGGGAAAGCTGCGCCGCGACGACGCGGGGGCCAGCGGCCTAGCACCCGATGGACTGGCGCTTCTCCGTTATATTTGTATAGGTGTGCGCCGTACACACGTTCCGCACCCTCAGCCATCGCGTCGCGTTCTATTCCGGAGAAGAGTTTCGCGGCGCCTCGTCTCCGTTCGAGGATGATTCCCTTCGATTTTCATCCCACCCCCACCCCCACGGCGATTACAGGGACGCGCGGCGTTGTAGAGATTCTCGTTGCTCCCCGGAACCGCGCGCGGTCCGCTAATCCCCCGACCGGAAAATCAATTACGGCTGTAATTCCGCGAGTTTGATCGGCGAGCACGTGAACGCTCGATGGCGATAAATTCGCCGCTGCGGCCCCGCGCGTACACGTCCGGGCGTACTTTGCGGAGCTCGGGCTCGTTCGAATTAGTGGTCATTAACACCTATGGGCGAGCTAACAATAAGTCGGACCTTTGACTCCTCGCGGACGGTGCGCGGGGTCTCGACGACGCTCGCGGCGTACGCGAATTCGCGGAGGTGCGAGAGCGAGGCCGGCAGGCGGTATATCGCCGCGAGTGCTCTACGTCTCTATAAGTGCAGCCGTTGACGTCGGCGTGCCGATGAGTTTATACGAGAGGCGAAGAGAGGAAGTAAGCGATATCGGGTTACCGCGGTGACTTTCAACCGACGCGGAATCCGACGAGAAATCTAGACGCGTACGAGCTCCTATCGCGAAAAGATGAGATGAGATCCGGCGATCGCTCGACGATTTCTCGTACACACGCTCGGATATCGCCGACGTCCGGGCAACCGACGCCAAAGTCTCCGTCGATACGACGCGAACTCCGCGTCGACGGAAGGGAACCCCGTCTACGCGGGGTCGTGAAAGAGAAACCCGTCGAATGACGCGCAACCGAACGCGCGTAGACCGCGAGGAACGAAAAAGGCGTTCGTCCGATCGTCGGACGCGGGTGGCACTCGTTCGACCGGGGCGTGCGGGTGCAACGGCGACGGTGTAAATATTATAGACGCGGGCCGTGAGGTCACGACGTGGAACGCGCAACGCACGACGACGCACCGCGGTGTGTTGTAGGGTCACGTGACGACGAGAGCGTTGAATTCGGTACGAAAATAGCGCGACGCAACGACGCGGTATCGGCCTCGGCGAACTCTCGGCTGCGGAGAGCGGCTACGGTTACAAAACGGCGTTTTTTTGAAACCGGAGAACCACGGGGCCGATCCTCCGATCTCCGATCTTCCCCCCGAAGCGCGACGCCGCGTCGTTGCAAAGAACTCGACGAGGAAATTATTGCGAAATTGTCCCTAATTAAGCGGCACCGATAGAATTAATCGCCCCGTTCGAGCCATCGGCGGTTGGCCGACTGCTCGGCTCTTCGGGGTACGACGACGCCAGCTGCACCGACAGCTAAAATATGCGCGGACGCGGTTCTCCTCGTACATCGTCAGGCCTCCGAGATCTGGTGGAACTTGGTAACGCGATTTCACAGAGTGCAGGACACGTGCGGGTCGTCCGCCAAGTGGATAGCGAAAATACAACAGAACACGTGTGAGGATATACTTGCGCGCTGTTACGCTGTCAACCCGCGCCCCGACGAGCTCCGAGGTCGTATGGAAGTCATTCGCGTGTTTATCGCACTCCGCGCCGGGTACGAGGTACGCGAATCGTCGTTGCCTCGTGACCTTGCGAGGCTTACGTACGTCGAATTCGCAACAGTTTACCCACGCGGGCAACGGGTTCAGCTTCGCCATATCCGCGGTAGTTTCTTTCGCAGCAGCGGGTCGACGCGAAACGAACGGGGGCGCCGACTGCAGCCGATATATACCCAGCTCGCGTTGATCTTGATTCTCGGCCGTATGACGCCGGAAATAGCGTAAGTACCAGAAATAATCAGCCGCGCGGTTCGTCGCGAGGCTCCGATCTCCGAATCGAACGACGAAGGGCACCCCGTTCGTTTATCGGGGCCGCAACGAATTCGGCGAACGGCGAATCGGTATCCATTTCCGCCCCTGTTTCTCGCGTTATTTTTACGACGGAAGGAGGAAAGAAGTTCAGGGGAAATCGATATACCGCGCGTACGTACCGGTCAACGATTTCCCTCTCACGAGCTGTCCCTGCAGGACACCGCGGAGCACCGTTGGCGTACCCAGTCCGCCCCCCGGTCCGCTGGCTCCTCCTTCACCTCCTCCGATCCCCCCGGCGCGTCCGTCTCTTTGCCGCGTCCTGCGTGTCCCTGTCCCCCGTGTCGCCCACCCTGACCCCGCAACTTCGCCGGCTCCGTACAACGAGAAATAAGAAAAATAAGAAATAAGAAATAAGAAATGAGCGAGAAGTAGAAGAAGAACGACAGGAACACGTTGAAGAAGAAGAGGGTCGAATCAGCCCTGCGGTTCAAAGGATCCTCTCCCCCTCTCCCCCTTCTCCTTGGACTCGCGCCCCCCTCGCCGCGACGAAGGAAGGAGCTTCTGGATTGGGTTCCCTTTTCCGAGTTCCCTCTTCCACGGCGACGGCCTGCGAGTCTTCAAGGCGGCGTACGCGTTACGGAGGCTGCTAGGACCGGGCTCTCCGCCACATGTGAGTCCTCCGAGGCCTGTCAACTTTGACGTCTTCTTGAAGGAGGTACGACGCGATCCGCTTCCCCTCGACCCCGAACCCTCCGAGTCCCCCTACCCCCCTACCCCCCTCGCCTCCGCGCACCCCTCGCTCTCGTCTGCGCTGTTTTTGTCGATGCCTTCGAGAATGGCTGACCTCTTTCCACCGGAGGACACGCTCGATCCGAAACTACGTGCTACGCGCGGTTCGAGCTACGCGATCGGTGGAATCGCGTTTATAAATAGGGAGATCGAAGGTAAGAGTGCTCGATGTGCGCGATGCTTGTACAAAGGTGTAGCGCGCGGGGGGGCGATTCGTCATCGACTCGGAGTCTGGAAGCCGGTCTAGACGAGCCTCGCTCCCATCAATCTGCGCGAGATCCAGCGATGCGGGTTCTCGACGCCGGTCCGCTTCCGAGAACCGCGGAAGATCGCATCTGCGAAAAGTGGATCGTCGTTCGAAAGGGTGATGGAAATTCGGAGCGGGTCGAAATTGCATTCCGTCCGGATATAGCCGTACCGCGAGTGTCGCCGTTACGTCAGACGAACGCGTCCGCGACGAGGAGTCTTTCGCACGGCGCGGAGCGCATCGCCGTGACATTTGGAGCATGAATAAGTGACAGTTTCTCGGAGCCGCTCGTTGCATCAGGGATCTGGCGTCGAGTTTATTACCGATGAGTTTTGCCGCAGGGCGCGCGTATATTCCCGTACGACGATGAAAATTCACGCGCGGGCTTGACGCGTGTCTCGCGCGCTTTGCCAAGAAGAATAATAAGAAACTCCGGTGTACGTGCGATAGATAGGTAGGTAGGTAGAAGTGGATGCCGGAGAGCGTAATTACGCCAATTGCTTTTCGCTCGCTTCCAAATGGAAAATCGAAAACAGAACTCGGGTTGATTTAAGCGAGGCGAGACGAGGAGCTGCTCGTCGCGGATATCGAACAACCGACTGGATGCGACGGCTCGTAAATCCAACGAACTTGTGCCACACTCCGTACGTCTGCGTTACGGTGAACGATATCTACGCTAGCGGGTAGTCGGAGGCTGCCGTTTTGAAAAATTTCGACCGACGCGATTCGTGGCTTCGTTAATCGCGTGGAACAGCGTCGGCGGTGCTACGCCGAGGAGGAGCCGTCGAGTGCGCCGCAGGAGCGTCCGAAACGACGTTACAAGTGTTGGGTTTTCGAATTCCGATCTTAGTGGGTGGCGCGTAAAGAAAACAGAAAGAGAACCCGGCGGTTAATCACATTTATCTAAACGAACCTGTTAACCAGCAACAAATATGATAATCGCCGCCCTAATAGCCGGAGTTGAGACCCTGGCGAAACACGATTTCCGCCAGCGTCAGTTCTCCCCGACGTCCCTCCTTGTCTCCCGTTCTCTTCGCCGTGGCATCGTCGGGAGCAGCTCAGCTATCTCCGCGGTAGCTTAGCCGCATCTTTCTCGCTTCTCTCGCTCCGACGGTCGCCACGGGTTTCCAATAATCCGGATTAACGAATACGAAAACATCGAATGCGTTTTAACACGGCCGGCTTACCGCGCCGACGGTACGGAAAAATAGATTCCGTGTACGGACGCGTATTCGTCGATTCGTTCGTTCGTTTGTCGTCGTCGTCGTTCGATCGAAGAGGACCGCGAAATTTGAAGGAGAATCGCGTCGCGCCGTCAACGGGGAAGAAGCGATTTCGGAGGCCGTACTTTGCGTTCAGGTACGCGAGCGAAAATCACATCGGCCCGAAAAGAAGTGAGCCGGAGTTTGTAAACACAGTTCTTACGATGTGTACACGGTAGGCCGGTCGCCCATTATTTTAGGGACGAGATTTCCTTTATCTGCTTAAGGAATCAGCTGCTCGGTCCTTCCCGGAGCGAGGATCCTCGGATCCTCGGATCACCTGCTCGGCGTCGCTGACGGGGGGCACGGAGGGATCCTTGGGAAATCCTTCGATTTGGTAAACATAACCGCGGACTCAACTTCTCCGTCCCGAGCGCGGCAGCCCGGAGGTTTTCGGCTCTCGGCTTTACGCATTTTCCGCATTTTCCGCATTTCCCCCGTCGCCTCGACTCCCTTCGGAAATAAGAAAAGAGATTCGGAGGAGCGCGCGCGCGGGGAGTCGCGCAACGGAGACGCGTGGGATGATTTCTGGGGTAAGGCCCGCGGCGCACGTTCGCGATATACCCACGAGTGGGTTTCGGTGGCAAAGTGACGTTAATTAATAGGTGGGTAGCGACAACAAAAGCGATCGTATTATGAGCCGCGACGGAAACAGGGTTCTCCTAACGGTCCGTAATAACGAACCGAGATAATGAGCTGTTACTACTGCGCGGGCTATACGAGCCGCACCGGGACGAAGGGGTAAGAAATTCAGATCGCCGAGCGAAAACAAACGCCCGAGCCAAAAGATCTGAGATTTCGTTCTATTTGCGTATATCGTACCGCGGCGAGGAAGGCGATGCGATGCGATCTGATTCCATTCGTCACGTTACAAACTCGGGAATTATTATTAGTTCGCCGGTCCCGCGGCGGCGAAAACCACGCGGAAGATCCACCGAGGAGAGGCGTCCCGTACATCTTTCCTTCTTTACGTTCGTTTCTCCCTTTCTTTTTATTTTTTCTGTTTTTTTTTTTTTCTCTCTTCGCCGCCGAGTCGATTCGTACGCGTCCGAAACACGCGGCGCGGTTCGGATGTATGATCGAGGGGTTTGAAATAGGAAGACGAGTGCTGAGTTTCTTTGTTTTCGTTTTCGGTTTTTTCTCTTGTGTTTGCACAGCCCACCGTCACCGACATCATCGTCGAGATATATTATGTCACGACCGACGACTCCTTCTCGTTAATAACTCCTGGCTTCGTCTGGACCAGCGCCCGACACGTACAGGGCCGATCGATATGCTACGAGATTCTTTTCTCTCCAAGAAAAGCACTCGATTGAAACATTATCGGTCGGATCGTTTTATTCGTTGAGTGAAAAAGTTACATACGGGGCATTCCGATGTAAAGTTGTTGAAAAATTGAATTCAGGACGATTTTTCTATGTATTATTGCGTATGGAACTCGAATATGTCGATTGAATTGAGTTGCCATCGAAATATCCTTGATTTTTCATTTTATGGATCGATAAATTGGCGATAACTCGAAGGGAAAAAATCGTAGCTCAATTTGGACAACGGATTCGTGTTCCTGAGGTCAAAATACATAAGAAAAGTGCCATACGATCAATTTTAAAAAATAAAAAATTTTGATCAAAATTTGAGATTTTTCCAAGGGGTACCCCTTACGATTTTTTCAAATTTTGACCAAAAATTTTTATTTTTTAAAATTGATCGTATGGCACTTTTCTTATGTATTTTGACCTCAGGAACACGAATCCGTTGTCCAAATTGAGCTACGAATTTTTCCTTTCGAGATATCCTCAAATTTATGCCAAAAAATGCGAAAAAATGAGGATTACTCGGTCATTTTTGAAGATAGATCGATTTCTCTTTCAGATTCGGATTCCTGAGCTCAAATTACATCAAGATAGACCATAAAATCAATTTTTTATTTTTGACCCCAAAAAGCTGAAAATTGGCGATAACTCGGTCAATTTTATAGATAGATCAATTTTTCTTCCAGATTCGGATTCCTGAGGTCAAAATACATAAGAAAAGTGTGATACAATCAATTTTCAAACTACTTCACTTTTGACCCAAAAATCGATTTTTTTTTTTTGCTTTTCAAAGGTAATCTCACGTATAATCAGCTCAGGAATCCAAATCTGAAAGTTAAAATCATCTACTCGTGCAATCGATCGAGTAATCGTCAATTATTCGCTGTTGGGAGCGAAAAAATTACAAGACATATCGATTGGTTTTAACCGTACACCCAGTATTATTCGTCGCATGGGTCGAAATATTCGAATTTCTCAATTCAGCAGCAAACCCGAGCTTTGCTGGAGTCAGCGTAGCCAGCAGCGCAGCGTTTTGTTGTGATACGTCACCTTCGGAGCTGAGCAGAGGTGACGCCCCACAACAAACCGCGCGCCCGTCGCCTTACCTGACTCGAGTTGTAAGCTCGGGTTTGCTGCTGAATTGAAAAATTCGAATATTTCGTAAATCGTAAATCGTATAAAATTTTTCTCAATTTTTTCGCTTCGAAAAGAGAAAAATTGGCAACGACTCGATCGATTTCATCGATACAGATCAATTTGTACATTTGAGTCGAACAATAACGAGAATTCGGATTGCCGAAAGAATAAAGAATCCCTCGTTAGTGCGGCGATGGTAAATTACTAATTAATTAACCGGACGTAACATAACTACGGAATGTCTCGCGAGTCGTATAACTATAGAGTTGTGCAGCGATACGGTACGAATGGAACGAGGGAGAGAAGAGAAAATGAATTCGCATTTGCATAATTTGTAGTTTAATTTCACAATAAATTGAGAGGCTGCCGAGATTTTATCGTTTGCTGAATTCTGGATAATTTTGAGTAAACTTTATCGATGTGCCGCAGCACGCGCGTAATACCTTTGGGCCTCGCGAGCGATAAGATCGCGAAGGTAGAACCCTTCATAAAATCCCGGTATCACGATCGCCTTTACAAGCCTCCGAGGAACGTTTAATTTGCGTTTCGGCCGAACGCGAGTTATCGACTAATTGAATCTTGTCACGTCACACCTGCCACGCGTCCCGTTGACAAATTACAACCCGAGTTCGCACCCCCGACGGCGAACCTCCTTCCCCGACTACTCCGCGCTCGTCCCTACCGTCGAGTGCAACGAGAACTTTGTAAGATGCGCATAGTGTACGTACGAGATCGTCGGTCGCACCGACGTACGAATAATCGTAAAAGACGACCAATTGTCAACGAATGACCGAGTCGAGACACGGGGAGGATCTCTCCTGATTCCGACGCGATCTCAAGAATCGAAAGATTCATTTTTCGCAGAGTTCGTTAACCCTCGCCTCAGTCCCGCCACCCACGACTTTAAAGGCCGGGAATCGCCTCGCTCGGTAAACCAGCTCGTGTAATAATTGATGGAAGAAAAAACAAGGGGAAGAAAGAGAGAGGGAGAGAGGGAGGGAGAGGACGGGCCTAGGGGCATAAATATCCGGGAACGAGTCACAAATCCTAATCAAAATAATTCTTGAAACCAAACCATCGCCCCATGACTTTGGTGTATCGTAGGTATATACCTTCGCTTCTCTCGTCTCGATCTCTCCTTCCTTCTCGTTCCCTCGACTCCGGGACTCCTTCGCTGTCGTTGCTGCCGATGGTGGTGGTGCAGCAGCATCCTATCCCACACGTCGGAGTGAGCGAGCGGAGCTAAATTTATTGCGCGATCTTCGGAAGATAACGCATACCTGGGGACACCTTCACCTCCGTTGGTTCCCCTTTACCTTATAACGGGTTGGGGATACACCGCGTCTCTTTCTGTTCACCTCCGTCTCTCTCTCCCTCTCTGTCCCTCTCTTTTTCTCTATCTTTTGCCATACACGGAAACTCGGAGGCGACAGGACCACCAAAAATAGTCAGAAAAATCCACACGATCGTCGGGATCGTACACGGAACAACTATTTGTGTGATTCTGTTGTGGCGCCGTTCGGGAAAAATTCCAATTTCACCTCGTCATTTTTGTCCTCCGCTCTCTCGCTTCGTTCATTCCCTTTTTTGCTCTATTCCGCCGCAGTTTTGAGTTGGTGCAATTTTTCAATTTTGTATCGATGGCTCTGGTCGTTGCGGGGCGATGCCCTCCGATCAAATAAATTTCCATTCTCACCGCGTCTCTCTCTCTCTCTCTCTCTCTTTTTGTCTCTCGACCATTCTCTTCCGGAGAGACATTGTCCGAGTTCTTCTCCGCCGCTTCGCCGTTGAGAAAAATTTATCAGTCAAAGTATTCGAGTTAGTGAGCGTGAACCACGTGATCTCGTCTATTTCCGTTCCAGACACACTACGCCGTTATTCTCTCTCATTTTATTTAGAAACTACTTCGAGCCACTTCAACATGGTCACTCGCGAATACGAGTGAATGAATCAACTTGGAATGTTTTCCGTTTCTTTATATACCCCTGAATCCGAAGCTTGAATGAGTCGGAAAATTAGATGTCTATTCGAATCGTTTACACGGTTTTTTCTCGAGGTAACTTGATCTCGGAAACACGAATCCGTCGACCAATTCAGCCAACAATCGAGATATTTCAATTTCGCCGCTCCGAAAACCGAAAAAATATGTCAGATATACCAAAAAAAAAAATTATTCCACCGTCTAATTCGAAAATCAAAAGAACGAAAAGCGATAGGCGAACGTTGCGGAATCCTCTGGACGAGTAACGAACGACGACGATACAATATCCCGCGGTAGATCCGAATTGGAGCGACCCGGTAACCGCGCCCTCGGGCATCGAGGATTAAGAGCGGAGCGTTTAATGACTTGTAAAACAAGCGGTTCACGGATCTTTTTACCTCCCCGTACCCGCCTACCTGACGAGGCAACGAGCGCGTAACGAACCCCGGCGTGTCGTTCCACCTCGCGCCAAGGAGGTCCGCTCCGTCGAATCCAGTTCACGATACACCCCCCCCGGTTCGCCTCGAGGATCTCGCCCCGTCGGCGTATTCGCAATCGTCGCACCACCCCGATTAACGATCGCCTCTCCCCTTCGCGTTTCAGCGGACAAAGGGAAGACAAGGGTCACGGAGGAGGTCTCGGTGACTCGAGCAGCGAGAGCGGCGACGACGCCAAGCAACGGCAGTCCGTCGGCCAGCAGCAACAGTCCTCCTGCGCCGTTCAGCAGCAGCAGCAACAGCAGCAGCAGCAACAACAGCAAATGGTCGACCACCAGCAATCCTCGGGGATGTATCAGCTACCTCCGCCCGCCACCAGCTCGGTTTCCAGTCCGCACTCGAGCTACCACCAAGGGCACTCGTCCACCCTCAGCCACGGGCACACGACCACGCACCACATGCAGCACCACGATACCAGCAGCGAGAGCGGCGACGACAAGAGAAACATCCACCACCAGCTCCAGCATCATCTCCAAGGGGGGCACGTTTCGCACGGGCTCGTACATCCCACGGCGACGCTTCCGCCCCCACCCCCCAGCTGCGCGCAGCAAAAGAGTCAACTGGACTACATGCAGTACTACAGTCCGCAGGTCAGTTGCCAAAGATTCGTTCTCGTGTACGTGGGTCGTCGGTAGCGTAGCTTCTTCTCCTTCGACCCTCGAGTTCTCCGTTTCGACGGGGTTTTTTCTGCCACCGAGAAGCGCGAGGCGAGGGGGCGAAAGCCTTGCGGGAATTCCCCGCGAGTGCTCCGCTTGTAACCCTACTTAGGAATATTTTCGACTTTTTGTTTACGAAACAGGATTACCTGATCGGGACTCCGACCTCCGCGGACTTGCAAAAGTCGCTCCCCCACACGGCGACGTCCATGCAGATGGGGGCGATAGCGCCGTCGATGGGCGGCCTCAGTCCCATGGGTCCTTCGACGATGCTGCCGAACGCCATGCAGGGCGTCAATTCCATGAACACGATGTCGATGAACGGGATGGGGATGGGCGCCTACCAGGGAATGGGATCGATAGGTATGACTTCGACTCACGCCGGTTACCACAGTGGTCTCGTCCTCGGAGACTACCACTCGTTGTGACACTGGGTCCAGGGTAATCAGGGTAAACTTGACCAGGAGAAAACGTAGTGATACCTGTACATGTGCGCAAACCTTATACGTTACGTACCTGCGTACGTGCGAACGCGTATACCGAGCACGTGCTACTCCCACCGTTGTCAAAAGTACCCAACGACCGAACGAACGCGAGGTTCGTCATCGGTGCGAACGGTGGGACGTACGCGCGACATACGTACGTACGTAGGAAGAGAAAGAGCCGAAGAGCTGGTGCGGTGAACAGCCATCCTGCCGTCTACGTTAGCGATAACGCGCGACGCGAATAAAATTTTGTCGGGTGAAGTGAAGTGAAATTTACTTCGACGCTTCGATCCTCTCCCGACGCAGCGGGACGTTCGACGATCGCGCCCGCCCCTCGACTATAATGGCATCGCAGGAAATTTACCCCCGACGAATCGCGTGTGCCGATATTTCAATTCCCGGTGCGAGGAAAAGGTAAGAGAGACGTAGGTACCTCGAGCTCTTCAAAGGCGCGAATTATTTCACTTTTCTCAATTGCGCGGAGAACCGCCGATTCGAAAGATGAATAAGCAAATACCAAAAAAGTAAAAATGACGTTGTTTTTTTTTTTTTTTTAAATTTTTTGTTTCTCTCTTAAACGTGTGTACGCGTGTAACGTATGCACCGCATTGTACATACTTGGCTTATCGACTCGCGGGCCAACGGAAGGGACGATCGTAACGCCGATCGACGAAGACGAATACGACGCGACGCGTAGTTTTCTTCGGGACTCGCTACGATTTGACAATTTCACACGATCGCGCTTGCGATTCGCGAAAGATTCCGTACAGCGTAACTTCCGGTCGATGCAATGAAATATTCCTGATTGTATATAGTATCGAATAGCTATAGTTCAAGCCGCGGGCGTCGCTTAATTCCTTGCGTGAATCAACGCGGATAAAAGATAGCAAAAGACAAATATTAGCATTTCGTTCCCATTGAATTATTTGATTTGATTTTATTTGATTTTATTTTTTTTTTTTCTTCTTTTTTTGTTCTTGTTCTTCCTCAGATAAATATATATATGTATGATATTATTCAACCGGTATTTCAACCGTATCGTATGAGCTTTTCGCAATTTATTATACATACGATAAAAATATTTTATTTTATAGCGTACGTGTATATATAGTACCGTATCCGGTACGACCTATACATGGAATACAGTACGTTGTACACTATACTGCACATACATACTTCCGTACAGGTATATCTTCTAATTGTAAGTAGTACAATAGCTAACGATAAAGAAAACATGATAATGAGATTAAGAAGATGACGAATGTCAGAGTAGGATTTATTGAACGTTTAAAGATGTAAAAAGAAACTGAAAATTTTCATCGACACGTTACACGTGCGTATCGTGTAGAAATAATACCAGCGTCTGTAACTCTGTCTCTATCCTAACAGGTATTAAATAAACAAACAAATTAACGAATAACAAACAAATAAATAAATAAATAAATAAATAAATGAATAAACTAATGAATCATTCGATGATAGGATGAGTAAATAAATAAGTGAATAAGTCGATATAGGTAGATGAAAAAATATATAATGCTTTTCCGTTTGTCCTGTAAATATGTAGATACACTCTTCACACGCTCATGCACACGACACGAGAATAATTTTAAAAAATAAACCGCATCAAACCGACCCACCAACACGCGTGCGTTGCACGTGTACATAATGCACACATATTATAACGCTGCTATACACGTATGAATAAATAATTGAATGAAGCATAACAACCGCAATGGCTGCATCGCGATGAACGTAACGATCATTTTTCTCCCAAGTGGAATACACGCGTGTACACGTACACCTCCTACGTTCGCAGATGCATATATATGTCGATAACGATAACCATGATAACGAGAATGAAATGGAAGAGCGTTACGCGACACTACCTACCTATATTATACGAGGAAGTATTATTTTGAGATTTCGGCACAAGGTTCTTTTATTCTAAAAGACAAAACGCAGATGTTCGCAAGAATTCTGCGGTATAATATTAGCTGCAATATATGTATATATATATGTATATTTATATACACGCTATATCATATAGATCTATACATAGATATATATGCATACATATACATTAGATTTTATCCAGATCCTCTTTTGACAGTCGACGCGAAACGAAGGGGCGAAGAGATTTTCTAGAGAAAAGAAATTCACCGAGTAAAATGCAAACGAATTCTTTTTCGACATTTCGTCCGTACATCCCGCATATTGCAATTGGGTGCGAGAGAACATTGAACGGATCGAGCATCGACTCGAGAGTCGAGAGTCTTCGGGACTAAACAGGGTAGAGTTTTAACGTTCGTCGATATTATGAAATTCAAATTATTATTATATAGCGTGCAAATTATTACGATAAGCTTTACGATAAAAAAACTCACGTACGTATGATTTAAAATATTACCTCAGTGCAAATAAAAAATCGACCCGATCAAGCCAAAGCATTCGTTGTTTTTTCTTCAGTTCCATCGTGGTTTCGTTCCACGGAATCGATGGATAATCGTCTCGTGGCGAGTGCGGGAGATGAAACGTAGCGCGCTCCGAGAACGGAGAACCACGAGAGACCGATGCGACGGAATTGAAAAATAACGATTTTTGATACCGGCGATATAATCATAGGTTGCTCCGTTATACCGATATACGTTAATTAATTAATCATCATGCTTGCACAAAGAAATACAAAATAATGTATGATTATATATATATACAATATGAAATATCAGCGACGTATGATTTTCGAAACAGTTTTAATGAGTATAAAAATTTCGAATGAACAAATGCTTTGGCGAGAGAAATAAATAAAAATAAGAAGAGGGACGAATGAAGGAACAACCGAACAAAGAGATTAACACTTGTATGTATGTTAGCGAACAAACCTGTCATGCACAACTGTAACTGAAATGCCGAAACCATGATTATAACGACGACGACGACAACGATGATGATGTGTACGATATTTGAACTGTACGAAATAAAGTTGATGTTATTTAAAATAATAAACGGACGAGACGTCGTGCCTGTGATTTACCCGATGTCGTTGCGTCTAATCGCGTAATTGTCTCGAACGGTTTCCGCGAGCGGAGGACGTGCCGAAATACGGAAATCACACGAGAGAACGATTTTGACCTGGAAGCTTTGTGCGAGGCTTGAGCAGGGTGCGGTGCAGCGGCAGCGGCACCGGAGCGGACGAGATGGGAGACGGATATGGGCAGGTAATTATAACAAACAGCCTTCAACTTACTTGAATTAGTTTGATTCTCGATCTCAGATAAGATAGCCCTCTTCCATTTCTCCCTCGATCCCCGATCTCTTTGTGCGCTCCTCCTCGTCTTCCCGTACTCCCCGCGGGCTCGCTACTCCCACTCGGAGGTCCCGAGGCACGAGGTACCCTCGAACAATTTCTCCATACGGATCGGCGATCGCAGCTTCCGGGACGACCGCTTTCCCCGCATCTCCGTCGCAAGTACGCGCGAGAGCGGACCAATCTCGAACGAATAAAAGGTCCTTCGCGACCTTTCGCAGTGCCCCGCTGCAACGTACGGTATACTTACACGAGGTACGAACGGTCGACAATCTACATTCGGCATCTGAACGCTCGTTTCCCTTCAACTCGGCCGGGAGTGTTGCTGCCAGCTGAAAGTGAGCGTCGTTTCTTTATTCAAACTTTACAGCTATAAAAAATAAATAAATAGAGACGGGGAAAAAAAATGGGGAAAGGAGAGAGGCGCGCACGCGTCGAGGCTACGGCCGTGCATTATCCGGGGTATTGTAACACAATAGTATATAAACTGTAATAAAAGAACCGCTCGAAAAGGGATCTAAAAATGTTCATCCCTTGGAGGGAGGGAGTCGGGCTGCAGCGGCGACCTCGGATGTTTATCTCGACGAGGCCGCGATCGGAAGGGGTGGGCGTTCCTCCCGAGCGGAAACGGTGCGGAAGGTGGGTGGATTTTCGAAACTCTCGAAGGAAATCGAACGAGGGCCGACGTCGCGGCGGACCGCGATGTCGTGCGAGGAAATCGGGAAATTCGTCGGAGCTCCGATCAGAGGCGAGCGAACCAGGTGCGCGGTGTATCGACCGGGGGAATGAGTAGCTATTTCTGGCTCACAAATTGATCGAGAAAATTCATTTCCTCCGCTCAACGCGTACGTATAGGTGCAACGCTCGCAGCCGAGGGGTCGAAGACACGGGAAATTAATGAACCCCGGGATCGGGGATCGCGGGTATGAATTACACGTACGCTGCGCGTTGTCTCCTCCTCGCGATGGGGTGGAAAAAAAAAATTTTCCGAGAACGATCTCGTTGCGCTTTTCCTGCCTCAGGCACCGCGCGTCGGGGCGACGAAGAGGGAATAGCGGCAGCGGCTACCCGTCCCGTACGCGTAGTCGTAAAGGAAACTGCCACTTTTTGTTGGCACACTGCGCTAACAAGTAGCTATTGTAGGCCCGCGTCAAGATCGTACTTGACAGCATCATCCCCTTGAGCGGACCCTCTTCACCGGAGCCCCCGGGCCCCGGCCCCTCGCATCCCTTGCTCACGTAGAGCCGACGCTCACGGGTGCGTGCGACGGGTACGGTCGCAGACCTGAGCGTATTTGAAAGTCCTTTCGTCTATCGAGATTCGAGAGCTTATAATAACCGGCCTTACGTGTCAACTGTTCTTATTCCACCTCGCCGGAGGAGGAGTTTTGTACTTTTTAAACACTCCTAGTTGCGTTTCTTTTTTCTCCCTCTTTCGCTTTTTCTCGCCGCCTTCGCCTCCTTCTTCGCATTCGCCTCTCCCTTTTTCTCCCCGCACTTTAACCGGATAAATTATTATAATACCTGGTCGCGATACGGCCAGCGGGATAGACTTATGCCTCACACGATACACCTTCGCCTACTCGTCCGCTGTATGCTCGCTTAGCCACCACCCTGTAATCTCAGCTATTGCAGCTCTTGGATTATTACAACGTCACCGTTACAACCCACCGCTGCCGCAGGTTACTCGCGCGGCTCCGTACCCGACTTCTTCCCCCCTTCCGCCCCCCGTTCGCCCGGTAACTCGATGCCTAATCACTCAAACCTGTATTCGTAAACGTTGTTACACGTAGGTGTACAGAAGCGATATCGCCGTTATAACGGGCGAGCGCGGAAACTCACGCGTGTGTACGTGAGTGGAAGGCGGGACTCGGTGTACGACAAACGCGCACCTGACAATGAGTAATTCCACGCCGGGTCGGAGGATTATGCAAAAAAATTCAGAGGGACGGAGGGATCGGGGCCAACGAAATAATCCGCCTATCCCTGTACGCGGTTCGCCATAATTTTGTCCAATCGCGTCGACTCGCCGTCGGTCAATGATTCGCAAAAAAATATGATCTAAATTTTGGAACGATTCCGTCGGTCGCCGTCGCCGGTTCTCCCAATTTCACCTTTTCACCTCGGTGGAGCAAAAGTCGGTAACTCGAGGCACGATGCTCCTTGAAACACCGAACACGTACCATCTGCCCGCGGCGAAGGGGGAAGGGAAAACTACAAGGGAAAGAAAACGACGAAAGATAGAGGGGGAGGGAGAGGGAGAGGGAGAGGGAGACGGTAGCCGTTGTTAAATTTGCACAGCTATGCTTATTGGCAGGATGTAGTAAATTACTCACGCGGTTGCGAACCGTGCGCGATAAATCATATTGTGATAAACGCCGATCACTCGTTGTTACGCGCCGGAGTACACTCCCCGCGATAGTACGGCACATGCGCAACGATAATTAAAAATGTAATCAACGGTAATGACGCCCGGGCGTTATTACTCATTGAAGCGCAAAGCGGAAAATTCGCCTACATAAATCAACCGAGTCAATTTGTCTCAGCTTTTTCGGAGCGCTGGTTATCCCGTCGATTCTTCGCAGCGCGGAGCATCGGGGAGGGGGGGCGAACTACCGTGGAAACCGAAATCGGGGGCTCTCCGAATTGAAGAAGGGCCCCCCCCCGAGTTAACGCACCTAACAAGTTTAACGCCCTTACAATGCGCCGCCGGTACGTGGCGTAATCACGGCTCATTGAAGTGCGCCGTTGAAACGCACCGCGCGACGCACGTCTCTCTCATCTGCAGCAAAACTCCCCACGGTGTTTGCCTCTCCAATGGATTCACCGTGTGCAGCGCGTCTGTGTTTTGTGTCGAGTACATCTGCTTCTACCCGCAGCAGCGGCCACGGCAAGGCTGCCCCACCTTTGTAAATTCGTGATTATAAACTCGGTCAATGGGGCTGCCTGGCTGCCGCCACTTCCCTGCCCACTCTTCGATATGCCGCGGCCAATAATTCTGCGCTCGAGACCCGACGCTTCGTTGCACTTTTCGCGAACGATCCGTTGCGGTTGCAGCGAAAGAAACTCGTCTCCGTCGCACCTCCTCGGGGCGGCTGTTCTTTCGAGGTGATTTGTCCGGCTGCGAAATACGAAAAAATCGAATACCGCTCGTAATTCGATCGAGTCCGCGTTCGCTCGAACGATAAGAGTTACAAGACGCGGAGGTACGCTACTCCGTGAGGATCCTTCTGTTCGAAAATTTTCCGTGCGATGCGCCGGTACGGTTACGAGCTGGGTTAATAAAGTAACTTTATCGTTCATAACTCAAGACGCTCTTCTTGGCTTTCGTTCCAGCGGGTATTTTACAACGGAAGAAGCTCCCGTCCACCACTACACGGGCACAAGCTGCACGGGCGCACTCCTTTACGAGGCTATCAAACCATTGACTCGTTTCGTAATTATAATTACTCCCGTCGGAAACTTTAATAACCGAACGAACTTTACATTCTCAAAAGAACCCAGCGGTGGTTGGATTTTTTTTTTTGCTCCACCGCTAGCTGTGCGGCATTTTTTTTTCGGTCGTGGAAAAAATTCGTGACAATTTTAAGGGAGGGAGTACTCGGAGCGCGCGGCACCCCCGAGAGTGTTCGATGTCGAGCGTATCCACGTTGCGAGGTAAACGGCACCGGGCTCGTTTTTTCTAAGCTCGAAATAACGCGGGTCAGCTCACGGTTCTACCACCGCGAACGTCGGGAATCCGAAAATTAAGTCCCTCATTACACCTTCCTCGCAATCGGCCCTCGGATCTCAGGACCCGTCGGGGTAGCGGCAGGCGAGTTTCGGGGGTTCCTGGAAAGCGTGGGTGCCTTTCTCTGCCCCCCGAAAGGGAGCTGCGCTTCTCTGTCTTCCCCGTTGCTTCCTCGGCGGCGGTCCTTTCTCTCCTCTCCATTTCTCTTTCTCCTTTTCCATCTCCTCGCTCGGAGGACCAGCGCGGATCTGGGAGCCCACAAATCATAACGATATGCCTCCGCTGGAGCGATGGCGAGAGGCCGACGGGCCCCGAGAACAGAGATGCGGGGGAGAGATCTCTCGGGCTATGCCCGGGACCGACAAATTGTCCCCGCGATACGTGGCCCCGCACACGTCCGCGTGTATATGTACCTACCACTCGCTCCGTGGCTCGCACACGTTCCGGCAAACGGATCGGACCTGATTCTCCCTATAGACAAGCTTCGCGGAGGGAATGGAAATCCACCGCGGAGCGTTGATTTTCCCTCATTTTTCCAACGCGGGATTCCCTCCGAAAACTGAGGCCGCTGGCGTCGTCGGTAGCGATCCGTCTGGCCTTGATTCGAGTGCCCGTAGACTCGACGGGGAGGTCGTGAGCGAAGGGCGTGTGCGTGTGGAAAGAAGAAACGGCGAAGACAGCTTGGCAGCGGGTTTCGAGGGTTTCGGAGTTTGGGGGGCCCGAAGGTCCCGGAGGGCCCGGGAGGTCTGCGGAGTTCGTACGAGAACGGTGGACGGTACGCGCGGTACCTAGGCCCGTAGGACGACGACGACGACGACGACGTAGGTAGGTAGGTAGCGGGCGAGTGTGCGATACGCGGAGAGCGGAGAGCGTAGCCATCGGTGCGAGTGCGTGTGCGTGATGTTAGTTCGTAACTTGACACCGTGCCGCAGCGTCCCGTCGGAAAGAAGGCCCCGTGTCGGGCGTGGGGCAGCGGCGGCAATAGCGGCATAAGGCCCTCCCGTTCACCGGGGCACGGCTCACTCCCGCGGTCCCACTACCATCCGAAGCTCACCGAAACCAAATCATAACCGTATTATGCCGAGACAACAATGGAACGAGCGGTGAAAGCTCGCCTAATTTCAAAACTGGTGGATACGTTCGAGACTACGCTCAAAAATTACATCCCTACCCCACCCCACCCCACCCCTCCCCGTTGTCCCGGAGAGACCCCGAACAAGGTCAGGGTCCCGGAGAGGACCTGCCAACGAACAAAAAGACAACGCACAATTGTACGCTCGGAGGGATTGTTCTTTTTCTTTCTCCCTGACCCCCCCCCCCCCCATCCGTATGCGTTTTCACGAGGGTTCGGCCGTGCGTCGGAAAATGATTTCGTTGAGGGAAATCAAAGGGACTGGAATTCTCGTCGAACGGGCGTGGAAGTTGCGCGACGATTCGAGGCCAGGCGGGGCGAACGAAAGGAAAGGCGCGCGTCCGAGCGTCCCCGGGACGAAGATGTTCTTATTAACGCGTCGGACGTGGCGATAATTTTTACTAAATTATATTCCGCGAAGTCGCGAATTATGAATATGATTATCTCGGACAGGCCGTGACGCGAAGCCTAGCGCGGCGGACCTGTCCTACAGGTGTCACCTTACACCCTCTTCTTCCGTCTCTCGCCTCGCGGCGGTACACCAACACACGCGATCCACGCTCCGGTGTTTCCTACGCATCCACCCGACGCACGTGGATTTTTCAAAGGTCTGGACTTTTTGCGCCTCGCACTTTATTATCGTGCGTCGCGCGCGTTATAGAGGTATACATCGGCGAACGCACCCCCCGGACGCCGCTCGATTTTCGAGCCGTTCCTACGATGCGGGTACGGTAACGAGTGGAAAACCCCGATCCGCGCGGACGACGACTAATAACGACCGAGGAGTAGCGAAGCTGCGCGGTAATTTCGGGACGAGCGGATCGTCCGCGCGAAGCGTAAACGATTCGTCGATCGCGTCCGCGATTTCTGCGAAGGGTGCGACTCTCAGGTGCGGGACGGGCGTCCGGATTAATGGACCGAGTTGCCGATTGACTCACCCTCGGGCCAAAGAGTGATAAATTCATAAGGGTAACGAGGTACCTCCGGGGAGATTCTCATCCCCTGGGTAGATACCGATCTCCCTCTATACCGGGAAGAAGCCTTAAATACGACTGGGACTACAGATGCGCGACCGTACAACCAGATCTAACGGTCGATTATGCGGACGCACGTGTGTGCGTGTAACGTAATGTAATATAAATCGCGCCTCGGCTCCGAGCGAATCGGTTACAGTCATGTGCCACCACTCGTATCGTAAACGCCCCTCGCATTAATACGTCGTTTATAGGTGCGTCGTGCGAAACGGTTCGAGTTTTGGCGCGAGTCGAAGGAGATTCGGTAGCGGATAAGAAACCATACAGCCATTCTTCGATCGAGGCATCTGCGACGACGCGTGATCCGCGATCTCCGGGGCTGAAGAGATGTTCCCACTTTTTAACGGATCAATCCGGTCGTTGGTCGGTAGCCGCGGTGGGTAGTTTTGACGCGTTTTCATCGTCGGACTTTGAACGATTTCCCGCATGTTCTACGTCGTTACGTCGTCGAGTATATTTTTCTCAGGCAGCCATACGTATAGAGCGAAGCGAGCGAAGAATCACCGGGATTCTTCTCTCGTCTTCTCTTCGCTCTGTCCACGCCCTATTCGGGCATTGTCCTGTCCCGCAAAGGATTCCCTGCCGCACGGTTGTTATACGGGTGAAATCTGTGTACCGCCGTACGTGTATCGCGGCAATTTGCATCTATTTACATCCATCGTGCGATAGGTGGGTCCGCAACAACTACGTCCGTTCGCTCGTACGCACAGGCATTCACCATGTTGTCCTATTCGTGAGCATCATCCCCCCAGGAAACCCGGGTGTATACGCCGCAATCGTGCGGGGTGCAGTTACAAGACATATGCTATTCAAACCCCAATCGAATGACACAATCCCCGGAGGGGATGTTGACGATTGGTCGGGGATCCGCCAACCAGCGGAGAGGCGAGGAGGGTAACGGGAGGGGGATGGGGATAAAGATGGAGATGGAGTTGGAGTCGGAGTTCCCGGAGTTAGATATGGATATGGATCGGAGCGAGGTTCCGAAATTACCCAGAGGTCGAGCCTCGTCGACGAGGTGAGAGGTGAGAGGTGAAAGGTCGAGGATCGTCGTTCCTCCCCTGTACACCAATCATACATCGACGAAACTCGTCGGTTAAACAAAATTTCCCTACGTTTGACAACGATATCGTCTCCCGATCAGACTCAACTGATCCGACATTGGGGGATGACGCGGGCAAAGGTACAACTTGGGCGTATTAATTCTCGCTTCCTATATGGACGCACGAGTGAGAAGAGTGGCGGCGCGGTGTGTACGTGCGGCGCGACCTACCCCAGTGAGAATCGTGTTTCAATACAGAAACCGAAAACCATATTATTACGTTGGCAGCTCCGTTCTTCCGCCGCTGCTGCACGCTTACACGTGTCCCGGGTAGTTGTGCACCTACACGCTTTCCTCGATATACCCCGCCGCATACGTAGGTGAGGAGTACGCGTGTACATCCGAATCCACGTGTGAGAATTCACTCGCATGTCGCGCGCTGGCGCCATATCATATGCGGCTCGAATGGTGAAAATTATACCCCTCATTCAGCAGAGATCCTGGATTTATTTCGTCGAGTCAGCGCGGCGTTGTTGTCCCTCGCCCTTTGCGGTGCTCGTTTTCTCCTTTACTCCTCGCCCCACTCCCATCGACGCCACCTTCGCACTTCCGTTCGATGTTGCAGCCCCTTTCGTCGGACGCCACGGCGAAGCGTTGCGTTGGCCTCTGGAAAAAATGGACGGATTCGTTCGCCAAGGGTTCGTTCGACGTGTTTCTCGGTCTCGTCGTCCTCGGAATATCGAATTGGTTAATTTTACTCGAATTTAGAGTACCGCGAGTCCCGCCGGTTGCGCAACTTTTGATTCAAGAGAACGCATACAGGCGACAATTTGCATGATTAACGCCTCCAGCGGAGGGACAGAAGCACGGGGCCTCGGCTCTCGACGACGACAATGGTACACGAGTTCACACACCGAGAGATTCTCACGGTACACGTCAATTGGAGTCAACTCATCTAAATACTCATTTTCAATGCTGACCGTCCGTCCGTCCGTCTCCACCCGTATGCGACAAAACCAGCCACGGGTTATGTAATCTTCGCGTTACGTATACTCTCTTTTTTTGACCAAACGGCACGGGTACAGTCATCGTTCAGGCGTACACGAAAAAGCGAACGGATGCGGAAATCGAGGGGTGGCAAGCGTTTCACCTTCGAATGGAGACGTGCGATCGTACGACTTCCGTCGAATCGATGGGACGACGCGAAGTCGAAGGAACCGAGGAAGTGGCGAATTGCGATCGCGAATCAAAGCAGCGTGCGTGCGCTGTTATTATTGTCTAACGGAACAACGTTACAGAAGCAGTGGGTAATAATCGCAGGACGTCTGGTGCGGCCGGTGCACGGTATAGTATAAGGAAGCAACCGTCGCGACGTTGACGACGAGCGCGTCCACCGGTAGGCCGGGGGATGCGACGAATTAAAGTACCTACTTTCTGCGTCCGCCGACTTGTATATCCACTGTAACGCTGCAGCGATGACGCTGACGGTGGCGATTGTGGCCCTGGCTGTCACTCGTCAACGTAATTAATGATAATTGACTCTGTCGCGATGCGTCGCACGTTTTACGTCGCTAATGTCGCGCGAAACGACGCCGGCCTTCACACCCACCGCGTAACGTTACGCACGGACGTCCCCCGTTACGTAAAACTAACGGAAACGAATCCCGAAAGAACGTCACACCACCCCGGAGGAAATTCTCAGCCGCCCATTGTTCGTTGCCCGGTGTTCCGCGGTGACGAAAAAAACTCGGATCATCTCCGCTTCGGGATTTCGAACTCTTTCGGTCCTATCTTACGATCGTTTGGAAGATGCGCGGGGTCGAGGAATTAGTCGAGTCGTCGTCTCGACTCTATTTTAACTATTAATTTTCCCCAGACCGGTCTAATGTCTGAATCTACTTGGAAGTGTGCGTCGGGTTTTGCTCGACCGCCTGAGAGAATAATAGCTCCTTCCTAGCGTCGTCGCGCGGGAATTGAGATGAATTCTGGACAAATTAGAATAATTAGTTCTGTCTGGTCTCGATCTCATTCTTCAGTGCCGTGGAAAATGGGCCAAACCGGCGTAATGCACACGTACCGACACACGTGTGTCTCTCCGACTGTTTGTGAAGTTTCGCTGATCGTCGCGCGAACGACGATCGAACGGGAATCCCTGATGAACAGACGGTCGATCCAGTCGATGATCTCGATGGTCTCCGAGTACATCGAACGGGAAAGTAGGCGGATAATTCGATATCGTGGCTTTGTCCGTAATCTTCTTTTTTTCCCCGCTTCTATTCCGTTCTATTTTCATTTCTCCTCTTATTTTTTATGCCTACGCGTTGGGATAAGCGAACGGGAACCAGGCTCGGTTAATTATATGTCTCAAAGTTCGGGGACTGCACGGGTAACAGGTAATCAATAGGCCCTCGCACGTGTGGAGGTCGAAGCCTCGTCGCAGTGCCCGTTAAACGAGGAACCCAACCCATCCCGAGCTGACCTAGGGCTAGCTCCGACGGGACCGAGGCCCATGCCCGTACGACGAACGGATATTTTTACTCGCTCCTCGCTCCTCGCTCCTCGAGTCCTTCGCCCCTCGGGGTCTCCTCGCTCAGAATTTTTAATTTCATTACGGACGTTCGGCGCATCGATAATCGATCCTTTCCTATCGACCAGCTGCCGGTCCCAACGACCGTCCCCCGCCCCGATACAATTTCCAACTATCTTACACCGTTGCACGTACGTAATCGCACTTCGGGGCAGCTTACACGAATATTGTACAGGGAAATTCGCACTCGAGTTGCGGACGCATTCGTCGCAGCTGTGTCGTTCGCTTCGCAACCACCCCGATTGATGGATTTTTTCTGATTTTATTTCGAAAAACTCGACGCGTGCAGCACCTAGGTGGGTAAAATTGTATATTTTCGTTTAGCTGGCCGCGCCGCGGCGAAACCTGCGCACGTTCGAGCTGCAGGGCGTACACATATTTATTCGATAAGCAATCTTGATAAACCGATACGTGTGCGCGAACGACATCCGTGTACCCAACGTCCGTTGGTCGTTACGTCATCGTTTGTTTGGCCAACGTTGATTTTTATTTTCATTCATTCGTTTCGTCCGATCGGTTTTTTCTTCTCTTTGATACACGCGTTAGATTTTGTTTCGTCTCGCGACCGCCAACGAACGAACGATACGGTCCTCCCGCAGCTGCACGACGACCGGAGTCCGAGACGTCTCGCTAGGCCTATGTAGTTCGTCGTCGTAATGGCATAACACGGCCATCGCATCCGTGCCGCGGAGCGCATCGCGCTCCGATGTCGGTCGTCTATTTATTTCTTTTTGTATACACCATTCGCCCGTGATACGGGCTCTCTACCTCGCCATAATCATTACCCCCGCAGTGTTTATAAAACGGCCAATTTATTTCCGATAGATAGAGCGAGCCCATCGTCTCTAACTCGGGCCATATTATTCCGTTTAATGGCCAATTATTAAAGCCGAAAGGTAGCCGAGCCAAATAACTAGTATATTATACGCTGTACGCGCTATAGGTAAATGACGTATTCGTCGTTCTCAATTTTGACCGTTATTTATGGTTCTTGTTTCGGTTGATTTTTTCATTCTCCTTTCCAGCTTGGCGAGTTACGTGCACGGGGGGGCCAGTGATGCGTAATATTCGTACGTACTAGGGGAACCCTTGAACAGCGACCATTACGGACGTAAACGCCGAGTTATTCGAGCGTTAAATGTCCGTGAAATTAGTGTTTTGATCGGTGCCAATCGCGTGCCGACCTCAACGCGACGCGGATGAACTCCGAGACCCGCGAGGTATGATGCGACTCGAATACACCGCGTGGCCGAACCACCCTGTCGCCCGACGATACGCCGACGATTCGACGACGGCTGCCGTTGTCCATGGATTATGACGTTCTAGCCGAAACTCGAACGCATTTTCATCGTCGACGCGGTCGAAATCGAGGGGGGAAACCGAGCTGGGAAGAGCCAGAGAAAGGGACGAGGGAGTCGAAGTCGCAGTGAATTTTTGCCCAGGCACACTGTGTAGATAACGTGCTGGGACTCTCGAGCATCGTCCCGAGGTTTATAGACGCGTTTTTTTCTTTCGTTTACGCCACACACACCTGTACAACTGTATAACTGCAACGCCGGGTTACAGATATATCGTACGTGCATAACCATATACCGGTGCAACAACAGCCGGGTAACCAGGAGCAAGTCGAATTGCTCTGCCAAATTAACAAAGATTTATGGTTGCGGCTACTCTCCAATATTCTATTAACATCAAATTATATATCCTTCAAATTACACCCGCGGTAGCGATAGATTTGAACCAACCACTTATAACGCAGTTTTCGAATGGCAAACAACCGGTTTATCGATTGAATCTTTTATTTATTTCGCACATTGATTCATCATCATTTTAATCATCATTCATTCATTCATTCAAATATGAAGAGAGTTAAATTTTCACCCAAGAATGAAGTATCTTGGCAATCGATTAAAGGGCACTTTTCTTACGTATTTTGAGCTCAGGAATCCGAATCTGGAAGAAAAATTGATCTATCTATAAAATTGACCGAGTTATCGCCAATTTTCAGCTTTTCGGGGCCAAAAATAAAAAATTGAGTTTTTAGTCTATCTCAATGTAATTTGAGCTCAGGAATCCGAATCTAAAAGAGAAATTGATCTATCTGCAAAAATGACCGAGTTATCGCCGAATTATCCCATTTTTTGGCATAAATTTGAGGATATCTCGAAGGGAAAAAATCGTAGCTCAATTTGAACGACGGATTCGTATTCCTGAGGTCAAAATACATAAGAAAAGTGCCATACGATCGATTTCAAAAAATAAAAATTTTTGGTCAAAATTTGAGATTTTTCCAAGGGGTACCCCTTACGATTTTTTCAAATTTTGACCAAAAATTTTTATTTTTTGAAATCGATCGTACGGCACTTTTCTTATGTATTTTGACCTCAGGAACACGAATCCGTTGTCCAAATTGAGCTACGATTTTTTCCCTTCGAGTTATCGCCATTTTTATGCCAAAAAATGCGAAAAATCGGCGATAACTCGGTAATTTTTGAAGATAGATCAATTTTTCTTTTGGATTCGGATTCCTGAGCTCAAAATACATTAATATAGATCAAAAAATCAATTTTTTATTTTTGACCCCAAAAAGCTGAAAATTGGCGATAACTCGGTCAATTTTATAGATAGATCAATTTTACTTCCAGATTTGGATTCCTGAGGTCAAAATACGTTAGAAAAGTGTAATACAATCAATTTTTGAACTACTTTACTATGGGCCCAAAAATCGACTTTTTTTTTGGCTTTTCAAGGGTAATCTCACATATAATCAGCTCAGAAATCCAAATCTGAAAGCCAAAATCATCTACTCGTGCAATCGATCGAGTAATCATCAATTATTCGCTGTTGGGAGCAGAAAAATTACAAGACATATCGATTGGTTTTAGTCGTAGACCCACTTTGATTCGTCGCATGGGTCGAAATATTCGAAGTTCTCAATTCAGCAGCAAACCCGAGCTTTGCTGGAGTCAGCGTAGCCAGCAGCGCAGCGTTTTGTTGTGATACGTCACCTTCGGGCTGAGCAGAGGTCACGCCCCACAACAAACCGCGCGCCCGTGGCTACCTGACTCCAGATAAGCTTGGGCTCATCGATTTTTCTCCCAGATTCGGATTCCTGAGATCGAAATACATGAGAATTTTAAAAAATGTTGATTTTTGACCCCAAAATCGAAAAAATGCAAGGGGCGAGGTAATTGTTCGTCGCTCAAAGCCGCGAATGAAGTATTCATACGCAATAATCGAAGATTCTGTAACGACAGACATAGTGAAAATCATCGAGGGTGCACGTCTGACTCGTTACAACAGAGTGGAAGAATGAGGCGAATTCGCGTTTTCCGACAACCTGTCAAACCAGATAAAATTTGGATCGCGTGATTCCGGATGGCCGCGGGTCTGGTGCATCGTAATTTTTGTTACACGGCGGTCTTCGGTCACGCGTTAAGAAGGAAGCTCAACTGATGTCGAAGATAAGGGAGTCGAGCCCCATCACCCTATTTCCCCCGCGTCGCTACCTTCACCCTATTTTTGGGCCAAACGCATAAGGCCCACGTAATCCACAGGGACGTCGACCACGTCGCGACGAATCTGTTCCGGGGCTCAATGAGCCAGAAGATGCAGCCCGTATAGGTATAGGTATATGCGTAGTTTGCTTTTTTCTTATAAGTCCGCCACAAGGCGTGTTATACCTACGCGTCTTCGGGGTGTATAAAATGCGTTTAGTAAATAGTCTGCACATACCGCTGAATACACCGCGGGGAAAAGAGGTGCACATGCACAGCTAATATTATTGTATGCACCTAGACATGTTCGATGTCGGCGTACGGACCTCGCCCCGTATCCCTCCGTATCCGGAACACTGTGCAGATGACTCGTTGATTGCCGAGCACTTACAACATTGCGAAGAGACAAAAATTGCTCGGCCGATATCCCGAATAGCCGATGCTCTCGATTCCACGTTCGGAGATTCGTGATAATTATTCGGTTCGCTCTTTACTTTTCTATCAACTTTCGCGTAACATCATCGTCACCATCATTGTCATATTATCATCGACAGCAGAACAGTATAAGATACGTACATACATAGTCGAGTACATACGTACCCAGCATGTCCGATTCCAGTTCAGTTCAGTTCAGTTCAGTTCAGCTGAGTTGAGTTGCGGTCTGGTACCGCACGGACCTTCATCGACTTCGTCCTCGTCCACGTCCTCGCCCTCATCGTCGTCGTCGTCGTCGTCGTCGTCGTCGGAGTGGTCCGTAACGTGGTCGGTACACGCGTGCATATGTGTACGCTACGTAAGAACACCCTCCACGTGCAGCGCGTTGCGTCCGTGAGACGTGGATATACGTAGCGCAGGGTTGCGGAGCCGAGAGGAAAAGGGGGAGGCTCGTGTTTCCGCCCGGTCGAGCAACAATGCCCGCAGACAAATGAGCAGCCCGCCTCCATTGTTCGTTCCATCGGCACCGAGTACCGGGACGCGGGTAGGCATACTCGTACGTGTACGGAGCACACATCCAAAATCTGTGCATCCAACTGTACCTATGAACCGCGCGTATGGGTATTCCCTACATAAGCGAAGAAGACCAAGCAGAAAAAGATGAAGGCGATGAAGGAGAAGAACAGGAAAAAAGGAATGGCTCAGGTAGAGTAAAGATTGTGGAAGGAAAGAGAGAGAGGAGTGCAGATTCCCTGGTACCCACCCATATACTCGCAGTTGTCGATGTGTGTGTGTATACGTGCAGGTATCTAGTGGCCCGCAAAGCGAAGCAAACTGAAGCACAGCAAAGCACAGCAAAGCACAGCCGGTTGCCTCGGAGCAACGAATAGGAGCCGGCCTGGGGGGTCTTCGATCAACCTGATGCGGGCTAACACCGATTAAACATCGGACTTTCGTCAAACTCGAATGACCGAATAATTTTCGGTACACTAATACCGCGCCATACTCACATACATACGTGATATTATAGGTACGAGTGATACCAGACACTGACGTCACTTTATCTCCGTGCTTCGTTGTTATGAATGTAGTTGAGCCGTTGTTCAGGTACACGCATACCTCGACCACACAAATGAAATGGACGATTGGCACGCGTTGCGCTATTAAGACCAGTATACCTACCTATGAATCATCGTGTACGCGACTGCATGGCTTGCAGTAGCGTTAGTCTTGCTGCGCTCAACAAGGACTTCGACAAACAGACTCTCAATACAAACTCTCTACAATTTTTTCCGTTCATATCTTTACGCAAAACCGTACAATGAAAAAGTTTGATTTCATATGGAGGTAGATGAAATACCTGGTAGGTAAAACAAAAATGAACGTTCAACTTACAAATGTACATTCCCTGGATGTATGGAAGACTATCGATTGATTCTCCAGCTACTTCGTCTTCTCCTGCCGGTTGTTCTACGGTGAGAACGGGACGCCGTGTTTCACTTTATTACAGGTATATCTGGATAAATGGCGGAGGTGAAGAGAAGAGGTATTCCATCGGCGCAGCGATGGGATATAGTCGTAGTCCTAAGGTGATCGAATTTCTCTTATCCAGAAGGCTGAGCTCTAAGCCCACCAAAGAGTAAGGTGCACGGGCACCAGCCAGGCAGGCGATTCACGAGCCATGAATGAGCCAAGACACTTCTCTTCACTTCACGATCGCTCGACTTTTTTTTTTTTTTTTCATCATCCTCCTCACGCAGTATCATGGCTCCTGCATAATTGATCGGGGAGAAACCAGGAAGATATGTGGAATCATTCGTAATTTGAGCACAGCGATCGAGAAAATGCATGGATACGTATGTTCGAAAAAGTATCATGGATAAAAAAAATCGACTTCTGTAAAAAAACGGAAAACAAACTGAATATCTCACAGGAGTCTCGCTGCGACAGTGACTAAGGCCGAGCTTAGGACCGGAGGGATGTTGTAACATCGGGGCTGTAGTCCCGAGTCCGGATATCCCCTACGGTCACTCCCCGCGAAGAAGAACAGTTTTTTCCCGAGCAATCGAAGCACATCGACTGTTACCCGTAGTTTCGCGGATTTGTCTCCGCACATTCGTCAGTTCCGGCTCGCAGATTTCACCACCGGAAATCGGCCATCGACATAGATGTGAATTATTATTCCCATAATAAATGTATGTATTCCAGTAGCATACAATGAATTTCGGTAAGCCCTAGATAATCATGATTATTGTGCAATTCATACAAAATTTCATGTGTATACTTTTCGAATTTCTACCATCAAAAAAGTTATTTCATCGAATGCTCGTATTTTCTGGAATCTCTGTACTCGCGTTTTGGATTTCCTCTGACTTTGATGCGTTCCTGAAATGCTTTCATGTCTGCTGCTAACTCCTGGTATGAATGTGGCACGGTATCCGCACACTCAGGTTCATTTTTCCTAGCAAAAAACTGTTACTCTAATCGAAATTTTGCATCTACCTGCGTATACCTCAATCGCGATACCACGAAACCATATATTATATGATTTATTTAAAATTCATACAGGAGCCTCACCTGTTGCTGTCGTTTCGGATGCAGCGTCTGCAAGCGTTGGTTGAGGCAAGAGCAACACGATCTAGGCCCAGTTCTTTTAAAATTCGTAATTCGTCATTCCAAATATTCTCGGTGTTCGGGAAGGACGCGCGCGAGTCGCTCACATGGTTTGAAACCGACCCAGAGTCCTTTATGATTTCTCGACTCGAGTGGATAGAGTTGTTATCGATATCACTGGTCAGGCAGCAATCGTCCGAATTCCATGAAACGGACGACTGCGTCGAATCTCTTGAATCTGAACCACTTTCGATTTTAAAAACCGACATATGGCATACTCTCAAAAACACACATGAACAAATCTCCTGTTTTCCTTTGATCTGATCAAATCTGTCATCGTGAAAACGTAGATGGGCCGTAGGAAATTGAAAAATTACATACCTTGCGATGGACGAAGAGGAACCATATGTTTTTGACCGTCGATGAACTCCCAAAATGATTTTATTTTTTCTCGCCGGCTCTTACCGCCGGTTCTGTTGAAATTTAACTCCATTCAAACCTTCGCAGTTTCCGATGCGTCACCAACTGCATTGAAATAACAGCTGGCTCCCTCTAACAATCAACATTATCAACAATAATGAACGAATGCACTTTTGATCGTTTTTTTTTTTTTATTTGATTCAACCGCGACTGCGCCAGCGAATAATTCCGCGAGAGACAGTGCAAGGCGCCGAATTCAAGTCGCTTTTTGTGGAGACATCACTCTTCAGTAACAAATTTCGAGAAACAAATTAAATAGGTTAATCTTGTGAATTAATCTTTGAACGATGATTAATAATTTCACAAATCGTTAAGCCGCCACTTGCCGGTGAACGACGTGAAATTGTTAAAGTGATCTAACGATCGGTGATGATGTCATTGCCCTGGTTTGGCAAGTAGTTCGCGGTGGGAAACAAGATGGCCGTTATGTACATCTGATTAGTACAGGAATTTGATCGCGACACATTGTATCTGTTAAACTTGGAATTCGATCTGTCAGTTCTCTAAGCATATAAACCGTAGCAAAGGGTATTGGGTGTAACTGATGAAGAATATTTGCAGTTTACTTGATGATAGTATCTCCCCGCGGGTCTGCCGGCGACTCGCATTAAACAATGTTCAGCAAAAAACTTCACGTAGACGTCAAAAAGTCAACGCTCAAGATACAGGATGTAAAAAAAGACAGCGCGACGCGGTTTAAACACCTCAAAATAGTACTTGGTGAGTTTGAAGTGATGTAGATTTTCATGTAATTTTTTTTCAACTTCAAATATTTGATACCATGAAATAATTCTGACCAGTTTCTGTCCTCATCGTCTAACCTTTGGGTGGGTCTGAGACTTCTGTTAGGACGTCTACGAATTACGCCCACTTAACTCCTCACAAATACCTGTTGTCCTTTCATCTTATAAACAACTTACCGAATATCCTATATTACACGCACAAGACTTTCAAATGGCTCAAACCCATGCCACTTTGACACTGATCAGGAGAGATTTATCTCGTTTTCAATTGCATCTAAATTTGAATCATCCAACGAGCGGCCCAACTAACTTCAATGTCACTTCAACTGATCATCTGCTCTTCTTCCTTGCGTTGGAAATAAAGCTCAATGAGTTTAGTTGGTAATCTGGGATTTGTAACAGTAGTTTATTGAACATTTCTTCCAAATATTTCAGTGTCAGTACTGTCTCAATCTGTACTCTGTCAGTGTTCGAGTTAGTCAATGTTAAGACTTGCAAATGAGTTTATAATCTGCTAGAGAAAGCATTGCAAAGCCCCTGCAATGATCAACAGCAATTGGCAATTACAACCCATAGTAATAGTTATAGTTGAAGAATTTGATCCTTTAAGTATAATGCGATGTGTTAATGGATAAGAAACTATCGTCGTTTTATGGGCGTCTAGGTAGGTCTGTGGTTGACCAGCATTATGGCTACAGGTTGGTATCTAATCACTAGACCACATTACCATGCTAGCCAGGCCAACCACACGACTTGTTCTGTTCGGCCTCCATCTCCAACTAAAGTTACATTTGTATTATAAACAGTGTTCTATATTTGTGTTTATGAAGGAATTATTGTAATGTCAGAGACAATATTCATTTTGAATCTTTGGAATGTGTCACATTGTATCTCTCATGCACTTGTTATTTGTTTTTGTTCTTTGTAGAAAATGTAGACACAGATGAAGCAAAGGGTTTCTTCGAGGGAAACTTCAGCCATGTCTATTTCATACTGTATGATTGTTTCGTATCTGCAGAAGTGAATTTGCGCCAAAAAGGTAAGCTAAAAACACATTTTTACATGCCATGTTTCCATGTCACATACTTTCACTGAATCAAAATAATTCAGCAAGACCAATCCATGTTGTCAGCAACATTTGTAAATAAATTTATACTGACTTTGTTGAAATTTCCTGTCTCACAACGATTATTAATTTAGTACCGATGTCAATTATGTACTAATTATATTCGTTTTTTCTATTCCCTTTCTATAACTTTGCTGACAGAACTTTCTTTCCATCTTGGTAAGTTGAATACTTTTGCCGAGCATGCAGAATTTGTAATGTAGTGTAGTTGTAAAATTATATGACGTGCTTGTCCCATATGTTGTTACATTAATATATAAACATCGACTTCCAAACACAATCAACTTACGTTGCAGTAATATTTGTACGGCAATAGTGTGAATCATACGTATGTGCCCTCTCGAAATTCTGTGGGAAAAAAATAATTCAAGAATTAGAGTATAATTTTTTATATGAATAATCAAAGCGAGTAATTCAGAAGAGGTGTAACAAATTACTTTTTTTGTTCCCCACCCCATATCTAGTTCACAAGGCGCACAGGGAAGAGCTGGAGCAAGTCTTGCAACTCTTGGAGAAGATCCTGACCCTTCTTCCGGAACTTTTGAATCGAAGATGGCAGTGTCATAGTCTAGCTAGGATTCTGAGAAAATTGTTACACCCTGGAAACAGCTGGAAGTTACGCCGTCAAGCCATCAGGTTAATGAAAAAAAAATTGACTACGACATTATACCTGTCTTTTGTAGCTGAAATGGTAATAAACTATTTTTTTTCTATAGATATTTCATACTGTGGTACCAAGCTCTTGGAGACAATGCACCAGATCACATCCATCAGATGTTTGCATGCCTGGTGCCAGGGTTTCCACCCAGTCAGCCATCGCCTTACAAAATAGACCGAAAAACAGAAAACAAAAAAGATAAGCCTACAAAATCAGCTAGCTACGATGACAAAGAAAAAAGAGAATTCTATGACACGCAATTAGGACAAAGTATGTTCCATGATAGTGGAGTGACACAAGGACCTGTTAGTCTGGTTGATAGTGGGCCAATCCTGCCACCCCAAAGTGGTGAAAAACCTCTAGACAATGAAACCGTTAGATTTCTCGATGCTCTTCTTGATTTCATGGTTAGCCAGGTATAATAACTGTACATCAACTTGACTACCCTGAAAACTGTACATCATTATTAATTTTGGATCCTGAATCATATTTTTTACGTTTTAGGTTGTCAAAGTTGAATGGCGGGACAAGAATACGAGACAACACAAGGCCTTTCAGTTTCTGTTGGAACGGTTCAAAGTGGCTTATCTCAGGCATATTTGCCCTGAGTTCAATGATCATTTTTCTCTATATAAACCCAACTTAGAATTGCCTAGGATGCGAAAGCCCTCGCCGAATCAAGGCCAGGATGTTTATGCCCTCTGTAAAGTTACCCTCATAAAATGGATAGCCAAATACACTCATGTCACAAAAAAAGATGGACAACTTTTACATCATTCTCCAAGGTGAATATCATCCTCATATACTTCAATTATTATGATTATATTATATTTCGAGCACTTTGTATCCATTGGTTCTTTTCATTTTTAGCACAACGACGAACGAAGAAAATTCAGAACAAGATCTCCGACGTGTATCTGTCATTCAAAATTTAGCCGATCCGAATTCCTTATCTCCAGATGTAGTGTCGCAGCATGAAAGCCAAGAAGATAGTACAATGTTAGCAATAACTTTGGTACGAGAAGTCCTTTACGGTAACAGGGACAATGTGAACTTTGTACACGAACTTTACCGACAAGCTTTTTTACTGGATTTCACTCATGCTGGTGCTATTAGAAAAGCTATCGCCGTATATAAAGATTGGATACAGATGAATGTAAGTTGAAATCTTCAACATGGATTAAATGGATGGTCAACAAATTATTTACAGTGACTATGATCTTACTATTTTTGATGATTAGGAATTGCCGCCATTTATGCTGGAACCTTTGGATGGTTATAAAGATCGAGATATAGAAGAAAATCAAAAAAAAGAATGTCTCATAAATGATCGCAGTCCACCAGAAAGCTACAGGCAAACTCGGCTGAGAAATGATTCGTATCTCGGAGCCATTCACAGGGAAAACTTGTTCGTCAGAGCTGGATTACAAAATGTGTTGCAAGTTTTTGTAACCCAAGCTTCAAACGTATTTTTCCTAGAAACACCTGGCGGTAATGAGGCAGAGACTCTTTTGGAGGAACAAACAGATAGCTGCAAGCGAGTGCTAAATGTTTACCGCCACGTTGTCATGCAAGTTAGATTGGAACCTGCCACTTGGGAACAATTACTTCGGTAAGCATCTGTCCTAACAGCAAACGAAATAAAAAGTTTCTTTTCTACTTTTTTGACACTACTTTGAAAATGATTCCTGATGTCATTATTTTCAGAGTATTACTCCAAATCACTTCTTTGGTACTAAGTGAAAGAACATCCCGTAGAAAGCAGCAAGAAAGTATCGGTGGAAAACTGGCACCAGCTATTTTTCAGACGTTGATAGTCACTTGGATAAAGGCCAATCTAAATGTGGTTATTTCTACCCAGCTTTGGGACCAATTTCTGACTGTTCTAACCTCTCTGACACAATGGGAAGAGCTCATACGGGAATGGGCTGTAGGTTTTCATCTATTTGGAAAAATTCAGACAAATCTTGGAAATTGTACAATTTTAACCCTTTCGTCGTATTTACAGAAAACCTTGGACACTTTAACTAGAGTACTAGCCAGACACGTTTATAATCTTGATTTGAACGACTTGCCATTAGATCGACTCAGCGAGCAGAAATCTAAGAAACGTCGTGGTATAGGCAGCCGTGCTGCTTCCACAGGGAGTGTTCAGCCTCCTAGAAGAGGAAGCGTTGATCAAGAGACAGAAACTACATCAAAGGACAATGCCACTGGTAAACAGAAACTTCATTTTTTATTTGATTTTCAGGAGGAGTGTGGCATTCACTTATAGCAGCAACTAGTGATAGATATATTTTCTTATTTCCGTTCTCTTACATGCTGTAGACCATCCCATGCGAGACCTTAGAAAAATCCGTCCGATGCCACGAAGTGCTAGTGACAATGTCATATACAATGGGAAGACAAGAATCAAACTTCACAGACATCGTCCACACACTACACATTCCGGAGTCCCTGGTAAGTTTGATATTTAACTTCTCATACATTGTTATTTGTTATAATTTATAAACATTTATGATTTTTGCCTTGACTGAATTTTGGTGGCGAACGGATTTAACATTCCCGTTTGAACTCATTGCCATTTCGTTAGGTGATCTATTTATATCTTTGTCCTTGCGTTGTTGGTTTTTGTTTGTTGTTGTTTTTTTTGTTTGTTTTTTTCGCTTCGGTATCGCCAGTGGGTTAAAAATATCCAGTCTTATATCAAGCTGCTTCAATAGTACAGTATTTTGCTGTGTTCTTTGTTTGTATCTCAATAATCGTGATCATTTTTACTTTCAATCATGGATTATATTACACCTCAGTTCCTTCAATACTACTTGTCTTAATAATACAAGTGTGTGATTATTTGCGCAGCCTTACACACATTGCGTATTATTCTGAGAAATCAGAATAACACGCAATGATTCTTGATATAGAAGCTGTAGTATAGTGTAATGCATACATCATTATGTTAGTGAAATAAAGAATAACTGAAGTATCTGGAAATGGATCAATCATTTTATTTAGCATCACAATACTAAGCATAAATCCTTTCCTCGCAACAGTACTCCCCCTGTCAATAGAGCAGGATATGGCAAGGCTACTGTCTACAACTAATGCTGCATCGGCAATAGCAAAAATGTTACCAAACAGGCGAACTAAATCTTTGGAAAGTGTCATTGTGGTGGAAAGTGAACCTCCATCACCTCGCTGCCCTTCACCTACACCTAGCAGCGGTGTGGACAGCAACAAGGATAGTCCGATACAAATAGAAAATATTGATGGCAACAGCATCGGTAAGTATACTGTATACCCCCTGCCCCCCATAATTTGGATGTTCATTTAATATCATACATATTATTTATACTTATACTCATTTCACAATTTGAATGGTAACTACGTTTACAAATACTAGTAAGCCATAATTATGCCCGCATATTTGTTAGATAATTCACTAATCGTTTCTAAATAACATGGGCATATCAGTAACTTGACACGCAGAGAATACACACTGATATAATAACATATGGCTTGCTTTCATGATCATCATACTCATTTTTTAATTCGTACACTTCAAGATTGCCTAGTTCATTATTAATATTCACAGTACTGAGTGAATTCAAACGTATTTGGAATTTTAAAACTTGGAAATTAGAAATTCAACTCCGAAAGGAGAGAAATAAATTGCAACATCCAGGAAGAACAATCTCCAGACTTCCTCTTGTAGTTCTTTTGGCAAACCTGAAGTGATGCTTGGGTGAATTTAGTGTTTTTATCAATTTACTTGCACAATTACTTACGGAAAATTTCACGAATACTACAGAAATAAATTATCTACTCTTAATCTTTAATGCATTAACAATCTCGGTTTTCACTCCAAGCTTTATTCAATCTGTCAATGATGGCTTTCTCACTTAGAAAATTTCTAAAGGGTAAGAATCTTACATCTCTCTCCTTGCAGACTACACCATATGCAATCATTCTCAGATTCACTATTTACTGGGTAGTTATATCCAATCATAGACATAAGTATTCAAGAGAAACACTGATCTATTTATTTATTCCGTATTACCAACCACTACACATCTATGTGAGCCTTACAAAAGTGAAAAAATTTTTACACAATTGTATATTCGCATTGATTGATCATGCTTACCTATCTTTAATTTTTTCAAATAATTCATAGACACAAGTGATGTTTCTGAAAGAAGATCTGTCATGGCTGGAGGTGGAGTTCCTGGATGGCTACCGGATGTTGCTGTGGCACTGTGGAGACGCATGTTGTCCGCTTTAGGGGATGTAAATAATATTCAGGATCCGGCGCTCCATGGACAAGTCATGGACTACCTTGTACAGCTGACACATACATTGATCAAAGTGAGTACAAAGGTCTGAATTCTCGTTGCAACCAAATTTAATTATCATTCAATGTTTGTCTTGTTTCAGATTCGTTTAAACCAAGGAGTTTCTGGTGACAATCAAGGTACTCCACCCGCTCCAGAGCTCATTCCCCCATTGACTATAATCGCTCCATGGTGCTTCAGGGTATATTTTTGTTGCGGAAAATTTCGCTCCAAGTGTATTTTAATATCATTTATTTCGATATTCCTGATCGATGACTCCAAAACCAATTATCTTTTTATTATAGGCAATACAACTTCCTCAACAATACGAGGTTGGCCGGTTAGCCGCATATCGTCTGATTTGTCTTTTAACTGTTCAGCCGATGGATATATCTGTACCCAAATCACATTTAACCCTGTTCTACCGTGCTGTGCATAATGGAATAATCAGCAATGATGTTAAAGTTCTCCACACACTTGTCAAGTATACAGGACCCAGATTATTCAGTTTAAATTTACCTGGATCTAGCCTCCTAATCCTCGACTACATCCATGCAGCGAATGTGATACTAAACAGCAATGATGTTGAAGTAAGCTGAACGAATGATAATACCCACTGTTGAAATTCTAGTTTCTTGAATGCTCTACTGATCCTCGTCAACTATTGTATGTTGATAGGCACCCAGAACAGAAGCGGTTTCAATACTAGGTTCGCTACTATCACTGCCTACAACAGTTGCCAAACTTCCAGTATTACAACCTAATGGGAATGACATAGTGACAGTAACGTGTCCAGATGCTAAGGTGAATTTCAAAAGATCCATCTAATCAGTAGATTTAACTAAGTTATTTGCATAACTAAATTTCACATATAACGCAAATGCAAATCAAGGTATCAACAATTAATGTGCAATTAATCGAACATTCTGAACAAAAGGAACATATTGTGACAATACTACTGAGGAGCTGTCGCCGAGAGCCAACAGGTGTGGCAAGATGCGTCGCACTTTCCAGCATCGGTATGTTTGTGTACAGAGAATTGTCTTATAAAACTCAACATACCAGAGTGCCCGAAGCTGTTACTGTACTCCTTTTAGCATTGAGGGTAAGTCGATTTGAAGCCATTAAGCCAAAACAATCTACGCATGTTGTATTTGAATTTTCGGTTCAAATGTGCTAAATTTGTAGCACAGAAGTGTGAACAATATTCCTGAAACACTGAAATAGACAGCAATGCATGATGAAGGGTATTACAAACTACTACTCTTAAAATGCTGCCATATACACAGAAACGATTGCACATATGTAGCGTGAATCATCATCTGTCCTCTGACGATTGATGATTATGATATTTGGAGTCATAGGTGCCCTATAGAAGTACTAGTTATTAGTATTAGTGTGATATTTGTTGGGCTTGCTTGACAGAGAACACAGGTGGCTGGACGGCGCAAGGACGGGCTCAATTTCCCCCTGCTAGATAAGGTAGTCTTTCTTGGTCCCCTTCAAAGTCTTTCCCAAATCTTATGATCACACCCCCATTTACTATGACCTGCTGCAGTGTCCGTCCAGCATTGAAATTATCTGTCACATTTGCCGACAACATCTTGTGTGAACCTAGGTATTTGTCATTTGGTTTTTTTTTCTTCTATTTTTCTGTTCAGAGTCCTACATATGTATCTGCAAAACCAATACTTTTAACCATCTGTTATGTACCGAAATTATGTAGGTCGCTTTACTTTGCATGAAATTGGTGTTTTTAATTAAATGACTACAACCATCATCACCTACAACCTTGTTTAAATTTTAGGAGACCGATCTTGTACAAGATTTTCCATATTTCGAAGCTCGCATAACTTCTAGCTGTGCAAAATTATCCACTATTATGAATTCGTTGTTGAAAATGTTTCGTCTATTTCTGAATGTAACATCTGCTTTGTGAAAAATACCTACTTGAACTGCATACAAAATTATCGTATGTTGTATTGCGGTACATTCAAAGTGATTTCCAGGCAAGCCATGCAACAGTGAGTCAAATGGCTTGTGATGCTCTCCTCTTGCTCTGTGACCGGGCAGAAGTTTTGCTGGATCTGTATCCGAACATTCCAGCCAAAATTATCCAGGTACACTCCATGTTTTTCTAACAACAGTGAATAATGCACAATTGAGTTTCATACAAGTTTTTGAATTCTAATTTTTCTCAACAGGTTCTAGCAGAGACTCTTGGTCGTATGACCGGTCGCGAAAGACGAAGTGCTTTAGCGACTTCCATGTTATTCTGTCTCGGCGAATGGGCTATGCAGCTGGGACCATCGGTGCTACTACAACCATTCCAAGGGAGCCCCTTGCTTTTGACGTTATTCACAGTATGTCAAAAGCACCCGAAATTCTTTCTAAAAAGCAGCAGAACTCAAATATATGTAGATTTAGCTAAGTCATCCTTATTTTAGGTACTAGACAATATTATGCAGAATAAAATAACCACGGATATTCAAGACTCGGCAAAGTGTTATCAGCATGACTCTGATGATTTTGATTTTGAGATATCGCATGATAATTTGGTGGACGAAGTTGGCGTGAAATCTCCTAGACGAGGACACGTTCAGGCTGTACAGCTTGCTGCTCGAATGGTAAAATTTCGGTCCAGTCATATTTTTCCAGTCAATTTTGAATGAATACATTAATCTCCTTATTACAGGTACTAATGCATCTTGTAAATCACCTGGGACACTTTCCTATGGGGATTGGTGCCGCACGTCTCTCATCTCTTGTCGTTGAATTGGACGACGTTCCAGGAATAGATAGCGACGAATTATCTTCTGCTGTTTTCCAAGCTCCCAACATACAACTTTTGATGCTTTCCAATTCTATTATACTGTCGTTAGTAGAATTGGTAGCATTAGATGTGCCAGGCGGTGGGGTGACAGCTGGTTTAACAACAGCACCCTCGACAGTTCGAGTTCTTCTGCGAGACTTGGCTGGCAAAGCATCGTGGGATAGTTCCATACTATATAGCCAACCTTCCAACGATGATGATTTACCTGCACCGTTTGGCAAACCAGGTAGATTTTCAAGAATTCTGGAGTCGAACCTTCCCCGCATTTAAAATTCTCGTTTACAGTTGACTGGTCCTCGAAATCACAAAGAGAGGATCTTAGCAGTGTGTTGCCTTTGCAGAGCAGTCCGCCACAACATACGATGCGTCATCGCGAGCCTCATGTTCTTCCAACTTTTGCCAATGCTGCTAGTGATATGGACAACCTTGATGATGTTTGTTAAATTTTTTCAATTAATCTGTTGGTTCGGTATAATCAGAGGCTCGAGAGTTTTCAATTAAATTGTAAAATATTTTTTAGCTCCTACAATACATAGGTCACACAAGTCCCGAGGTATTGACTAATCCAGAAGTTGCTTTAAATGCGCCTGCAAATTCGCCGCAGGGTCCTCAACTCGAAAGTGAAACCATTGCTGCTATTTTAGGTCAAAGAAATATGGAGAGAGATCATATCAACAACTGGAATCAGCATATCAGGTAAATTCTGTTTGTATTGTGAAAAATAATCAATTGGAATGTGAAAAAGAGTGGGGAAAATAAATAGATTCGAGATGATCGATGTATTGAATCTTTCATCTTTTTAGTATGTGCGCAGCGGCGATCAGCCCTCCGTCTTGCCGGCCACCACCTGCTCCATTTCATCATTGTCGTCTTCTGTTTTCTCACCTTGGTCTTTCTGGATGGGAGCAAAGAAGAAAATTGCATTTGCTTTCTAAAAATGAGAAGCTACTGAGGGAATTGAGAAACCTGGATAATCAGCGTTCTAGGGAAACACATAAAATGGCGGTGATATACGTGGGGCAAGGCCAGGAAGACAAGAATTCGATATTGAATAATGTCACAGCCAGCAAAGAGTATGAGAGTTTTGTCGCGAGACTTGCCTGGGAAATTGAATTAGAGTCTCATACAGGTTTTCTTGGTGGATTGGTACCTGGAAAGGCTAGTGGAGTCACTGCACCATATTTTGCGACATCTTTCACCGAAGTTATCTTTCACGTTGCTACAAGAATGCCCTCCGATAGTCCTGAGAGTCTTCTACAGAAGGTGGCTTATTTATATTTACAAAATGCCGCACAGGGTTTCAAATTATTACCAATTTAAACAAATGCTGAATTATTATCTTTTAGACAAGGCATCTTGGTAACGATGAAATCCACATTGTATGGTCCGAGCACTGGAGAGATTATCGGAGAGACATAATTCCCACAGAGTTCTGTGACGTACTGATCGTCATTTATCCTCTTCCAAATAAACTTTTTAGGATTCAAATCTCAAGAAAGACAGAGATTCCATTTTTTGGACCACTCTTTGACGAATCCATTGTGGAAGATATAGTTCTCCCTGGTTTAGTCAGAGCCACAGCTTTAGCTGCAAGTAGAGCCAAGAGATCGACCCTTACCTTATATCAGCATTAGTAAGTCGTTTCAACATATCAGGTGAGAAATTGAACCATTGGTGATTTAATTTGAAATTGTTTTCACGCAGCTACGAAGAAAGAGCGAGATCCTTGGATACAGTGGTCCGAAATCACAAAGAAGCTACAACTTTTGAAGAGTTTGCAGCTAATGTTTATTCCCCTGTACAGCCACCCAGTCCTTTTAGCAGCACCTCCTCCGTCACAGGTAAACGATTTTATCCCCGCATCGGCTGACGACGGCTTTTTTCATATCTTACAAGTACGGATCAATAATTATTTTCTTTATAGGGAACACATAAATTTCATGGCTTATAAATATTTAAGGTTCAATGACGAGCGTCCAGTCCACCGCCTCTTCAAACCTGGCTGCTGCTTTAATCGATTCGCATCACGGAAGACCCAGTCTTCGCAGCAGTTCAGCGGCAAGCAGCGACAATAGAGCGAACAGAGGTGACTAACCCAGTCCACTAACTCCCACCCACCCTGTAACACCACCCGACAAGTTAGTATTCTTGATTTTATTATTTCTGTGACGTCCTGTTGTATCCTGTCTGAGGTGATGCTCTCTCATGTCCTTTGTCTTACTTCCATACATACAATCTGCGTTTTATATTCTACCATTCTAGTCCTACTCGATAGCAACTCACCTGAAATTTTCTATTCAATAAACAAAGCCTTGGTATCTACTAAATATTTTCAACAAAAATACTGTAAAGCCAAGATCAAAAGCCTGCATGTGTAGTTATTATGAAACCATGTAGTCTTGATGATTAAGATTGGACAGAATTGTTGCAAAAGCACATATTAGATTGCCAATATACAGATTTATTGCATGGGTCGAGTAAATATTTCTGTAGGTATGGTTTAACAAAAGTTTAAAAGTATTTCAGCAATCTTGTAGTTTACAAGAACTGAACTTTTCTCTTCGATTTTACTATCAAATGTTTTTAACTACATTTTCTTTTGACAGTCTTGCATAATCTATTGCGAGGTAAATTCTATTACTTGTTTATAGCTGGATTAGCTTAGCCTAGTTTCACAGCTATCGCACTTGGATTATCGCAAACCATTCAACCGAATGATGACTTGTATTTTTTGTAATTCAATTAATCAAACCGAGTAGCGCGTCAGGTACTGAAACTGTGAATTTTTCACCTGTTGTTAAATAAGTGTTCCGTTCGGTTCCTTATTATGTTCGATTGTCCGCTGCCCGGTTGAACATAGTTTAGTCTGACAAAATCAATACATTAAGTCATTGATAATCGACTTTCCGTCTTCCAGTTTCGGACGGGAGCAGAGTATGGTTTAGCAGTGATACAGCAGACAGCTCGGCCCTCCATGGCATATCCCCAAGACCGGTAAAAAGAATGTCCTTTAAAACTGGACCAAAGCATAGAGGTACATCTCAGGCCACTCCGCCGGATAGTCCTAGATACAAATAGCATGGTAACTCGCTGCCGTTATACGAATGAGAAGTCCTTTCCCATTTACACACCGTGGAATGAAGTGAACAATATTGAAAACCAGAAAATTCGGTAGTGGTAAGTTTACAACTACGATTACTATACGGATAGGTCTATTTTCGTCAAGTTAATTGCGCGTTGTCAGACGAAGTTAAAGAATCCGCACTTTGATATCTTCCAACTTCAGAACTACCGATGTACATAGAACACAATTTTTCTGCTGTAAATTATTACGAGGTTTGATGGTTATTTATAAAGTCGGAAGAATGTTTCAAATGGATGGATGCTGCTTTTTGATTCATGAATTGTAAATAATTAAAGAGCTGTTGCCGTAATCTATGCACCGCTATGAGATGTCGGAGATTGCATACCGGAAAAATTCATGATAGATTTGATGGTACAATGTCTTCTCAAGAAATAAAGACATCTCAGCTTGTGAAATGTTTATCTCTGAAATTCCAAATTTCATATTGGTCAATGAGTTTGATAAATGCAATACATAACGATCGGACGATGCTATCTGGTTACTCAAAAATAATCATCTATCTCGTTTAATCTAACAGTATCATAAATGTGGTCTTTGATTTGCAAAGTCTACACGATTATTCGGGAAATAGTAACCGAATGCTTCTTAAGCCGAATTACTACGCACGGTGTAGTGAATGTATATGTTAGGAATTGAAACCCTTTAACAACTATTTTCAATTTTCCGTCCTTAGATCTAATTTATTATAGATTAATTATTATACGTCTAGTCTATTCATAAATATTTTGACCTGATCATAACTGATTCGGGTGTAAGCGTTAAGAGTTTTTCTTTGAGAATTGAATTGTTGTTGAATTCAGGTAAGAATTAAAGTCGATTTGGTCCATGTCGCCGATTTCAAATAGACTTTAATTACGCACGAATGATATAGATGTATTCGGGTGAAGTTAACTCATTTTGATAAAGATACAATAATTAATTTGATGTCAGCGGGTGTTTTCTAATATGTATGTATGTAATATAATTACGTTTTTACATAACAAGACTTACTGTTATGGGCTTACATCAGCAACAATGCTACCAATAATCAAAGTAAGATGCAAGTGTTTATGGCATTAACATACTTTTTTTCGAGCTTATTCTGTACGATCTATTAGAACCAATTATTTGTTATAAAGTTATAAATTATAGGTGTACTACGATCTTTTCTATGTCTATTATGGAATCAGCAGAGTTATCAGTTCGTTATTATAAATCACGGCAATAGATACAGTTTGTGGAAGTATAGGTATTCACTTATCTAAGTAAATTATTCCCTTTATTGTCGGTAATCCCTAGTGGACACACGCTTCTTGTTTGTCGGTACTCATAAAAATCTATGCGTTGACGAAATCATAGAAATAAGAAATAAAAGGAACATTTTGAACTTTGGATTCACTTCGTTTTTAACAACCAAAGTACAATGCTTATCGTCGAAATGAATCGGGTAAATTCACTTACAACAAACGTACCCATTAGTATTGTTCCATCGATGAACAATGGATATACCTATAATCTACATATGTATACAAAATTTAATAATCAGCAGGCTGAAATATCTGGAAATGCTTTCAACATTCCCTGCTCACTGTTATTTATTATAGAATGCAACTCAGTAGCGGTTAATAGTTAAAGTGGAAACTCTGATTGTAGGTGATACATAGCAGTGCATACATACGTATATACAATTTCCATTTTCTCAATTATTCAAGCAAAAACCAAACTACTGTTTGCTCGACTCATTTTTTTGAAAGAATCATTTTCCATGTGAGTCAGCATTGAATAATATCACGTGCATAATCCTTTTGGAAGGTTTTAAGCGGCATTCTTTATCTGTAGTAACGATGAAGCCTACTAATGATAGTACTTAAATACAAATTAAAATATACCAATTAGCGATTAATTACTTATAATGATGCTTATGTACAAATTTCGAAAGTATTACATGACTCTAATGCTATGTCGACTTTTATAATTGTATGTCATTATTTCCGCATGTGCTTGAATAATTGTATCCGTTTGAATTGTAAATTGTCTACTAATTATCGATGACCTAGTGTGAATATTACATACCTACGAAGTTTTACGATTCTAATAATCCTCTATGAAAAGTTCTAACTTCTCATTAAACTTCTCACACGCGTGTAGACAACCTTGCTAGTTACCGTGATACTTTTACCGAAACAGTCACAAAGTTTATTTAAAACTTGATACAATCAATGTTTTCTACGTTACGAATGATATACCTAAGTTGTTTTCTGATCGATAATCTTAAATTATCGTGATCTCTCAACTGATGTCTATGAACTTATAATTGTAAAGAGTGTAAGATTTCTCTATGCCATGCATGGACGATTGCTAAAATGTTCACAACTGAAGCAGCATTGACAAATTTTCCACTAATTTATATTGTACATAAAAATATTAAGATAATAATCAAGATATTGCTTACTGAAAAATGATCATTATTTATACTAGTTTAACTATCTTCATAAGTGTTCAAACAATTAATTTTTTTAGATGCGTATTGCAGTTCATTATCTCTCCTTAAATCGTTAATCAATTTAATGGTGGAGACTGATGCTATTAGCTACAGGTTTTATTTGATCGAAAACTAATTTGTTGAAATTTGATATTGATTATATATATTATATAGGTATATTTAATTTATGTTCTCTATATTCTCATGACCTATGCAACTGAATAATTTCTGTACCAGCCCCATGAAATAATTGCTGTATAAAAGTTACAATATTATAAAGTCTGATCTGTATTTATTTCACAAACTTGTGTACTTCAGTCATCTCTATATTCGTAACGCGGAAACTATTCAACTTAGAATCGAATGTTCGCACGATCTCAAAATATATCACGTTCCCTAACGAATACACTCAATTATTTTTTTGATATTCTTATATTTTGATAATATGGTATATGATGATTGATTTTTCAAAGTCACACGTGTTATACAGTGTCAATATAATCTAGTACGTTTTACTAAATTTCTTTTTTATCCTCAGTTAATACATTAGCGATTGTACCTCCGAATCAAAGTTTTAATTACTATAACATACAGCCCTACTTCAAATCTATCGAACTTTGTTTATCTGAAAATGTGTTGTAATGTGTTTTCAGTGTATATTATAAATAACATTGAGATCTCGATAGGTGATATTATTACAATATATCCTATGACATGTAATTTGCCACCTTCTGGATGAAAAATATTATTTTATTTTGCTGAGGTAATTAAAATTATAAGAAATGTAGTTTCCGTATATACAGTATTTATTTTTTTATTGAACCACAGGCACAATCGTTGTTTGACATTTACTGATAATGAAAGTTATTGGCTACCTAAAATCCGGGATCCCACTTACATTTTTGTGGTTGATCAATTAATTTGAAGCAGATCAGGGTGTCCCCTGGTTGAAACGAGATCTCGGAGTCCTTAAATCGAATACCACATTCTACTCCATTCTTAATGCTATCTACTTCGGTCTTGATGTGCCTCATCGATTCCAAGGGTCCTGAAATTTCGTGTACGGCATTCGATTTGACAATCTGTAGCCCAAAATTTAACCTTGGAAATAGCAACTTTCTCACCTGTATGTACGACCTCATCTCCACGAACTAATTTGAACATTGCAGACTTTTTTAGTACTCCTTTTACACAGCGAGATCCAGCTACAGGAACTTTTCGTCTACCTTCCGAAACTTCAAATTGTTGTAAAACATTTGCCTCACCTATAGATAAAGTGTGGATGCGTAAGTATGTCAAGAATTCGACCAACTGTTCATGCGGTCAATCAAGTTCATAAATAATACTGGAATGAAAGGTTTTATTTACTAAAGAAATTAGGCTAATCGCTCACCGATAACTTCTTCAACTTGAAGTAAGGGAAGTTTGCTATTAATTTCATCCTTGAGGTTGTCGATCAGTTTATATATGACATTGAAATTTCTGATTGGGATACTCTCCTGTTTCGCTAGTGATTTAACTTGATTTGGAGTATCAACATTGAAACTGTATATTATTGCTGAAATATATTCATTAATCTTTCACTACTTATCATATAATCATTGATCTCTTACTATTTCTTCGTGCTAACAGGAACTGGACTTGGTATTCTAATGTTATTTTTATTAAAACATCAAGGCTCACCTTTAAATGCGCTGGCTAAATCAATATCATTTTCAGTCACATTTCCAACACCATAATGAATCAAATTTAGACGACACTTGTCCTCTTCAGAGTAAGTGTCCAGTACGTCTAGTATAGCTTCAACAGATCCACCAACATCCCCCTTCACTATGATATTAATACTCATGTTATCCTCATTTACTATTTCTTTTTGCCGTTGTCCGGAGCTCTTCATTTTATACCTTATACCTAGAGCTCTTTTACGCGCTAGATTCTCTTTGTATTCCTGAAAGTGAGGATCATTTGTGAGAATACATGGTCTTATTTGTAAGAAGTTTTAAAAGCCCGACTTACATCAAGATGTTTCTTCATTTTTTCTGCTGCTGCTTTAGAGTGTTCCATGGCCGTAATCTCAAACTCCTTACTTACTCTATACTTTATTACTGCATGAGCTTGCTTCTCACTTTCAACTTCAAGGATCTCATCACCAGCATTGGGTAATTCTCGCCATCCGATCACTTGTACAGCTTCGGACAACTTACCACATACCACAGGATTGCCATCCTCATTGAACATCGATCTCACCTTTGCCCAAGCTTTACCACAAACTAAAGAAATTTGACTGTCATCATGTGGGTTTAAAATAGAGAATTAAATAGTCTGCGTTCAGTAATTATAGTAATTCTATGAGAGTACCAAGAATAGCGCTTTTCTTTAGTGTTCCACGCTGAATCAATATTGTGGCAAGTTTTCCCCGCCCAGGATCATTAGATGCCTCTATGACCACTGCTTCTACAAGGCCTGTTGGGTCCCCTGTAATATTCATCAACTCCGCTTGTGCAGCAACTGCTTCTGTCAGGTTGTAAATGTTAATTTTCTTCAATGCCGATATGTTTACGCTTTGCACATCTCCTCCAAGGTCCTCGACTTGTATTCCATTTTGTGCAAGCATCCTTTTTGTTCTATCCTGAAATCGGAAACTTTTCAATGCAAAATCAAATTTTTTCATTGTCAATATTTTCATTGCACAAGAACTATACACAAACGATCTGTACGCCCATTGCAAAGGTGCATTGCATTTACGTTTACCTACAATGTCTGCTTCTGGCTTATCAATCTTGTTGATGGCAACAATAATTGGAACATTGGCTGCCTTAGCCATTTCAATACTCTGGATTGTCTGCTCCATCACTCCATCATCTGCAGCTACCACTAAAATTACTATGTCTGTTACATAGGCTCCTCTTGCCCTCATGGCGCTGAATGCAGCGTGACCAGGAGTATCCAAGAAGGTTATTCTTTCACCCGTCTCCAATGTGACTGGTACAAAAATACAACTATACAGGACAAACTTGAAATGGTGCGATCTCATTTTCAAAATTGCTTGTCAATTGAGCGACAACCAAATATTTTCAGTAGGAAGTCAACTTTACTAATTCTCACCATTAAAGGCACCAATATGTTGTGTAATGCCTCCAAATTCCGTTGCGACCACAGAAGTGCTGCGCAATGAATCCAAAAGCGTAGTTTTTCCATGGTCAACATGTCCCATAATAGTCACTACAGGATGACGCTTTATAAGAACAGCTGGATCTGGAGGAGGCCTGCATAACATAATATGACCCAGTAAGAGGTGTTTCTGAGCTGACACAATATTGTTCTATCTGAAGTACAATATCAGTAGATAAAATTTACCGCTTGACCACGTCTTTACTGTCATCGTTTGAATCTTTGGTAACACCAGGTCGTGATATTGTCTCAAATTTTTTACCAAAGATCTTCACAACCTCCTGAATAATTGTAGGATTGTTAATGACAAAGTCAGGCGAATTATGGTGGTATGTAGAAGATGCAATATTTAGCGCCTCGAATACAGATTCAATGTCTTTTTTTGCTGCCCCAGCCAATTCCCTAACAGTCATATCCCTCCATATTTGGACAAGTTCCATTTGTTTTTTCTTAGCTTTTAATCCAAATTTAATAGCTGGTCGAGGTGTCTGTAATTTCGAAGTAGTATAAATTAGAGAAGATGCTAACACGAATGCATGTTCATGAAAATATTGAATCAAGATTTAATGATGGTAAATGTTATATACTTTGCTGTCGATATGCTTTCGTCTACAATGTACCGTTGTGTGGAATAACTGACGTTGATCCAACATCATTCTCAGGCATTGTTCGATGCCATTTTTCATCGAAACAGGCCTCGTTACATAGCGCAATGTTCTGCATAAACTGAAACCGTATCAAAGAAACATTAGTTTGAATAATGTATGTATAGTTTAACGAGGTGCAGATACGCGTGTACTAGGCGAATTTGATTAACTTTAATGTTTGAGCTATGTTTATGTTATATCAACCTAATCGAGAGTTAAAATAATCATGCTATTTGATGTATAACCTGATTTCGATATGCCTCGGTACCGCAAAAGCCGCCATTCCTGGTGTGTAATTTGTCTAGCAGAAGTTTTTAATAAACAGAAATGTATAGCTCGTATACATAGAGTGAATCTATTACCTTTGATCCTTTGATCGAGATGTGCATGGCTACCAGCCTAAAAATTTGTACTGAAAACAAAGCCGAAAACAGAACACAAAAAGTAATGCAAAGTTGGCAAAATTTCTTGATACAAACGATAAACGAGCCACTGCAAATATTGGCAAATATTCAGTGGGTGCGAAGGGTTAGTGTAGGGGGAAAGAATTTTTCAGAAGTGCAAATCCGAATCGTTTGATTATTGCTTCTTGAGAATTTGGAGGTGCAAAGTGCGTATTACGAATCCTTGAATGAAAGCACATTTGTCGTATTATAGTTATGCTATTCAGTTGCTATTTACCTCGACAATAAATAATACTCCACAAACATCAAACAGTCGATGAAAGCATGATATTAGGATTTCATTGAAGTTATTCCTAAATAATAGCACGCCATTTGGTACATCAGTGCAAGTGTGCCTAATCTACGTACATCTTCCATAAATATTAATGTTCATTAATAAGTGACGGCAAATTTGCAAGCCCTTGTCACAATGTCAGGTAGTGAAGGTGAACAAAATAACCGAATGTCCGCGGAGGATATTGAAGCGGAGGAAATGGCTCAGGAACTCATGAGTAAGTTAGCTTACATTAATCTACTACATAAACTAATTTGAATTAGCTGCACTTAAATCATTTGGGTTTAAATTGATTGTGTCTCATTCAGATATGGAAATGTACGAAGAGGGAATGGAATATGAACAAATGAAACAAATACTTCGTGTCATTACCGAGTCCAGGGATATGGCTGGGATCGAACCTGAGAACCACTCTGTGCAAGAGGTGTGTTGAAAATTCTCAACGATTCTTAGAGCATATAGTTATCAATCTGATATTTTGTTACTAACATCGCAATCACATTCTGTTTGTGCTCAACAATATCAAACTTGTTTTCTGAGTACATCAAGGCTCTTGATTTTTCATTAATTATGCAATTGTCGGCAAATGATTGCAGGTGGTGCGATACTCCCCTGAAATGATAGCACCCATTGTAAGTTCGAAGAACAATTCCTCGACAAATCTGATTTCAGGAGAGATCACTTATCCCAAGGCAAGTTTTTCATATCGATCACAGGAATTGCGAGTATCGCCAAAGGCTTCAAATCGTCGTTCATCTCTTGATTTGACACCCCCTGAAGAGATCTTGCTATCATCACCAGAAATGTTTACAGATAGAGAGCCTGTACAACCTGTTACAGCAAATGATTCATTATTTCGTAAATCGCTACGAGAGAATGAAGCCACCGATGACACGGATGATAACGAATCAGAAGAAACAGTCACAAATACTCGGCACATAATCTCCAATAGCTTCCAAACCTCACAATACATGGAGGCAGATGTCGATGTGAGGTCTAGGAAAAACCAAAGAGTTGAAAGGTGGAAGCTGGATCCAACAGATGCCGTTATTGATGAAAATGATATACCTTTACTGCAGAAGAGTCGACCTATACTACACGAACGTGTACCGTACAGTTTTTGTCATCATAGGAGAGTTTTGGAAGCGAGCGAAAAAGTACTGACTGTTCTGAGTCATCATCTGGATGAAGTTGCTGAGATCTGGAGAGGAAAGCATAGGCCAGATGTTTCAGAGTTTCAATGGGGGTCACCCATTAAGGTGGGTACCTCCATCCAATCCGTTTGGTATCAATCTTATCGCTGATGGATTATATGCCTCTTATTCTACACAGACTAATTTATAAAACTCACGTTTTGTTTTTACTATTGATTCATCATTGTACTATGAAAGATATTCCTTCAGCAATTTTATTACATGTATGCTTTTGATATGCAATATACATTAACATATTATAATATACGTGCTAAGATTCAATGAAATCTCAATTGTTAAGAAACTGCCACAGCTCTCCCGAGAGCAACAATATCTTATTTCCAAGTACATTTTATTCAATGATAATCTACATGGGAGACCCAATTTCGAAGTTTTGCAATAACAATTTGTATTTATTTTAGGATAGAATATTGTTACTTCTTGTCTTCCCCATTGGCAATAAAACTGTGATAATACACTCCATGAATCGTTTCATACTCTTCACGGTTGAACTCAAGAGTATTGCATACGTTATATTTCAATGTATTTTCAGTTAATTTGTGGTGAGACTTTTGAAGTATTAAAATATCAACTGCCCTGTGAGATTGATTGTATCGATGAATGATAATTGGTAAAGAATTGATTAATCAACATCTTTTTTATGTATTGGGCATCATTACAAATTTGATATCAGGCTTCATACCTCTTTTGCCTGTTACATTTTTCCAGATGTTATTACGATAAAGATTTTGTAGAGTCAAAACTAATCAATTTGTAACACCTTTGTCACTTTGAAATGTAAATAGGTATCTTAGCATCTATATTATAAAACCTTCTGTTTGATAAGTAATAACAATCGTGGTTATCTTTCGTTGTACCAACAAAAAGATGACAACTGTAATTAAAAATTATGAATAAATTCTATTTCCGTAAAAAAAAAGAGTGTCTAATTCATTTCAACATTTCTTTAGGTGGGTGCCAATAACGGTAGCTTGGATAAGAAACCTCTGCTAGAAGACGCCGATTTCCACCAGGATTCTGAAAACATAAGAAGAAACCAGAATCGAAATTGCAAGCGAAAGGCGACTGAGCGCCTCAAAACTATAAGACAAGATTACTTTGAAAGTGATGAGGACAGTGATCCTATTTTCGAAAAGACTAAGAAGAGTAAATGGTCAGAATCACCTCGGATAACGACTAGACAAAACACAAATACTACGGAATCACATCAAACGCGTCAAGACAAAATTTTGAATAATTTGAGCTCTGGTACAGAAGAAAAATTTGCTTTGTTTGGAGACGTGGATAGTGATGAGATTGATAATGATGACCTTGCAACGTTACGCAAAAAGAATAAGAAAAAAGATACACGAACAGATCAGACACACTCACCACAATCGTCAGAGATCTATCCCAGAAGAATTGTACCACCTAATCCCAACAAGCGCAAGCCAATACTCCGTCAACGAAAAAATAAAGATAAAGACAACAAGAAATCATCACCCAGGAGAGCCACGCAGGCCATGTTAGACGACTTTACAGCAAAGAACAAATTCGTTAATCTACTATCGAAACATGCCAAAAGCCAAACAACTGTTGTACTCGAAGACGATGAACTGATTGATGAAGAAGTTGAAATTGAAGAACAAGATGTAGAGATCAAACCCTTTGCACTTGGGGGCTTGGCCAGTAAACTTCATCAAGGTAGCTCGATATTGCTGCAAAGCAAAAAAGCCGAACAAATTGCAGAGAAAGCTAAATCACAACAGCAGGCCAAATTACAAGAAACAGAAAAACAGCTGAGACAAGAATTAGTGATGACTAGATTGCGCATGGAAGAAAAAGAACGCAATCAAAAAAATTTACGGGAAAGCGAGATCAAAGCTAATGAAGAAAAATGGAAATTAAACGAAGCTTCTCGAAATAGAGCGCGTAGTCAGCGGCAACTACAACAGAGAAGAAACCTTAAAGAAAAAAGTGGCGCAGAACTGTTGGTTGTGGTTGGTATTTAATGTTAATCTTGAGTAAATCATCGACATATTGTTGCTCCCTGATAATTTGTGTATCATACGTAAAGCAGATAGTTATCTTGGCGAGACATTAATCTTGAGGAAGGCCTATAAATTTTATCAATTTTCTAGGAAAGTGACAAAGATGATGGCGTTGACGAAATCAATAGAGACCCGACTTTGTCGAAAATGATAGTGCTGTGTCCAATTTGTCACATAGGATTTCCAAAAGAGGACGTACAAGCACATGCTGCGGAATGTGGTGAATCCGATGATCTGAAGGAGGCTACTGGACCCAATGGCTCCTCTTCCATTGATGATGATAATGATGTAGTTATCACAGAAGATTGTGCTGAGTTGACCTGTTACAGTTGTTGCATGTTTAAAACACGAAATGGAATCGCATATGAGGATCACATTTATCATTGTCTGTCCCGTAAGAGAAATGAGATGAATAGCCCATCTGAAATAGGTATGTAATATTCGTCACAAATATTTTCTGAAAATACATTGCTTTATTGTATCATTGATTGTCATTTGTGATCAATGACATTATTTATTAGAATGTATTTATCTATCTTGTATTTTCCTCATTTTAATGCTGCGAATGAAGCAGGGGATAGTGATAGACAGGGCGAAAATGTGATATTTTTTACGTGATGACGACTTTTGTCAACTAAACTGAAATTTTATAAACTGAAATCCAGATCCACCCGGCGTGGTCTTAATCGAGGTCCCGTCATCGCCAATAAGATGCTTTGAGGCAATCAGTGAACAGTCTGAATCCACAATAAACTATGCGGAACAATTTCGTAAGCAGAAAAAGAGAAATTTTTAAGAAGCCATGTGTGTCAAAATAAAAAACGAAGCAACAGCCAGTCACTCAGTTGTCGTTTGCTCTAATTTTCCAAAACAACATTAAATCATAATTTTCAAATTCGTACTTCAGTCAACAAATCATGCTTGGGATTTTGGTGATAAGAGGTCTTTCATTATGTTGGGAAAAACAAAACAGCTATATTGTTTGTAATTATTCAATAAGTCTTTTGAAACGCATTGCTTTTGGTAGGTAAAGTGGTCGTCATAGTTTTCGCATTTTCATATGTCACTGCCAGTAAAACTCAGTTGATGAAGTTATTACATCGTGAAGAATTTCAGAACAGTGTTGCGAATAGCCTCATCACAAACAGACAAATATCAAAATACAAGCTTAGAAAGACTTTCATATCTTACAGATTTTATAATTATTTTTATTGGTACATTCCATTCCCAACCACTGAATCAGGGATATGATGTATTCACGTGTTGTCGTTAACTGATCTTGTGAGTCTGTGAAAAAAATGCCTTTGTGTATTGGTGTATGAATAGTGATCGGGTTGAAGAAAACATTTTTATAAGAAAACAAGGAGAAAAAACAATCATAAGTATCAACCTCACATTGTAAAGTTTATTCAGGGATCTTGCAGTGAATATCAGCTGTCAATAATCACAAACTCAAACCTTTGTGCTAAATATGTTCAAAAAACAAATATCATTATTAAATTCGTTACATATTGTTCATCAAAAGTAATTATTTCCTTGTCGTTTGTTTACATTATCAATTCCCTACAAACAGAGACATGTATACTTTTCCAACTGATTCAATATTTCTATATTGCACTTCACCTAACATAGAGTATACCATGATTACTCAACTATGGTCAACAACACATGATAAGAGCAGTATAAGTAGTTATCTGCAATCTTTGATCTCAGGTCAAATAAAGGTCAAACATATTGTAGTGTATGACAAGTAGACTCGGGAACAGTATAAAAGAATATTACATTGCTCTCGTTACATATAAGTTAGTACTGCTGGCCACATTTTTTATACTGCATGCGTACCAATACAAGAAAGAACTGAAACAGATTTCTTGAAACGCAATCTGTAAAATTCGAAGATTTGAGCAACAAAATGATGAAATTCATTAAGATTGTAATTTTGCTTACATTTTCTTATATCCACGACGGAGTACCCATCAAATTAAATGGCCGTTGGAATGGCCACATTTTTTCTTCGAGTGAGTAATGTGTAAAATAACAGCTTCCACACATTGATCTCCATTTAGCAGTCTTTGGCATATACCAGCCTCTGTTGAATGTTTGCAGATAGCATGATCCATAGGCAAAACAAACTTCCTGGATTGGAATGTGGTGAGTACTGTTAGTAGCGATATTGCAACTGGGCGTCAATCAATATATTTATATTCATACTGAATGGTGACACATACAGCTTCCAAAATCCACAGTGGCACCACCGTGTTACTTCGATGCTCATGTACCAGGAGGTATCTATACAGACTTGTTTGGTACCGAAAATGTTTTTCGAAGTGATAACGATGTCAGGTACCGTTGGGTTGGAAACCAATCCGTTGCTTTCAGTACCTATTTCCAAGGTAGAACTGAAATTTTTCTCAACATTCAACTAACGATCTGTAAACCCAATTCAATGATGCTTTTATACCGATAGTTGATGCATCATTTATGGAAGCTACAAATGTAATTCTGACGTTCCATGGGGTGGATACCTTTGCAATAATTTATGTGAATGACCAATTCGTTGGCAACACGTCAAGTATGTTCCTGAGATATCACTACAATGTTAAAGAATATTTACAGGTATTTAAAACATAGAATAGCTAAAATAGTCAGCAATTTGAAGAAAGAATTAGGTACAAGTTAATCGCCGATAATAATATATTTTTTACTAAACGATTGTAGCTTGGACACAACGAGATCAAAGTTATGGTACTATCTCCGATACAAAGAGCCAACGCGCTCTTTGAAGAACAAACCCTAAATTATCTGGTGCCACCTAAATGTCCTCCTGAGGTATATAATGGAGAATGTCACGTGAACCATATTAGAAAGATGCAGGCCAGCTTTGCCTGGGATTGGGGTCCAGCTTTTCCATCGATGGGAATTTGGTAACAGTTATCGCATTCATTAAATATCTGTTTTCTAATGATTTTCAACAAATTGATCCAGACTTGCTTCTTCCATTTATTGATCCATTCTAAATTTTTTTGCAGGAAAGATGTTGAACTGGAAACAATTAGTGAGGTGTTGGTAACAGATGTGACGGTAGATCTCTACAAGAAGCACAATACTTGGGAAATTATAATTAAAGTATTTCTCGTCACTGTGACTGATCAAAAAAATGAAGCTCTTGTTTGTAACGTATTTGCTGAAATGAAAATCAACAGCAACACTCGTTTTATCAACTCTACTATTTTGGAGATAAGAGAAAAAAGTGCAACTGCAGCTGTTGTACTGCTCCTTCCAGAAGTAATTCTCATTTCTGGGAAAAAATTATGGCAGCTTGATTATTTGGTAATATTTTATTATCTGTTGAAACGTTTTCAGAGTGATATCGAAAGATGGTGGCCAAATGGTTATGGAAAGCAGAAACTTTATGCTTTATCCGTAAAAACAACAGTATCTAATAAGATAAACCATCGGCAGTTTAAGATAGGCTTCCGAACAGTGGAGCTTGTTCAGGAACCCTTGGCAAATGGCTTGAGTTTTTATTTCAAGATTAACAACGTGCCAATATTTGCAAAGGGGAGTAATTGGATTCCATCAAGCGTGCTCCCTGAATTATCGAGTAAAGAAGAAACTATCAGGCACCTGCTGAAATCTGCCAGAGATGTACACATGAACATGTTACGAGTTTGGGGAGGTGGTTACTATGAATCTGATTTATTTTACCAAATAGCCGATGAATACGGAATAATGATTTGGCAGGACTTCATGTTTGCATGTGCTATGTATCCATCTACTGAGATTTTTTTGGAATCAGTTAGAGAAGAAGTAAAACAAAACGTTCGAAGATTGCAGCATCATCCAAGCATAGTTGTGTGGGCTGGTAATAATGAAAATGAAGTAGCCCTTTATGGAAATTGGTATGGAACTGGTGAAAAAGAAGTCTATAAACAAGACTACATCAAACTCTACGTCAATGTCATCAAAACAGAAGTAGAGAAGATAGACCCTACACGACCATTTTTGGTTTCCAGCCCTAGCGACGGGCTGTATACAGAAGAACATAATTATTTTGGTCCAGACCCCTATTCCAACTTATACGGAGATGGTAGGTTTATAATTCGCTACCTCATCACTAGAATCATTTAACTAATGTCTCATTGCATTTTAGTGCACTACTACAACTACATCGCTAATGGTTGGGACATAAACCAATACCCACGCACTCGTTTTGCTTCAGAGTACGGGGTACAGTCAATTCCTTCTATCTATACTCTGGTTCTAGCTGTATCCTCTTTGGATGATCTGAGAATAGATAGTGAATTTATGAAACACCGTCAACATTTACCCGGTGGATATGAATCAATGGAATCCATGGTATCTAAAAATCTCATTATTCCTGAACAGAACAATACGGAAGATCTATTCAAGTACATTTATTTGACTCAAGTTAATCAAGCAGTCTCGATAAAAATCCAAACCGAGTCATACCGACAAACAAAAAGCTCTCTTAATGCTAGGGGGGAAGGAATGACTATGGGTGCTTTGTATTGGCAGCTTAATGATGTTTGGCACGCTCCCTCTTGGTCGTCAATAGGTGAGTCTGGGTTGCATCAGGGCTTCCAAAATTTGATTGTCAGAATAAATTATTGAAACGTTCAAACGTTTTAAATTATTGCAGATTTCTCGGGCCGCTGGAAAATGCTTCATTATTACGCTATGGAATTTTTCGCACCCGTGATTATTACACCTCATGTCTCCCCTGCCGATGAACTTGAGCTGTATATTGTTTCAGATGAATTAACTGCGATTACGGATTGTATTGTGGTAGTCTATGTTTATAGATGGAATTCTCTTACACCCATTCATATGCAGAATTTTACTGGCATCACGATCGTAAGGAAATAATCTTATTTTTATAAAGTTATAGTTTACCGTTACCACTTTACTCCACAAAATAGGTGATAAATGTAATTATTGCTAGCCACCCAATACCGCAAATATGGTACTGTCTGTTTGGCTGGACGATTACCTTGAACAAGCTGGATGTGGTATTCTGGCTTCCATAAAAAAAAACTGCATCATAGAGCTTGCTTTAATGAATAAAACTAAGCAGCTCATTGCACCATACAACTATATTTATCCAATGCCATTGAAAGATGTTACTTTGCCATCCGCTAATGTCAGCGTGAGTATGAAATTTTACGTGCAGGATGATTTGATAATATTTAGTACTAAATGCCGATCATTTGACCGAGATATGAACAACTTATAGTTTAAAGTCAACCCAAATCCAGTCAAAGGAACAATTCCGAACACTGAAGACTACACTATCGAACTGAGATCGAACAAAATTGCGCTATTTGTTTGGTTGGAAATAGAAGACTCAAGGCGTGGAAGATTCTCAGAGAACGGCTTCCACATGTTTCATGGAATAAAAAAGATTGTGTATCATTCGGAGAATTCCACATCAGCTGAAAACCTCAGTCAAACCATCCGTCTGATTACATTGTCCGATATTCATAATCCACATAACAAATTCCGACTGTAACCGCTTTGAAGATATATCAAAGCTGCGTAATTGACGGGTCATGTTTCATTCATTGGAATCTGATGGACAATTAAATTCTGTACTTGTCGCGATGAATGTAGATTTTAATACTATTTAATACTACAAATATGCATACTATTCAAATTCGATTGCTATCAATTTCAAGTTGGTTCCACCATGGACGAGTTTCTAGCTATCCCGGATATCATTGATATTATTAGAATGGTAGATTTAAAATTTTTATTCAATGTCCTACTGCATACGCGAAATTTTGTGCATATAGCATATAGTGTACACAAATAATGTAAACACTTATTTTTCTTAACACAGGTAACTTCAGTAAACGAACAAGCATAGTAAAATAAATATCTACATACACACATAGGAAGTAAACCCATGCTTAACATTAGCTTACAATTAGTTATTAATTTTTAGAAAAATTTATTCAAATTACTATTATGAGTTATCGCTGAAGCAGATAATTAAACACCGTGTAACACGAAGTAGGCGCACATAGCATGGATTTTTATAAGGCGGCATAGTTTTCAGTATTGAATTACAGGGAATAGACGGAGCTTAATTGAAGATGCTTGCTTATATCTACGTATGAATGATATTCTATTCGAACTTCAAGCAAAATCCGTATATATTTTTTTTTTTATGCTGAAGGTACGAACCTTCTGTATATGTTAAGTAAAAAATGAGCCATTGAAATTTAGGCAGGGAATCCGAGTTAAGTTTGTATACAAAAAGTATTGACGGCACTAAACTCACAAACATATCTTGCATATTTATGGGGTATTGCTTTTTTTTTTGTTTTTGTCTCCATAACGATCATAGCACAAATCATAAAAGAATTATTCTTTTTCCGGAATACCATCCTCCTTTTTCAAAGTCGTCAAATGAGATTTCAATGTGTAAATAGCTTCCTCTGATGGTGAGTGAAGATATCGACGGCTCAAGTTTATGGCTACCATAATGCAACAAAGTAACAGTGGACCAAAAATAGCTCCTTGTACTCCCAGGCAGAAAACTCCACCTGCTATTGAAAGTCCTGTTAGATACGGATGACCACCCCTAAAAGTTAGAAAACCTAACTTATAATATGAGAAATAAATATGCAAATAATAGAGATTTGCTGCAAATTTTATGTATGTAAGTGCATACATATGTGAGTCTCGATAATTGTATAAGTCTTCTACTTTCCAATTCACTAATTTTGTTTGGAAACCGAATGAAGTTGATCAACAAGTCTTACCCTTTAATTTCATTGTAAAAATCCGTGACAACGACATTGAACGGGGCGAAATGGAACATGAAAAACGCAAGGGCGACCATAGAGCCTCGCGTCAGCCACAATTCTATGGCTGCTGGAATGCAAGCGACATACGCATCCAGAAATGGAACTGCACCGAGTACACTAGCAAACGCTGATGGAAGGTAAACTATTTTCACTTGGAAGAGATTATGCGTAAACCACGTCCACATCCCAAAAAACGATGCAAGCTTGAATGTTGCTGAGAATACTCCAATGACTGCCTCCTCTAAGGCAATGGCAAACCTGAAGTTGTAAAACGAATTACTATCTCAACATCAATGACCATCATTACTCGTCAAAGTATTTGTTTCTTATTAAGCACTATGTTAACACATACCGTCCAACACTTTGTAAGCAGATTCGAAATAAATACCAATTAAGTCTGATTTTGCAAAAAATTTACGAAGAGAAAATGTTAGTCATAATATTCACCTGTTACAGCTGATTGGACTGAACATTGTCATCAATTCAATTGGTTTGTAGGTTTTTGCACTCGAACTCAACAGATAGAATAACGTTGTGAAAAATACTATCTGTAAAAGTAGATGAGATGGTAAATTTTTACAATTAAACTTGAGCATATCAACACAGTAGAATACAATCAATGGAGTTACGAGAGCAAATCCTATCTGAAGACCTAAATCTACCTACCAAGCTGAGCGTAAAGTTGAGTACAGCTGAGCCACTCATTAGCACAACATATAATAACTCGGTAAAAATACTCAATATCACAGACACATTTCCTTTAACTATCCCCCAAACTGAATCCATTACTGACATCAGGATTCCAACGTTTTCCTTGGCAAAATTTTGTATGCTTGTCATGTTGAAAAATTCTGAAAACCGTTGGGTGTCATTGAATCAGATATCATCTGATGTCAACTTATTTTGATGTTTTCAAAAATCCACAAATTAGAGTAATCTTGATGCTCACGGAGTGGTGTTTTCCCAAAACTATCTTTGAAGCTCTCCCAGACTGAATAAGCAGCCTTGACATCTACGGTGGGTCCGACCATCTCAGGGTCAACGTTAGACATCATCCAAGCTTGATATAATCTGTCCCATAATTCCACCACCTTTTTTTCCATTAATTCAGCCTTTGCTGGTTCAAGGTCTTTTACTAATCCTTTTACCTGAGAGATGAAAATGAATTGACTCTGATGAATCCTGTTGTAAATTGGCCAATGCAATCGATGAATCATTTACTTTTCATGTCAATATGAAACACTACTCACACCATCAGATATTGCGCTTCTGCCATAAGTATAAGCGTTGTCCAATACGCTATTCACCGAATCCTCCCATTGCTCTGGAACCCAGTCGATGTCTGCATTGTTTACCAATGAAGAGTTGAGCACCTCCCCGGTAACTTGAATTAAGTGCATTCCTTCCGCATAAATCTACAAGATGATTAAAAAATTATGAAGTTCTTAAAACGAGCCAAGCAAATATGATGAAGGTATGGTCATTGTTCATTTGATCTACTTGCCTGTATCGTAATGAAAATCGAGGTACAAGTCAGAAAGGTAAGCAGCCCTAGTATAACAGCCGTTGTAGCAACAGCATCTACAGATCCCTTCAATAACTCGATTGCTTTTTGATTTATGATTACACCCAGTTTATACAAGCCTCTGACGTTCGCAGGAACTAAAGCCTGGTGCCTTTCGGTACACCAATTAGAAATTCCGTCAACAAATGCTGTGTACTGATTTCCAATCATATTCCAAAGCCCACATGAAATTCCAATCTGCTTAATCAAATAGTAAGCTATGGGCAAAGACAAAAGTTGTATCATCCACTTGTGTTTCCATAGAAGCATACCTATACAAGCGTACAGTGCAAAATACATATGGTTGTCTGTATTCACTCTATCATCCTCAATGTCTAGTGACATTTTGAAGTCCATTTTTAATTTTCTCAAAAAATTTCTTTCTTGTGCCAATGATTGCCCAACGTTTTCTAATGACTTGGAAGATTTTGGGGCTACAGCCCCTAGCAGTTTTCCCACATCTGCATCAACGGACATTGATTTTTTGCCAAGCCTTATCCGAGATATAGCAGATTTGGTTTTGTTATCATCAATACCAGCTACAAATTCGTCGGCATTTTCGTCAACTAATTTTGTTGCTACAAACTGGGGAGTTTCTTCTTCTGGACTTGAAAGTAAGCAAACATCGCCCTCTGAAGAATTGCATGTTATTGGAGTATTTTCAGATGTTTGATTGATGAGATTATTAGCAAAAGCATAGCGAGCGGCATCAATAAAAGTTGGTCTCCTTCCATTTATCTCTTGGTGATCCACAATCAATATCACCTCGTAAATAAATCCGAGCAAGTAAAGTAGCTGCAGCATGACAAATACAGCTACTTGGTATGCCCCGATCAGGTTCGATAAATAGAAGCTCATAACAAACCAAAGCGCAAAAGACGTATGGTGAAACCGTTTACAATTTACTGGTGTCCAGTACACGTACAGAATAGATAAGTAGCCAACAACAATGGCTATTACCTGTTAACAGAGGAATGAAACCATCATAATCATTATTCATGAGTAGCATCTAAAATGATTTAATGACTTAATACTATTTAGAAAATAGTCTTCTGATTCATGGAGATTCGTAAGACAAGCATAGACCATATTCACAATTTTTTGGATTAGAATTATTGAAGCAGAGTTAATGCTTTCCATATTTATACAATAATCCCAAACACCCTGAATTAGTAAAAAAAATCTATTGCATCATATCTTTTTCTCCAGCTCTGTATTTATCTCTTTATTTGAATGCAATGACTTTATTTTACGAATCATCATTGTCCAACCATTGAGATTTAGAGGTCATATTTGTAGCTGATATTCTTACTCACTGTATAAATGCTGCAAGTCGAAATAAAGAAGTTGATAATAGTATTGGCTATCTGAAACTCTCGCCATATGATGCAGGTCAGAAAACTTGGTGTGTAATTATAAATCAGGAGCAATACTGGAATGGCGACGACTACCGGACCAATGTATTTGAGGTTTTTGCGTAGAAATGATCCAATAATTTCTGAAATGTCATCGATAAACTGCACCGGGATCATCGCCACATTGACGACAAAAGGCTTGTTTGATGTTTCTATGGCAGCAAACCAGGATTTAACGGCGGTGGCAAGTTTGAGTTTGAATGGGAAAAGTACAGAACCGCAAAGTAGGGCCCATATCAGCGGCTTTACGAATGGGCTGAGTATGAAATAGAGACCATAGAAAGCTATCGTTGCTGCGAACAAAAGGAACAATGCCACAGCATTGTATAATCCTTGCTTCAACGCTTTTTCATGACCTGCACTAAATCCTCCCAATATATTAAAAAGATTGTCTATTGGTGTTCGTGGAATTTCCATCGTACCTAGGTTCTAAAAGTGACTATGCATGTGGTGGCAATTATCACACTGTTAAGATTGGCGAACCCCCTAACACGTATTGTGTACTCGTAAGTCACTTGTAATTATTGAAAATGGTTATGAAACAGCAGTCATTGAGTCAATGAACAAAAATAGCGTCTAGCAGACGACTCCAACAAATGACAGCTAACGGCTGCACACCACGCGTGAACTGACAGATTTTTTTTATCTCTGAAGTTAAAAATGAACATTGCTTGTAAAGCTCCAAACGAATCAAGTTGCCAGTATAGAAGCAAGCGCCAATGAAAACGGCGAATACGTATAGTGGGAGAGCTTTTTGTACGGTGTGTGCGCCGCACGTGCAATCCCCCCGTCGTGCATGTCGAGCACATACGACATGTGACAGCGGTTAGTCGTGACACAATAGTCGTGAGTTAGTAACATTTGACATCTCAACAGTCATTCACTTTCAAATATCTAATATCACCAATGTCGAGGAGGTAAGTGGATATTTACAATGACTATGGCAAAGGAAGTAGCATTTTTTCATACTACGGCATTCATATCGGTATACTATGAGGTTGTGTATGCAGAGGTTTCTCACTACTGAAAACTTGAGACCACTCAAGCTTGAGTTTAAACTCAAGTTCATTACGAACTGATACCAAATACAAGGTAAGATAGTGTAGGTAAACGAAATTGATATGACAATTAATTCATCTAGCATTTTCAATGACTGGATCAGTATACGTATGCGCCGACATCATTGACAGGTGAATGAAAAGTCAGCATCACTATATCACTTTGATGAGCAAATATATGGGCCAGTCCTTAGAAAAATAGCACTTTGTTGGAAACGAGCCATTGGAGAACTTGAGTTATCGTGGAGAGGAAGTTGTGATAGGTGTCATCGTTGATAAATAATATTTGGAAAACAATGTGGCATTGCATATATTTTTGATGAATTTGTATTATCATTAGAAATCTATAATACTATACACATAACATTTTGTGAAGTAGTAAACGTATGCGAAGAACTTCTACAGTCCGAGTCTATGGGTTTGTGATTTCAAAATGACCATTATCAACTATAGTGAAAACCCCAGTTGCTTTTTCTGAGGAATACCACAAATTTGAGCCTCTGCAAGCCTGTGAGCATTTTTTGATTTGGTTTAATTCATATTTGTAATGTTTTTTTTTATTTTTATTTTTTTTTTATCAAACAAGTTAATATTTGGCATGTTTCATGGGTCAGAGATTCCCCTGGAATAAGATTTAACTGATATATCACAGTGGTTTCAATAAATATACTCATTTACATATATATGTTTCTTTTTACCATTTGGACTATTAATTGGTCAGTGAAACTTGATACTATCCATTTGAAATGAGAAGACAATAGGTATCACTCGATGCCTAATTCATAATCTAGGCATCAGGATTGAATCCAGAGATTTAGGATATTCTAAATCTGTATTTTTCTTGTTCAATTAAAAAAACACTTGCCCTGAATCAGTAAGAATAACTTCACTCCAAAAATAGATTGGCTTAGTTATCATTTTCCTTCTCATCAACTATGAGATTTCCTGAAAGATGCAAAAGTGGGTCATGCTAGTAATCACAGCTTCCTGATTCTAGTTTGCATGTAGCATTAAAGTAAAAAGTACTATCAATTTGAGACATCTTTTTAATTTATTTCATATTATGCAGATATTATGGTATTGCACTTGTTAGGTATTCCGTTTCTCTGCAGTATGCAGCAAGTTTGAATCATGAAATTTACACATGTTCCAGAGTATGAAATAATACTAATTATATGTGAGATAAATAATTGAAATGAATAATACTCCGTAATTATTTATTCCATTGACCATTTGATACACCAAAAGGTATTTAGCACAAACTTGCATAGACTTGAATTATTGCTATAATAAAGCTAAGTAGAGTAAGTGTGTACGTAATATCTATGATAACTAACGATAGTAATAATAGTAATAGTAGAAGTATTAATGTGTAACAAAAAACAAATACTCTAAGGGACCAAAATAGCGGTGTCACTTATCACTCTATGTTCAGACCATTAACTAATTCTAGGCCTAATCTAAGTCTATACAATTGTACATCACCCGTTAAAAATTATTAACGGGCGTATTTTCATCACAATGTTTCATTAAGCATATTTGCTTAGTACAGAAAATCTACGTAATTTTTACCGGGCATGTTTTAGTTGATGGTCTGTTGCAGGCAATTGGTTTTCATAGTCTATAAAGTCAACCTATTTCCATACTATGCGACAATATCGATGCAGCAATCTGCTGTGACAAGATAATAAAGTACGGAATTTCACAGAAACTGGTTTGAATGAGAAGGTGATTCTGATCAAAGTTTTTTGCAGTTTTCTCCTCATAGCGCACCATATTAACATAATTCTAACAGCTATAAAAAAAACCATCCTTGTATTTTGGTTTGGGTATCTTGATCATCTTCAAACAATTTTGTGCAATATCAATCAGACAAATGAAGTTTGGAAACAGATCGACAAGTTCTCGCAATTGGATTTAGAAAGAAGCCAGTAGTGATAATTCAATGAGCTTCTGGAAAAAGAAGCTCTTAGGCATCGATAGAGGTCTATCAAACGAAAACTGAAGCAGAAGAGAACGTAATTTGTTGAATAAAACGAGATGTGTATGGCTATTGGCGTAAACGTGTTAAACAAATCCATTTTCTCAGTAAGATTTTAATTCAGCAAATAATGCCTGCTCCTGTATTATAACAGAGACAAATTAATTTTATAGCGTGAATTATGACAGTGAAATAATTGGACAATAATGAAATAATAACATCTGTACACCATGCCGCTGCCTATGAATGCCAGCTTGGCTAATATCATATCTATCAACGGACTAACTGTGTAAATGTATATTTATATTATTAATATTATGCACATATATAATATCTTATATACAAAACAGTCTTGGAGGCAGGGATGAAAAATAAAAAGAGAGAGAAAGGGATGGGAGCAAAGGATGATCCCACGTCTATGTAGGCAGACCGTTTACTTCCTGATTAGTAGCTTGGCCATTCGATATGTGTCCAGAATTAGTAGCGACACTAGGGCTGCGTTCCACTAATCTTTGAGCAGGAACTTCATCTCTGTCTTCCTGATCACTACTGTCGCTATCTGCGCAGTGAATATTTGAAATATTGGTCTGACTGGATCCGTTGATCTTTTGTTGTTCCCGCATTAAAGCATGTTCTCGTCTCATTGTCAGTTGAGGGGTACTCGGTGTAAGAGAAGGTATCGGGCTATTTTCTGTGCAACTACAAGAGCTGGTGTTGCTGCTGCTGTCGCTGTCGCTTTCACTATCGACACTAGAAACTACGCTGCCCCTCCGCTGTCCTTTAAGGGTATCATTCTCCCTCCTGAGTTGTTCGTTCTGTTGAATCAAGTCATCGATTCTTTGCTGGTATATTTTCAGCTTTTTTGCTATTTCCAATTCTGTTCCTGACGAATATTTATTGTCGCTTGTTGTCTCCCTTTCTTCCATCTGATGAAAATTTTTCCCTCGTAATCTTTTTGTTAACAGATCAACTTTTCCCTCAAGCTGGATATACTCTTGGATCAACTCTGACTTAGTTAAACCTCCGAGCCGCTCCGCATGCAGGTCCTCGTAAGCACTCGAAAACTCCTTGGTCAGAAATTCTTCCTCGTCCTCTGGTGAAGAGTAGAAATAATCATCTTCCGAATCTATACTGAAGCTTGAATCGCGCGTGCGAGGAGGGGCCGAAGGTTTGTGGAAGACAGGCATTGCCTCACCGGCCGCTGCCCCAGCTAATTTTTGTTCCAGATCAGGGAGATCGCTGTGATCTTCCATGAGAAATTGAGTCGTGTTGTAAGGTGCGGGCGGGTGTCTTCCCGTCTTTGTTATTCTGCTACCAATCCCGCGAGACTTTAATCTCTGCTCATAAGATATCTGCTGTTTTGAATACGGCTTGAGCTTCCTATGCTTAGGTTTACCTCTTCGAGTTTTTCGCTTCTTTGCTGCCGTATCGATCCCATCGTCAGCCTGTCCTCCTTCGTGGTCGCCGCTCCCGCTTCCACTTTCAAATTTATTACTAGTTACAATATTTCCGTTTTCACCACAAGATGGCGAATTCTGCGCCGTCGCCTTAGGCGTCGGACTCAGGTGCGGGTCAACCTCAACCGATTTAACGCCATTTACGTCACGCAAACCACCGCTACGGTCCGCGGCACCCAGAAATGTATTTAACTTGATTTCGCTTTGATTATCATCCATATTCGTTATATTGTATAAAATCTGTCTATGCAGAACAGCACGCGCACTCATCACCCTTTCAAGAGCACCTTTACCCACTAAAACCTTTCACCTACTGGACACAAGCTGCGCGTTCTCCCCATAAACAGCGACTGAATCGCCATTTTTAATTTACCCGTGCGATAGGACGATGCGGCGTGGTCTAAGCCGCCATCGGGGTGGCAGGGGAAAGATGCTCATAAGTTTACACATTTTCCCGCAACTACAAGAGCGCCCATTGCCCCACCATAGTCGCCTTTTCGAAGATCAAGCAGCATAGTCATGTAGCAAATGTATTGGTGAGTACGTATGCTTGCCCCTCACCGTATAACGATATCGAGTACGCTACATACATACACCCGAATCCCGACCCCCGACGTCCAAAACATCGTACAGCAAATCCTCGACGCTGACCTGAAGACTGTTGCAAAACTGGAAGAACTCAAAATTTAATCACGTTTATGTTACACCACCGCTGAGGTTGATGTATGCGATGGAAGGGTGAAAGATCTTGAGGCATAATCGATGGGAGAGGGAGAGCAGGTGGATTTTTTGAGCAAGTTGGTCTTTTCGTTATCGCTTTCGCAACGATTGAATTTCTTTGTAGCCTGGCAAGTCTAAATTTCTGCCAACATTGATAGTTGCAGCTGCTACGAAAGCGAAACGCCGATACGAATGCGAATCGCGGGACACCGTTATTGGCTGCGCCGATACAAGGACAGCCATCGGATGTCGGATCCCGTAGATTCAAGGTCAGTCGGCACAGCAGCAGCGCAAATGCACGAATATGTGCGTCGTCATATGGTGCGAGTGACGAAGGTAAAAAGAACCTCGGTTGAGACATGTCCAGTAACAGAAACAGCTGCAGATATCAGTAAAGCCAGCTACGAGCACCGTTGCCGATGATTCCATGTAATAATACCATCTTCCCGACTCGACACCGTACCTCATACGCTATGTCCCATGAGTATTACCGCATAGTAACAGTATGAGCATACCTGTACAAGAGGCATATAGATACGGTAGGCAAAGGAAACGCCTCGTTCCTTTTACAAAAACAGCGTATTGACTCAAATCTCACAATTGGCGGTTCATCGAGGTGACTTATACTTCTCGCTTATCTTAGGTGTGAGCCAAGATCTGGTGCGTCGTCCACCCCCGTATAAATGGTCGTCGACGAGCATATGGCAAATAAGATGGGACTCTCATGGGATGTTCCGATGTAAGTATCGAGCATCGTTTACCGTCGTTTTGCGTATATCCGCTCGGCGTTTCCACCCGCGACTACACCGAGGTAGGCTCGGTGGATTGAAATGCAGCGACCGTTGCGAGTAAATGACGTGTTCTGGTAAGAGTAGGTGGAACGTAGAAGGCGTTCGCTATCGTCGTCGACACGTTCGGATGATAATGGAATTGGAATAAGTTTGCGTAAAGAATACTTTTTAATCGCCTTTGGATGTGCTGCATTGGTTATCCTCGCCGTAGCTCGGGCGTTCAGTGTAGATAGGTATCGGGCACGCCTACGCGATACCCGCGACACGTCTCATGTATATACGCATCATCCGCACCACCGTCCCGATGCCTTTGCGCTATTATTACATATGATCTAGCATATGTAGTACGTATTTACATATGGGAATTCTTATACACGTAGTTATCAATTTTACGTGTGTTTGCAATATAATGTCTACTGTATAGGTATAATGCGCCGCAAGTAAACAATTTGCCAAAGTGTCGCTTTGGCGGTTACGACCTACAGTCGCAATTTTCTTTTGCTCATTTCACTCTCAAAATAATACGCGTCCCGAATGATACGTATATGCATACGCGATGTCCGTGTGCTCGTGAGCCCGTTGGATCCCTGCTAGTGCAGTGTGCGTAATAATGTTTAATGTTTTTATTCGATAAGAGTTGGCCGCTGCTCAAAACTGGGACGCAGCCATGAGCTGGGGTCGAATTATAACGTTCTCGAATCATCATCTATTATCACACCCCGCTAGTTTTGGATTAAAAACTATTCGATCACCCTTCTGGATTTCTTGCAATTTGTCGCTGTCTCTTTACCTCCCCTAAACGCGTTGCTCTCCCATAATAATGCAACGTGCGGTTTACACACGCGCAAGGTTCATCGAAATACCTATCCTACCTACATGTACGGGTATACATTTCTCCGGCAACGGAATTACAAACAGCAATCATCGATCGTTCTTTATAAGCCTAGGAAAAACGTGAAAAAATTTTTCAGAGATTTTGGCAAGAGCGAAATGGATCATCCGCCTACGTCGTGGATATATTACAAGTATATGGCCTACGAGTATCCTGTTTATCCCGCGTAATGGTCGAAGGCAGTTATGCTCTATACATTATATAATAGCCATTATTCAATGGTGTACGCAACACCGTTCCGAGTTCTAGGTATATGAATCCTTTCTCTTTCGATCGAAAATATAAACCTGGTTATAATACCCGGACTCTGCAGTTGTGCCGCATCCCGTTAAATTCAGTTTGCGAGAAAGTTTTTCACCCAGAAACTGATCCGCGACCAAACCAAAGAAGCAGTTACTGATAATCAGTACAACTCGTACCTCGCTTTGCTTAACACGTAGTGCAAGTGGTTTATCAAAAACCATGTCGTTCAACCCGAGTATAGCTGTTCGCTGCTGCGAGATCGGATGGTACTCGAACATCGTCTTGTTCCGATTAATTCTAATATCGTTGGCTTCCACGTGCTACAGCGGCTATGTGCAGGCGCAAGAGATAAACACGAACACAGGTGCGTGATCACCCTTCCCTTTCACAGTATCAACTGGGTATTCGATCGTTCATCGTTATTCATCACATCGCATTTGCCAATACAGCTATCGTATCATTATTAAGGTATCTATTTAAACTCGTGCTTTTATTTCATATACTTGGGTTAATCTATATTCTAGCTTCTAGAAAAGATCAGGACATCGATACCGATATCCGTTTCAAACGAATCGAGAATTGGACTGTGGTAGGAATCATTATCCATTTAAAAATCTCGGAGTCACCAAACCGCTGATTGGACCGGTTGCCCATACGGAACTCATTTTTACCTTCGATCCCAACAGCAACGGCAAATGGTTGCCTGGATTTTCGTTGTCGAATAGCTATAGGGACACCCGTGGTTGACCTTACGATGGGCTCACTTGTCCATGTACCAACTTTGAGATGTATAGGTATATACAGGTATACCGAATTTCCTGCACACGTAACAACTCTCCTTAGCGAGTGGATACATGCTCGACGAGTTCAGCCAGTCTCTCCTCAACTTCTGCACCACTACATTACACCGTAATGGTATGTGGTATAGGTGTATAACTGCCGCAGCCCTTCGTTGTAAAGTAAATTCGTCGTCCTTCTCCGAGGTAGCCATGAGCCTGATAACGAGCGAAGCAGGGGGACTGCTGGCAACGCTCACTCTGACTGCCATGTCTCACATCCCGACCGGTGAAGCTTCTCGGTTCTCGTCGTTCTCCAGCTTCAGCTGATGCGTTTTTTCGTTCGATCATGTATAGTTATAGCGAACCAAGAGCATTCATTTCAACGGTTATCGCCATAATCTGCGACGCGTTCGCAAAACGATTTATCGTTTTTCATCTTATGAATATCTTTGTCCAGTTAGCGGCTTGAATAATTAAATTTTTATGCTGGGATCGCCGCACCTACGCGAACTTTCAAATTTTCGTTCTACGCAGAACTTGATTACAATCGAATTATAACTCATCGAATTTTCGTTCTTACGATACGTGAGTATTCCTATTTATACCTAATGAGATCGTGGGCACGAGGCCCTTCGATCGAATTGCATTCCGACTTGCGAGTAGCGAACGAGCAGAAAGGCACGTAGCCTCGACTCAAATTCGAATCGCATTTCAACGGAAGGGCCGGCTTGGTTGCCTACGTGCCCGAACGTGGTAAACAAGCTACTTCCACCTCTTTTACTCGCCAATATCTCGATATGGTAACCGAGGAGTTGGAAACTTTAGCGCGCTGCTGTTTTCATTGGAAATTTATGGTCGCATCTGTTGCGCGACCCGTGTAACCATTCATATGATTACAATGCTCTCTAATTGACCCTGACGAAATTTGTTCACAGTTATCCCGACCAGAGTGAATTCGAACGTGAAAACCGAGGTGCGGTTATCTCCGATAGCTAGTCGATCGTCCTCCTCGTCCTCGTCATCTTTGGTGAAGGGGCCTGGCGTGAAATTTCCCGAGTACATCTGTCCGAAAACCGATCTTGGAAATTTTGCCCAGATCTTCAGCATCCCCTGCAAAAGTCACGCCGAATGTCTCTTCCTAGGGACGGATCAACTTTGCTGCAAAAGGTCGTGCAGGAAGGGGATTCTTGCCCCGCCAAAGGAACCCCAACACCGACGTGAGTATCGATAAAACAACCCCAAGGAGGGTGCAAATGGTGAACCTCAGAACCTGCGGTCTCATGCGGCAGTTTAGCCGGGATATTGAATTACGATATGGAGTGGGGAAAAAATCATGTCTTACCTAGGAGTCGAATAGGTACGTCGAATGTTCACAAAAATGAAGGTAAACACCATTGACTGTATAGGTAGAACAAATTTGGCGTTATCTTTACGTGTGATATCCGCCTGAGCATCAACATCGGTCGTATTTCACTGAGAAAGCGAGATTATTGAGAAATATACCGTACGTTGAAACGGAAAAATAAATTTCACAAACGTATCTCTGTATACTAGCGAACATCTGCAGCGATCCGCAGCTAGGTATCGAGTCGCGAGATTTGTGCGGTAAGACAACCGCAAGAATAAAATACGAGAACGAAAAGAGAATGGGAATGAAAACTTTTCGAATGTATAACAAATATCTGCTGCTTCGGAAGAAAGTAACAATGAGTTGTTTGAGATAATAAGTATTTCTTTCCCTTTCTTCTCAGTTTTCTTCATCAATTTCGTTTCAGCGAGGTGACGAGGGTCACGGGCATAATCGAAAGTCGACGTGCTTGTGATTGTCATCCGAACATTTTATTGAGAATTCGGATCGACGAGGCCGACTAATACAGTAGCTAATACTACTGACCCACTGAAGAAAGGCAGCAACAGCAGCGGTGCTAAGCCTTGGGGCTCGACTAGTTGGCTTACAACTTTGTCTCTTCGTTTTACGCGCTCGAGAATTATTTATAAGCAGTCCCCTCCATTGGCAGAGACTCTACGTTGCACGTATTCATCTACGCGTGAGTTAAATAGACGTGTACGGTGTAATCAACGTGTCCGAGATGAGTTTATAAATTGAAAATACAAATTATCTTCATTATATTTATTTTGCGTATTTCTGCAACAGCTTTTGGAATAACAATAATTATAATTGATAGAGGAGAGATGTAAAGTTTTAACATCGCGACGCGGGAGAGACAGAACGAGTGAGTGAAAGAAAAATGCCAAGGCGAGGATTTTTGTTCTATTTAAATATAAACGTATACATATGTCGGCGCGTTGCGGGTGAGAAATTACAGGAGCGTAGCTGGACAGCTAGAACTGTATATAGATACCGTAGATTGGGAGAAATATTTTTCTTTATTTTTCTACCGTACACGGTTTTGTAATTCAGTTCTAAATCATTTTAAACCCAAGTAGTCTTATTCCTCCGGTACCCCGAGGAACTCGAGGCGAGGCTCCTCCGGTTGTCGAGTATCTGCTCCTCTAGCCGTCCGTGTGGCAAGTTTCCAAGCGCATACCGATACAAATATACGAGTACAACTCAAAGCAAATACATAGGCCTATAGATAGGTATACTCACACGTTCGTACCTATAACGCATACCGATGATCTATAGGCTTTTTTACTCGCGATCCGCGACCGACGAAGATGGCAAATGACTCGTTTTTGAGCTCGGCAATACTGTCTCTGGACCGATTTTATACAGATCCGTTGATTGAGAGGCGATATCTGCGCAGGCACAACCCGACCCCCGATGTAACTATTGAGACTGCTGCTCTCCGATTGATTATTGGCACACCTTTTATTTTTTTTTCGTACAATCTGCTCATAAAAGAAGCTTTTGCGGCTTATAACGCGATGCCCATATATCTTTCGTTATCTTTTAGAGCATTGTGTCACGGTCCTAATAATGAGGGTGACGGTGGCAGGAAGTGCCCGATTAGAATTTAGGCTCGGAAGTTCGCCGTAATTCGCCTTCTATCGGAGCTGTTGATATAAACTAGGGAAAAAGGAAGTGGAAGAAGAGAGACAAGAAAATCGGAAATAGGCTAACGATTTCTAATCGACTTGCTGGAAATCGTGGCACGGAAGACTGCCAGCTATTCGTTCACAGGTATTGTTATCGCGGTCATTACGATTATTTCTCTGCGGTTTATGATCCTTGATCGGTTAACTTGTATCGATCGTTCTCGCGAACCCGAATCAATTATTACGCCATAATCGATCTTGCGGATTTTCGTTTGTCCCATATGTGCACCACCGGTGCTCCTGTTCCTGCACCAGCCGCTCAAAAGTTAAAACGAATTGATTCGCTCTGCCGGTTTTTAAGTACTTCCGGTATATTGCGTTAGTCAGTCAGTCACTCGGTCGCTCACTCGCTCATTCCAGCAATCTACCCGATCAATTCGGTACAGCGCAAACCAATCTCTGCAATCACGATGTGCGAATGACACCCGAATTACTCCACAAGAAATTACAGTTCGCTGCACATCTGTCGCAAAACTATCTCACCGATGTGATTATCGAGTACCTACCTCAATTTCGTTTCTTCGTTTTTTGCTATCAATTTTTTTTCTTCACAATCGTATTATTTTCAGCGTATCGAATAAGCGAGACAGAAGAGAAAAAACTTTCACGAGGCTGTTAGGAAGGAAGGAATTTTTCAATCGATGTTTTTTTGAGGCTCATCATCGATTGGTGCTGAATTTCAAACGCAGACTTGATTCCTTCACCGTGTAAAGCACGTCGTGAATATTTAACTTGAAAGTCAAAAGCTGCCTAATCCTTGTCGAGTTGTTAGCGTCAAGTGCAGCGGTGAGAGGGTACAGTCCGTTTTAAGAAACCAGTGAAGTATCTTTGGTCAGGTATTTTAGGAACGTTGTGGAGGTAGGTAGGGAATAACTGAAAACCTAGAATAAGTAGAATCCGATTGTACCCAGTTTGTTCGGTTGTCGGAATTTTTACGATTGCAATCCGGGAATCGTTTCCTGCACTAGGATGCAGTGCGGATAATTCAGATAAACTATCATTTCCAGACTGGTTAAAATTTCACTGGAAACTGGAAACATCTTCATTTCAACGCGTGAACGACATAGCTGCGCTGTTGTGCTCCGAAACGTGCGAGATCCGAATGCGAATGAGGCATCTTCGTGCTGCTGCTGTTGGAGAGGATACAAAACGGGCGAGCCAACGGGAATAAAATGGGACAAAGGGACTTTGCCGAGCGACCCTTGACGAGAATTTAGTTAGGGGCGAACGAGTCGTTCGGGTAATTTGGTCTCACGGGTAAAGGAGTGAAATAATGTACGCGCGCACGGTATGTGACGAAGGCGTTCGAAGTTGTAACGTCCGATTTATCAGTCACAGTCTCACGACAAAGAGATTTTCATGAATTCAATCGCACCGGTGGAATTCCAGCGATGACCGCAATATTCGAGCGTGTCGGAAACAACCCTTTTTCTCAAGCGTGTATACACGTGGAAATTAATTTCGTGGCGCGACGGGTCGTACGGACGGATAAATCTGTGTACGGCTACGACGGTGGCGCGACGCTGTTGTATTTTCTCCGTTTATACCAGAGTATAAACGGTATCAATTTAAACAGGGTTATTTATACGATACACATAGTAATACAATCACACGAGGCACTTTAGAATCGTCGTTGCCGCTGCTGGTTGCGCAACTTTCATTTAGTCGATGTACATTGCAGCGGTGGGCTACTCCGGGAGTGGTATAATAATCATGATGCGATGTGATAATGATGCGTGTATTATTTTGTGAAGATACATGTATTTCTACCCACAGCGAGAGCATCTGCAGCTGGGCAGATATTATGTGTACGCGTACATGTACACGGCTATATATGTACCTATGTAGGTATGTAGGTGTACATGGATATCGTACACACATTCAGGTACTAAGGTATACACGTATACTTTAGGCATTATCAGCTACAAGCCATTATGTAACTCCCTAAAAGCCATTCGCGATAAATGTTAACGACACGGCACTATTTATGTACTGGGAATTAATGAGCTGGAATGAATGCTGCCGCATGAAATTAACTCGCGGGCAAAACACGTTAATTATCGATAAATATTCGCGATTATAATTGCATTTTTAACATAAGAACTGTAAGTCTATTTTTGCTAAATTCAATTATTTACTTAAATCAGAAAGAAAAGTGCGGAGAGAGGAGGAATGGTACGGAATTTCACGGATGGCTAACTACATTTACAATTTCACTCTATGCAGCATATTTAGCGACCAGCATAGAGTTCAATATATCTATGCTACTGGCGATGACGTGGCGGTGCGGAAAAAGCTGCTCGTAGTTCACGAGGGACAGCTTGCGACGTTTTCGCATGAGTAATTCATGGCCCAGGCCTGCAGCGGGGTTTAGGTTTGGGTGCGGGTTGATTTTGGCTTTCGGCCATCGTCCTGAGAACCAGCGTTTACCAATCTTACGACATTATGACGCGATACCATATTCGAGTTCCTTGTACGTTAGCAGCGTGTCGGCCCAGGATTTACGGCAGCGCGGAAGAATTTCGATTCTTCTTCAACGATCGAACAACGTACGCTGTCTTCTACGACGGCGAATCAGAGAATGTTGGATGAAATAATATCGTTATCGCGATAACTATACCCCTACCGTCCGATCATTCTGATCGTGATGCGTTCCCAGGGTATTCCAAATCCGAATAAATATCACGGGCATTGAATCGATAACCGAAATATATTAATTATGAGGATCTTATTCGTCTCTTCAGAATTGTTCGCGCAAAGAAATTGAGACGGATTTCAAAAGAGCTGTATAAGAAATGAGCTGTCGAGAGGTAATGCGAGGAGAACGACTTTTTCCAATTAACATTTATCTTGCACTTCATTGGTTTCGATGTGTAGGTATGTAGATGTAGCTGATACTCGAAAAATTTGATGTGAAAACGAATCGAACGATTAATTGTTAGAACGGGAAACGTAATCTATGCGGTTATTTCTTTCGATTTGTCGTAGTAATTAGCGTCGCCATATCGTGCATTACGGTATACGGGCATAGGACATGCCTCTATCGCAATGATTGTGACGAACACTAAAGCGCGTCAAGTATTATAGGTATTGATTTTATAACTATAGGTGTACAAATGTATTTCACCTATAATAGGCAGATCTAGCTGCTTTATAAACGACACTTGTGTTTTACAATATCGTACACACGAATATAATTATTATCGTTCGTACGCTTGCACACGTACGCAGAACGATTGGACGGCACACATAATGTAATTTAAAACATACAGTTGCACACGTTATCGTCGAATACAAGACAAACACTTTAAAACCGCGTTCGTACATCGACTTTATAATATCCGTGTGTAGGTATATCTGTACGTGTACGTATATCTACACGGCATACGTGCGTCCCCGTGTAATTTTGCAAAATGTATATTCAAAGAGATAAAATCTGAATGTTTCTCCGTTCTTTCGGATTCGAAAATCAAGATAAAATTAGGCGAAACTCAACTTTTCTACTTCAATGGATCGGTCTGTTGGGAAAAAGAATTTTTGCAGGTGCAATTAGAATCCGGAAGGCGAATTTTTCAAACTTTCGTTATAGAAATTAGCCAGTTTTCTTTCGGTTTCTGTTTCTTTTCCTTCATACGCATAGAGTTACGTTTATGTAACACGTCGCAAGCTTAAAACGCATTTTCACCGCAGCATCGGAAAAATATTATGGTATAAATATCTATATGCATATGTAGGTATATATTTTCTATTTTTACAAAGGTTGGCAAAACATTGTAGCGCTAAACTCGTTTTTCTCAACAATAATATATAATATCGCATAGGTGTGCGCAAGGCGTGAAACACACATGTTTGTTTCATTGCCTTTCAAATTCGTTTCAAGGCAATAAGCTAAACTGGTTCTTGATACACGAAATATTTTATGGCACATGATACTTTCTAACAATTAGCTGCGGGTTTCGATACTTACACCGACATTGTTCGCCTAGACTAAACAGCCCTTGTGCTTATTAAAAAAGAACAGCGGAAAGCACGAATAGTCAGAATGCGACCGTATCATTTTTCTCATGTTCTAGTTTTTTTCTAATGACGCTATTCTTTTTCTGTGAAACGTCTTTTTTCCTTCTTTTCTCACTATGATTTCGTGAATCCTACACTTTATTCTCGAATCACAGTTGTTTCATTCAGCTAATTCAGAAATGATATTCAAGCTGCGGATGAGTATCGAGAAAAAGATGCAACGGTGTTACAATAATTTCATAAGGTTTCGCAGCTTTGAAATTGACGCTTATCGCAATGTTAATATTCCTCGGGTTACAACTGCTCTCACTATACCGCCAGCAGGTTTAGCGGTTTGGTAGTTTCTTCGATTGCATAATCTACCCGGCATAACATCCAGGGTTACAACAATCCTATAGCATCGGGTGAGGGGCGCGATCGTTCAACCCGCTCTAGGAATATCACAAGAAATAAAGAGCGTCCGAAAATGAATCGCTGAGATTTCTAGAAATCAAATGAATAAGCTGGATACCCTGCATATTTCTGTGAGATCTTGGAGGCGTTACATCGAAAAATCACGGTCCTCAGCCCCGTGCAGTGGTAGGCTCAAAACTGCCCCGATAACACGTTTCATCCACGTAACCCACGGACAGTATAATTATTGCACGATACTGCAATCACGAACAACTCTGTTTCTCTCCATTTTTTTCGTTTTTCATTCTCTGTCTCAATTTCCGATTACGCTCGATAGGAATATTACTGCGGCAACAGTAGTCGCTGCAGCAACAGCAGGGTCGTAATCAGCTGCGGCTATGCAGCGTATAAATAAATTATTCAAAAAAACTCGTTCTCTCGTGTAACCGTATTTACATATTATGTACCTATAAATAATGGAATGAAATCTACAAGAACATGAGTGTAATGTTTGTAGACGATGAGGTATCTTCGAAAAGCAATTGAAAAGTAGTCGATGAAATTATACAGCAAATGATGTATCGTTATATGGGAAACGCGGTAATCAATCATATCCAAAATCTCGCCGTAGGTATAGGTATAGATTTAATACCAAAAGCGGATTTCGTATGGGTTCATGCAAATACCTATGCACATGTGTATTTTTTACCATTACTATCTCATTGCATCGATTAGGAATCGCTATACTGCTGCTGCTATGCGGTTTCAATTACTTGACAGTAATTCCGTGAATTTTAGTCCTCGCCTTTGGTACTTCGTAACCGTAAAACGCGTGCCGAAAGCACGCGATTTCAAGCTGCTTTATGAGTCGTGCGAATAACTTATTTCAGTACTAGTTGCTACGCACGTGAATCCTGCATACTGAAAAAAAAGGACCAACACTCGAACGAGTAGTGGATTCATACGTGCACATGCGTTATGACCACCCCTCTGTAGCTTGCTCTAGTTGAGCCGATGCTTCAGGTACCACACGCAAACTTCGCAGATCGCAAAATTTCCCTCACTCTCATTATTAGTCCCAATGTCAGATAAATCAATCATTTCGACTTTTTTCTTCGATTCCATGAACAATGATTGAAATATCCAGAAACTTCCAACCCATTTTAAAACGGTCTCATTTATTATTCATTCCAAAACTTAGCGGTCGACATTTATTGTTGACTCTTCTTCTCTGATTAAAAATATAGTCTTCCAGTCTTCACCTGTACTGGTAAATGTTTGAGCTAAAGCTAACGACTTGTATTTTCCATGTTTACTGCATGCAGCCGTTTTGGGAGTGAGTCGTATGTGCCCCAAGGAACCGGTGCCCGAATTTCTACCCGTTAAAAAATGCCAAACTGATTTCGACTGCGAAGAAGAAAGACGAGTCTGCTGCCCGGACAAGGACCTTAAACTTTACTGTCGAACTGCAGCCCCCGTTTGGACGCAGCTTCCCTTTCCACGTACCCATGCTCGTAAGCGAAAACATAGTACCTGAATTATTTTTAAGCAAAAAGCTTTACTTCGTAAAATCTTTGACTCGATCCATTATTTATTTTTCTTTTCTGCACGTATGCCAGATAAATCGACTCCCAGTAAATATGACGCGTGGAAAGTAAAAGGCACACCTAACATAGATACCCAACTGATTGTAACCAGCGTCTGTATTTGGCCCGATCTTGACCTAATTTGGAATAAGAAAAACTAGACACATGTAGCACTACTATAAATTCAATTAACTCTGAGATTTGTGGTCAAGTCAGTGACGTTTTGACATATGACTTAAATTACTTATTCGAACGAAAACTGATATTCCATCTTTTTTGCTACTACTTATTTGTTCTCAATCTATCGCATTAAATTCCTTGATTCTTCTCATCATAAAAAATTTTTGCTTTAAAACCATTCAAAGAAACTGACTAAATTTTCCGATCCTTCATAATTGCAGCTCTGATGTCCCTAATCGGATACTTGCAGTGCCAAATGGCTCCACCACCGGTTCTAGACTTGTTTCCACAACCCTGTAATCGAACCATTGATTGTTTTCCAAATCTATGTTGTCAAGAAGGCTCTAGCAAATTTTGTAGACCACCCAAGAAATCTATGCTAGCTTTAGTTGCTCAGGCGACGCAGGCGAGTTTTATTTTGGAAGAATTACCTTTATAACTCACTAAAATTAACCAACTATTTACAATATGAACTTAATTTTTACAGAGATTTGCAAAGGGTTGAAGGAACAGAGAATAAGTGACCGAGATATGCGCCAGTTGAATGCAATACGTAAATATTTATGTATTATTTATCCTGAAAAGGTGCTCAATTTGTATATAGCAAAGGAAGAGAGAAAAATAACTATTTTTTGTTTTTGAGCCAGTTTTACTGATTTCCCATCACGAACAGAGCATGTACTTTAATTGAAAACAATGGCTTCATTCTTATTTTTAAACTGCATGCCTGTTAATTATACGAATCAGCGCAGCTATGGTGTTCTAAGTTTAGTCCAGCTGAAATCATAATGGAAAACAGGATTAATGGCCAAATAATCAAATTTCATTACATTTCAAGAACAATTGTTAAATAAAATTTCGAATTTAATGGTGAAATTTTTTAAATGAGAACCGTACTGGGGATTGTTATCAGTGTGTACATGTAGATTTGAATTACAGCACGTTGATGTACAAATTAACTCAACTCATAATCCTAAAAAAGTTGGAATCGATAGGGGTTGTAACAAACTTATATAAAATTCGGATTGTCTTTACCTTCTTGAAGCCAATGTCTGCAGCGTATTCTCTGAAACATTGTCGGCAAATATTTAGGCCATATTTACGAATAAGCCCATGCTTGTTGGCGCACGCCCGACTGAAAAACAAAATCATTTGTGTGGTCAACTTGCTTCAATATTCCCACAAGCAAAGAAGTGTAATGTGATCATCACATAGCAGAATACTGTTGATTTCATAGATCGTGCCTGAATTTTTTGTGTAAAATAACAAAAAGTCGAGGGGGGAAAATTTGAAATTGATGTACAGCATGGGACTTTTCTATCTTATTATTCTACAGCAGAACTATCTGGTATGATTTAAAATTAGATTTTTCCACTATATGGGGAACATTGCAATTGGCAAGTGACGTCATAAACATAACCTACAAGAACGTTGCAAAAGATAAACGGATTTGGGTGATATTGAATCAGAAATTTATATCTACTATAAAAAATCAACTAAAGTTTGAATTATTTTTGGTGGAATTTACCGCTTGATGGAGAGAACTAATTTAATTCACCTTGTCTTCTCACCAGTACATGTGGGATAGAACTCTAGGCCATGCCGCAACAATAACATTCATCAAAGCGGTTTGTCTTTAGAGACATGAGAGAGCAACTTCGGATTTTTGAGAAAGATAAATAACTGAGCATTAATTACTCACCAGGATCTCGATCCCTGGCCATATTTACGGGGGTGAGAGTACCAAATATTCTGGAAACCCATGTTGCGTTTGATGGCTACTTTAGCGGAAAAGAAGCGGCGACGACAGTCAGGCAGGGAGGAAGTTGTTCGGGAGCGACCTCTGGGCATCCTTCAAACTTGCTTCAAACTAGCTAATTTTGTACCGGGAATTTTTTAAATCTTCGAAAGATGCGGCACCTGAGATCCTAATTTTACCTGCATATGAACTTCTTCGCACTAAAAAGCAAAAAATAGTTCGTTTTTGACCCCAAACCGAGAGAAAACAAAGGTAGGTATACCCCTTCATAATTTTGTGGTTTTGGAGCAAAAAATTATAGATTCTTCAAATCATTCGAACGACTATTTTCTGATGTCCCTAAAAACACAAATCCGTCGACTATAAATAAAGCCAAACTAACATAACGAAGGGAGAAACTTAGAGAAGAATTAAACTTAAGAACCGAGAGTCGCGTACTTTCTTCCACATTTTTTTATTTGAACGGATTGGATATAAATTCAGTTCCAACGTCAGTTCCTTCGACATGCATGCCACGTGCGTGGCTATACGAAAAGTGGCGGGGATGAGAAACGGTACTTTTCAACGATGGCTTGTGTGATCTTAACTTGACTTCCTAAAGTCGATATGAAGTATAACTGCTCCGATGACTCTTAAGAAACGAACAACATCCTCTCTTTCCAGAGAGGAAACTCATAACTATTCCAGAAAACTAAATGAAAATAAGGTAAGGAATTTCATCCTTTACATTTAATGCGAGTATTTTCAAAATGATAAGCAAATAACAGTAGTGTGCGTTTTTCCTCAAGTGATGACCATTCTGTTTACATTTAACTCTTGCAATTTATCTCATCTTATTTATATATTTTTTAGGACAGAAATACCGGCAGTGCCACAGTCTTGCACACAAAGGTAAAAGTGATTTTCAAAACACTTATATTCGTGGTCTTAGCTCCTGTGATCCTATACGGCATTTACGCATCGATTTCCCACTGGAAGGAATACTTTACAAAAGTCGAGATAAAGGAAGTTCTGATCACCGAAAAGCGTCCGATATTTTGGGCTTACGGAAGGAACCTAGACTCTGGTTATCTGAAACACGTTTATGCTGTCTTGGAGCGCATTGGATTTCAACGCGGAACGAACGTTTCAGACTGGGATTTGCTATGGGCACACGATTACCCATTCCGATCCCTATACCCGAGTCTAAACAGTCTTCAGCCTCATCAAAAAGTAAACCACTTTCCAGGGTGTGGCTACATTACGAATAAAGTTGATCTTTCAACTTCTGGCGTGACTAATCATCTGCCATCGGCGTTCAAAATTCCGGAAGACAAAAAAGCTCTGCTTAAATACGTCAAGGAAAATCCCGAAAAAACATTTGTACAAAAATCAAATGCTCACCGCGGAATTCAGATTTTAAATATCACAGATCTCGACTTGACTTCAGAAGGATCCTTCGTTCAAGAGTTCATAGAAAGGCCCTTTTTAGTGGACGGTTATAAATTCGACGTAGGTGTTTATACCGTTATAACGTCCGTTGATCCGACCAGGGTATACGTATATAAAGGGGATATTCTCTTCAGGTTTTGTCCCGTTAAATATTATCCCTTCGATCCTGAAAACATCGACAAGTACGTCGTCGGGGATGACTATCTTCCGATCTGGGAGGTTCCATCGCTCACGAACTATTATGTTAACTTGGGATTTTCCATGAAAGATTCTTTTGACAGTTACGTGAGATCGCAGGGCAAAGATCCACAAAAGGTCTGGGACAACGTGAACGAAGCGATAAGGGAGATCACGCTGAACAAAGAATCCCTTATTAAAGATGTTCTGAAAAGGTTTAAAAACCGGCAGAACTTTTTCGAAATGGTGCGATTTGATTTTGCTCTGGACGAAGATCTTAACGTCTTCGTCATGGAAGCTAATATGTCTCCAAATTTATCATCGGCTCATTATCCACCTAACCAACTGCTTTACGAGCAAGTTCTTTTCAATTTATTTGCACTCGTTGGGATCGGACAGAGAGTCAAAAAGGACTCACTGAGGCCGAAGTAAGTATGTGCATTTATCTATGTGAATTCTATCTCAAAAGATAATGTGGGCAATGGTATGTCTGCAGAAGCCAAAAGGAGGAAGACATGGAAATAGCCGATAAAAATTTGGTGGTACTACCGGAAGTTTGCAGTAAATGTGACGATTGTTTCCGCGTTGAATGCCAGTTATGTAAACCGTGTTTCACGGATGAAACTAGAGATATTTTGAAGGCGAGTTACCGAGAACATCAAAACGCTATGGACTTCCAAAGGGTCTTCCCGCCCCCAATTGTGAGTGATAGTGAGAATAGAAATGAACGTGACTGATTTTCTTTCTCTTATCTTATACATTCAAATATTTACAATTGTTTATTTCTTTACGTTGAGCATATTTTTTTACATAATTTTCAGACAAAAACAATGGTACTCAAAGATTACAGTTTGAAGAATCAACTACTGGTGAGATGGTATCAAGGAAAATGTGAACTTGACCCTACGTGGTGTGATTGATAAAAGGTCGTCGACAATTGTGTACAATATGCACGCAGAATGATGATACTAGTTGATTTTATTCATGACAGTCGAGTACCGGAAGATCATCATGTTTCAGATATACATACACTTAACTGAAGAGCAACGCAGTAACTCTGTACTTATTTATTAGTAGACATCATGTGTAGATAGACTGAAGCCCCAGGTCGTTTCGTACTGAACAATCCCGGAAATGGCATTGAGAATCAAAAATATTTTATATATTAACTGAATTTTACTATTTTTTGAAAAAGTTAATGTCTCTTTTGTAATAAAAAAACTATTTTTTTCCAAATGCTTAGTTTCAATGCTACCTTGATTGCTACTAATGTGAATTTGAGAATAATTGAAATTTTAAACTTCTACCTTCTAGCAATAATCGAAATAAATATAGATGAACAGTACTGAAGAATCAAAGAAAAAAGATGATCTTGTTTAGTCAAAATTTGAAACAAGAACAAAAATAGGGATAGTTTATTGAAGATAAAAGCTAGTTACCAGTCGAGTAACAAGTAATATAAATGAAATTCAATTCAACTGTTTTGTGACTTGATTTCCGTTTTTCGTCCTTTCTTTGATTTAGAAATAGGCGCGTTTGGATTCGTACCTTTGTAAAAATCTTTGAGCAGTTGCAGTGCTTCATCTCCTTTGACGTTACTAGTAATTGATATTTGGAAATCATAAAGTTTCGGCACTTCAAAGACACTCTTGCAGCCGCCAAACCTATCATTTTGGCACCCGTAAACTATGCTCCGTACTTTGAGTTGGTGCAGCGCTGCAGCACACATTATGCATGGCTCTACGGTAACAATAACATTGATATTCTGAAAAACCGAACTGGAGTCCAACCCTTTTTCTGCAGAGTATTTGAGCACGTCCTCTATGCAATTAAGCTCTGCGTGACGAGTGGCATTTCTTGTTTCATTAACAGTATTACGACCCGTCGCTATAATTTCATTTTTGTAAACAAATAAACACCCCACTGGAACTTCCCCTGATTTCAAAGCCTCGTTCGCTTTCTCTAGCGCGATGTTCATCCATTCGTCAAAGTTCATATTGAATGAAAAATTCTAGACAAACTTTCACATCAACTAAACAAATCAATCAGATGTACTGTTGATGATATGGCACCACCAATAATTATACAGTCATCATTCACATAGAACAGCATTCACTTTGTGAAATACCTCAATAAATTTAGTTCTTGTAATCTTTGCGCAGCCTTTTCACTCCAGTTTTCATTTCCCAGAGATCGAGGACTAGGATGTGGAATGCACAATATCTAATGAAAGAAAAACTCTAGTTAGTTTCTCAATCAAGAACATCTGTTAGTAATTTAACAGTATTCTGCATATGCTACGAATTTACCTGTGTAGAGAGTCCAGCAGTTTTCACTACAGTCTGTGCTCTTTTCTCAGCAAATCTACCAACACCAACGACGATATCAACTCTCAAGAGTTTTATTGTTGCGACAAGAGCTTCATCACATATGTAGTGTAAGGTCTTCTGTTCCAAACCCTGTAAAACGATAAATATCAAATCATCACATCTATCCCAAATCCACTGCGCTGAAATATTGCAGAGAACTGTGTTGCCTTTAGTTCAGTAGGTGTAATATTCCGTCCCTTAGCATCCATCAGGGCAATAGGACAGTAGTTTTGCAGATACGAATACTTGAAGAAATTTTCTGGTACTCCGCATAGGTCCCTAAAAAGCTCCCAAAATCTTCGCCCACTAATTTCACTCCTCGTACATGCAAAACCCGTAACTTTTCTGTCTGGCTGTTCTCTAAATGGTTTTTCAACAATCCCCGTAAGATCCAGCCAATCCCTGACCATATTAACTTCACCAAAGGGGATGCCTGTCTGACTCATACCCCAAGGGCCAGGATTCATACCGAGGAACAATATCTTTTTCACTGTCTGGCAGTACTTTCGTACGTACCTTGCGTGAACATCAAATGCATATTCTATGGGGTTGTAAACATACTCAACGGGTAATTGGAACTGTATGCACTTGAGTTTTTCTGTGAGCTCCCATTCAAGCGAGAGTAATTTTTCTGAGATGTTCATGGGTAGGGGTGGAACAGCTGGGATAATGAAAATCCCGCTATCATCAAGGCTTAAATTATCCTCAGCTATGAGTTTTTCAGATGTCTGTAGATTATTAGTGTCACGTTTTATCAGAAGTTCATTTTCGTTTTCGATTTTAATGATTTCCGGAGTTTTTTTTACGCTCAAGTCTAAAGGAAGATCGTTGTATTCTATTTTTGCTTTTTTCGGGGATGTCATCGTGATTCGATAAGTCGTAATTTCAATTATTGTTTAACGCGTCTTCACACATTTAACGAGCCCACGGTGGGCCCTGCCCAAATGCGACTGATAGCTGCCGCCCAGTTTATTGACATTTCAACCGCATTCGTGTATTTGTAAATAGTTGTACGTCATTTTTTTGACACTGACTGTACGCGTCACGTGGATCAGGGTGACAGCCGAGGTTCAGTTCACGTATTCCGGATTTTCGTAGCTACTACGACACCGACAGCGGGGGAATTGTCATTTGAAATTCATTGCGCTTCCTTCCTTGATAAATCAAAGCAAAAACAGAAAGTTCATCATTGAAGATTTTACTTGTAACCATAGCACTTTGGGAGTAGCTTCTTTCAATCAGCGGTGATTAATGCGTACCTTTGATAACTCAATAATTAAAATATGCAATTATTGTCAAAGACAGAGACGCAACGGGTAAATCACCGACCACGTGTTATCCGTGGAGATAATGTTGACATTAATATTATTTGGATTGGTATTCGTCAATCTGACAAATCGACTGAATAGGAAATCGTTTAGGTAATAGAATGTTTTCCATGAACTTACCGTGCGTTTTCATTTATGAACTTTACTAAGGAAGAATTGTCGCTCTCAATTCGGTCGCCATAAGTTCGCCACACTCACATCTGCTGACGGAATGATGGCCGCCATCTCCACACTCGATTCGATAGTTCATCGACCTGGGTGGCGGTAAGTTTTTAAATGAATCTGTTCAGGTGCATCAACTGACCATTCGGATATTCATGTTTATTATCGTGTTGACCAATATTTCTTATCTAGATTATTGCAGTATACACATTGTCATGCATTTATGAGCTCATTCACAGTTTAATCAACACACCCTAGATTTTAAAGTCGTTTAAAACTAATTTGTTGCGTTTGTGACGTTCAGAACCAGAGAGGGGCATTTATCGTGAAAACTCGTCGATAAACGAAGTTTTGACAATATAAGAGGGCGGGTTTGATGGTTTATACTCAGTTCTAAAATGCCTTTGAAAGAAATCATCCTAATCCTTGTCATTGCGGTTGTCTGCACCGCCGAAGAGAATCTTCAGTCAAAAGAAGTTGTCGTCCAAACCTATCGTCAAAAGCGACTCAATAATTTTCTCTGTGAGTTGTTCGCATTCTGCCAATTATTGGTTCAATATTTTTATAATTTTTTCGTACGTCTCCTTGTGTTCAGTCGATATGCTGCTTCAAACTCCTACAATGTGCACAGGGTGTCCTCCTCGTTACTGTGACACCGATCCGGGAATAATTCTCGGATACTGCTGCGGATGTCGGAGAGCTTTCGGTAAGTATTGAATACATTCGATTGAAAGTATTTCAGAATTCCCCACCTTTTCGTATTTTTCTTTTCAGACATCCTGCCGGTCTTCTGTCCTCCGAATATCTTCTGTCCCGCCTACCTGAATAATGTGTGCCATGATTATGAGTACATGCTGCATTGTTGCTGTTGAAAAATTTCGAATCGGATCCGCGAAACTCATGACTAGAATTCTTCGCCAATCGGATGTATGTATATCATGAATCATGTATTGTACGCATATTTAACGCAAACTCATCCCAAAACATGCGGATGATGAATGTTTTCTTGTTCTCCTCGGTCCTAATCCAGACCTTGTTCATACCGCATTACTTGTATACGTATATCGTCGTAGCGGATTACCATATATTTTCGTAATTTCCAAGGTATCAAGCGCATTGCAGATGAAATTGTAATACCTCCAAGCGACAGTCGTATTTTTTTAAGGCTTCGTCGAAGACGACTTACAACATGTCTTTATTATCATACTGACTGTAATACGCAAACTTAAAGATATCGTCAGAACAGATACGTGAAAAAATGCTATAAATACTGATTGTCAGTGAAAATTAATATACAGTCACTTGCCCACCATTTCTGCTATACCTTCGCTCGACTCAAGTACTCCAGAAGTTGAATAATCTCCTGTTTCTCTCCACTTCCAAGTACCAATATTATCATCGGTTATGTAAGTCGATTGATCATCTCATAATTACGTAACAGGATAACGACGAATAATCCTATATATCGTCACAGCGCATCGTACAGGCATACGTGTTTGAACAATAACAGAATGAGAACGATCGAACACTCGACACATGCCTAGAACGTCCATGTTACAAATATACAACAATAACGGACGTATGTAGGGTGTGACACGATGAATGATCGCGATCTATGAGCCAAAGGGCTTGGCCAGGCGTACCTATACCGCGTGATACGTCAGCAAAATCGAACACAATGGCAAAAATTCGCTAAATGCTGTCACCGATCCGACAGCTAAAACTCTAAGTATAATTTCATTTTAGGTATGCCTCTTTTGCCCTTGTGACTTTTTATCTGGGAATGTACAGGAAACTGAGAAAATATACGCCGCAGGATAGATAAGAGTATCTTATAGCCGTTGAATTTTATGTCAACAGTATACCGATGTGGTACGCTAATAATATGCGGGTACTGGTTAGTGGTCAGAAGTCCGCGTTCGTTGTTTCGAGTAACCGGGATGAATTTGCTCAAATCAATTTCCGCCCAAATTTCTATTTTTTATCGCATCTCCTAGAAATGGAAGAAAAGTATTTCGAACAAGGGAGATGCACGCGGTACGCTGAGTCTCAGAAACATAATCGGCCGCGTGGCGCGGCAAGCATGATTCGAAATAGAACAAGGATCTGTTCAGGATCAATACGGCTATGCGTAAAAGGACCCCTCAGATCTCGGTATGTGTTTACCGTACACCCTACGTATGCAGGGGTCTGCGCCGAACGGAAACGTGTTTGTAGCTCCTACTTTCTTCTCACAAACACAACGTTGGTCTCGAATTAATCTGTGCAGATTACGTACCTATTATACAGATGCATACGTTGGTACACAAGGGATGTCGACTGTTCTACAAGGAAACTGGATAAAGCTGTAATTCTTTTCACCTATGTGCGTGTGCAGTGCAGCACAAAGAAATATATGGAAGTTTTTCAACGGCCTCCTCGTGTTGAAGAAATAATTTGAATACAATGAAAAATCGATCTACATAATTACGCAGGTGAAGAACTCAGTAGTAGAGCACCGCATCATTCGTTTCTTTTTCATTAAATACTCGGTCGAAACGACAAGATAACTACAGTGTCGAAATGTAATTGAAAAAAAGAAACGAGGAATCATCCAAAGAAAACGTTGAACACCTTTTTATACGCTCGTACTACCACCACGTGCAGCTGGCGTCCATTGCGGTGAAATCTACGAAGGAAGAACGATAAAAATTCTCCCCGATAATATCCAGCATTGCAGAAATTGGCGAGAAGGTCAGTGCGAAGGGGACCAAGAGTAGTAGCTATAAAAGAAGGAGATAGTTATATACCGTAGATTTCGGTGTTGGGTTTGCCAACGGATCCCTAGGTATTGTACTCTGCGAGTGCCGTGTACACGCATACGTCGTAACTGCTGAGGAGGCCTACCGAGTCTTTTCAGCCCTCGGGAACGTGGCGCAGTCCAGCGTGGTCTGCAGAGCTGGTTAGTCAAACTAACTCACTAACTCGCGTCATTTTTGTGCATCATACAAAGAACTCCTTCGGTCTTTTACAAATATACCTGTAGTAGAAACACTGATCAGAAAATAGACGATTATTATCGCTGAAAAGAGTTTGAGGATCAGCGTCAGTTTGGGTATAATTTCATCGAAAAAATTACAAACTTCCCTATAACGTAGGTAGTTATACAATGCAGTGAATTATGATAATTCGAGAGCTCAATGGGACATGCTAATATTTCCCAGTGAATGATTATTGGTATTTGAAAATTCAGTTGACCTAAGAATCAGGAGTTTGAATGAATTTTTTAATTATGTGAGTATATACCATAACATACGAGTATTTCACGCATATTCTTATACACGATTCTATCGAATGTAGCGATAGATTTTGCGAAGAATAGTTTAAATTCGTAATTGTCACTTGCGAGCGCCACTTTAATTGTGAGACACAAGAATAATATGATGTAATCCTCAAATTGGATAAACTGCGAACTCCTTTTTTCCAGTTAGAATTAACTCCTTAATTATATTCGTGTGTCTTGCAACTTACACCGGGTTCTACTGACTCATTGCCAGTTCCTGCGATACTTCAATTCAAGCGACAACTCATACGATAATGATAATGGACAATCCGACAAACGCGGATGGAAGGAATTTTTTGCGAGTAATTACAACGCTTAAAAAAAATTCGATCAGGGTGACGATTCCCAAACTGTGCCGATCAGTTTTACGATCATCCCTCAATTATTTTATTTTTTTTTTTTTGTCCAGGAATCTTGATTGATATCAAGCATTCCCATCGGAGTCACGGAACATATCGATAAAAATAGAGCCATTGGTCTTTTTGCCGCCGATGTTCTCAATTGGACTAATTCGCTAATTACTCACTCGTACCCGTCTGTTCTAAGACTGTTGATAGCCGGCGATTCAAGTGTCTCTCGTTCTCATTGTTAGTATTCTTCTTCCTACTCGTTTCGTAATCCGCACAAGTTATATTATACTGGCGATAATAAAAACGAAGCGTCGCCATCTTCGACTTAATTCATCCGCAGGTATATCACGCAAAAGTTCCTCCAAGCTTCAAATTTTTATCCAATTTATCTTTATAGCCCAATAATTTTTTGTGTACTCAATTTTTGTACAATATCTTTTTAGAATACGTAGTATAATGAATTGGCCGCATGGTTGACCTTGAAGAATTAATATAATACCTTGCTGCTCTAGTTAACCCACAGAACCGTACGCGCGAAATTAATTTGAGCACGGATGTTCACTGTGCGACGTGCGCATCGATGCAATCCAGTAATCCAGTTCTGTTGTACGAGTTCGATTTCTACAAAAAATTATTGCAGATAGGTACGATAATCAGTTATACTATAAAACGATAAAAATCATCGAATATCACCTCGCGTTGTTATTTATTTTACACAAACGGAGAATTAAAGCAGCGCAATCCACCGGAGCGAATTTCTTTTCGTGCCACGGTTCATTCGTGCATGACTTTTCTTTTTTCACAGATATTATAGCCTCTAGGCACGTTCGGAGGGTACATGTTTCACGAAATAGTCACGTAGCTCGAAACTAAAATATCTCGCATTAGTTTTAATATGCAATTGCTGCAAGTTGAACGGAGACGGTATATCATAGTTATATTTCGCAGACAGGTGAAAAATGTATGCCGAGAGCGTGTAGATTGTCGGCGTAATCAGCGGCTCGGGCTCATTAGCATTGTTGATTCGCGTACGAAGGAACTACAGTTTTGCAGAAAGAATTTCCACGGGTTGACGCTGTTAGTACAAAGCAGGTTTCCTTTTCCACGACCGGAGAAAGCCACGAAAGTTCCGGCGTTTATACGCTTGCGAATTTTTCGCGATATTCCGAAGGCTCCGTAGTCTAATGAAAATAGGACTGTCGCCAACGTGACTATTATCTGCACGGTATGCCTACGGAGATAACGTGAATATACCCGAACATCCTTCATCTGGGCTGCACGAATGACTCGAAGGAATCGTTTTCGGGCGCGTATCGATAACTCGTGTAGGTGCTCGGTCACGTATGTCCGTTATCAGCAGCCCGTAACTTTTTTCAAACTCGTCCCAGAAGTGTATCGTCCTCGATTCTGGGCCACCCTGTATTACTCAAACCCCAGTTTCCTACCGCAGGAGCCGAGAATGAATCAGACCCTTGGAATAGAATGTGGAGAGCGATCGATAGCCAAGCAATAAACGTATACATAGTCATGCACATGCACGACACACGTGCATCGTATCCTGGTATCGGCGTATCTACCGATGATTCGAATGAATTTCCATTTCAGAAGAATCGAGTGAGAGAGTGGTTCGGATGAAGATGCTGCCTTGGAAGGGTTGCGGTTTACCACGAAGTTAGCATGACCTGGGGAAGTTTTGGGGTGTTTCTGGCGATCCTGGGGAGCATCGAAGCAGTGACAGTGGTTGACCATCACCCCGAGGAGGAGTATATCATAGAACATGAAATTCTTTACAAAGATGCCATCGAGGAGGCGAGGAGACTCAAAATATATCCTGGTAATTATCGCTATCTCTCCCGCTCATTTCTCATGCCCCAAAAGTATCGAAGGCTCAATTTTATACGAAGAAATTCCACCGCCGATGAATTTTACACAACTATCTTGTTTCACTTGCCGCATTTGACCAGCGGGAGTGGATGAAAAAGGTAAACTATGGGTAGTATAGGGTAAAATGAGTTTCGCTAGATCATTGATTAACGTGAGTCTGATTTTTTTTTTTTTTTTATTACTCCGCTCATAAAACGTGTGGTAAAAAAATTGAACAGGATATCATCCGTTGTAAATACACTCCCCGATGTGTACACAGAGCGTAGGTATTTACAATTCACCACGATCTAGATTTCAAATATATTCTTATCATGACAAACACGAATAAGAGATAAGCCGAAAACGGATGAGCGATCTCAGAACTCCTGCACAGGCAAGTTTCGACTGAAAAATCGAGATCACGAATGTAAAGAACAAACTTGGAGAACTGACGCGAATCTCCCGATGCCTGAGCAATTTTATCGACGCTGTTTTTCCAACGCAGGGCCGATCCCTGGGTGTAAGGATTGCACGTCGAGTGAGATGACGTATTGCCGCGACGGAGGGGTGCTCAACGATCACTGCTGCTGTGATAACGGACCCGATGACGGTGAGAATTATAGATCCCGATTTTCAACAAACTTATACATTTAACGCTCGCAGAGCTGACTTTTGATTGCTAAAGTCAAGCACGATTACCGCTTATTACGTAATAATTCTTTATGCTCAATGTGAACAATAGTTCCATTTTTCTCATTGCCATTGCCACAAGAAAAGCGTTGCGAATCGTCGATGAAAAACTGTTATTGGAATGACCCATCCAACCGTGAGGTATTATAGAAATTTCAGGTGTTGCAATGTCATCGGTAATGATCAGCTTATGCGCAAAAAATTGATAAATAACAAAAAATGATTTAATCGTTGAAAAAATAATCAATTATTTTTCATACTGGAAAAATGATCCAGAATCATTCGCACGCAGGTGACTCGGACTATCTGCTCCCCTCCTATGTGATGTTCGTGTCTTTCTGTCATTTTTTCCGTTTCATTCGAAGCCTAGATTCGTAGGTTTGTACCACGTCGGAAATAAAGAGTAACATCTTCGTTCTCGGATCAAGAATCTACGAGTGTAGGTAGGCGATCTTATGTATTCTATGTAACTTTACGCCATGCGCCAGATGTCACCGACCAGTGTTGAGCAACCAACTGCCGTTGATGCGGTGCCTTTATCTGTCAGGCAAAGCACATTGCGGAGAGGCGTTTGTGTATGTTTTTCCCTCGCCCGACTGGCCCGTGTTCCTGCGGATCCACAGATACCTGAAAGGAAGGCTTTCGTGTCAAGGGGATTGCCAAAAGATGCCAACGTATACCACGCCGCGTACATTTGCCGCTGCCAGTATACTTCTACTCTACCCGGACGGGGAAGGAATAAATAATTAAGTTTGAGCAGTTGGCACGGGGACTCGATCCGAGTGCGTAGCGATGGCTTAGAACTGCAGAATTTTTTTTACCAAATTCACAGAGGATGATAACGAACAGTTATGACAATATTCATCGACCTTGTTCGAGTCGATTCAACGATGTTTATCGAGAAGTGAAACCCTTGATAACAGTAAATTATTTTTCACGCCTCTCCTCAGTTCTCTTTTACGTAGGATCGATTCCGCTCAAATCCCTCGCTAGGTGCTCGTTTGGGGCAGTCACCTGCCCAGGAAACTATGCTCGATCATCGTGCCGTACGCCTGTAGGCTTCGTCATAGTTTTTCTATACCCGGTGACTCGCGAACGTGCGGATACTGTGAAACCTGCGACTGCGTCACGCCGGATGTGATTACGATATGAACGCCTTCCGTACAATTTATACGTACTTGTAAAAATTCGTCGATCATGACGAATAATAGACGACCCCGTGTTACAACAGGGAAAACCAACGAGCACCCCACGATCTACGCAGCTGGTTATCGTCAGTCGATTCGATTTTGAGCTAGGAACTGTCATTTTCAATTTGTCACCCTTTGAATCGAACAGCTAAAATGTACCCCGAGTACAGGCGTATGGAATTTTTGCGCGGAAAGCCTCGAGTAGACATCGTCGACGAACATTCGATGGCTGCGGTGGTCGACGCTTGGCATAAGCCACGTTCAAATGCTCCGTATCAAATAAAACATATCAGATTTCATCGATTCGCTAAACTTCCCCGCCGTCCGCGCTACGGATTCTGAGATTAAATTTTTGTCACGCCTCAGCTTCTCGGTATACAAAACGGATAAACAAAAGGAGAGGAATTCCTGCCGATTTCAACTGACAATGAATTAATTCAGTCGCGTTATTTCCAGAGGTTTTCAAGTTCATGCCCCACGTCTGCCGTATCGGACCGGAACTTTGCAGAGTTCGTGCGGAAGACTGTGCGGAATATACGCGACTCCGCGAGTGCTGTTGCTACGCGTATCACGCTGAAAAATGTGAGTTTGGAACAAAAGACCCTTGTTCGATATAAAATGGTATACATGCGCCAATCCCACGACTGTCGTCCCGTTTTCTTTTTCAGGGAAGAACAAAGCGAGCGGTTCGAGAGGTATCAACGACAAAATGTCGCGCAGCTTGACCTTGTTGGCCTCAGCAGTAATCGGAAGAGTATTTCTATCCTGATCCCGTAACGAAACGATGTATAAATATCATAAATATCATATACCAAATATTTTGTACCGTGCGCAGTACTGTAATAAATTATTTTTTCATGTGTAAACGCCACTCGGGGCATCGTCGGGAATCGTGGAGAACTCCCCCGCACAAATCCACTCGAGGCTCCCAATTGCTGTCCAGTCGACGCGAGGACTCACGATTTCTATTATGATCGATATGAAATCGCGTAACGCGATACTTCCCCCTCGTTATCACTGATTCCACATATTATCCTCCCGGTGCAACGTGAGACGGATGCCTCGGACTAGCTATTACGATGAAAATATTACGTGCGACCTATTGTCTGCCTCATGTTCGTGCGAGGCGCTCGTTGCGCAGCCTGGACTTCGCATATTACATACGTGTACGGAGAGATGTGTGTCCTATTTATTTAATATACATGAGAATATTTCCGTTGAAAGTTGGGCACAGTTTCATCGAGCAGGAAAGTTGCGACCTCAAGATTGACCCCTGTATAATGCGTTTCTTAAATCCGCACGTCTGGATTCCGGAGACTCCGTTGCAACGGATCGTAACACGCTCTGTCGCGATAAGTGATAAGGTATTACTTGGTGATTATCGATTAATTCCCCGAGAGATCTTCGTCATCGCGCGTCGCGTTCGTTTCTCGCAATCGGTTACAATGCTCCGAACGAATTGGGCCACGCGGATCGGTATACTTTCTACTTGTCGGAACTAACGCGGTTGGCGAATGTCGCGTTGCAAAAATTAAATCTCTCGCTTTTATTTCACAATAATAATCGCGCTCGGTGAGTGAAAATAAGAGAGGAAGTCGCAGCAGCAACGGCATCGGCGGAGTCTACGTGTCGTCGCAAGGTGTAAAAGGCCCGAAGTATCCTAACCAGTTACTCCCGGTAACGGACCGTGTCTTCCGAGGCTGCTGTGATCCACATAAGATATGGTTGAGACGTGGGGACCGAACCTACTTTGCGTAAACCGAAACCAATCGCGCAAACGTAATACGCGGAGCAACGCATTTACACGTTAATGTCCGATCCGAGAAGACTTTTATTCGTGCACACGAAGAGACGTACCGTTGTGCTGCCCGAACATACGGAACAAGATGAATATACGACTAGTTTTCACCCTCGTTTCGATACTTGCCGCCCTTACCGCTGCTGACCCTGTTGGTGATCGTGAGTAACGAGATATTAACTATCGATTCAGAGGTCAAATTTTCATATCCGTGTCGTACAAAGCCGGTATTTATTGTCATCATTGAAACGAGACGTTGACGAGATGAAACGAGATCAGCCCCGTGTTTCTGAATTCGTGCTGCCATTACGAAATGAGCGTGTACCTCAGGATACCCCTTGGAGTTTGTTTGATTTTGGGGTAAAAGGTCAACATTTTTTTAAATCGGGCTTCCCATGCTATTCTTGTGTATTTTGACCTCAGGAATCCAAGTTCACAAATTAAATTGATCTATCTATAAAGTTGATCGAGTTATCGCCAATTTATCACTTTTCGAAGCAGAAAAATTGAGATATCTCGATGGGAAAAATTCCTAGCTCGATTTACTCGACGGATTCGTGTTCCTGAGGTCAAAATGATTTATTTCGTGCTCAAAAACCGATTTTTTTTTGGTTTTTCAAGAGTAATCTCACGTATAATCAGCTCAGGAATCCAAATCTGAAAGCCAGAATCATCTACTCGTGCAAGAGATCGAGTAATCGTCAATTATTCGCTGTTGGGAGCAGACAAATTATGACATGTCGATTGGTTTTAGTCGTACACCCAGTATGATTCGTCGCATGGGTCGAAATATTCGAATTTCTCAATTCAGCAGCAAACCCGAGCTTACAACTGGAGTCTGGTAGCCACGGGCGCGCGGTTTGTTGTGGGGCGTGACCTCTGCTAAGCCCCGAAGGTGACGTCTCACAACAAAGTGCTACCCTGCTGGCTACGCTGACTCCAGCACAGCTCGGGTTTTCTGCTGATTTGAGAAATTCGAATATTTCGACCCATGCGACGAATCAAAGTTGGTCTACGACTAAAACCACTCGATATGTCTTGTAATTTTTCTGCTCCCAACAGCGAATAATTGACGATAACTCGATCGATTGCACGAGCAGATGATTTTAGCTTTCAGATTTGGATTTCGAAGCTTATTATACGTGAGATTACTCTTGAAAAACCAAAAAAAAATTCGACTTTTGAGCAAAAAAAAAATCATCTTTTTAATTGGGTTTAATATGCTTTTCTTACGTATTTTGACCTCAGGAATCCAAATCCGGAAGAAAAATTGATCTATCTATGAAATTGACCGAGTTATCGCCAATTTTCAGCTTTTTTGGGTCAAAAATAAAAAATTGATTTTTTAGTCTATCTTAATGTAATTTGAGCTCAGGAATCCAAATCCGAAAGAGAAATTGATCTATCTCCAAAAATGACCGAGTTATCACCGAATTATCGCATTTTTTGGCATAAATTTGAGGATATCTCGAAGGGAAAAAATCGTAGCTCAATTTGAACAACGGATTCGTGTTCCTGAGGTCAAAATACGTAAGAAAAGTGCCATATGATCAATTTTAAAAAATAAAAATTTTTGGCCAAAATTTGAGATTTTTCCAAGGGGTACCCCTTACGATTTTTTCAAATTTTGACCAAAATTTTTTATTTTTTAAAATTGATCGTATGGCACTTTTCTTATGTATTTTGACCTCAGGAACACGAATCCGTTGTCCAAATTGAGCTACGATTTTTTCCCTTCGAGATATCCTCAAATTTATGCCAAAAAATGCGAAAAAATGGGGATAACTCGGTCATTTTTAAAGATAGATCAATTTTTCTTCCGGATTCGGATTTCTGAGCTCAAATTACATTAAGATAGACTGAAAAATAATTTTTTTATTTTTGACCCCAAAAAGCTGAAAATTGGAGATAACTCGATCAATTTCAAAGATAGATCAATTTTTCTTCCAGATTCGGATTCCTGAGGTCAAAATACATCAGAAAAGCATATTAAACCCAATTAAAAGAATGATTTATTTGTTGCTCAAAAATCGAATTTTTTTTTAGTTCTTTAAGAGTAATCTCACGTATAAACAGCTCAGGAATTCAAATCTGAAAGCCAAAATCATCTGCTCGTGCAATCGATCGAGTAATCGTCAATTATTCGCTGTTGGGAGCAGAAAAATTACAAGACATATCGAGTGGTTTTAGTCGTAGACCCACTTTGATTTGTCGCATGGGTCGAAATATTCGTATTTCTCAATACAGCAGCAAACTCCAGCTTTGCTGGAGTCAGCATAGCCAGCAACGTAGCGTTCTGTTGTGAGACGTCACCTTCGGGGCTGAGCAGAGGTCACGCCCCACAACAAACCGCGCGCCCGTGGCTACCTGACTCCAGTTTTAAGCTCGAGTTTGCTGCTGAATTGAAGAATTCGAATATGTCGTAAATCGTAAATCGTATAAAATTTTTTTTCAATTTTTCTGCTTCGAAAAGAAAAAGTAAAAAATTTAAACGACGATGGAAATGAAATGCGGGGCGCGCGTGCAATGCTTGTAGACGCCAGTAGAATTAAAAAACGTTCGCGCCTCACGCAGGTTTGCCCGTGACACAGAAAGGAGATTCCGGTCGTCTATCCGACGAAGCTGCGGGATCTCCGGATTCAGCGGAGGAGCACGCGGTATCTTCGGAGGATAAAAAAGGCGAGAAGACCAGGCAGACCTATCATAACATCTTTAATGGTAATTTCGGTCATCCCTCGAGTGGACGGTGTCCACCTTGCGACGAGTCGGTCTTCCCGTACTGCGGAGACAGACTCTTTCACGATGCCTGCTGCTGCACCGATCCCTACGAGTTCCCTCTGCCCTACAAATGCCAATACGCCGATTGCGCGTTTCTACATGCGAATTCTTGCAGAGAACATTCGCTCATCTCCGATTGCTGTTGCACCGACGAGTACCGGTCACTCCTGAGAGCAACGGGGAAATCAGGTGAAATCATCGACGAAACTACACATATGAATTTTCCGTAAATTCTTCTTCGTTCATTTTCCGAAAATAAAAATCACGCAATTCGAACGATATCGATTTCATTGCCCTCGGTAATCTCGAGGCACCTTTTGGGACACCGGTTCATCGCCGTCAAAAAGTCAAACTCACCGAATTCATTCGGAGATAGGCTGGCCGTATGCGATTGACAAATTCTTCGACAGATTAACGTGAAAATATGTTTTCGTTATTCCATACTTCTCTCCGCTACCGCTCTCAGGCTTAGATTAAATTAGATTTCGATCGACTTTTGGGAAACGATTCGCTTTTTTCAACTAAATCGTTTAACTTATTTTCCTACTGCATTTCCGGGAAAGAGTTTCGGGTTCTTCGTCGCTGATGCAGCGATTTCGATGTGGCCTGTAACTGAAAATCGGAGCGATCGTTCAATAGATTCTCGACATTTTTCCACCCCTGCTAATAATTCAATCGGCCCGACAGACGTACGCCGTGTAATTTAATAGCGATTGCGAGTAGGCGGTAATTCATAAGATAAAAGCATTCGGGAGACAGTGATGATTACCGCAGTTAGTCTTGACACAAATATCGTGACAGGATGATGAATAATACGGTCACGATAGCGATTTCAAACGATCGATTGTATGCAGCTCGAGAATTTATAATACTTGTGTTATTCGATAAAAGTGTCGAGGTCATTTTCATGATCGATTGAAAAATTCACTCGGTCTTAATTTTTAATCGTCGCGGTTTGACGCAGTATTTAAAAATAATTAATCAGTTTTAACCCACATTTCGTTTCTTCCCAGAATTCTCGCAACGAAAGATACGTCAACTGTATCATTCGGCCTGTATGAGATATAATTGGTTTTTCCTTCCAGACGGTGCATTGGCCAAGAAACCGAAGAGTTAGTTCAATTATTTCGCGAGTTTCAACGGAGATGAGGGAAAGGACTAGAGTGTAGAAAAATCGTTAAAAAAATGGGAGACACCTCTTCTCGCTTCCCGTGTGCGAAGGGTCGTCAAAAGGTGGTACGGCGAATGGTCCCCATTTTTACCTACAATTTGTCGCGCCTCACCTGCGCCACGCTCAAGTTTATTATCATAACAGGAACTCGGGTGGGATCGTCCCTGCTACCGTATTCATTGACCTGCAACGCGTCTACGCAACTGCCGCTCGCGTAGACGTATCACGACGATTACATCGTTGTATGTGGCGTACGTCTATAATTATTTACCCGCTTCCCACCTCAATAAAAAAAAAAAACACAAACAGACAAATTTTATTCGGAAGCCTTTGAAATGTTTTCCTCTGCTCGAAATTCATTTTCCACCAGCCGAAGTTCACCCCGAGCGAACGTTGTGCGCCGTTGGGCCTGGGTGTCGTGCGCTGGTATTTGGGAATAGAGTTCGGTAGGTATACCTAGCAGTAGTGGCTCGTCGTCAAGTTCAATGTCAAGGTGACGCACGTGTAGTCTGGTTCGTTACCGGGTCTTCTCGGTCTTGTTTGTTTCGAGCGACCGAAAGGAGGATCACGCGAGGGATGAGTTACGCGGTAATAACGTCGCACCGCGTTAATTCGAACAATCGAGAAGAACCTTGAGAAGCGCCGGGGACCCCGTTCCCGAAGTCCGGCCTTCTTCTCGGCCTTGACATTGAACGTGGCAGGTAGCGGAACGTGCAAACGAACGAAACGAGAACAAGACGAAGACGAAGAAGGCGAAGAGGAAGGAGTCCAGGAAACGAATCTCGAGCCCGTTGGGGTCTCGAGGGGTCAGACCGCCTCCTCTTTTTCTCTCTCCTTCTCGTTCCTTTCCCGCGCGGAGGAGGAAGGCGTCGCGACGACGCGGGTGGATGGGGAATCTAGGCGACGATGATGCGCCCGACGTCTGGGCTATCTTCGAGGGACCATCGGAATGCGTTGCGGTCCGAGGTCCCACCCGCAGGGTCAGCGGTCTCCATTCCGACCGTTGCGCACGGGGGGAGTTGTCGCCCTGGAACGACCGACACGTGGCACCCCGGGACCTTGACGACCTTGAAACCTAAACAATTCTTTCCTCGCACTCTCGAAGACGTGAGCTTTCTACACGCGTATACGCAGGGACAGAACTTTCCCGGTACACGCGGGTTCGTACCACACCTCTGACAGGGATCTCGGGAGGACGCTTCCGTTGAAGATTAGATAAAACGCAGCAGCGGGGATCCGCGGCGAGAACTGCAACGTACCCGTAAAATGATCCGACCCTTCTTCCAGCGACCGATGCGCAAAAGCGCCGTCTGATGAATTTTCTCGGTTATTTTCGTTCGCCGTAACGACGCGTTTTAAATTCACATAAACTCGGACGAGAAGGTTCAAGGCCTCTGAAATTCCGCAATTAAGCGTGGAAAGGAAAAACAGAGAGCGATCTTCCGCGCGTACCCGCGAACACGCATACCGATCCGCCGTTTCGCGGTATGCATCTACTCGCTTCGGACTTCGTCGTCGGAGAATGCGATCCGCTCCAACAGGTGTACGCGTACGTATGAGATACGACGAAAAGAGAAAAGCGAATTTCGCGACAACGCGTTGCGCAATACCGCGAGTGCATCGGTGGATTCGCCCGGTCGCGCGTGTATCCTCCCAAAAGCGACACGTGCACCTCGACCGAAGGCACGCGCGTTATGTCACGTCTCCGGGGTTTCGCCACGAAGATTTCTAATCCCTACCGCGGGTGGAGGAGTGTTGACCGGTTTTTCGGAGGCGAGAGGGTCTCCGAAGGGAATAGGATTTCCGTGATATTATTCTTCGTCACGTCCAGCTCTTACCGGACGTGGCGACGCGGTTTCGTTTGTCCCGTTGACATCATCTCGGGGAGCCGTTCTTCTCGGTACGCAACCGAGTCACCGTCCGTTAGACAAATGATATACGAAGCCGTAAACAACTGGAATTCCTACACGTGGGGCTGACCCGACGTGGGTAAATAACCGAATACTACGCTTACGCTCTAGGTATACACTACTATAGATGGGAGTTTGAAAGCCAGTTGTGGATCAGGGGCCGCGATTATTTATCGATATTTTATTTTCATTTTTATCCCCGGTGCGGAGGCTCTACTCTTTCCCCGTTAATTTCGTATAAAAAATCGAAAATAACATTCGGTTACACGCGCTGTGCCGAAATTTCTCTTTTTTTTCTCCCCTCTTCATTTTATTTGCCTATTCACCGATACGTTGAATTGGGATTTTATTTTTATTCGTTTTTACGCCACGCGCGCGCGCTCGATCTTTTCGCAATTTGAGGATGTGGCTTCTTTTGGTTGTTTTTAGATTCGAAACACTCGGTATTTCACCTCCGGCTACAGAAATTCATCATTCTACGGGAAGCGAAAAAAAAATTCCCACCATTATCGCTACGTTCGACGAAAAATAGTTGGTAAAATTGTTTCGAATTGTTCCCGGAATTATTATTCGAAACTCTACACGCTGCGGAGGATTCGACGAGTGAACTTATGCGTACAACACATTCGTGGCGGCGAGTGACGGATTCGATAATTTTTCGAATAAAAAAGTGAAAAGGAAAAAAAGGAGCGACGGCGCCGGCGTCTATCGTATCACGGTACATAAATACCCATGAGATCCTAGGAGCGCGTACACCTACGAGGTGTAACGTACGAACACGTGGCGACGAGGAAGCCCCACTTTTTTTCTACACCGTTGACTCAAGGCTGTCGTTAATTAGCTATGCGACTGTAAAATCGCCTATACCTGCGCCGTCGTCGTCGTCGCGTACGTTCGCATTTATCGCGCACAGGTACGCGTGCGTACCTGTCGTATTATCGTAGCGCGGTCCCCGCGGTCGAATCGGCGAACCGGTGTTTCTCCTCGCACATATACCTCTATGCGGAAACTTTCGAAACGCACGCGGTCGTATCGCCATCGCCATCGCCATCGCCATCGCCATCGCCGTATCGCGGATCGTCGAATCGACGATTATTCCGGTGTAACGGGTTTGTCGACGCGATCAATTGAATATCTTCAATTCTACCGACGCGGGAAGCCGAACTTATCCGTTTAGAATCTCGCCATGAATTTTATAACCGTGTCAAGGGTACCCACCGTATATTCGTAATACCCACGACCGAATAAGGGCCAGAAAACATCGATGAATTCCAGATCACTGCGGTGCCGATCCGCGGAGTCCGTCGAAGCCGCTCGTCGTACCGCCGCCTACACCGATATGCAGCGTTCGTTATTAAATAATGAGGAGAGAAAAAAAAAAAACAAAAAAAAAAAAAACGACCATCTAAAAATACGTCTAGACGTATTTTCGCGGCCGAGTAGAGCGTAGAGAGGAGAAGGACGAAGAGTAAAAACTGAAACGAAACAAAGATGTAGCGCGAAGAGCGGCGGGATGACGAAAACTCGCCGTCCACGGATTGCATCGCGTCGTTGCGCTACACACGTGCATTACACTCGCTACGTTACGTTGACGTTTTTTCGTAAACAATTTAAATTATCATTTCGCCCAGACGACCCCTACGAGATCTATTCCGAAATGTGCGCGTGCACGTCGGACGGATGACGCGATCAAATCGCAGGCTAGATAGCCCGAGCACACGGAGGGAAACGTACGCGCGTGCGATATATCTATGGCGTAATATCGGCGATGACGCGATATCAATTGGACGCGCGTGCCCAATAACAATTTCTCCTATTTTCTCGTCTCTTCTCCGGATATCGGTCGATCGGACCAGTATCGAGTATCGGCTACCACCGCGTGTGTCTGAGTGACGAGAAAAATGAGAGTACGGAGTGGACGGAGAGGACGAAGGGGAGAGGAAAAATCGTAACGATAAGTATGAAAAAAAGGGGTCACGGGGCACGGGTGTACGTAGAGCTATCATTTTCTCATTGTTAACGCGAGGGCACCCGACGCACACGCGGACGGATGAATTACGATGCACGCGCTTTGTGGCGATCGTAACGGTGTACGTGCGCAACGACCACGTCCGCGCGTACCCGGTGCTCCACGCGTGTATATCAATTGTAACACGTGCGATAGGCGATAGCGCGAGTGGGCGCTTGCAAAAATAAATACATACCCTCTTCCGCGCCGTCGAAAGTATGCCGAGCGAAACGGTCGTCGGATGACGCGATCCGTCTCCTCGTTGCAGCCGACCACTTTTCATTTCCACCGACCGCGCTTTTCCTCCCGACGATTGGAAGGAACGGAAAACGAAGGAATCCCTCGAATTCACGGTGGAGGACGCACGCCGCGTCGCATCCCGATCGGTGAACTCTTGCAACGTTCCGTCGTTCGCTTTGCACTTTTGTTGCTGCAAAGTTACCAAGGCCTTTCACGATAGTTCAACAACCTTTTGCTACAACTATACGCAGCAGCCCGTGCCCACATCTGTACGCCTATCTACACGCGTACGGTACGTAGGTAGGTTGCCTTACCGAGTCATTTCATACCGTAGATACACGCGACACGATGCGATCGGCGGCTCGAGCGGTCGTGGACCCGGTTCGCTCGACGACGCCTCTATACCACCTATACCTATGTATGCACACGTAGAACTAGGCGCGAGTGGTGTAATCTACTCCGTGCGCTTCTGTCCTCCCGTAAATGTCGTCGTCGTCGTCGTCGTCGTCGTCGTGCAGGAATGCGTCTCTTTGCAGAATCATAGGCAAAGGTGCGGAAACGCGGAGCTGTGCGGTAACCGATCGTCAAATCTGTATGTACGCGAAACGCCGCCGCAGAGATCGGCCGTTGATTCGGCGCTTTTCTTTCGGTGGATTTCAGCGGCTCGGACTCGACGTCCTTGCATTATTATTAGCGAAACTGGTCGCGGAGCGACTGCATTCGCCGATGCCGAATCGACGTTTCCATTGTACCGCACGGTCGGAGCTGGGGATCCCGTCGAATACGAGGCGTCGGATATTGCGTAATCCGGTTTCTTTCGAAGCGTCGATTCGCAAACACCGAACGTCGAAGAATACCGGAGGAATCGATTATTGGCTTCACCTCGTTTTCGGGCGTCGCGTCATCGTCGATCGCGTTTTCCGCGAAGGCGCGGCTGACAATCTTCGATAACGCCGACGATTCCGGGACAAAGGTTCGCAGCAGTTGCAGGGTTGCGCTGCGGGTTCTTTGCATAATGCAGTATCCTCGTTATACCCGTACAAACTCCAGCGGGTGTTTTCTTCCGCTGAAATAGGCGAGGATTACCGTAACAAAGCTCCGGAGATCGCAGACATCTCTTTCGATCTGGAGTGCATCTAAAATACTAAAAAGGTCCGCGCGTTGTACAGAAATTCATGAAAGCGCATAAGAAACGGCGATGTAATCCTATAGGAGGAGAGGACGACGAGAGCGGGAAAACGAATAGCGTTTCAGCGATTCGATTCGCGATGACCGTGCAGGGGAGAAAATTCCTTCGTCGGGGTTTAACGTCCTCCTGGGCAGCGGCGCGCGTATCGTCGTCGTCGTCGTCGTCGTCGTCGTCGTCGATGTGTAAAATCCATGTTTTTTGTCGATTCCGCACGCGTCGTTAAATCGCCGCACGTGGCGGGCCTGTCCAAGGTAAACAGATAAGGCGTTAGAGTCGTTTAAAGGTGAGCCGAATCGCCCGTAAATTTCAATTCGCACGAGCAACGCCGGAGTCACGAGCCACCTAATAGCCGCCCCGCCGTATCGCGCGCCCGACCTGCGCTCCTATCCTCGTCTCGAATAGCCCGTGGGCAAGCGCCCACCTACAAGGTGGCCCGAACCGAGAAGATCGATTTAAAAATCCCACTCACTTTCACGCCGAATCGAAAAATAAAAAGTCCCCCGCGTCAGACATTCCCCTGCGGTTTCGAAACGAGCGTGGAAATTTTATTTCACCGATCCCGCTTCGTCGCTCGACGGCATATCGGCACGATCGGCTCGACGCGGTCGAGGCGACGGATAATTTTCAGCCCGTTTTCCCCGGGAGGTAGTCACCGCGTCGCGGTCCTCGTTCCCTCGTTTCTACGTATCGATTAATTAGCGATGCCACCGCAGCGTCACGGGACATTATCGCGAGTGTAGTTTGATTAACGCGTACGCGTGTGCGTCGCGTCGCGACGGGACGGGAGTAGACGACGTGGTACGGACGTACTATGGTCAACGGCGCCTTGACTTACACGGATGTCCTCAATTTGTTTCTTCACTTTTTTTCGAACCGATCCGCGCACGTGGCGTTCGCCGTACGTCACGCACGAATCGTTTACGTATTACACACCAGCGGAGCTGTGGAAGAGATTGAAGAATTTGTTCCCGTCGCTCATATTATGCCGTATTCTCTCCGTGTACACGCGTGTCTTGACCTTATAACACGCGATACCGCGTGTTAATTCCTTTATTGTTCGCACCGTTGCGATTACATTTTTTCGAAGATGATACCGAGTGGGAAATTTTACTTCCATGCGGGCGGGTGGATTCTAACGTTGCTACGACACCGACGTCGCGTAGCCACGTGCCTGACCAGGAGATTGTTCGTTCGAATTTCACACATCGCTTGATAATTGTACGAATATTCATTCGGGCCCTACGCGATGATACGGACTCGCGATAATCGAGAGTAGTCTCGATATCGTACTACTGTTAAGAACGCGGTACCGCGAACGTGTACGTGTAACGTACGCCGCGTCGAGAACGCGTGGTACACGCGCGCGCGTCTCGTTCCGCATCCTTGAACTATTTACTCGAGATCGCGATACGTCGAAGACGGAGAACAAGAAGAGGATCTGAAGATACGAGAAGAAGGAGGAGACTCCGCCGATCTCGATTGAAACCCCGTGCATATCCTCGGAGGCTACCGCGGGGCGTGCGATGATCGCTGAACGATGAACGGGGACGCGCGTCCCGTTGCCGAGCGGGATAACGTGGTTCCTCTAACTTTTTCCATCCGCTCATTATTCGACTTTTTCACCTCGTCGTCTCATCGTCGGTCCCGCGAAGACCGGAGAAAACGAACGATTCGACGCAATTGTCGGTACACCTGTACGTGTACGTTTGTCAACGTCTTCGCGGTGACAATCGACCGGCAATTACACGCGGGTACACCGTCGATTGATCCCTCCATCGAGGATTCGACTTGTTGATTTCTCGAAAGAGTATTTTTCCGAGGACGTCGGGATCCCGCGGATGTCGGGGGGTAACGAAAGGCGACGCGACGCGACGCGATCGTCGTAGAAACGATCGGAAGGGGATCGACGTTACGCGGCGGTATTCCCCCCGGTGTGTGTTCGAGGTGCCGTTCGTCGTCAGGTGCGCGTTGAGTAAGCCTGTCGGGGTGGGAGAAATAAAATTATACTCGAATTCCCTACGTACGTGAGGCACGAGGTAAAATATTTCTACTACACCTGCGTGGAGATAATTTGACCCCCGGGGTTATTAAGATAATGCGATATTTACGATCTGTCTACCGGCCGTAAAGCCGCGCGGCGTCACGTTTGCGAAACTCGATTACAAGGATCCTGTACTACTTGTACCTACTTATTTATATTCCTTATGATTTAGATCGCTCGATCGAACCAGGAAATTGGTCGGTTCCCCGTGCCAATTTGAATTTCGGTGGAGGTGAGTTATTGCTCCGAGAACGGTCGCGCTCCGCTTTCGAGAAAAATAGACGAACGGCGAGGCGAGGGAATTCGAGAAGAACGGATGAACGGAAAGGAGGAATAATCGAGGGTCGTCGACGATTCCTCCTCACCGTTGCCCGGTACCCTCGCCTCCGATATTATTGCAGACGAAGGAGTCTGTCTCGCAAGACTGACCTAAATTTCCCCTCTTCTTTTGTCGAGTGCGCGGACTGCACCTCGGATGTTCGACCCGACCCGGAATACGGCGTCCTTGCGCGCCTCGAACGATTCGCCGTGCAGTTCGGTTAATTCCATTCGCAGGGGCGTCGGAAGCGTCGCGACGTCGCTCGCTCCGTTTACGCTTACGGTCGAATGAATTTCGGCGACACGGAGAGACCGCGCGAGTCAATGGGAACACGTGTCCGATCGTACGCCTCGTCTCTCGAGGACCGTCGGGTCAAGGTCACCGGGCCACCGGACCGTCTCTCGCACCGTTTCCTCGTACCCCTGCCGTCTCGGTGACGTCGCGCGTCGCCCCATCTCCCTCGATCGTCGCGGCCGTGATAACTTTTACTCGGTAACGTACGCCCCGTCCGCAGCCCCGACGCCCGGAGTACGACGCGTCGCAAGGGATTACGCCGATCGAAGATCCGAATCGGACCACCCCCCCCAGGGCAGAGACGTCGCCACGAGACGACGTACGCGTACGCTGGTCCCGATCATGCGAATCGTCTTTGCGCCTTCGCGCTTCCGCTATTTCCGATAGAATCGTCGACACGCGTATAGCAGATACGTACCCCGGGTACACCTACACCGAGAACTCCGCGGATCGTGGATTAACTTTCAGATGGCTCTCGGTTAGCTCGCTCCGCTGTACGGCGGCGGTCGCGGCGATAAGTTTGCGTTTATATTTACAGGTATTACGTAACATCGGTATTACTGATCCTCAGCTGCAAGCTCCGCTCGAGTCGAACTCGACCGACGACGAGTGCAGCGGTCATTAGCTGTTTTTTCTTCAACTTTAATCGCTACGGGAGTCAGGTATAGACATCGAAACGATTACGGTGTCCAGTTCCGCAATTTAACGCAATTAACGCGATCGGACCGTCGCTACGATCCTACCCGGTATAATCGCGCTACGGAATCATCATCGCCATCGCCATCGGCATCGTCATCGTCGTCGTCGTCGCCGTCGTCGTCGTCGTCGTCGTCATCGCGAATCCCTGAGAACGAGATCTCGAAAAACTAAATAGCGTAGCGAGTGTGAGCCAGGGTCGGTCTCTCCGCGGCTGCTGCCGCTGCACGCGAGTAAAATTCTCATCCACACGTACGCGGGACGTGTACGAGTAGAGACATGTACGACTGTATACGAGTATTTATGTGGGTGTATGCGTGTAATATATGTATGTATAATACATGGTTCTATTGGTGGTGGAAGTAGCGGTTGCCGTCCTCAGCTGGTGGTGGTATATAAGGGAGAGTCTTCGGCACCGAGTGACCACTCCTTCGCTTCATGCGACCACGACGTTCTTCAATGACAGAAAAGAGACGCGCGTGAAACGAGTGACACGAAATATTCTATATATCTGGATATATATATATATATATATATATACACATACATATATCCACACGGAGACAGAGGACAGATACACACGGATCGGTATCATTAAAAATATGCGTACACCGTATCGAACGACGCACACGCATTTATCGAGACAACGTTATTCTCATTCTCTTCATTCGCACGCATCGTTCGTCGCTTCGAATTGTCAAAGTTCCAATTACGAAAATATCGAATTGTAGTTGCACGGTTCTCCCCTCGAAAAGTACCGTCCACCTCGTATGCGATCGTAGCGAATCTTCGGAGATTCACCGATAAACCCGACAAATTTAAAAAGAAGAAAACGTAAAAAAAATAATAAATCACACCGAGAACTGTTTCGCTGGAACAATTTAAAACAACATGAACAAAATAAAAGATAGAAAGTTAAAAATAAACCGATGTACGGTATGAATTAATCGTGTTAATTTGATTTATTACGTTACACGCACGCAAACACCGGCTCTCGGCATACGGACGAATTGTTTTCGGCCAACTTTTATATTTTTATACCCGTTTCGTGATTTTATCCTCATTTAGTTTTTATTCATTTTATCTCCTTGGTTTTATTTTAAATTATTTATAACACCTCGACCGACCGGTCGCTACCGGTTCACCGATGAAATTATTACTCTTTTTCCACTCATACACGCGTTACATGTGTATAGAAACTAAATCTTGTCAAAATATTTAATGCCGCACGTGTAGCCGATATCAACGCGTCGGTGACATCGCGAGTGCCGCCGCTGCTTCTACCGCGGCGACAGATAAGTGAAAAAGCGTAAGCGATTGTCATCTAATTTCAAGTGTAAGTTATCAACTTTGATGGAAAATAATAATTAATGAACAAACGGTCGACTGGAAGTGAGCGATATTTCCACCTGCCGGGGGGGTCTTCTGTACCTTGGCGTCGTCGATTCGCGCGTCCCACGGTCTTTAATCCGAGTCATCTTCTCCGTGGAGTTGCCGCCGATGCGAAGTCGTTGAAGTTGGACCGATGCTCCGGCTGCGAAACTCGCCGATATAATAACGACGGCAGAAGCAGCGATCGCCGTACGTACGAAATACGTAAAAAAAATAGAGAACGGGTGAATTGCGAACACAAGTGTGAGATCTCGACGAAATTCGAGCGAATTGTTTGAAACTAGGATCGAAAAAAAAGTGCAAGCGAAAAGTCATCGGAGCCGTCGTCACTTGGCCAAGATGTTGGTAGCTGCGGATCTGGTGGGAGGCGGGATCTCGTCGGTGACACTTTTTCTCAGCTTCGGAGTCCTCGTTGTATTTCTACTGACGTTAGTTCGGAGAGGAAGGTTCGTCTATGCGCTACGCAAAATTCCCGCTCCTCCGGCTGCCCCATTGATTGGAAACGCTTTACAACTGAACTGTGCACAAGAAGGTAAGAGTTCCCATGAAAAATTCCATCTCTTACGTACGATTGTTCTCCTCATTGACGTAGTCGTCGTCATCCGAAGAATTTCCGTCGTTGACGAACGGGGGGGGGAAAGGGTCGAAATCGGAATCATCCCTCGCCGAAAAGCGCAGGATTTTCTTCGCACAGTCTCGTTTCTTTCTCTATTTTTCTGCTGCACTTTCTTAAACGAATCGAATCATGCGCGACCAAGGGCTAACAAGTCGATCGACGTAAAGACAGTTTTTCCATTGGACGTCGATCGAATTTCGGACAGCCTGGAAATTTCGGAAATTTTCGCCTCCGTCCGAGTCCTGTAACGGTCGAACGCGAAAAGGCGATGTTCCGGCAGCACGTGGCTGTTTGCCGCGTAATTATTTGCTGTCAATAATCGTGGCGAAGAGCAGCGACGAGCGTTTTTTCAAATACACGAACATCTTCTTCCAAATCAGACGTCCCGTTCAACGATTGAGAAGAAAACGAGAAACATTCGATCGCGTTCAGCTCACAGTTTCAGTTCGTCTATCTTCGGAAACGTATCGTTCGTATCTCGTTTGTTGTACGTCTGCAGCTGAAGTTCTTTGGAATCTGCCGTTCGCGATACCCCCCACCGAATCGGGCTCATTTCGACTCGGAGATTTCAATAATAAATGAGCAATACTTGGCACGCGGCAAAATCAACGAGAATTTAATAATCCATTGCCCAAGATATTTATAAATTATAATGAAAATAGGGCAGGACATTCGCGACGAATTAATTATCTTCCACGTATCGCTCGTGTATTATAATAATTATTACGAAACTGATATTTTGACAAAAAATAGTCGTGTACGTGTGGTCGGTCGAAATTCGTATTCAGATACGAATGGTCTCTACGTATGGTATAACGCGTGCTGAGATTAATTATCGAAATGCAAATACGAGTCATCGATGTGCATGCGGAGAGTGAGAGACGATACGCCTGTCGGAGTGTGCGTGCATTAACACGTGAATTGTAATGGATAATTATTATGCAACGACCCTCACCACCGCGCACCTATCGCACATCCTACACTCCGCTCGTTGTATGTCGTATGTATATCAATTTCAGATTAACGCACATTCATACATTTGTAATCCCTCGAGTCGTGCAGCTATATACAATGCGTCACGAGTTTAATAATTGAACGAATTGCGATTAGATCAACCATACATACGAATATGTTATAATCTGTCTGTGCAGGACGTTGAACGGATCATTCCTTATCTGCGCTCTTGAATTATTTCGTACGCCAACTTGGAAATTTTGGATTCAGTGAACCCGGCCGATTGATGTAACGAAATAGCGCGATTACCTCGTCTCCATGTAGATTGTAACAGCAAAAACAAATCCGCGGGATTCCCTCGCACCTTTCCAACGAAATCGCACTCGTCCACGATACACGAGGATGTGGAAAGTGGGACTCGCGCGGATATACCTATATATCGCCGATTTGCAGCATCTACCGATCGTAACAGATATATATGTACACGGATCGCCTCGCGGTATTAACTTTGGACTCGGCGCAGACCACCTTATCACCCTGTGACCCAAATGCAACAACAGGTTGAATTAATTCAGGACAATTTATCGCCGATAGGAATATGTATTTCATCTTTTCATTCGCGAGACTCGGCTGCTCGGCTGTACGTACTTACGTACGTATAGGTACGCCTGCGTGAATTTCTATTCGTATGCGTACGTATGTACGGCAGAGCCACGTGCAACTGTATTATTTTCTCATCGGGACACGCGAGGAGACATGCAACGGCGGTCGGTTTTTTTTATGGCGTTGCACGTACGTTTTCGTATTACGTAATTTCTGAGCTCGATCTTATTGCACAACCCGAATTATTATGCGATCCGATATCTGGAATCCATCCAACGTTGTATACGCGTTGAAATCACCGCAGACGTCGGTGCAGAAATCGTCTCGAGATTAATAATATCGCTGATCTGATTTTTGCCACTTTTTCGTCGAGCGCTCGTTGCATCCGCAGACCTCGGGGCTGCGCGAATTAAAAAAAACTGCGTTAATCGAACCACTCCTTCCTCCATATCGCACGTACTTACCTATACTCGAACCGGTGCTCTCAATTCCACGTCGCCTTCACCGCCAGACAAAATAAGAGACAGGCAATCACGAGCGTTTTGTCGTTGACACTAATTGACTTAATGAAATGTTCGCCAGTGTTACAGATGATTCGCATCTGCGAGCCCTGCACGCTGCCGCGCGATCCCTACGCCGCCATATTTATTCTCCCTGCGTACGATCGGTGGACCTTAGCCTCGGTAAAATTTTGTATTCGCGGATGCTGAAGAGCAAAAATTCACGAGCATCGAACGTATCCTGCGATCCGTTTCGGGTATACGCGAGGAGATTAGTTGGAACGCAGTAGCGGTGATTCTTTTGGCGATATAATTATTATCTTTGTTCGAAACGCAGCGCGTGGCGGGCGTCCTTCGGTTGCAGCGACCCTGGCAGCCTGCAAAAATCGTGCATAGCCTCTCGCCGAGGACATCGACTCCGGTCGTCTGTAAAAAGCACCAAGAATATTTTCACGCCTTTCCTTCGAAGCGGTAGGTCGGCAGCCCCGTAGTGGATTAACAGAGATCGATCGACGGTTTCGCTTCGATTCTACGCTGCGCTTGAATCCTGGAAGTTTCATTTTGCTTTTGCCCATTTCTGCTTCTCTCGTCGTCGTCGTTGCTTCTCCACGTTGTCACTGCAGTCGTTGGTCTTGCAGCCGATTTGAAAATCCTTTGAGAATGAGAAAATGAAACGTCACCCTCGTCCCTTGATCCTCGAATATCTGACCATGAGGTAATCCTGCCGCGGAACGGTCCCCTGTACCTGCGGTGCTCCTATAGAACGTGGGCATCAAGGACGCCTCGATCGGCTTCAAGGCAAGCTTCTGATCGCAAGATACCCACGAAGCCTATACCTTCCTTGATTTCGCATACTTACGATACGCGGTACTCGCGACTCATCTGCTTCTTATATTTTTATCGCAGATTTCTTTTACAAGCTGTTGGGATGGAGCAAGAAATATGGGGATATTTTTCTACTCTGGGTCGGGATGCGCCCATTCATTTGGCTCTACCGGGTCGAATCGGTTCAGCCAATTTTGAGCAGCAATCTCCACATCGACAAAAGTCTCGAGTATCAATACCTGGGACACTGGCTGGGGACCGGCCTCGTCACCAGCTCTGGTAAGAACACCTCTCCAATTCATTTATCGTCATTATTTTCCTATCGTTCGTCGAGCATTTTTACTAACGTCCGGGTAATCCGGTAATTCCGTATACATAGTCGACGGTATTGACCAAACAATAAAATGTAAGGGTCTTCGTCGATGTTACTTGTACTGTACCTGTACGTTGGGAGAGCGTCACGTTGCGATAATTATTCTCGGTTAGTGCTCAAAAAATAATGAGATGCTAAGAACGTGAGCTAATACGATTTGTGTGCGTATGGTGAATCTGTAATATTACCGAGAGATCAACGAACGACCGGTGCGGCATGAACGAGCAACAAATACCAAATTAAAAAAATACAACACATTCAAAAAATGGAATAACGTTGCTCGACGGCGGATAAACTCGATTGTTTCTTCTTTTTCATTTTTATTCGTTCTGTTTTTTTCTTACAGAAGGCCGATTTCATCTAGATATAGATATACCTGAAAGAATTCGAGGTACCGCTAATTCGCGTCCTTGAAAAACAGTTGTACAATTTGTTCGTTATTTTAGCGCCTAGGTATTCCATCTCCGTCTCCGTGTCCATGTATATATATATTTTTTTTTTTTTCTACAAACGTTATTTTGTATATATTCTTTTTTTTTTCTTTCGTGCAAAGGAATTTTGACTCGGCGCCAGAAACTATAATATAAATTACGGTATGGAGCGTTACGCACAGGTATAAGTACCCTCGGCGACGTTCTACTTTGTACCGAGAACGGGTGACTTGAATTTTAGCGACGGAGAGAGATGCGAAGAGAAGCGAAGGCGTGATGGTTGGAAAAATGTTGGAAACGTTAAAGTTACCGGAACACACGTAAATAGACTTCTAATTGAATTTACCGAGTGAAACACCGGCTGGCTTACGTTTGAACGCATACCTACATAGCTGATTCACGCCGACTTTGTATGCAATCGCGAAATCGGTTCTGGCTCCGATTCAAATTTTCCCAAGGCTCCAGGAAGCTTATACTCGCCATCTGCACTCGTCTAACTCTTACACGCTCTACAGATGTACTCGGCTGTGCTTTATAATTGCGTAGAAATGCGGAAACAGTGATTTCCGGTATCGCGAGCATGTCTTGCACGAATTTGATGGTGGATAGCGACCGTACCGTAAACTTTCAAAAATTGACTCACAGGCCCAAAGACTGGTATTTTTGCGCGGAAACCGAGTCATCATGGGTACAAAAGTTCGTCAAACTTTATTTGATTGATCTCGAAATGCACACGTAGTAGGAGTTTCCGTACAGAGAGAAGAAAAAAAAAAAAGAATAAAACCGATAACGACGGTTCGACAAATCTATTCGTGAGATCTGATAGTACAGGTTGGTGATTTCTTGCAGGTGAGAAATGGCACGCACGCAGGAAGCTGTTGACTCCGAGCTTCCACAACGGGGTGATCGAGAAATATCTTGGCAGCTCCATCCGGGAAGCTGCCGTTCTCGTGTCCCGACTTAGGAACGAAATTGGCAAACCGGAATTCGATGTTGTTCCGTACACCAAACTTGCCGCCCTCGACATTATCTGCGGTGAGTTCGACATTCGAAATCCAAAATCACATTCGCATAGTTTTATACAGAGCAGAGACGTTCAGGATTATCATGACATATTGCAGAATCGTTTGAAGATACCAGGTTACATTTGTTATTTGAAACTTAAGAATTTGCCACGCTTCTTGATTCGAGACGTTTTTGCGGGGCGAACATATTTAGCTTTGCGACCGCGACGTTTGGTTGTATTCCGACGAATTCCAGTGAAAGAGAAAACGCTTTGGTCGGACTGAGATGGTTTTATCGATTTCGCCGTAGTTCTACGGGACTTGTTACCACTACCCTTGAGCCTCGAGAGCTTGCGTTCCTTCTCGCAACTCTTCAACACTTTCCCCGAGTAGCCTAATTCCTTCCAAACTCGGGTACTGGGAAATTCCCTGCGAATAAAATTCCCAAATCGAATCGCGATCAGAAAATTAATGCAACGCGAAATTCGCAGTAGCGATGAAACCGTTAACGGCATGTACGAGCAATTGGTTCAGTACCATGTTCGAAGGGAAATCTGTGTGGGCAAGCTTCGCCTGAGGAAACTTTTTTGCTTTCCTCTACCGCGATCAATCGAGTGCTTCGGCCTTGCCAAGTAAGTAATTCTGGAACTGCAGGGTGCGTGAACAGGCGCCCAATTCTTTTTCTGGCGTCGTTGCGATCTCGTTTTCCTTGGGGTCGCGAGTTCCAGGATTCGCCGGGTAGCTTTTCCGGTCGAAATTCAAACGATGAATGCATGCCTCGACAATTCAGCTCTATTCGGATATTTCCTATAGGAAACTTACCAACGGCCCTGAGTGCGCCGGGTGCGATGTAACCAGCAGGTTTCGTAGGCGGATCGTAAGTCATTTTTGGTCTCGACAGTTCGCTAACTCTTTCGCTGAGCCTCAACTTAACTTTTTTCGTCATTGGAAGCGACGCGCCTGACGTTTGACCGATACGTGAAGGATCTGGAATAATTCTTGGCTTCGCGAGTCTGTTAGTTCTCTCGGTGATCTCGTAGAGAAGTGCGGCCCTCTTCACCTGATGCAACGACAAAAACTGGTACAGGCCCAAATTCAAAGGGCACCCCATTCAAAGAATAGATGTTCTCAGCTCACCCCGTTGACGCACGTGGCTAGTTTGCCGTTTGCATCCTGTATCTTTGATTTTGGAACGGCCAATAAACTCGTTCTTTTAACACTTTTACTGAACTTTTTCGGACTATCCTTCAGCTCGCGAGGGAGGGAAGTTGATTTCTAATGTAAAGAACTGAGATAATCGGCTTACGCGTTAACGAGGGATAATCAGTTTATTTTTGTTCGAGCTTTCAAACAATGTTATTATTACATTCGCTACTCACATCCTTTCCAGGCGGTTTCAATTTCCACGGAATTTTCGGTCTGATTGGATTTTTGTAAGAATTTAGTATCGATTCAGCAGACTCTTCGGATTCCCATAGACGGGTCTTCGTCATGAGCATAGCCATAGCGTTCACTTATCTACCGTATATCCTGCGCCGATTGAATTTCTGCCAATTTTTCTCTGTCCCATTTACACCGGAAATCGTTGATTTTTTTTTCGTTTTTGTCAAATTATTATGTAAAACGATTACTGACACTACACGGACATTTTGTTTGTGAAACTATTCATTTTTGTTCTTGATCAAAAAGTGATGTATGAAACCTGAAGGTATCGGTTTATAAAAACTGCAGCGATCGAACAGCTCGGAGTTTAACAAAGGCGGAAAGACCTTTCAACCAATTAATCACTCACCACTTTTACATTTTCTCTTTATCGCAATAATTGAATTCATCGTGTGAGGGAGGATGAGAGACAAGCCTATTTGAGCTAATTTTTTACAGACACCGCTATGGGATATCAAATGAACGCTCAGACAAATTGCAACGACGAGTACGTGCTAGCTGTAGACAAGTAAGTAACTTGTACAGCAAAGTCTTACTTCTTCGTATAATCGTACGTAAGGATGGTAGTTTTCAATGAATTTGAAAACTTTTCAGGATGACATCGATCGTTCAAAAACGATTCATCACCTTTTGGGCGCATCCGGATATCCTTTTCAATAGAACGTCATGGGCAAAGGAACAAGAGGCGGCGTTGAAGATTATCCACGATTTCACGAATAAGGTATAGATCTAGTTGATCCCAGTATGCCTTTTTTCTTGGTTTTTCGTTCGGCTTTGGAAATGGAAAACATGGAAATTTGTTTCGCAGGTGATAGCGGAACGAAAGGCGGGGTCGAAATTGAGACACGATGGAAATTTTAACGAGACACCAAAGAAGCGACAAGCGCTGATCGATCTTCTACTAGAAATGGCCCAGAACGGGGATACGCTTTCGGACAAAGATGTTCGCGATGAAGTAAACACCTTTATGTTCGCTGGTCACGATACGGTCGCCACAAGCGTTTCATGGTTTCTTTACGCGCTTGGAAGGCATCCGGAATATCAGGTACCCACTTCATCGACAAAATGATGGCTTTGTATCATCTTCGATGAAATAACTATTGTCTATCAATGGGAATTTCATCGATTTACTCGACCCACAGATCAAAATACTCGAGGAATACAACAGTGTAGTCGGTTCCGACGAGGTCACGATGGAATCGTTGAAGAAACTCGACTTCCTCGATGCCTGCATGAAGGAATGCTGGCGACTCTATCCCTCGGTTCCATTAATCGCAAGGCAGATATACCAGCCGATCGACATAAGTAAGGTTTCCTTCAGCCGTGCAATTCAGTTATTTCTCATACAGTACGTAGTCCAGATGTTCGAATGGTTGTTCTTTCTTTCAGTGGGTACGGAGATCCCGGCTGGTTCAACGGTCCTCGTGAACACGTATCTTCTTCACAGAGATCCTCGACATTTTCCGAGACCAGAGGAATTTTACCCAGAGCGATTTTTACCCGACAGTCCAAAGCCGCCAACCTTTGCTTTCGTTCCATTTAGCGCTGGGTCTAGAAATTGCATTGGATGGAAATTCGCCCTGATGGAAGTGAAAGTTATCATTCTTGCTGTACTAAGGGCGTTCGATGTCAGAGCAGTCGAGGCTGAGGAACAACTGAGACTTATGGCGGAACTTGTACTATTGAACAAGAACGGAATACGATTGACCGTGACACCCAGAAATTACGATATAAACGTCAGTAATACTGGGCACTCTGCGATATAATATTCTCCAGCGGAGTATAACGTCTAACGTGAAATAATCAGTAGAAAATCGATCGGAGGGTACGTCCGTGAAAGCATGATATACATATGCACGATACTCTGTAAGTTGGCAGAGTATGCTGGATGTTTGATCGTGATCAATGTGATGCGGAAACAAAGAATTTACAATTGATTGAAGCAATGAACGCAGTGAATGTGAAATTATGTATAGAATAATATGATAGATCGGGAAGATCGGAAGCCATATAGAAAAAAAACGCTGCACACTTAATATTAGGATTATACATATTATGCGTGTAAGTAAAGTATAATTAGGTGATCATAACTATAAGCATTTGTACCTTTAAATATCGAGTAATCATATACATATTCCATTTCGTTTTATTTATCAATGGTCTTAGAACGGACTTTGCGCACGATCTGATAAGTTATTTTATTGGTATTTCCTGATACGTTTTTGAAGATGATTCAAGTAAAAAAGTCATCAAATAAACACGTTATTCACAATTCCGGATTCTTGGATCCGAGAAATCATCCGTAACTGAACACTAAATCAGAATTAACCCATCCCAGAATAAAGAAGGATTTAACAATCGGCTTTTCCCGTAATCCTCTAGGATATTTTCCTAGTAGAAAAACAGATTGTACATTACCGTACTGTTACGGCCAACAGCCTGTATACCCACAGTCAAATAGAGTTACTGAAATTTCTGAGCTACAAATTCATCAGAAACTGGAAATAAAACGTTCAATTCAATATTAAAAATCTTGCGGAGGTCTCCATACCCTATGGGGTCGCAAATTGGAGACCTTCAAATTCTAGGGCTGCACTTCGGAATTACGACGAAATTTACTCCGTCGAAGCAATAATATGAAGGGGTGCCGAATATCCATCGGATCAGCTCAGCTACTGTTCCACCCACTGGGAGTACTCCCATAAAGTTTATAACAAAGTAGCTCCAAATGTTGATCGGCGTTTCGAATCAATTTAGATTGCATATAATTAGGCGCAAACAAGGATACAAATAAATAATTGCATCAAAAACCAGTAGAACGGCGACATCAAATTAGAAAAAGATTTTCTTTCTGAAATTAGATGTTGGCTTTCCATCAAAGGCTATGGTGTCGGATATTATCTTTTCTGCGAGTTTGCTATTTTCAGGGTCTTGAAACTGAATCTGACAAACCAATAATACAACACATTTTTATTCAGTCACAAATTATCAGTTAATATTTTTAACGTCATCATGAACCATGATACACCTTTTGACATTTTCTAAATTTCTCTAGTTTGATTTTTTTTTATCTTACGCAATTACATAAGCAATTAATTCCGCTCAAAAAATGAGTCACACTAAGAGCGAAAATTCCAGTGGCAGTATAGAACAATTCCTTTTCAAGTAATGAATAATGGATGAGAGCCATAGATACCGAGGCGATTGACGATGATGTTTGTCATTCTGTTAAATAGATTTTTTTTGTGTTCATAGCGCTACTATCGAGTACAAATGTAAATATGGGATTATACGAGGTTGAACAATTTTCCAGCACCCGATCAAGCCGATTTGAACAAATCGTTGATCAATCCGGCCAATATAAACATTCATAATGTTCATAACAGCTTTCACATAGCAGTAATTAACTCCTAGATGATAATTCTAGCCACAGCGATTAACAACAGTGAATACTCAAAAGAATGTAAACAAAGAAATTCTGTGTGAACTACACATCATAACTTTACGTCTTAAGATAACAGAGCACTTCAGCTTGGATGTTAAGCCTCGCTTGTTCTTCAAACTTTTCCCGAAACTCTTTGGTAGCAAATATGTTTGGTATTTGTAAGAAATTCTGTAATACCTGGAGCAATATGGGATGAAATAGAATAGAATCAAAGTAACTGTACTATACCAAAAATAAAATATCAACATACCTTGAGTCTCAATGCTGTATACATAGGTGGACTAAGAAAAGAATATTCGCCTCGAACACGCTCGGTATATTCTGTATATTTGTCAAGCTCTGCGCCTAACACAGCCATGTCCAAGTCAAGAAGATAATGCGCATCTTCTCCTCCGAAGGCCCCCCCAACCTTGTGGGCATCTGTGCTATGAGTAGCAGCAGCTTTCAACAAGGCACAGACTTCTTTGCGTAATTTGTCGTCCTTTTTAATATAACAAATGAGGATAAGTTTGAGCCATGCACCCTGGTTAGAGCAATAATACCAGTGTTCAAAATAATACAACTCACCATAGGTATTTCTGCTTCGTCTGCAAAGGTGTTGAAGTGCTGCATATTTTTGTCATCGCAGTCTAGTGCCTTTGGGTCATACTCAAAACTATTGAATGGAAATGAAACATACATAAAAGAGAAAAATTAGATCAATTAAAATGAGTAATCCAGTGTTACCAGGCTTACAAAAAAAGGGTTACCAGAAGTTTTCTTACTTTTGAAAGAGCAGCGCTATCAACACAGCTCTTGGATTAGTTAGATTATCCTTTATGTCATAGTAATGAAGTAATTTTTCTTGGAGATAATCTAGATTATGGTATGTGCGTTTATCTTCGGAATATGCATCCTGTACTTTTATTAACCAGGAGTCACAGACATCAGCGTTCAGCCCTTCTGTGGCCAATTTCCAGCTTTCTTCAATTGAAACCATCTTTACTTATACAGCAATGCTTGATTCCGGGTATATGAAATACAAGTTCACTTCAAAGCACAGTGTAGCGTACATAAGTTCGATTTTGCAGATCCTTAAAAAGTCTTACTCATAAAACGTGACGGTATCATACGCTACGGTCTGTGGGCGTTAGTTTTATAGCGTGAATAAAAAGTAACTTTGAGCGTTTATTTGACGAATAATAATTATCATTAACTACAGAAAAGATGACAAAGTATGCACTGGTCCATAAAAATATATGATTCGTTAATATTCAACCGCTTTAGTATACAATTAAATCCCACTACTAGCCACTCACAGCCTCTGCTACCATACTATTGATCGCGGGTTGGTAGCCATATTTGAGTTACCTATTAATTTTCGCGCCGGACAGTCAACACCTCACAAATCGAAAATTGCCTCACCATGTGGATCAGGCTAAATTTGAGCATATCTATATCGAAAGTTCCATTTAAAAATGATTGATAGTCATTCGGATTGAAATTATTCTTAAATAGGTATATTACAATGCACACAACAGCACAAGTTCAATAAAAAATTTTCTTATTACAAGTTTTCTATACAGCCACTGCAATGATTACAATATTTATAAGTGCATGGCAAAGTTTAATTGATACTAAAGTTTTACGGAACTTGAAATAACCTAATAATTAAATCATTTATATTTAGCAGAATGAACAAATTCAAAGAAACGTTGTCAATACGGTACAGAGGTCGATCGATCTGTACTTTTCAGAGTGATGCAAGTTAATAATTGTCATTCAGCCTCATCTATGTTCATTTGTGTGAGAAATGCCATGTAAAGCAAAGCTTTTTCTTGGAAATACCATAGAACTCGATCCAGTGTGTCGATATTTTTGCATTTAATCTGAAATCAAGTCATTATATTCCACTAATTCTGCAGTGACATTAGGTTCTGCATGGATAAAAGTATTTGCCAACCTTGTTTGCTTTGATCGTCAAACTCGGTAAACTGATTTTACTCAGCAAGCAGTAGCCCAATTCAAGGTCCATATTATTGAGTAATTGAAGTCTAATGAATTGATTGAATTTTTCAATTTGTTCCAAGTACACTCTGCTTTCAATCTGCTCCCTAGGATTCGTGAGACTTTGTTGCGTAGGACAGATTCTATAATCAAATTTGATAGAAGTTATGATTCAGACGTGCTGCGTACATGTGAACGATAAATCGGTTGATTTTAAAAAGTGATACATACTTGAACCACAAGGCGATCATGCATGAAATTGGAAACTGAACAAGTATTAGGTCAGAAGTTGGTAATCCAGGAATGCGGTATTCCAAAGTCAATGCATCGGCAGAAGTTACTTGTTTTTTTTTTCGCTGGACAGATAGATCGGATGGATTAGATGAATTAAGAATAACAGCGGTTAACCACATGAGGTCTTCTTGACTAGCAGGCATGGCTGTGATGACGCAGTCAAACATCTGACACAAAATTACATGTATTGCTTGTGTGACAGTCTGCCCACCTCGGGTTAATACAATTGGTAATTTTAAATTTTCTTGCTCCGAGTCAAGTTCTGAACCCCAGGACAAAAATATCCCTGTATATATGCAATTTTCTTTTTCGGAATCATCTTTGTTTGAATAGACTAGTACCTGAAAAATAGTTATAACGTCACTTGATTATTTCATGAAGAACCAATTTTTATTAGCACAAAACTACACTGACATACCTTAATAGCTGGTTGGTGAGAGCGTGATCGGACTAGGTCTTTTAGAATTAAAAATTCTGCGTCATATGAAACATCTTCTTTACATAACGAAGTTGCCACATTTTCTCGTAGTCGTTTAGCATACTGTTTTAATTTTACTTCCTCGTTCCATTTCATACCATACAAAGGGGATGCTGCCCAAACATCCCATGTTTTTGTAATTAAATCTGTAAATTGTAATAAAAAATAAATGTAAATTCAAGATTAAGATGCAACTATAAGTTTAGTAATTTTATCTATACGCTACCATCTAAGGCTTCGTCCAGATTATCATCGGCATCATCTGAGTCATTCTCTGCAGCCCTTGGAGATTGTCGGGATTGTATTTCAAAATATGTTCTATGCGGATTATGGCCAGGGGTGTGAGTATTGAACAATGTTGAATAGGTTTTGATTAGCCCACTCGCAGAGGTGCTTGCCATTGTGCAGATACGCAAACTTGGCCAACTGAAGATAAATCTATGATGGTTAATATTCAAGTGACTATTCCATTTCGTGCGTGCAAGTAATAAATTTGATCCCCTGACAAAGCGCTGTCACAACATATCGTCACAGAAACTTTGCACACACGACGATCCAGTTTCGAAACCTGTTGCAAATAAACTTTACTAACATTAACCGTTTAACATAAATTTATGATGCTAAGAAATCTTCAAGTTTAAACAACGCTCCGTTGTACCGTAGTACATGAATTATCTGTTTCGGAACAGAGGTTAACTGTAGAGGTAAACACATCCCAATATCCCGACGATCCAGAGCATAACGAGTGAGATGATAGATTCTCTCTTTCTACGTCAGGGGCTAGCAGGATGTTCCGTAAATGAACTGTAAATAGAAATAGTTTCGCTACATAAATGTTATCCTTGGATATAGCTACAATTATATTTCAGTCTCTAGTCTTCATGGTAGAATTATTATCTCAATTATCTTCAGAAGGATCCAGGGATCTAGGTTTTTTCAATAAGTAACAAAACCAGTTTGTAGTAATTACGAATGGCCTAGTTAAACTTTATTACACACCTATTTGATGTAATATACTATCCATGATTTAATGAACCAACCATCATTTCGGAATTTTTTTCTAATTTTTTCTGATTTTTTCTAAATTTTTCCGATCTTGAAAAAGATTTTTCACTTGTGCCGGCCCTGGGTGGGTGTGGGCCCCTGAAATTAATTGTACGGCACTATTTTTAGGTCCCGCCCCTTTTATCTAAGCTCCGCCCACCGCGAGTACAGCTAGCGCCATGTGGCGGATTTTCGGTGAACTAATCCCCAGAAAAACGCGAAAGTTTTGACCCTTCTTCAAGCAATACCGGGAAAGTATTGACCTCATTTTGTCCGAGCTCCGCCCACCGCGAGTACAGCTAGCGCCATGTGGCGGATTTTTGGTGAACTAACCTCCGGGAAAACGTGAAAGTTTTGACCCTTCTTCAAGCAAAGCCGGAAAAGTATTGACCCCTTTTCTGATCGGAAAACGTGAAAGTCTTGACCCTTCTCCAAGCACAGTTGGAATAGTATTGACCCGCCTGAAATTATTGAGGCCTGGAGTGGTCAATACTTTTCCGACTTTGCTTGAAGAAGGGTCAAAACTTTCGCATTTTTCTGGGGGTTAGTTCACCAAAAATCCGCCACATGGCGCTAGCTGTACTCGCGGTGGGCGGAGCTCAGAGAAAATGAGGTCAATACTTTCCCGTATTGCTTGAAGAAGGGTCAAAACTTTCACGTTTTCCCGGAGGTTAGTTCACCAAAAATCCGCCACATGGCGCTAGCTGTACTCGCGGTGGGCGGAGCCTAAAAATAGTGCCGTACAATTAATTTCAGGGGCCCGCACCCACCCAGGGCCGGCACAAGTGAAAAATATTTTTTAAAATCGGAAAAAATTGGAAAAAATCTGAAAAAACTTGGGAATAAATCTGGGAAGGTGTGACTTCAATTGCATATAATTAGTCACCTCCAGAGCCTTTGAGAGATGTGCCAATTAAAAAATCAATAAAAAATCGTAAAACAATGGGAAAAAAGAAAAAATTACGTTAAGGTCGAAGTCGGTGATTCTTTGTGTAGGTATGCTCGCAATAAGAAACAATCTGTACGATTCAAAATGTACATTATTTATTGAGAAAACTGACTTTTGCGAATAACTATTATAATACATAAATTAATGTAACATATGCTATTGTACATAATATATCAATACCTTCTTACATACTCCGATATTATTACTTACAATTAGATGCTATAAACAGAATAGTAACGATAGCCCTACACCCTAAGAATATATTTACAGTAAAGCAAGGTTTTGTCATTATTTCAGCCATGTAAAACATATAATAAAGTTAGAACACACGATAATTAATTGCGTAAATATTCCAAGTGTAGAAAAAAGAATTCAAAATATGTTTCAATATCTGCATTTGTTTTGCATACTCTATTCAATTACAATGTAACAAAAAATAAATAATTTCAGTTGAATGTACGTACAAAAATTTCACAATCGGTGTCTTTCAATTCAATCGTCAAGTACTCTTTCGAGAAACTAAGTGGCTTATTTGTATGAAGAAGCATAACATTATATGCCGCAGACATTATTACATCTTTGCACGGGGCATTTCTTCTTATATTACCGATGCTGTGAAATGTCCTACTTTTTCTCCAATAGTCTCCAAAAGATATACATATACATATATGTATATACACACGTGTAGAAAATATAGGACCAAATATCGACTGAAAATCCGACCCTTGCTCGCAGTTCCTGACACAGAGAGCACGAAATGATAGCGGTAAAAACTAAATGCTTAGAAATTGAATTGCGCAGCGTATCAAGATCCCGAAGGGATCTTATATTTTTGCCGAGTCGTAGGCACTGCTCACGATAATCCAGACGCCAAGAATCGTACGCACGCATCGAACACAGGTGACATTCTATATACAAGATGATTAAAAGAACCGAAAAAAAAGTATGGAGGTTTTGTCTGGAAATTATGATAACTTAATGTGAAGAAGCGACCGCGCGACTGGCTTGAATTTTTAAGGTACAGCAGGAATAGAATTACTTGTTCTGCGGATCTTGATGCGACTGTTGGTGGTGGTGGTGTGACTGTGATTGTTGTTGTTGTTGTTGTTGTTGCTGTGGCTGCTGTTGCTGGTGATGAAGGTGGTGTTGTTGTTGCTGTGAATGCACAGGATGTGTTATTGTCTGTAGTCTAACTTGACTGGGACCTGGACTGGCTCGTGCTGTCGTCACGACAGACTTCGCCTGGTTGGAAGCAGCTTGCCTTAATTGCGCGCTACTCGCAGTTACTACTTGTATCGTCTGTTTTAGAGTAGACGCTACAGGTATAACGCGAGTCTGGAGTGGAGATTTGGCGAGAACAACCTGGCCGGCTTGAGATACAGCTTGCCCAGTGGATACCTAGATGAAGTAATCAGGAGTACCATATTACCATCGAATCAAAAGTAATAAGCAAATTTTGTTTGTAATAATTATCATTGTGAAATGAATGCATACGTGAGTGAACTGTTGCATCGTCGAAGGCTGCACATGCTTCATGACTTGTTGGATTTGTTGAACAGTCATGGTAGCGGGTAGAGATTTTTGTTGCACAATTAGTTGCGTCTGAACTCCGGCTTTCCCGGTTACTTGTGCCAACTGAGCTACTTTTTGGGTAGGCAATTTCCTCTGCGCCAATAGTTGTGGATGAAGAGCAAGCTGTCTGATTTGCTGTGGCGTAGCAGCTCTGACACCTGCGACGTTAGTTGCTTTCACTAAGGTAGCAACGGGTGTACCACCGGCAGAAGTCCCAGCTTGTTGAACTTGCAATCCAGCTTGGGCAAATATCTGAGCAGGAGTGAGTCCTGCTTGTGTAGGTACTTGAACTTGGGTGACGGCTTTGGCTTGTTGAAGAGCAGCCTGCCGCTTTATTAATGCCGCTACTTCCGTTTCCGAAACGGTGCGAGCTACAGTTTGTTTGCCAATAGTTCCTGGCGAAACAGTCGCTGTCCCTAACCCCTGTTTTATTAGCGCAGCTCTTTGTTGGGCTGCGGTAGATACGGCGACTGAAACCTTTTGTCCACCAGCTGCCTGCGCTTGTAACGCTTTCAGGTGTTGTTGTTGCCTCAACAAGACTTGCTGCTGTCTATAGTACTGCACCTGAGCAGCACTCAACGTTTTGCTGCCCGAAGGTGTAGCGACCGTGACACCGACTATTCCTTTTTGCGTTACGATCGATGGAGTCTGTGACGCAGACACTAAACTGGCAGTCGCTATTCGTTGGGCAGCTTGCAAGTTGGCTACGCTAACCACAGTTGGACTGGGTCGAACATCTTGCATCGTTAGCGTGGCTCCTGTTCTCCCCTTGACAGTTGTGGTCACAACTGTCGCTACGCTTGTGGCTACCGTATTTGTCGATGGAACAGCTTTAATGGGTGTAGCTATAGTAGTAGTTACCGCCGTAACGATTTGCGTGAGCTGATGCTGTTGAGGCATAGGAGTGTTCGGAACTTGTGGCTGCTGTTGTAACTGAATTTGTTGTTGTTGGGCCTGCTGCTGCTGCTGCTGCTGTTGCTGCTGCTGCTGCTGAGCCAGGCGGGCAGCCGCTTGTTGAGCTTGCTGCTGTTGTTCAGCGGTCAAAACCTACAAAAGTCATTGCCTAATTACGAATTCTGACTAGCCGATACAAGTGTAGAGATCTACACAAGTATCATGGGGCATAATAACAGGATTTGCGTTATATTACGAACAGTGCTAACGGCATTCTTGAGTTTTTCTTTAGCGATTCTTTCAGCTCTTCGTGTGGCCACTTCGATAGGAGCTGGTGGACTGTCATACTGAATGCCACACTCAGCCAATACCGCAGCATGCTTAGGATTCTTCATTAGCGGATTAACAAGCAGTGGTTTCACAGTAGGAGTACGTTTATTCGATACGGATTTGATTGTGTCGAATCTCTGGCAACACATCGACGTAAAAGAATGGTTCTTATCCTGATTATAGAGCTGCGACGTTCGCATCGGACGATTTGTTTTGGTCTGTTGCTGTAAAAAAATTTGAAACAAAAAAAGTTATTCTCGCAATGCGCCTGAAGCTGAAAACTACCCAACGATTTTCACTTAAGAAATGAACCGAACCGATCGTGAACAACGTAAGCATACGATTGTGGATATTCCTTACCTCCGAAACTTGTGGTATTTTATATACTCCTTTTTGTTTCTTTTGCTTCTTTGGCGTGGTATCATAGAGAAGCTTACCCTCTTCTCTCGGGACAATCACCGACTCATATCTACTTCTGCACTGCTTGGGCGACCGATATATCCTGGAAGTATTGTTTACTATGTCAGCGACCAAGTCCCAATTCGGAGTGTGACCGGGAGAGAGTATCATCAAGTTCAACGGTAGACCCTGGTAAACTTGAATCGCCTGAAGCAACGCCCAATCTTCATGAATCATCCATTCCAGGACGTGGTCCGGTTCTGGAGTTGGTTTCAACACTGCGGAAGGTTTGATTCCTGGCATTGGTACCGGTGGGCGAACGATACCCCGATGTTTCTGCAGCTTCATATCCCGTCTCATTTTAATCAAAGCTGGCGAAGGTCGATCAAAAAGAGAGCGTGGCGCGTAGACAGACTCTTCTTTGTGTCGTATTTTTATCGGGCGACGACCTACAGTCAGGTAAGCTTGTGAGCAACGGAAACAAATTTCTGAACGATAACACAAATTTCTTCATTCACGTGATTGAACGTACCGTCCCTATCAGTGGATCCAGCATCGATTCTACTCCGTTTGTGTTCTTTCTTGATATACACAGGTGGTAGTTGAGCCTCCGACATCGGCGTAGCTTCGTACAAGAATCCAAGTGAGAAGTCTACATATACATCGGTGTCCGATGTTGGAGGCGTTGGTGGACACCACATCTGATTACGGTCATAATTGCTTATTTGTATGGTTGAATTTTTTTAGAAATCATGGCTAAAATTGGAATTGAGAATCATACTGACCGGCATTTGCTCCATGGTGTTCTCTGACAACCATATCTGCAAGACAGCAAAGTTGGATAATGAATTGGCCGTTTACTCGACAAATGGTTAGACAACTTGGTTTCAGAGGCAGTTTTATCCCCCGAGAATCAAACTTCTCTTCTCTTTACGGTCATCGATTAAAAATTGTGGGTCAAAGAATGTCATTACGGACCATTCTGTTGTGTGAAAATTCATATATACGCATGCGAGCTACTCGCTGGAACCACGCTTTGAGTGGTATAGTTAGGAATGAGTAGGTGTGACCGTTGTCTTATGTGAATAAAATGAATAGAACATGTTGGATAGAGTAATGAGAGGTAAAATTTTGCCTTATTACTCACTCAAAGGCTCATTCAGTCCATTCTGGGCCTTGTTTTGTAAGGCGCATTTGTATTACCGCTAGCCGCTCAATTATGTGCCTGCTTATATCTTGGCTGTCTCCAAGTTTGGAATGGCAAAGGCAGTGTTTTGGTGCCATTTTAAAAAGAATTACGTAGGGGTTACTGTGTACTGTCAATACTAGAATGAACTTCTAGTTTTTAAGTGCGGTCATGAGAGCCTTGCCACACCAAACTGATACTTAATTCATTGAAACAATGATTTCCAAACATAAACAAGCACACTGAGCAAATTTGACACCAAAACGGAACTGAACCTTTGATTGAATTATACTTGGAAACGCACCAAGAAATAAGAAAACACATTTTCATAGCAAGGAATATCTTGTTTATTTTCTTTCTCAGACTCACTCGGTCATACAAAATACAGGCATACGACTTATCGCTAATATTACAGTAGGGCTTCAATTCAAACAGATTTTATCGAGCTTACGATATTACGTTGTCAATACTTTGTTAAATAAGGTGACGAAAAATCGCATCACCGCGTGGCATGTTCAAAGGTTTTTAAGAGGATTCCCCGCCACTGCTCCGAACCAAAGTACCCAAACTAACGCTTATTACATTATTCTAGACTGTTGTAGCCTACAACATATCAAGGATTTCTAAGTATACTAGTATAATACAGTCAAGGGCTTGATCCGCTTGCTCATCGTTTATATGAAACATGACTTATGTACCTAAGCATTTACAGAATACGTGCATTTACGCGAGACACTTGATAGCGTTATAAATCTAAAAACATTACAATTGTACCCAGTACAAACGAAATTTAAACTTCATAGCTTCGTTTTGTGAATATTTACACGCTCGTTGAAAATGAAAACTAAACAGAATAGACGAAGAAACAACAAAAAAAAAAAAAAAAAAGAAAAGAAAATACGAAATTAGCGTCCAGTCAACGCATGGCTTAATATGCGTATGATTTCAAGACGTCGATATTTATACAGTGACGTTAACTAATATACCAATGTGATAAAGCTTTAGCGCAACTCAGGACACTGGGCCATTGTTAGATTTCTCTGAGGAAGCGGAGGACTTTAAATGAGCTGCTTTTTTTGTGAAACGAGCCTGGCTTCGGTCTACGTCTTCTATGATTTCGACAATCTCGATGTTACCCGGTTTGTCAGTTATCGTAGGTTTAGTCAAAGACCCAACGCGTGTTCGTCGCTTTTTATTCCTATATTTTTTCGGCGGAGGCCTATATTCGGGTTCGGTATCTAAATCAATGTATGTAACTACGGTAGAATCCGGAGGGGCCAATGATTGTCTTTCGTCATTTCTAGGGCTAGAATCCTGCACGGGCTTGTCGCAATCAGGATCAGCGCGTCTGGGAACATTTTTACATCGATCAACGCGCTTCGAATCGACACTTGTCTCGTCACCCCGCAAAAATTTATCCGAACTATTATTTGGATTAGAGTCAGAACTTTGCAGCATCGTAGACTTAATACTGATTTCACTTCCGCTTACTCTGGAATTTTCTATTTTACCCACACGTACAAAAGATTTTGGTGTATAAGAGTTAGAGTAAGTATTCAAATTTTGTAAAACTGGAGGCTCGCAGTTACGCGCGTTTGGGTGTTGACTTTCATCAGTCGATAGATTAGAGTCCACTTGGTTTGGTCGAGAACTAGAACTTTTGATAGAGAGTTTAAACTTAGATCCTAGTTGTGCTCTGTTTTTTCTAGACAATTCCGTAATGTTACTTGCACCATTGTCCGTTAGCTCGCTAATTTCTCGCTTTGAAGATGTGAAATACGAATCATGATTTGTGTCTGTTTGGGAATTCAGAGTAATGTGTTCCAATATTTTGGTAGTCGAGTCAGGTTTTACTGTCGAAGGAATTGACTTCTTTAAGACCTTGCTGGATGTCTGAGATTCCGTGAGACTGGAATTTGAGTTAGGGTATTCAATTTTAAGTGGAGAATCAACAGCATTCGCGTTTGAGTCCGTATTGGAAATTCGGGAATCCAAAGGAGAGACCTCTTTGGTAGCTGGCGTGATAGAAAATTTTCTACTAAGCTTAGCTTTCAATCTCGGGGACAGGGATCGTACTGTTTGGGTACTCGAACTGGGTTCTGAATTTAGGATGGTATCCATAATTTCTGCCGATTGTAGAGATGATATATTCGAACTATGGTCCACTATTGTATCGTCTGTTACACCGGTGCCTATGCTAGACTTGCTGGCAGTTCTTACTCGGGAAAAATTTTGAGGTGTGTAACCACCGATTTGAGGCACGGAATCTAAATTAGACGTTGATCGAGTAACGCGGGATGACCGAACAGAAATTGGCAAAGGGGTATCAGGCCTACGTTGTCGGGCAAGAAATTTCCCCTCAACATTTAAATTTGCTGAGAGCCTACGAGTGGACCGTGTTGACAAAGGGCTTGGCATGGCATTTGTATCAGATATCGGTTTCGTTGATGGGACGGATCTACTTTTCCGAGTCACTGGCGAGGGCACCTGAAAGTCGCCATCTGATTTTTGAATCGTGCTACGCGTCGAAAATCTACTCGGCTCTCTACTGGATGAAGCGATAGATTTAGAACTTGAATTCGCACATGGAATCAACTTCGTACTTTGATTAGTTTGATCCGTACTTGAAGTTGGGTCATTGGGGAGTTTCGAAGTTTGTAGCGAAGTCCCTCTAGCTAGTTTTTGAGACTTTTGAGGCAAGGGAGTGATAGGTCGGCTAATACCCGATCTCGTAACCCGGCTAAAATCCGAGACAACTGGGAAAGGAGTATCCGGTCTCTGTAACCGTCCAAGCTTTAAAACGAATTTACTAGTCTGTGAATTTGTATTTATATTGGAATCACTCGATTGGCTAGCACCTGATCTTGTTACTCGTTTGATACTCGTCGGAGGAGTCAGGGTATTTGGACTTTGAATACTTTCGTTTAAAGGTGGACATGGGATGTTGGAATTACCGATCAGAGTCAACCTTTTGTTTCTGGTTGTTACTCCGGGAAAGGGAGTATCTGGTCGTACCCCTCGCGATTTAGGAACTGAGTTTATATTTGGCTTGGGACTCGTAGGCAGGGAACCGGAAATAGCAAATTTGTCAATTTGAGAATCACGATCAGATACTTGGTGCAATTCATTCAAGGGTTTTATATCATCTGCTTCTCGACCAACTGAATTTGGAATTTTGCATGAGTCAATAGCCGACTTATTGGCAGACCGGGTAACAGGCATAGGCGAAGTTAAAGTGGATTTTTGTGACGACAAATCAGATATTGCCTTCTTGTCTGAAACAGCAGGGCTGGATGATCTACTTTTAGCTTCTGATGGTTTAATTAGATCAATACCGGTTCGAGGTAAGCACCTGGATCTAGTTACAGGTGCTGGGGAAAAAGATCTAAAATTTTGTACGCTCGTAATGGGTCTCGAAGAACGTGTTTTGGACTTGACAGTTTGGATTGCACTTGAATCAGCGTCAGAATCTAATGTTTCAGTTACTTTATTTGATTGCGTCGAATTGTCGGTTTCAGAATCGGAATTTGTCCCTACAATTTCCGTACCTATTGGTAAAGGAGCTCCGGACTTGCTAATAGGTAGTTCATCTTCATGCCGATTTAGTTTAAACTCGTTTGGAGATGAACTACAATTTTTCACAGGTGTTGCCAATTTTGAGTTCTGAGCTTCTTTGAATTCCGAATCTACATGACTATTTGGCTCGTCACTCGTTTCTGTATATTCTTCTGCATTGGATCGGCTCAAAGATGTGTTTAAATCAGATGCACATACTTTTGTTGTGACAGATGAAACTGTGTCGGTATCTCGAGAATCTGCACTAATAAACCCACTTTCCGATTCGATGGTTTCGCCAACATCATTGACAACAGAATCTGACGGTACTATCGAGGGCAAAACCGCGTCAACCCTTTGTATTTCAACGATTGGATCTAAACTGCTTTTAACATTGTCCTCATCTAACTCGGAAACAATGTCGACGTCGGTTCGCGTTGATACAACGTTCTCATTTGTGGAACAAGTGTTCTCAGATAAGGAATTAGACTTGATATCAAAAATTAAGGTTGCCTCTACGGGGTTAGTTTTTGGTGATATTTTCTTAACGTTACTTGAACCAGTGCTATCATTGACTTTGGTCAAAAGTGCCTCATCGAGAGGAGTTTCGCAATTTCCAAATTTTTTGTCTTGATTAGTTTTTCCCCTGGTCTCTAGATTTGAATGAATCGGGCTCGAAGGCGTATTAACGATTTTTTTCGGTACAGTATCTGGACGCGGCGGCGGCATGAACATTTCATCTGATTTTGGTTTTACACGTTTTTTGCGAGAACCCCCGGAACTAGGCGCATTTACAGGCCGAAGCCCGGGAAGAATGGGTCTAACATCCAAAGTCCAAAGATTTATCTTAACATCCCCCCTAGATCTCGTGCGCGGACTGTTTAAGTCCCACTGACTCTTATCGGTCGACCTATTAGATTTATTTCTGTTCTTAGAAGGACTGCTACTTTTCGAGTTATTTTGTCTACCCCTGTCCTCCTCATCATCGTTCTCCTCCTCATCATCATCCTCCTGACTCTGACTCTCTGTGTGACTCGACTCCTCATCAGGACTATCTTCTACTTGGTCTTCCTGAGACTCAGACTCTGACGTAGTAGTTTCGGTTTCACTTTCAGATGACTCGCGAACACTGTGACTGCTTGTACGTGTGCTTCGCCTACTCGGTGGAGTTTTCTTATTAACTAGTTTCTTAGAATTACTAGTGTTATTAACCTGATTTTGAGCATCCTCGCGTCCAAAGGTTAGAGGCTTCTCGTCGTCGTCAGCTAATCGCATGCGTCTTTCCTCCTCCTCTCGCAATGCTCTCAATCGATCCAATTCCCATTCTTTTTTCTGTTGTTCTAATTCTCGCTCAGCTGCCGCGAGTTGCGCAGCCGAAAAACTACCTTCCGACTCTTCTACAAACTTCATCGCGTACCGTTCTATCGGCGATAACTACAATAAAATTACGCAAGGGTTTAATTCGGATCAAATTTTCACTGATTCTTAAGAGGTTCGTTGAGAAATAAAAATTCAAGAATTACCTGTTGTACCAAGTGTTGAACCTCTTGTTCAGCTTTACTGACTTGAGTGTCTTCTTTTTCGACATCATCTAATGGAATATTTTCGTCAAATTCGGCTAGATCAGCAACAGCCTCTGCCTTGGCAGTCCTAGCGGCTTGGACATCCAGATCTTCTTCTGCAGCAGCAAGAGCGTTTTCCAATGCACCCATTGCAGCTTTTTCTTCCAAAGGTTGAGTGGGCGGTTGAATAGCAGCGGAGGGGTGATCTTTGTGCATAATTTTCTCCCGGTCTCTACTGCGATCTAATACCTCAGCCATGCGAGTTGAAGCATCATTCTCAGCTTGATCAACGTTAAATAGATCTTGAATCGTCGACTGTAATTGAAAAAAAGATGTCAAACAAAAACCCCTGAACTCCAAACGAAATTCAAATTGTAAAAAAAATCTTACACTCTTAAAGTAAGCTGTTGTAAAGTTTCCGCCTTCAATCGCGAGATCTCCAAGCAACCTTTTCTGATTAGCCTTTTTAAGAATATTCTCTTCTACAGTCTTTTCACTGACCAACCTATAACATGAACAGTAATTTTGCTAGTATAATCAAAGCAAATTTTCAGAAAACTACAGTGAAAGTGACTTGTTTGATATATCTAGGTATTTAAACAAGAATAAAACAAACCTGTAGATATGAACATCTCTGGTCTGTCCTATCCTGTGACATCTATCTTGAGCTTGAGCATCCATTGTAGGATTCCAATCACTGTCGTAGAATATCACAGTGTCAGCACCTGTCAAATTGACACCCACACCACCAGATCTCGTGGAAAGTATAAAGCAGAATATCCGTTTGTCTCCGTTGAATCGTTCCATCAAAACTTGTCTTTGATCGACTTTAGTTGCACCGTCGAGTCGTAGGTAGATATGTCCATGGAAATTGAGAAAAGCTTCTAGTACATCGAGCATTCTTGTCATTTGGGTGAAAATTAGAACTCTATGGTTTCCAGTTTTAAGTTGGCGCAGCAGTCTATCTAGTGCCTGCAATTTCCCGCAATCATATTGTATCAGCCGGGGATCCGGAAATTGTGTAGACATGGCACTAGACACCGGATGAAATAGAGTGAATTTCGGAGATAGTTCATGTTGTAATTCTATCTGTAATCTCTGTTGAGCCCACAGTTTGTGGGGCGGAGGATGTGAAACGTGAAACTTCGGAGTGGGCGCTTGTACGGCAGGAACGTATACCACAAACCTTTCAAACACCTCTTGAAGTTGTTCAACTATCAATTCCGTTGATTTGATAGCCTCAGCTAGAGCCTCGGTGCTCGAGAAGTATTCGCGCCTTGTACGAGTCTTTTGATGCGCACTCTTGCATTGCAGCCAGCCCTCCCCATGCCAACAACAGTTTTTTACTGGCTTTGCAATTCTAAGGGCGTCAAAAAGGTCTTCACCGTAAAGCGGACAGGCTGCACAACGCCTGTCATTTAGGTTCGCAATTGTTTGAAGCTTTGCCTGCCTCCGTTGTCTACGTTCCTCTTCCAATTGTGGCTGGAATAAATCGTTCACCACAAATGAAAACGAATAGAGAAACATAATGAGTTATCGATTAATGATAACTTACCAGATAAAATTCAGACTTGGGCAGTTCTTTAACCTGGGCTTTATCTGCTGCATTTTGAGAGTTCCTAGTGACAATTCCGTATCTTAGCTGCTGCTGATGCAGTTGTTGCGTTCCAGGTGTAGCTTGTGGTAAGGAAGTAGTGACATTAAGAGGAGGGACTCTCATAATTGGCCTCCCACTGGTCGCTGGAGTTGTTGTCGTAACTACCCCAGGCATCACTTTATTTACCGTTGTCACGGACGTTGTAAGCCCCATTAATGATTTCGATAAAACTGTCAAACACTTCCCAACTGACGTCATTACAGGAAACGAAACTGCAAACGTGAGAACAAATATTTTCCAGCATGAATTTTTTATTGAGAAACAAATTCCGTGGTTTGGTGTTTTTTAAAAAAAAAAATTCTGTTTCCCCAGACAGGATTCACATGCCAAACTTTAGATATGACATCTGAGTTTAATAGGGATGTTTTTTATTCCCCTACTTGAAGAATACAAAATCAAGCTATGATCAGCTGGTATTGTGGTTGGAGAGGGGTTCGAAAGATTTCTAGGCAATTTTTATTGGAAACTTCAACTCACCTGTGTTAGTGTTCTGTTGATTTGATGTCAGAATAATATGCCTACCAGAAGATGTTTGGACAAGCTGAGCAAAGCTAGGTACAGCTATTCTCTGAACAGAATCACCTTGTTTAACGGTAACAGTTTGCGTCGTCAGTCTTTGAAGACCTTCTTTCATGTTGGGGCTTCCAACGGTTATCCGTTGCGGATTCATAGTTGCTGTAGTTGGTGTGGAAACCGTGGTAGTCTGCGGGGTATGAGCCAATGTCGCAACTGGAATGGCTATTTAAAAGAAGATTTTTTGTATATATGAATAAATCTTGTCAACTTTCCTCTGCTTCAAATTGAAATTGAATTACTCGTAAAGAACATAGCGTATCATTACCTTTCACACTACCCTGATGTTGAACCAACTGAACTGAGTATCCCTGCAAATGTTGTCTGTTAGCCACTCTCAAAGTCACTGCTGCAAAAACAAGCGAGACATCGCAAGATTAAATGATGACTTTGTAGAACGAATTACGTTTGATTAGTTGCATGACAAAATTATGCACTCAGTTCTAGAATGTTCAAAAATGGTAGGATCGTGAACAAGCTGGCCTGAGAAATTTTATTCTAGCACCACTGCAAAAGTGTACTGCAATAATATGCAATCACTGATCGGTGGCGCTTATTCAGCCACCAAAGAATTCGGATATTGTTTTGAAAGAATAATTAGAATAAAACAGAAGACTCGGAACTTATTACGTTACCTTGTCCAGAAGGGGCTTGGTTATTCAAGCCTTTGATTAGTGGAGATGTTCCCGCTTTAGGGGAAGGTACAATTCCGGTTACATTTTTCAGTTTGGCTGATGGTTGTGGTGGGGGTGATGCTTTGCTCTGGTTGGATAACCTAACATTGATTTTGATTTTCCCAGCTGGACATTTAGGAGGTGGATCAGGTTGACTATCTATTTCTTCTATTAACTTTCGTGGGGTTTTGAACTGTTTCACTCTGTGCGCGACGAACGCTGTTAGCGTAAGTTCCAAATCGACCAAAATGAGATTTAGGCAAGATAGATCAATATGCTGAAAGACAAAGTTGCAATATTTAATGAGTTGACGTTACGAATCGGAATAGTAGTTAGAAGAAACACGATTGCGTAAGAAATTACCTCAAAGGGGTTGTAATCTAGAGCACTCCAGGCAAGTGACGCAGTCACGAAATCGATTCCTTCCATTTGAAAAGGAGAAACGGTAGGCCGAACTTCAAATAGATTTGGATGATTACACACTTTTCTTAGTTGCATCAGTACGTTGATAACACTCAACAAGTTACCACTGGCTAAGGTTTCTCTCGTTCTACGATGAAAATGAAAGAAAGAAAAAAAAAAAGACACCTCATCAGCCAAAGTCGAAATTAAAGTGTACTCATTATACCAGGCTAGTCTGCAGTTATTTGTGACATACGTGTAAACAGAAATTCTTACTTGGCGCGAGACATGAAGTCGTCATAGAGGTATCTCTGCCGCTTGGATAACCGACACATTACAACGTGTTCATATTTTTTAGGTAACTGTTTCTCCACTTCGGTTTTCAGTCTCCTCAAGAGAAATGGTCTGAGAACCTGTAACGAGAAGGCCAATTTTATGTCTTTTTTATTTTAAATTGTCATCGTTATTATGTCGTCAGTCTTCAAGTGAATTGGATATTACGAAAAATTTAAATAAAATAGGTAATTTGAGAAATTTATCATTTGTTTCTCCAGACAGGATTCACATGTTGTATATTTTCCACTTCCAACACATGAGTTTTAATGAAGAATTGTATAATGTACCCCTGAATAAATATGAACAGTTCCACAATGAGTTAAGACCATAGAAGAACTGTGGTTGGCTGCGGGGTTGATATTTACATTATTTTTCTTTCATTTTCCAAATTAAAAGTGTAAAGGCAGCAGTACCTACAGACCTTGTGAAGACGTCGGATGATATTTTCGTTGTATTCGCTATTCCCTTCAATCATTCCAGTAACAGGGTTGCTGAACCATTCTTTGAATTCTCTATGAGACTGAAATACATTCGGCATTAAAAAATGCATCAATGACCACAGTTCCATTAGATTATTCTGGAGAGGAGTTCCTGTTAGTAGCAGCCGACTGAAATTAAACACAGAAATTCGATGACTTCAAGTGTACAGAGAATGAAAATTTTTCTTGACCTCGCATTAAAATACCAACCGTTGGGTTTGAAAGTTCAATAACAGCTGCCACCTTTGAGACTTGAAATTCTTTATATTTTGAGCTTCGTCCAAAATAAGATATTTCCACTTTTTTCGCCGAAAGCTTTGATGGTCTTGAATGACTAATTTGTAAGAGGTAATGCATATGTGAAAGGCGTTTGGTTTTGTCCATCCTGAAACAAGAGATCCTTCGATGTTGAATTCGTCAAGATCCTACAAACCTAGGTATAAAGATTGCATTGACTCAGACAAATGCCTCGTTTGGCATCACGAAATAGGAAGGAATGAATGGATGTATTCCGATCCTTCAGCAAATATGTATAATTCTCATCACGTCAAAAATAATTACATAAATGAGAGGCCTCATCAACAGAAATTGGAGTATCTGAATGATTGTTGATTTGCCATACATTATTACAATTGAGGAAAGAAAAAAAAAAAAGCAATGGTCATACCTGTTCTTTTTTGCTTTCGTTCCTTCTGTGTGCCATAGTATGTTAAAATTTTGAACCCAGGGCACCATTTTTTGCACTCCATTTCCCAGTTCAACATTACTGATGTAGGGACTATGATAAGATGTGGTCCCCAGTTGCCTTTTTCACATGCCAGATGTGCCAAGAGAGCAATTGTTTGAATTGTTTTCCCAAGGCCCATCTCGTCCGCGAGTATACCATTCAGCTTTCTCTCAAACATGGTGACCAACCAGTCAAGACCGATGTGTTGATATTCTCTCAATGAATGTTTCAGGAGAAATGGAATTTTTGTTACAACCTGTATTAACCAAGGATCATTAGTTTTTAGGTGTAGATAAAAGAAATATGTGTAGATAAAAGAAAGACGTATACAATAAAATGTTGTTGTGACGCATCACCCAAATGAATGTGGAACAAAAATTCATTTGGTTGGTAAAAGTTGCCACCTTTATCTACCTCTGGTTAAATGGCGGTGTATCAAGAACATGATACAACACCTTGGATCGCAAAGGCCAAAAAAAGTGAATTTTAAAAAAAGGAAAATCTAAAACTTACGCTAGTTGTCAGTAGTGTATTTCCCTTGGGTTGTATACTTTCAGCCAAAGCTGCAACGTCGTCCATTTCATTTCTTGCTTGATCCGATTGATTCTCAGATTCAATGGCACTCTACAACATACAAGATCAACAAATAAGTGAACACATAGGATGTGACAATTATTAGGTGGCATAACGTATTGATGCTATAACTTTACCTTATCGGTCGGAGATTTTTCAACAGTCAAATCTTCCAACAAAGATTTGAGGCCAACATTTGTTTCATCATCACTCTGAGTTTGCGAATCTTCATCTTTGGTCTCGTCTTCACTTTCACTTTCAATCTCGCTATCTTCATTCTCTTTATCATCATCCTCATCTTTAACAGAATCTTTGCAGGACTCTAGAGAAAATAAGCACAGCCGTCATTTATCATCAAGGTTATTCAATCTAATAATTAAATTCTCAAACACTTGAATAAAAGAAATTATCTCAGACAAATGCCTCAATTACATCACGAAGAAGGATTGAGCTGAATGGATCTCGCCCCTTCAGAAATTGTATAATATCATCACTGAATAAAAAAAAGTGCCAAACCAAATACAAAAATATCAACAACGGTGATCTAACCTTTATCAGTTTCCTCGTCAACGTCCATTGCCATATCTGGTAAATGTCCATATTTGGCCATGAGATCATCAATGGACATTTCATTTTCAGCCTACAACGTGAATCAGAGTAAGCGGTTATGATCTGGTAATTTATATGAAAAATAATTACAATAATTTTTTCCATCAAATTCTCAGACAAATGCCTCGATTGCATCACCTAATTGGCTTGAGCTGAATGAATCTCTTACCATCAGTCGTGTGTATATAGTCATCACTGAATTGAAGTTAGAGTTGTATCCAAAAATTACTAGTTTGCAGTGCCTACCTTGAGATCATTTAATTCCTGCTTGTGATCTTGATTAAGTTCAAGTTTTTCTTGTTCCATTATAGTGTCCTCGTCATCCGAGGATTCGTCCGATGCAGCAACAAATTCTTCGTCCCTGTCTGCACCGTGCTATCAGAAGAGACAAGATAATATATCAATATTTTCTGATGAGTCATAATTGTAATATTTCCGAAACTTCCAAACTCACATTATCAACTGATTCATCAAGCTCAGGTGACAAGCTTCTATCTCTTTCCTCAAGGTAGTTGGGAGGTAATTCTTTCAACAGATCCTCTAAAGGAAGTTCAGACTCCCGTTTCAACAATTCTACTTCCTCCACGTGGTTCGTTGTTGACCTCATTTCTTCTTCAGCTTTGGCAATAGTTTCCTCATCATCATCTGAACTTTGATTCGGTTCAAATTCATCTATGATAAAAGTAAAAGCATGTGAAGTTCTGATAAAAACTTGTAGCTAACCCAGATACAAGTCATGATTACTTGATATTTTATTATCAATTAACTAACCATCCGAATGATGTTTGCCACTTGCAACGGGAGACGATATCCTGGAACTATTCATGGAGGCAGAAACACTTGGAACACTGTCAGTTTTATTAAGACCTTCAGTGAGCCAGGTGGAATATTTTTCAGTCTGGCCAACAATGAAATTTAAATGCTGGTCTAAAGCCTTTTTTCTTTTTTCTTCTAGTCTAGTTTGTTGTTTGTACTCAACCAGCTGCAAATAATTTATTTTTTAAATTGCAAACTCATCATGGTATCACAATGAATATATTTTTTTTCCAATTTTACATAAGAGTTTGTTTCTAAACTTCTTTGACCAAGTAGAAAGGCTACATCGCCATACACAAGTTTAGTGTTAATGTTCCCACAACGAGCACACCTTTTCAACACTTGGACATTAAAATGGTCGGCTTAATTGTGTGGGGTTGTTATACTAAGTCATAAAACATAGAAGGATAGTAAAAGTTGATGAACTAAATACCTTTTCAACATTCGTCCAAAATGTTTTTATTTCCTTGGCAACAAAACTGGCAATTTTTTTCAGTCGAAGTTCATGCGATTTCTCTGCTTTCTGTGCTTGGACAGCTTTCTCCTGAAAGTGTTTCTGCACCATTCTGGCACACTTTTTAGCTGCAGCCTTCTTCCACTTTCGTTCCTGCGCAAAATCTGCTGCTAGCCAAACCATTTCTTCCAAAAGATAATCCCAATGAGCTTTCGTTCTCGATGGTTCTTGTACTTTTGGTAATCTGCGTTCTGACCACAATCCTTCCCGCTGCAATTCCGAGATCCTTTGCATGACATAAGCTTCTTGTTTAGCTTTTTCTACAATTTGTTCCTGATTGTTGGCAGCATCACTGGAAGAAACTACTGTGGACGACGGTAGTTTGACAAGCTTGACTACTGGCTGAGAAGCAACAAGATTTGGTGGTGGTTTTGCTGGTTTGGTCGAAGTGCTAGCTGCTGGAATTCTTTCGGCAACAGGACTCGACACTGTAACTGACAGTGGTTTTGGTGGATCTGGAAGTATAGGAGTACCTCCTGAAAGGAAAAAAATACAAGGTTTGATTCAACGTCGTATAAAACTGCAAACATTTTCAACAACTGAAAACAGTTATACATAACAATTAATAGTATACAACTGTACAAAACTGCTCTGTGAAGAGATGCAAAAAAATTTGCAATGGAAAATCAAATGAGAGGCTGAGATTAAATAATGATTTATGGTCGAACTCGAAATATCGCAAATTTCAATTGATATAATAAAAATATTGTATCTGGACGTCCTTTGGCTGAATAGATTAACTAAGTAGCCATACACTAGTTCAGATCTAATTTGCCCACTACGCAAATACTACTTTGACACCAATATCAAACTAGTAGCTTAGTTGTGTGGGGTGCAAAGAGATCAATTCCATTCGATAAAATGATGAACAAAAAACAGGTGTAAATGTAAATATTGCAGACATAATGATCTTTGAAACTTCCTCCATCAAAAAACTTACATTCACAATAGACAAGTAAGAATACCTCAACGCAACTAATGTAAGGATGTGGAATTAATGCACACATGCGTTCTATATATCTTGTACAGTATTCATGCTACTAATAATGCTAGGGCAGAAGTTTGGGTCAATTAAATGCTATCCGTCGTTCAGTTCGAATTTTAGGAAAGAGTTAAATACCTCCAATGCATAAGAAAAACACTAGCCAGAAATACGTTATTTTTTCTAAACAGCTGGAAATTAGGGAAGAAAATGAATGCAAAAAAGGACTAGACACCAAATTACTGCCCTATGGTAATCACCTATAATGAACGTGGGTGCTATGGTAGTGGTGGGTGAAAGGTGAGCAGTAGCTGGTGGATTCTGTACAGCTGTTCGAATGGCTAACACCATACCATGGCGGCCTCCTTGGGGTTTACCTGGTACTTGTCCTATTAGAAATTCGGTGCTTAGTCATACTGATGTCACTACTTTACATTGACATGATAGAATAAGAATACTCGAGGAAATTCAATTCATTTGTTACATTGTTATCACCCCTCGATCTTTCAACTGAATAGAAAGAAAATGTTGGTTGTACCCCTGACTTTCACTGTCCTTGAACCGCAAATATATGGAAAAGAATTTACCAATAGAATGCATACCTTGTTGACTAAGTTGAGCAACTGCTGCAGGTAAGGTAGTTGAAACGGCAACGGGAGTAACACCCGCACCTGGAATTTTAACTTCGGTACCCAGACTGCTGGGTGCAACGGTAATCGTGGTTGTGAGACTGGCGGAAGTTGTTGATACATCAGAAATAGCTGGCGATGGAACAGTTAGATCTTCATCATCATCTTCTGGATCGAGCCTATGCTGTCTCAAAAAATGCAAATACTGTGGAGTCGTTGGTCTTTTCCTCCAGTTTTGGAAGTCCATCATATTCCCACCAACGTGAAGGAAGAATAGCTCAGATGCATTTTCTGCATACTTTTCTCTGATAGCACGCATCCGTTTCATTTTGTGATCCATGATACGTCTTCTGTATCCCAAGGAATCGTCGATCGTAGTTATTTTCTCAGTCGACTCTGAGAGTCTAAGCCTCTTTCTAGCTGGAGGAGACTGTATTGCTGTCTGCGCAGATGGCGTGACAAACACATTCCCTAGAGCTGTTCTTATCTGCTTCGGGGATGTAGATAACACAACTTTGGCAGGACTTTGCCGCGTTGGGGAAGGCAGAGGTGAATTACTTGCACCCGCAACACTAACAACGCTGACTCTCGGTGAATTACCACTAATATTGACAATTCTTGTTACACCAACTTGCTGAATACCAGCGTTTGTTGTGATGCTGCCAGGTATGACCTAAATTTGAGATGACATATTTGTAATTCAAGCAAATGCCTCATTTCTCACATGTTACAAATGATATGCAACTTGTTAATTTCATCTCGGTGTGACCGTTATCACAAATGTGTTACATGGTGGAAATTGTAATTCGAATGCAACAAAACTACACCTAGAAAACTTAGAATATTCATCTGTATTATTACCTGTGCAAGGCCAGGAACCTGTGAAGTAATGACAAACTGTTGTCCACTTCCTGTTGTAAGCACATTGAGACCTTGAGCGGTTGTGAGAACCTGCTGTAGTCGAACAGTTTGCTGGGTTGCACCTCCATTATTTCCGCCGCCCCCGACAAGGGGCGGTAGACTAGGAGCAGCCTGCTTATCACTCATCGTATGTCACTCTGTAAATGTTTAGAAAATCTTTATCAAACTATATCAGATTTGATTTTCAGAACGGACTGCAATTTTCATATCTCAATAGATGTTCGATAGTTTGTGGGAAACAAATGAAATGAAATAACATAACCTGATGTAAAACCTCTAGGCAAGTATTTCATAGCATTCATGTGAAAAAAAGCTTTTATCTGTGAGACAGATTGGTGATAGATTATTGTGTACAGAACGCAGAAAACCAATCACTTAGCTCTACACATAAGGGCAAAGTTTGTTACTTGAATGAAGAATGCTTTGGTTTTATCAATAAATGAATTTACGAATGAATGAAAAGTTGTAATGATACTCAACCATTACAGAACGTTTGATTATTTCAAAATATTTAACTTTAGGAGATACGATAAAATTTATTCCGGAACATTATTTGTGAACATTTTATAATGTGATAATAAAATTGAAGATCACCACGTGAATATTTAGATTGGCGAAAAGCGCTTAAATCAAAAGCGCTTTATAAGGATCTTGGAATTTTCGGGCGTATTTGGAATTCTATCCGCAGAGCGCCGTTGGATGCAAACGGCTAAATGCGGAATATCGAGCATCGGTTCGGCATACAATAATCATGTCAGACCGCAAAAATAGCGAAATCATTACAGTTGAGTAAACGTGACTATTTCGCGGGCTTGGTCTTGACTCAAGTCGCTAGCGGATAGGGCGTCGAAACTTGTATGTATTGGTTTTGAAAAAAAGACAAATTAACTAACAAACCAAATTCGAATATCTTCCCAGCTGTAGATAAGAGAAAATGAAAGTTGCAATTAATTCGACTCAGCTATTTTGAAACAAACCCAGTAATTAAGGAAGGAATAATTTTTTTCCACTGCGTCGGCAAGCCCGTAACAATACAAAGGAAATTTTCCGTCAGCCATATTGGCGTTGCCCTCCAAAGACGGTCGAACTCACCATAATGTAATCACAAAATTCTCCAATGTAGGTAAGCCATCCGTGAAAAATAACATCACACCGGTAATGAGAAAGTGTTAAACCGTAATTAGGTACCCCACGTAATATTCGGCACGTGAGCTATATCTCATATTTTAGAGAACATTTTCGCTCGACTCTTTCAAGGACGCACACACTTCTAAACATGGCGACGGCTCCCCGACAAATTTCATCGGAGCGCAAGCCAAGATCCTCCTTGCTCGAACTCCTCGTACCTCTATCACTGGATTCGGGAAGCCGTCAGTAGATGCTGCTGTGTCCGGGACCAAGCTCTCCCATTGGCCGATAGCGCTCAGACGCTCGGCAACGTGGCCTGAACTCTGCGTTTTCATTGGCAATTCAGACGTCCTGAACAACGCAGTACTTCCGGCATTCTGATCGAATCAGCAACTTATTTTTCTAAATTCACGCTATTGTAGAACAATTATGAACACGTGCAGCATTGATCAAACCCATTGGTACATGAGCCTGTACAATAATGATCAAACTCTATAATAGCACAGAATTTAATTCATCGACGATAGATCTAACGGTTACCTATTTAACCACGTTTCAGAGCTAACCTATAAGCATGCGCCCAAAAATATCCATCAATTCCTAGCCATTATGGCCACCTCCACTAGCGCAAGGCGATCGGATACTGCGAGACACGTGTATACTCGATGAACGCAATGAATGTATTACTCCTACATCCTGGAATAATTTTCATTAAGGAACATAATTCTGGGACAGAATTACGGCCGAGATGGAAAGAAAATTACTATTTCAACATAGAAGTCACATGCATATATTTTGGATGGAATTTTTTACTTACATTTTATACGACTAGATTTCCCTTGTGCTAAGTTTCGAGTAGCATCGCCGTAGAACGTTCTTGAAGTCGTTGACTGATGATGTTCTGAAGTATAAAATCGCCAGGCTCTATGCTGAATATTTAGCGAACGGTTGCACGTAACGCCCTGACGAGAACATGTGGATCGAAAACGTGGTTGGGCATAATAATAAACTGCTGAGTTAGTGAATAAACTGAAGGATTCGATGCCATGTTAATTAAGAATAAACTCGACACTATACTACTACTGATTTTTATTTATCCCGAACTAATATCACTCAATGTACGCACGGGACTTGATCAACCGCACTCTCCAAAGAAAAACCGAGATAGTACCACGATTTGATCGAAATTTTACCCACCCCCCCATCTACTCAACCGCCACCGGTCGCATGTGGCGGCTCACGAAACATCGGGGACCTTGTGACTCGTGATCGAGGTCATTTTAATATTCGATCTATCATCATCGCGTTTGAATTGTGTAGTAACTTGATAGCTCCCTTCGCAAATAAAAGTAAAGTAGATATTTCAGTATAATCATGGAGAAATACTACATTTGAACCTTACACAGAAATCCATATCATGCAGATCTGTCGATTCTACTGTTGGCTGAAGAATGGGGATTCTACTATAAACAGAGCCTGGGATGTCGAGACTGAGTGTCCGTGTACATCCAAAGCTAACCGATTCAACAGTATTTGATTTGCAAAACAGAAAGATTTATACTGCCTTCGATTTCATGAAAAGCGATTCTGAAAAGTTGATGCAATACGCCGGTCTATCATTTCAGGTGGATAACAAGGTTTCATTAGAAGCCAGCTAATTCTGTATGGGTATCTCCACTGATAACAAGTCTTTTTTCATTTTTCTCAGGATATTCTGGAAATAAAACAAGAGATAACAAAATTATATGGTGGTCAAATTAAGAATGGAAGAGAGTTGTTGAAAACCAATCACAACAATGTGATACTAACTGGAATTAAAAAGTATGAGGCAGTGATTATCGATAGTTCGGTGAAATTAGATAAATTATTTCTTATTTTTCAGTTTGGATAATTTGCTGAAAGGAGGTCTACGTGGTGGGCATATTTATGAAATGTGTGGCTTATCTTCATCTGGGAAATCACAGTTATGTCATACAATTGCTGTAAACATTGCTAACAAATTAGAAGGCATTGTGTATTACATTGATACGAAGGGAGATTTTTGCGCTCTTAGGGCACACATGATTTTAGAGAACACAAAATGCAACAAGGTGATTATTCTTTCTCAGTTAAACATTGCATATGTAATTATCAATCAGAACTTTCTATTTTTTTTCATAGGAACTGAGGCTACTTACTCTTAATCACATAAACGTTATTCGTGCAAAATCAGTAGCAGAGCTGGTCAATTTTTTGCATAGTCTGAAGATGTTGAAACGAGAGGATACAGAAAAGCCAATCAAGCTTCTGATCATTGATTCCATACCTGCAATATTTTTCAATTCCAAGTCCTCCGAATTACTCCGGTCTAATTACACTTGTGGCCTAAATCATCTTTCTAATGTAATGCGATGTATTGCCAATGAATTGAATATAGTGGTTATTACAATTAATCTCATAACGAAATGGCAAGACTGGAACGGTGGGTATGGTTCTAATAATCCTGCAACAGTCCGAGTAGCACTAGGAAAATACTGGCTCTCTGTACCCAACACGCGCTTACTTCTAGAGACAACTGATCCTGGAATTATGAAGATATCGCTGTTGAAGAGTAGTTATTTAGCAACAGAACAGTCTGTTTGCTACGCCGAAATAACAAACGCAGGTGTTGTGTGAATGTTATATTCCATATAAGTTCGAATTCCGAATTATTTGTGGTAATTTTTAAACGAAATACGCATCTATAAATACAATTTAAATTTCCTTACTGGCCGTCTTTACATAATTGACTGTTTCTGATGAATCAAAAAAATTAACAAAATTAGACAAATCAATTTATAAACCACCCGCTGACGAATGTTGAAACGCAAGTTATGACGAACGCTGCTAAGGGGCACTGTATGCACACTTCCGGTGGCGTACTGACTTCAACTAAGCGACGTTGCCATGTTCTTTAAGTTTACTGTGTTGTACATACATCTGCTAATTCCTCTTGAATTAAAATTGGAATAATCCACGGTGGTTGTTAGAGTAGTATTTAATAGTTCTTTTTCTATTAATTAATTGATAAGTGCAATGGCTTCCTTAGTCGCCGATTACGGTACTTCCTCAGGCTCCGATAGCGACTCTGATTCTGTTTCCGATGATTCCGACAACATGTAAGGTCACCCAAAAGTGTCAAAATTTATTTGTGTTGACTAGATTTTTAACCTAATGTACGCCTGTCTCCATCACCCTTACCATATTAAAGAAACTGATCCTATCCCGACAATATTTGACTGCTATTTTGTTCAAAGACTTCATTCGATTGATTAAATGACAAAATAGCTGGTTCAATAGATTCAAGGAAAATTAGTTGTACAAAACTTGTACACCACTTTCATTTCTAGCGTGTGTCTTTCTTTTCGGTTTCGCTTTTAGTAATCACCACTTTTAGCTATTATCATTCTATTACCGTGGGTGCGATTGGACAAATGCATGGGAATCTTGTGTGTTTTGTTTTGCCAGACCTGTGAACCACAATGAAAAATAAATAATAGATTTGAACTGTGACTAAAAGATATTACACATTAGTCACAAACCCTGAATAGTACCTGAGCTTCGGTTGTTCCGATAGAGTTGGTACTAGATGTAAGATTGTGCCTGTTCTTTGTAATCTGATATTGCCTAACTCTCAGTTGCAAGGAGGAGGACAACAAGGAAAGAGGGGATGCTAATTGCGAATCGAAAACCAAGCCAACTTCCACAGATAAACTTCCATTACCAACACCAGACTTCAACGTGACACCTACTCTGAAAACATCTGTCTTCTCAAACCCATTTGTCGAAGCAGAGAAAGCGAAGAGTGCAATATTAGAAAAGCATGTTAAAATGACGCCAACCTTAGATGATACAAAAATGATAAATGGAAAAAAGATATGTTGGAATTATCGCAAAGGACGATGTCGATTTGGTCATAATTGCACATTTGCTCATGATTCTGATTTACATCATTCGGCTATAGAACTAGAGTCAGCACGAGCACCGCAGGAGACTTTAATTTGTCAAACACCATATCATGGTCAAGTAACTTTTAATGAAGGGGATGAAGTAGATCAAGAAAATAATCAAACGCACAAACGTAAAAAACGTCCTGGATTAACACAAACCTTAATTCCAGGGAAGAAAGTTATGAAAATGTACAAAGCGCAACAAACTAAAGCAATCAGTAGATAAATTTAATATCTATTTAAATTATTAATTTATTTCATAGGTATCAAGTTGAATCATCAACTTCTATATTTGATCAAATTCGTTCAAATGAAAGCATGTTTTACCAATGTTACTGGGATCTAATTCACTTCTCAGGTACAATTTAATCTATTGAAAGAGTACTTCATATTTCAATGATAACCATCAGACTTGGACCTGGAAATCACTAGCAATTATTGGAGCAAGACATATTTTCCAGGTGCCCTAGTTCTCACAGATTTGTCATCCGCATAATCCATTCTCAATTTTCAAACTAGAATAAATCAAATTTAGCCAGCCATCTAAAATGAATGGATACTTTAGCAAGAAAGATCCCTCGAAATTTGTTCAAGTTTTCTTCTGATTGTTATAATTATAACTTTTTTCCACTTTTTAATGTAAGCTGGAGCTGGTTCGGGCTCTTAGTAAATATATCATTGCATTCAATGCTTCCATAACTCACAGTATAAATAACAGGTAACGAAAGTAAGAATATTACAATTACAAATAGACGTTGTTAATAATAAGCATACTTGACTAAAACGTAGCTTAATTCTCAAAAATTGACATAGTAGTATTGATAGAATGCTGTCTTGTCAATTATTATTATACAATTTCGAAAATTAGAAGCGTTTTTGATATTGTAAAAATCTCATGACAACAAAGATTCTTCATCGCAATCGATGATTCATAAACTCATAGCATAGAATTTTCTGTAATTCAGCTATCGCGCATATTTCCAATATCATATGTAATTCATGCTATAACAGAAAATATTAATATATACATACTATATCGCTCATGGGGTTGGAATAATCTAGACCAAGATGGAATCCGGGAGTCTAAAAGTTGGGTATTTCCAAAGTGATCACTGTACCAATTCAGAAATGGAGATGTTAATTTCTGAAAATCTAACATGTAAGACAATAGTACATTATATGTATAATGGGTAATCAATTCACTTACAATATATCCGGTATTGTCCACATACTTCCACAAATCGTTCGAATTTTTACATATTACTCAAACAGCGGCTGGTCCCATTTGTAGATTTAAGTGATTACTCTACCCCGTTGAATACAGATTAACATTATTTCAACTACTGTTTTGTTTGAAAAGAATAGAATTTTATGTAATACACACCATTTCTTCCATCAGCTTTACTCTGTAACAAGTTGTATGTATTCTCATTGCTCATCGTTGTTCTCCCTAGTTATTCGAATATACTTACACATGCCAGGAATATCCATTGTATATACACAGCTACAATGAAATAATTAATGTATTCGTGAAGAATGATTAGGTTTGGAATCGGTACATAATTGAGTACTTGAATCTAATGCTTGCGTCTTCACCATGAAACAAAACAAAAAAAAAAAACCCAGTGACCAGACAATGTAAAATTTCAATTATGCGAAAAACAAATGATTAGTTATAGTAGATGACACACAACCATTTATTAAATATAAATATAATCTTGTAGAAAGTTTAAATTGAAATATTGAAAATAAAGTTTTTTTTAGACGAGCTCGTACTTAATATACAGTAATTCTCAATTCCACCCAAAGAGCTATCTCATTTTGGAAGAATCATCTCCGAAAGATGGTAAAAAAGCATTTCTTATCAAACCGTCTGGTATGAAATATTTAACCACTGTGTTGACGATTATCACAAAAAGCATTTAATCGCGTTATAGTATATCATGACTGCATACGAACTCTTAAAATGTGAATAGAACACTGAAAATAGTAAAATATTATCGAGGTTTAAAAAATGATATTGGTAGTGGCAGACAAACGACTGTTTTATTCAATGATAAGTACAATGTGTTATCAGATAAATCGAATATGTTCGTGATGTGTGCCAATAGTTTGTTGAAAATATATATACTTTCATTGCATATACAACAAATGTTTCACAGGCACTTCGACTTCAATGAGGACAAACCTGTGATAGGTGTATAGCAATATGTATCGCAAGAAAATCGATCAGTAGAGTAGGAAAAATAGAAAAATGTTAAATTTGATAATACAGAATATTATCAATGATAAAAAAAATGGTCGTTCTTTTTGGATCTGTATTTTTTTTAACAGTTTATTATTTGATTGAATAAAATTACCAAATTCATATATATGAGTGTTAAAAAGGATGAATTATTATCAGGCATTTCACATTTAGAAGATAAAACTATGAACATGAATTTTGTAAATAGTGACAATTCACGAATCAAAGGCAATTTCTATTACAATCAACAGTGATTCGTAATACGATCTCACCACAGCAAGGTACGAGTTGATATGAATGCGCAAAAAGCATTCATCTTGATTCCTACTCCAATTTTTTTGGATAAAATTTGTTAAAAAGGAAAATTTAAATACCTCAATGAGAACTTTGTTTTATCACAACATAAATTCCATCATCGTCAGTAGTTTATACTTTTTTACTGTCATACGCTATTTACACAAAAATAAATTCAAAATGATTTCGGGTCATTTCAATTATTTCAAATTCATAAGTTAATAATATGGATAATTTTCTTTGTTTTGAAATTTTAATACGTACAATTTTGTCAATAATCGTGTATTCATAATAAAAGAGATGAAAAAAGAGAAGACCAAGTTAATTGGATACTGTTTGCAAAGATATTAAAAGCGTTCTCTTTAATTAATTTGAATACAAGGGATCAATTAATTACCCCAATTGCCTCTTGATGTTTCCGAACGTAACGGTGCGACAAATTCTTACTCCCATCGGCACACATGAATCCAAAATGTTCTCTAAGTATCATATCACGCATTTACACCTCTTGGAATACCGATAAACTCTCTCCAAGAGTTTCATCCATCCATTATCCAAATGAATTGCAGTTGGTGTGTGACCGGGTTCTCCAAATCAGTCGTACCGAGCTAAAAGGCAATGATTCACTTATTGCTTCAATCTACCATCTGTGTTTCAAGATTCTATGCTTTTTGGGTACTAGAATTTGAGATTATTTTACGAATACACGATTTCCATTTGACTCAGCATTGGTGGTAATACAATCAAGTTGTGTAAACTTACTAGAAAGATATCATAATAATTAAATACATAATCATAGCGTGTTGCCGTTTGAGAGATAAATAATTGTTTTATTGTTTATTCTCTGTTCCATTTTCTTTTCCGTGTTAAGGTCTGTAGAGTCAGAAAGTTTCTCCCTCAATCCTCTCTAAATACTTCAGGTAAAATTAGTAATTCGGTAGGTACACGCAGGACGCATGTAATTCAGGCATGTATGCACCTAATTCGATTACGAAAATAACTGGTTTGAGAATTGGTATTTCCTGTCGTCACAATATCATCTTTAAGGGTAGGCAACGCATTTGGTTTCTAATTAGTGCGGTTTTTAAGTACATATACTAGACATCAGGAAGAAAGATAATATTTTCTGCTCAACATGTAACTAGATGAAAAATAGTGGTTACGCTACGCATGATTCATTTACAGACTAATATTGCCTAAAAACGCGGTGTTTACGGTAATTATTGAACAAAGTGAATATCATCCAATGCCTACCACTGCGGGTCTTTAATAGCTGGGTATATTTGTCATTTCCTTTTCATTCTAGATGTTATATTTTTAAGCCATTTTGAAGCCCGCACTTATGCGTTCCGTTATCACAAATTCCATCGTCCACTTTCTCCGACGAATCGCCGACGCAATTCGTCTTGTAATTATTTTCACTGACGTGATCATGTTTCATCCCGTTTGCAATACAGTGGACACCATTTTGTACTCCGTTAAGTCCATTGACTCCATTCTCTAAACTATCGACACCATTACGATCTACACCGTTGACCCTACTATTTGCCGCATTGGCACGCTTCTTACTTGGCGATCCACTCATTTCCTGATGATGTTTTTTACTTGTATCTTCTGCACCCTCACCTGGTCCTGCGAGAGAATAATCTTTACAATCCAATCGCTCTTTACAAAACCCGACACAACGGAGCTTGCTATTGAGGACTTTTAGGAAGCATCATGTTTATAGTTGAATTAGTGAACAACAGCATACATGGTTTCTACATGTATTACACCAAAGCTTCGATGGATTATTTTAGCTGAAAAATTTCTCGATGAAAAATTCAAGGACTGAATATATACCACGATTACAAAATCGGTTCAGGTTCTTGATAAAATTTACAATCCTAGACGAAAACACTGAGGATTAGACGAAGGCAAACTTTTAATAAGCGCCTACTATTTTCGTTATCATACAGGTATATTAAATGTCGACTCAGGTCTAGATTACAGAGATAAATAATTTACTCAACTTACCATGTAAAGTGTGACAATATTTGTTGGTACTATTCCATTCTTCACGAAGGCTGAGGTTGAACATACTGTAGTCCGGATTGCCGGTAACTTCTTTCTCAATTTCGAGGAACTGTGGTAAGATACGCTTCAACTCTTCTCCGCTTAAAGCTGTGTACGTTTCAAGTAACATTAATCCTTTGCATCTGAAATAACAGGGACCAAATCCAATGTTACCTTCTAGCTTAGCGCTTTTTTTAATCTGGAAATGATAAGAATATGCATACCTTGGATGTCCTGGTTCTCTGTATATATCCAACTGAAAGTATTGGTTGTTGATCAAAAAGCAGCGTCGACGTTTGAAGATGGTAAAATGAGAATCATCTCGCTGAGCTAACATATTCAAGTAATCACGATGCGTCAGTTGCGTTTTAACTTCGACAACCTGCCCACACATTTTTGGCCGTCTGATTGTATGAATGTATGACCAATGCCCTGTAAAACCACCAAGTTTATTGTATAATCTCTCTATAGCGGGAAATTAGGAGAAGTAAGTAAATCTGTAGATCACCTTTCTGCCCGCGTTTGCGGAGTCGCGCCTGAAGTTTTGGTGTTTTGCTTTGAAGGTAATTATGAACCACGTCAAAGTCCTGGTACGGAGGAAAACCTTCTTCCGGTAGAGGCCCTTTGACCAAAAATTTGAGCTTACGACTGCTGGCCCTCAATCGGTCTCCGGTATCAATGCCTAATTTTTGGCACACGCATTCGATCATCTGGCAAATTTTGCTGTCAAAATCCTGCGAGTTATCTATGACGTCAAAATAAGGATGTCCAACCCATGCAGCGGCTGCTTTGTAATCTAAATCTCTGGCGAGTTCTACACCCTCTGAGCGACAGGCGTGATCTTCGGTGGAATAAAACTCCTCAGCTCCGTTTGCAGCTGATACCATATGAATGATTTGATTGTATCGATTGTCTCGCAATTCGACGTTATTCCATCCATTAGATGCCATCATCAATTCCCATTTGTCTTTTGAGATAACTACGGATAGAGTAAAGTATAAAAAGATTAGAATTGTGACCATGTTAGTCATATACATCTAGATAGTAAAAGAAAAACGAGAAAAAATAGATTCTTACATGCAGAGGCATCCATTGCACCACGATCGCAGATAATAAGGCAATTTCTGGAACAGCTGTCCCCGAGTTGGAAAAATGTGTTCTCGATTTGAATCATAGTTCGTAGTAGATTTTCTTGAAATTTAAATGCTGCAACAAGTAGCAAGTTGAAAATTTGAATCCATGACCAGGTCGATTACTTTTCATGTGATTGAATGGTTGCAACAGGGTGAAGATTGGATTACAAATCATTGCAAGCAATTATAAAATAGCGATTGCGCTACAAACAATTACATACATGAATAAATAATGCGAAATTGTGGATACATAAAACTTTTTGGTACGACAGAATTCTTCCGTTGGGAGTGTTGTACTCCATGTGAATAAATCGCCTCTACAGATTACCACTTGACTAGGGGGGAAAAAAAAAAGAAAATTGGCGAATCAAATTAATGTTCAATGACGTTTGATGACTTTTTAATTCAGTCCAGGGTCTTTGACTAGATAAATTAGAAAAGTCTATATCATACACCGGTCTTATAGTAAAATTGTTGCAATTTGAACGAGAAAAAACTGGTACGATGATACACATGGAGGACGATTCGACTTTGCAGATAGATATCTATCCACGTAATTGTTGAATAATATCGCATATACGAACGACTATCTCCAGGCGTCAAGCTGGGGTCATTTGTAGTAATTCATCAACGACACGCGTACGGCGTCTGCGGTATCGAATTATCGCAAGGCGACATTATATCAACGATTTATTTAATTACCGTTAATATAAATAAATAATTATTCTCAAATATACATCAAGAGAGCAGATTAGCGCAAGCGACGAGTAAAAGTCAAACGTTATCTCGATACAAGAATAGCTGGGAGTAAACGATAATTCATAAATTAGTAAGCCACACAAGTCACATCAATTTCCGCCATAAATAGGTATCATATTATATCGATGAGCGGTTCAAAAATAGGCGAACCTATAATTGTACTAGTCGAGTAAACGAAATGTTCACAATTCTGTAGAAAAAATAGGAATATATATGCTAATGAACCATTTAGATAATTTTCTCGTAAGTCACGCTCGGGACTTTGGTTCAAAGCATATTTTATCGCCAATTACCTCGATAGAAACCCAGATAGCTATTCAGATTTCTATCCTTACATATTAAAATAGAGACTGATGCACGTAAACATTATTATGATTTATCAATATTTTGACGACCCTCGCTATATATCTCAATGACGTGATAACGGAAATTAGGAGACTAATGAGCCTTTTTTCCGGGCTGATGATGCAAGTGCGGTTAATTTTAAGTGAGGAAAAAGAGAAGAAAAATTTCTGCTAATCAAGTTTCGACCGGAATTTTTTACATCAAATCCATTTGCGTCTCAATTCGCGTGAACCGTTGCGTATGAAGTACAAACTGACGACCAGTGTGTTAAAATTTCTTAAAATTACGAACACTTGATTGAATTTGTATGGTAGAAACTTTGAAGACATATACGTTCTCGGTTTCTATTAGTTACCCTTCCGATCGAACAACAAGTTAATATTTCAACCCCTTGAGCGATCGGGGTGACATTGATTATCCTGTGTGCCGTGCGAAGGGATTCACGATATCTATCGTTTGAGCAGCTGACCAGAAAGTTGTAGATATTGAATAAAACTTGGCTCACAATCAGAGAGTACGAAGAGCTATACTGTTCTCAAACTATGGGCGGATTTCTTTTTACATCGAGGACTATCTTCGAGATATCACGATGCGGTCGAACCGTCTCAAACTAATCTGCTAACCATGGAGCTGTAGTCGAGCCAACTGGAATCAAAGTATTCGTATTGAATAGCTATAGACATACGTATTCAAGATGTAGATCGATTAACAAACTAGACGGCGAATACAAATCTCAACTCCAGTACGTTTATCATGGCTCTAAATGAGGCCAAAGTCACGCGACCAGCTCAAGCGTTACGATGCATCGATCCGACATCAAACAATGTCCTATGAATCAAGTCGAATCGACTTTGATTTCGGCGTAAATTGAAAACATCTTACGAGAGGGAATGAACGTTGGAAAAAAAATAGAAACTAGCTTACGGTGATCGTGATGAGTCGTTGTTACTGCAGTGAAAACGAAATCTAGCTTACAATTCTCTTTCATATCTTATTTCTGAAAATTTTATTTCATTCAATTTTGAGGCAGCTTCTAGCATCAGCGAGGATTAGACAAGAGTCACACGATTTATTAGGACATCGGGTAAATTTTTCACAGCTTACAACAATCCATCCTACATTTGGCTGTGTGCATTATACGGGCATACGTGTATGTAGACGTACATTGCTAATTATTAGTTAATTACTTTGCAATCGTAGATCTGACGATCACGGAACCACAACGCTCAAATCGAATGAATTGGAAGAGGAGAACGGAAAAGCAAGAATAAACCACGAACAAACGGTTATTAATTGTTAAATTTTTTTCACGGAAAGAAACTTCCATCCGTTATGATAGAGCGATATAAGTAGCTACGTAAACATATTAATTAGCCATTAATGAAAATACTCAATCAGCGATGTTGTACGTTCAAAAAGAGTCATATATGTATGTAAGATGGATATAATGCAGTGCCGTAAATAGGTATATGTAGGTAAATTTAACCCGTGTAGGTAATGATACAATATCATCGGCCCGTATCCTGAGGGTCCTCGACAGGTTCGACTCACCCTCACTGGACTCGACTTGTAGGAATTCGGGCCACTTGGCTTCGTCCCGTAGGACGATATTATCCTCCCCGCTGTTGCTATTGCGACTCGAACGATTGCGTAGCTCCTGTTCGGACCTCAAAGGACCTCTCGTCAACTCTCCTGCTAGAACCAACTATACCTTTTCAGCCCCCAAAAATTTTTTTCCCTCTTTTACCGTTATTAAATTGTTTACCCTACTTTCACCGGATTCGGTACCATCGTGCTATATACGTCGAAAACCTGATTTATCGAAAATTTGAATACAGATACCAGAATATATTTGGCTCTGCGCAGCACGTGATACGAGTATCGCATACATCGGTTTAACAAGGCAGCTCGAAAAAATAGAAAGAGAAAGAACCGGGGTCGGAATTGAGGTGGAATTATTTAACAGCGGGTATACATAACCGTGGGGCGAAGCTGGGATGTATGTTGATAATATTTAGAGGGTGCAGCCGTTTCGTTAAAGATACGCCATGTAAGAGCGATATCGTCTGGCAAAAATGTGCAAAAAGATACAAAGATACTATCCGACTGCAACGAATAATCTTTTTGGGTCTTTTCCAATTTGAAATAAAATAGAATATGGAACCGCGCACAAGTGTGAAGACCAGACACTTGTTGTCCGTCGCGTAAGTCGTCGGTTAAAGAATCTGTAACAATGCCAAAAACGCTGTAATAACGCACCGGGTACAATAAGTATTCGAGTATTCACCTACATAGGTATAGACGTACGCGATCTGCGGTTGGGTGGACTTTCATTATCGACCGATTGATATCACCTCGTTTTGATTGACCTCTCGTAGTGCACCGATCACCGAAGGCTATCTTATAACTGATCCGCAATTCTGTTGCCAGAATATACAGCATCGCATTTTTTTGCGATTCCAAATCAGTCAATCGATTGACCAATCGCTGCAACAATTATAAGCTCCGATTTGTCGAAGACGAAGAAGAAATTATACCTACAAGGTCTTCAATTGTGCATATTTTATAATAGGACGGTCGATCTTGAAAATGTTGGGGTAGTGAGTATCAAAAAATGGCGCAACAGGAACTTCTAGGTCGCGTATATCAGGACACATGGAGCGCGTAACGGGGCACTGGGGTATCGATCCGCCCTGACCCGAGGATGCCGGCGCCTGGACACCCTCACCCTTGAAAACTGGATTCACCTCGACAGACACCTTCGGAAACTACCGTAAACTGATTCGTTTCCACCCGCAGGATCAACATGGATTTCCCTCGATTCTATATAACAGTACAATTATTTCTTGCAGTTTTGGCGAGGGATCCGAAATGGTAATTAGAAAGAAATATCAAACCAAAAATTAGTTTCGTCGTTGGTTCTCGCGGTAAATTGACAATCGCTACAATCGTATGACAATTATTATCACTGGGACAAATTAGACCGGTGGGACCGGCGAACTGTTCTACGAAGTAAAATTGAAAGATGAATAATAATCGCGCCGCATGAACGGGTAAAAATTGCTCTCGATCTCCGCAGTTGTTCTTTCTTCGATACCTTTATTGTCCGTCAAAAGTTCCTACGGAATGGAAACTCCGGTCGGGGAAAGCGAAAATATCCAAATCAGTTGATTTTTCCGTACCTGGGGAGTTGTTGCTTTGACTACGAGAACTTGGGTGCTTTTTCTATACGTCGGACACAATGATTACATCATGGTATTGGCTTATATCCAGAAAAGTCCGTTATTATTACTCGGAAGATTGAGGCATAACAGCTGTGAGTATACATAATTGCTAATCGATAGTCGTCCAATTTTTCATTTCGCTGTTAAAGTGAATGAATTATCTAGGTGTCTGTAGAGTTGAGTACGTCGTTACAAGAGGCTGTAATATCAAATACGCAGCTCGAGGTTCGAAGTTTTTCGTCTCGGTTTTCATATCGTGTCGGTCTAACTTCCTGTAATCTCTTTCTTCTCCGTCGTCCTGTTATTTTTTTGACCCAGCAAAAAACAAAAGTTTTAATTATAAATATGTGATATATTAGAAGAGCATGTCTCACAGTATCAAATTTCGCTTGGCTGCGTCTATTGTACGCCATATTTTTCACCAACGCGATGTCTTGCTATAGTTGCAGTTAATTTATGCCATGCAGTTCTGGACGTTTTGCGATAAGAGACAAATTTGACCCACCGCCGTCACGAATAAATAATTCAAGTAAAGTAAGACATAGGGTGTACAGACGTGATAATATGATCGGTTTTAATTTTTCGAACGAGAATTATTAGCTAATATGCTACGGACCCCACCAGTTCCGACTTCTATCTTCGTGCGTCTTCATAAATAATTAATTATGAATTAGTATGATATTTCCCGAGACCTGTCCCTGGCAGTCTTCGATCCGTTTGTCGAACGAATTCCGTCCATTTTATGAATCGTCTAAAAATAATGTTTCAGGCAAAAGAAATACGAGAAAATTTTCGATATTATGCAAATTGTTAAGACGTAATATCGCATGGACGAACGAAGAATGATTACCACTTACTTGAAGAAAAAAAGAAGAAAAAAAGGAATACTTTTTTCAAGAAGAACAGAATTTTTCCGGCATAGAAGCTATGTGATCGGTGACGGTTACGTATACCGAAGTGAAGCCCTAACGGTACAGATGGATGATTGCATGATGGGTTAATAAGGGAAACCTTTGAAATCTTCACTTTTGTACTGCGACAAGGTCGAAAGATTATGCAATATTCTATCGAGCGGCAAACAGAATTACACGCCATTATTTATTTGAAGAATTTTTTTCTGCAATATGCTGAATAAGTAGGGATTGTATTCATCTGATTTATCGATCATCGTCGTCGCTGCGATTTATCTGCGTGCATTTTCCTTCTATTTCGATTTATATTTACGGTCTTCTTTCTGTTTATCTATTTGTTTTCATACGCTATATCTTTATATCCTTGCGTTGTTTAAATATACCACAGAATTCGATTTAACAAACTGTGCGCGGGTGTTCTAATACAGAAGCTAACATATAGGTATAACATTTTCAGACCTCGTGACGAGTAGACAATTTTAGTCACGTGAGGAACTGAGCTTTGGCGTCACTCCATTTTTTAATTTACTCGTGTCGTTGTCTGTTTATATTATTTTCTACGTAATTTCGCTCCAAAAAATCGACTAGAGCGTAATCAGAGGAACGAGCGTTTCTTTACCTATAGATGAAAAAAAAATGTGATGAATCCTCTCCCGAAAACCAATGTTCAATTCTATCACAGGGAAGGTCCAACGTCGTGATCTGATATTTTTTTTTTTTTTCAATTCTAATTAGATTCCGGATGATTGCACTTAATGGGTGGTCGTATCAAAAATTCTGTTTTTTTTTTTTTCTTTAATAGCAAATACGTTGCTAATTTTGTGCCTTGTACTCTCACCGCTGTGGATATCTTTTTTTTGTTCAAAGAATTTCCAATCTATCTTATCCCAGCTCAAAAGGTACCGCCGCAACGCCTGTTACCTCTCAAAGATGGGTAATATATGCAAATGATACAGATAATTTACCGTTGATGATATTTTTTCCTCGGCGCCGAGCAGTCTCTAGATTTATTCGAGATTAGGTAGGATAAAACACTCAGCTGCGCGTGAAATTGGCAAGAAATTCGGGTAGATTCGTCGCCAATAACGTACGCAGCTGCTGCCAAGCGGCTCGTATCGTCGCAAAATTAGCGTATAGAATTACAAACCTGACACGAAGGTATAATGTGTCCGGTGATGTATGAATAACATAACTAATGAACGTATCAGGGGTAATGTATGCCAAGAGAACGGGGTGACGATGATGATGATGATGATGATGATAAGGATAAAAGTGTAATTAAAATGAATAATAGGCTCACCCTGTTCAGCGTTCAGGTCTGTGAACTTGATGCCGCCACTGAAATTGAAAAAAGCAGAGGTGTGATGAAAAAAATGAACAGTATTATATATGCATACGTATTACAGAGCGGACTCGAAATAGTTTTGGTAACGTCATACTTTTGATAATTTTACGCATAAACTCGTCGTCGTCGATGTTATCATTGAAACAAGAAAAGAGATGGGTACGAACAGTTCGTTATGGCTTTCTTCCGTTTTATATATTATCCAAATGATGGATCCCATTACTCTCCGCCACTCGACGATACGAGAGCAAAAGTTTGCGGCAATAAAGGTAAATGAACGGGTGAATTTAGCAGTCGATTGATTCACACTCGGTATGATTATTGCGCACAGTGTACAGGTGGACAACAGCTATTGAAATTGACGAGAATATATACCTGTGCAGAGTGCGTGTTAATTTAAATTATATGTCCTTGTCGTTTCGGATCTCATTGCATAACGCAAAATTGTGAGCGCGAAAAGATCGACCGTGACTGTTAACACGCAGGGCTTGTGAAAAATGAATATAAAAAAGGAAGCAGAGATAAAATATAAAAAACGGAATTGCTCGAGGATTTTTACCGATCGCAAATTTTCACTACTGTGCGCATTCCATTCAATTGTTATAAGCATCAGCGGCTTATACTTTGAAAAAAAAATAGCACACAAAATCGAGGCAGATTAGAAAAAAAAAAAAATAAAATAAAATAATTACCATAGCGAGTGCGTACCTAGCAAAATTTGACATCTTACATGAGAGAAAAATATTGAAGACACCCGATGGAACGGTGCGTTCGTTTTTTCTCTTTCGTTCTGTATCTTCAAATTTGCTTTGGTATTTTTTGCAATTTTCGTCAAAAAAAATTTGGATATTTGATATCTTGTGATAGCATACCTGAGCAGCACAGTCGCTGTCTCGGGAACACGGAACACCTGAAAAAGAAGACAACCACCAACTCTATCGAATCCACATCGAACCAGGGTGCTCCAAACCAGTTCGAATTCTTCGATCATTTGTATGACACATGTGTGCATATATATTGTCTACAAATGGGTGTAATTGCCGCTATATCGGTAGGAATTAGGTGTTCGTACGTAAGTTACGTGGTTTTTGTAATTGAATCGACGCGTTGATGAATTTATGTGAGAAAGCAATTCGAGGTACCTCGGAATAATTGGTAATCCCACACGGTACGTAGTTCGTGTGATACGGGTAATAATTATTCGTTGCCAATAATTTGAAAACTCTGTTGGAAATAAACAGAAGAGGATAAAATGAGGTTCTTGAGCATTTATATCTTACTTTCGTTATCATCGCTTCAATTGCTTGGGCAAATGACATTCCCATTCACATGCTTGATCAAGTATTTTTCACGGTGTTTCGTTTGACGTCGATTGAATCTGATTTGATTTAATTTTCGTGCTAATTTATCCTAAGCCAATTCTTACCTGCATAGGTTTGCGAGTTATACATAGCAATTAGTGTATAAAAGCGATTCTGTAAGACAGGACCATTAACTTTCAAAATCAGTCTTTTATCAGTGATGTGGAAAATTTGGTAGGGAGGAAGATGAATAAGAAGAAAAATATTTGGCGAACTGTTTGGAGCAATTTTGAAAGTTTTCAAAGTGCGAATCTAATTGAAAGATATTTTATACCTATGGTACGAAATTAACCGTATATATAAGTATACGTGATATTATGTAACAGGTACAGGACACTCTGTACAGCACCTTTCATAGTATCTTTTTACAAATTTAAATAAATCTTTCTCACCTTCCATCCCATGTTCTCGAAAAATGTACAAAGGCGAGCCTGTCCGGTTGTTTTTCCACCGCATGGACCTGAAACAGCGAAAAAATGATAAGAAAGTGAAAAATGTATGACCGCAAAATAATGCCCCTTTTTCTCCTACTGACAAATTCGGCGGTTCGTACGTTCGGAGTCGCGAGGAGCATGCTAGATACGACGTATCGGCTATAACCTTCGGAAAACTGGAACCCAAGGTCGAACTGCGACTAGGTGAAGGCCACGATGACCTAGGCAACGAGTTACACGTACCGTTGCATCAACTTTTGCACCGAGTTCAAAGCCCTTTCCGTAGATTTTACCGATGCAGGACGTTCGTCGGTTAATTTTTGCGATGGAAATAAGCAAACTAGCAATGATTGAGAATACGACGCATTCACGATAATGTGGCAGAGGATGACAAGTCAATATTATCACCCAAGTTTTACCTAGTGAATATACAAATTTATCGAAAGTTATTTCAGGTGTTTTTGCAGCGCAGTTAGGTACTTGATATAATTCTATAGTTGATGATGCTGCAAAATTTAATACGACTGAAAGATGATATGTTACGAGTTATGCCAACGTAGCATAATTTTGAGTCGTATTATATTTTCACACGAAAAAATTATTTTACTTGACGCAAAAGCAAAACTGTAATCAACCTTAGACAAAGTGATTGAAATTTCGATTCGTGGCAACTAGTGGTGTCTAGTTGTTGCGCCGATGTACAACGATTAGACACACCGCGCCGTATTATTTATCGTTAGATGCAATTATTGATTCAAATTCAACTACGTTTTAATAAGTCGACCATAACGACGGCATTGCACGCCAAGAACGGCCCCCTCTCCAAGATTTTATTTACTATTTTCATTCGAGTACCCCAACAAGGCGATACTGAAGTAAACTGGACCGAGTAAATCGACGTGAATTATCACAATTGGTCGGATTCGTTTGAGTTACAATCTTATACTTGCTTCTTGTCGGCTTACTCTAGGTAAAATTGGTGCGTGCTCAAAATGACATGTTGCTAGATATTGACACAATGTAGCTACGCTTAACAAGTCCTTCTATTTATATGGTTCATCCGAGTATGTCTATAATGTTTCAAGTAGATGAGGATGACTTGGCGTACGCGTATACCATAAGGGTTACATTTCACCGCGATGGCTAAGAGAGGGATGCATACTTATGTCCGATAAAATGCGTATCTTGATGGAATGCTTGGCAGGTGTATGGTGAACATGAGAACTAGCTTGAAAGATTTCAGGCTACTCGATAAGCGTACTTCCTTCACATGGGATGAAAACAAAAATAAGCTCAACAAGCAATTTCACCTAGGCAAATAAGGATCATTAATGTAATTGTACGTCAAAGAGATATCTATAAATAAATATCCAGATGTCCAGATTACCATAAGGTTAGCGGTTTTATTTCTATATGATAAAACACGTGGTTTCAGCCGATGGAAAATTGTGGCCAGCGACTGCGCAGAATGAAATGTGTGAATGGGGATCCTTTGTAGTTTATACGACTACAAAGTGAGGTAGATCTGCTAAATATATAACACCTTTGGTCGGCCAAGTTTCGTTAGCAATAAATGTAGTACGTTAAGCGGAATTAGTCGTAAGAAAATGCTCTAAGCTGAGCTGAGTCCAGCTGAGAGCAAACACAAGTGAACAATGGGAAAATTACGTACAATTATGTATGGGTATTATGTACTTACCCCCGGTGAGAACCACTTTGTAAACGCGTTTTTGTTCCATAATGTATCGGGCAGCGATTAATTTGTCGGTTTGTTTAGAAGATGGATTTCTATTGATATAAGGTGTCAGTTAATCTGGAGATGAATAGCGTCTACGGACGCAACCGATACTACATAAACACTTCGCTATACATGTCAAAAGTTAATAGCAATAGCAATCGCGAATAAAAAGACATGAGAAACGTGACGATGGTACCAAAATAAAGTCAAACAAGTTACGTGCACTCCAACCGCGGGCTTGGATTGAAGTGACTGGTGAGCCACCCGCGGAGCGAGAACTGCGGCCAGGCAGCTTCGAGAAACGAACGACACTCGGCCGGGTGTCGCGTGAAGTTACCTGACGTGGTTCATCGTGATATCGACTTTCCATAGACATAGAGCGGGCGTTTTGAAATCCATTATCGGAAATATATCGCTCAACGTGGGGGGCCATGCTTTATTTCGATCCTTTCTAAATGATAATTAATCGAAGGAACGAATTACTGACTTGATATTTTCAACTTAGAAACGATACAATGGATAAGTAAAATCGGAAGTTATAAAATTGATGCTTTCTCAACACACAATTTGATATGTAAATTCTTTTACTCTGGCACAAGTATTGTTATAATAATCACTTTGTCGAATCGGCAATATTAATGATAGTAATGATGATGGGAATAAGTTTGCAAAATATGAGTATATTTTACATTCACTATGATTTTTTGTCAAGTTACGTTACACACTGCTTAAACTAATAAGACAGGCTTCAACTTTTATCACTAATTTATTCATTAGAATAGTACGTGTGTGTCTTGAAATTATTCAATTTCCTAATGATAAGGCAAGATGTATTATGAGTCCAGTTTTACGTCTAATTGTTAGGTATATTTTTACATCTGATTAGCCCTAATCAACATCATGAAAAGAACAATGTGTTGCTAAATTTTTCTGCAACTGATGCTTTTTGGGTGTGCGATTGTGCAGCGGTTGAAATTGACGCGAATGTTCACAAACCTTACTCCGAAGCGTTATATTGCTGTTTATACAATTGCTATAATCGAACTAGCTGAAAATGAAATGTATTGAAGAATTCATATTCAATTGTACATGTTACTTATTTAGTGAAAGTAATTAAATACTAGGAGTTTTGCAGGAACATTCACTGAAATCGTTTTAGTGAAGGTATCAGAAAACCGATTACAGTGTAATCAATTTACAATTAGTCAACATTAACGAATGTAATCATTGTAATGTAATTAATTCGAAATCAAGACAGTAGCTCGAATCGAGCGTGTTTGACAAGGAAAGCAATTTCCAAGAGGATCAAATTCATTTACCGTTTTCTTGTTTTTCTTACCAGGTATTGGCGATCAAACTTTCGATAATCTTCAGAGATTTCATCGATAACAAGGTTGTACATTGGGATAAATAACTGGGAACAATATTTTACTCGTGAATCATTCAACGAAATCTAATAAAAACTGAAATTTTTTAGTAAAACTTTCAGTCATTTCAAGATTCTTAACTGCGTAATCGATATCGTTGGTTATAGAACGTCGTGTTCGATCCTTTGTACAAATTTATTTGGTATGCCAATATGCAGAAGCTCATCAGGGGAAAAATATTTCAAATTTCTATCGTAATAATTTAAAGCTTGCCAGCAAATCTCTGATAACTTTGGAATTGTAAGCCAAACTGAATGGACAGCATCTGTTCTAGCCACCTGTAACAGATTATAATACAACATATATTTTCAATAAAGACCAAAATGAATTTAAAAAAACTTAAGATTCTATCAATAATCTGATAATAATTTACTGAAAAGGCTTCGGCGCCTTCCTTTACTATTCCTCCAAAAGTGTACATGCACCCTTCGGGTGTCAATGCAGCTGAATGAAAGTATACAGGGTTTGGAAGGATGCACTTTCTCAGACAACTCCATTGCAGAGTTTTCAGGTTCAGTCGCCATACGTCAGAGAATATATAAATGCCATCATATCCCCCGGAAATAACCACTGAAGTTACTCCTGTTGTGTCATCTGTATATTGAACAGCACCGTGACACCTTCTTGGAGCAGGAACTGAATTGAAATCACTGTCTCTTAGGGTATGCAAAATCGTCCATTTGTTAGTGTCCAAATCAAAAGCTGGTATTTCCTACAAAATTTCAATGAAAAAATGACTAAAAAAGGAAGTTGGAATTGCACCATCAAAAATGTTTTGATGTACCAAAAATCCAAAGGCTTCTGTGGCAGTGCCTCCACCAAGTACGTATATTTTACTGCCATCAAATGCTAGCTCATGTCGATATCTTCCTCTTGGCTCAAACCTATCTCGTCCGGCACATATGTAAACGTGTTCCCAAATGGCCTTTCTCAGGTCAAATCTATGGATATCGCATGTATAATCATAGCCTGTCGTCCCACCCACAGTGTACAAGTATGGTCCATGACTAACAAGGGCTTGGCCATACTGAGGTAGGGGTGAGTTGCCCTGGGCTGGTACCATCTGCATTTTTCCATCCTTTACATTACATATGTAGAGACGATTGCTGCAACTATCCCCAAATGGTACACCTGTTCCCCCATAAACCATCAATATGTCGCCCTTCAGAATAACAGCGTTAGATGCCAAATGATTGGGCATATTTTCCTGGCAAGGCAAGCGCCGCCATTCCTGAGTTACTAGATTGAATTTCCATAGTTCTTTGAATAAGGGTTTGCTCTCTATCCAGGTATGGTCATTCTGCATGTCCGGATCATCGTCAGATATGCCTGGATTAAATCCCCCGTAAGAGTAGAGATTCTGGTGATCACATGCGATTCTGTGACCACTTCTAGCTTTTGGTCTTTCCACACTCATAGCCTCATGCTTGATGCACACAAATGGCTTGAATGCATACATCGTGGATTTTTGTCACGTCAAATTCGTCACTTCGTGGAAAATACGAGGTTATGTCTGGGATATTTATTTAGTGGATTGACTAAGTTTAGTGCAGTCAGGCAAAGTAAATATATCATAGTGAGTTTTGTAATGATACAAAAAGTAATGCTGATGGATATTCTACTCGGGCTTTACTCAACTGCAAGACATCTACCACGATACTTGAATTCATTTATTTTTAAGTTATCAGAATACGGAGAGATAGTACGTGACTTTAAATTACTGAACACCTTCCATCAACTGTACTGGAATCACTGAAATTATCACCAGTATACCGGGTGAGTTGAATGTTATAAACTCTCTCGGTAGAACCGCGGAAGAATTCTGGAATATAAATCCGCTATGTCTAACCTAAGTCTATTGATTATCATGTCAATTCTACAATAAACAAGACTGTTCTACGAATTATGGCTAGAAATTTCTGACAGACGATGAGCGAAAGGATCCGTAATTATTGCAGCAGACGATTTTTTATCTGTCGTCTGGTTTGCGTCAAATCTTGTTAGAATCTTTTGCGGCTGACTTCGGGGCTCAACGGATCAAATGTGCTCAAAACCTGATAGACCACCAGAAATCCTCAGTCAACGCCGCTAGGAAAACGCGAATCGAAAACGAGTGAACAATTCGCCGGTTTCTTAAAAAATATGGCGGATGCTGAGGTGAGTCTGTCACGTGGAAGATGAAATATAAGAATTTTTCTTTAACCTAATGGGTATTTAAAAAATCCCTTGTTACAGTTAGCTAAAGCTTTAAAGGATCTACCGAACCGAATACAAACCGCAAGCAAAAACGAGCGGCGCAATATACTACAAAATGTCGTGGATGTGTTGTCAAACCCAGGTAGGATTCTCAATAATGGGTTTTACGTGATTATTTTGTTTTGATACATTATTTGCTCGATTCGTTCTTAAAAAAAGGATAAAAAAAACTGTTTGTTATTTCATAACATCTTACAGAACTTTAAGATCACAGTGTGACTTGTTAAAGGTTCAACGCTATATGCTATTTGCAACAGATTTGCTCCGATCTTGGATTTAAAGATCTGTTGGATAATTTTCAGGTATCAATGAGAAGATCGTCGGAGGGATTTGCAAAGTTATATCGATCACGTTGCACCGATATAAGGAATCCTCGTCACAATTTTACGTGAAGAATTTGATAACAGCATTGTTGAGGAAGCAACCAGATGCAACAGTCAAATTCATGACCAGTGCAATCGCTGAGCATGCTAGTTGGCATAAAAACTTAGTACCAACGTAAGCATTTCTTGAAAGAGAATTTCTAAAGATGATCGAGAAATGGGTTTTCTTGACTGTGGTGGTTTGTTTGTTCCAGATTTAATACATCTTTGACTGCTTATTTGACCCTGAAATGGTCAAGCCTAGTTTTTCTTGAAGGCATTAATAAGGGACCTGAGTCATGTTACACAGAATTGCCAAAACTGATCGAGGCTCAAGCCAATTTAGCAGCTGCAGCGATAGCTAGTGGGGATAAAAAAATTTCCGATAAAGTCTACAAGCTACTTACGCAGGGCTGGAAAACCATTGAGGGTATCGATGAAAAATATGTTGAAACTCTACTTAAGTTAGAAGCCTCCAGCGGGCTTGTAGTCCTAGGCAGTTTGTTGATCAGATATCTGGTGGAGTCAAAAAAAGATGCACTGGCTGATAAGTTGAAGGTATGTTCTAGCTACCATATCATTTGTAGTATTCTTCAAAATCTAATTGTGTACTGCTTTGCAGACAAATATTTTAGATGCTCTTATCAAAGTTAGCGTGAGCTGTAAGAAGAAGCCGGACCTTTTTGTTGTTGACGCAGCAGTCCCGCTGTTAAACAGAGTATCTCATGACGAATTTAAAACTCAGTTATTGCCAGCACTGCAGAAGGCTATGTTACGAAATCCTGAGATCATCATCGCGTCAGTGGGACACATTCTGAGTGGAGTCAGCCTTGATTTGAGTCAATATAGCCAAGAAATCAGCAAAGGATTGTTTGCCAATTTACATTCTAAGGAAGATCTTGTGAGAGAAGAATCTGTGGATGCCTGCCGGCGATTGGCTTTGCAATGCTCAGATGCAGCAGCCATAGAAAGTCTGTTATCTTCGCTATTTGCTGTGTTTCACGGTTCGGAAGGAAAGCTCACAGTTGTCACACACAAAATTTCCGTTCTCCAGGGAGCTGGAAATCTCAGCTACAATACAGTTTCTGGTAGCAGCGTTCAGAAACTTACGGAGACTGCCTGCATCCATTTCATCAAGGTCTTGGATACTGAAGTTCATGAAAAAACCTTGATTCATGCGCTAGAGATGATGGTTCTATGGTGTAACAAGTTTGCCAATGAGGTACCTAAGACTGTAATTGAAGCTTTCAAGAAGGGCATGTCCGCTAAAGCGTCGACACCTGGAGTTCGTGCTGCATATATAAAATCCCTTTTCTTCACTCCAATTGCATCGCAGTCTCAAGTCATTGCTCCGATCCTTACCCAAGCCATATCAAGGGCCGCACAGCAGTCTACTAATCCTGCAGCAATAACCGAAGGCCTGGCTGCTGCATATTTGTTATTGAAACTTATACTAGCTGGACAAGTTGAAAACGATAAGCAAGCTATTTTGTGGAATGCTGTTGATGATCAACTATTTTTTACAGAAAAGTTTTTGGTCTCATGTGGAGATGATGCGCTGTATACCGTGATGCTTCTCTGCGAACGTTTGTTACTTCCCTTTTCTAATCGTTTGAACGAAAGAGCACTAAATGGCATAAATAGGGCTATTGTTGCTTGTGTAACAGCCCCAAGGTCGACCACTCGCAGACGGTGTGCTCCTCTACTTAAAAAAATTTTGACTGGACTGAGCAGCTATGAGCCTGCTGAAGCTCTACTTGCAGAGTTCAATACATGCTTGGAAGTTGCAAAAATCAGAACTGAGACAGAAAAAGATAATAGAGAGGATTCACCAAATGGCGAAGTAACCGGACGTGCACTTGCTGATGGATTGCTGGCAATTTGTTCTGGCTCTTTTCTCTTTGAGGTAGCAGGAGTGCAAATGGTTAGAGATGCTCTGATCCCTGCGCATCATCCAGCAATCTTGAAAGCTGTTCCTTACTTGTGGTTCAAAATAGTGAAAAACTTCAATTTAACTCCCAGAGAATTTTTCCGCACATTTGGTAATGAAATCAGGAAAACTTTCGTCCAAAACTATAAATCTGTTCCAAGCTACGAAAATGCTCTAGCTAGGGTAGTTTCTCTCGCACCAGATGTCATACTTCCTGCATTGATAGTGAATGTCACCAGCAAACTGGAAGACCCAGAAATTCTGAAAATAACTAAAGATGAATATTTTACCTATTTAACTCCTGAGGGGGAGTTATACGATAAATCTGTTATACCGGGAAACGATGAGAATGATATTCTCAATGCGATGAATATGAAACGTGAAAGCAAAGTATATTCATTTAAAGAACAGCAAGAAGAGCTGCAACTTAGACGGGAACTTTATGAAAAGCATAAACGAGAAGGAAAGATAAAAGAGCCCAAGCTCACAGTAAAACAAGAGGAAGCACTCAAAGCACAGACTGCTAAAGAAAATGCAATAAGGATTAGACTGACTGGATTAAACTCCAAAATTACAGAAGCTGTATCAATGGTTAGCGCCGCAACACGTGGAAACGGCACAGAATTGTCTCTATACTTCAAAGACTTACTTCCTTCGATTCTTCGAGATCTGGGTTCTCCACTGGCAGCTCCAGCTTTAACGGAATTATTCGTTAGCCTCGGAAAAACCGTCAGAATTGGAAACGATGCCACATTAGTTGACCTTATAGCTCACGTTACCCTCCGTCAATTGAAACCACAGTGCGATTTAGATGAGGCCTGGGAAGATGAGGTTCTAGATCATGCGGTGAAAAGAACACTTTACCTCCTACATCTTGTTACTGTAAAACAGAAGCAGTCTCCAACTGCATCGGCATTTTGCTATTTTTTCCCATTCATTAACACAACATTACTCTCAAACAAAGACGACTCCACCATCAGCCAAGGATTGCAAATCGTGCAGGATCATGCCAAGCTCAGAGGCAGTGACGACAATCCCAAAAATCCCAAACATCCAAGGCTTTTACCAAGGAGACAGATGTTCAATCTTTTAATCGAACTGATCAGCACAACCACTGGAAGAGTTCAGTCTCAGGCAGTTGCGACTCTTCTAGATGTTGCCCATTCTGGGAGTGCTGCCCCGGGAACTGCGACCGCAACTCTTGGAGAAATCGAATCGTTAACAGGAGCACTACAGAATCCCTTATCCGTTGTTAGAGATGCCGCTTTGCGAGCTCTAACAGTTGTTCGTAGAGCGTTCCCTAGTGAGAAAGAGGATTACACACAGGCGTTGAGACTAACGAGAAGAATTTGGGTAGCCAGATTTGATGTTACAGAGGAGAACAGGGTACTTGCAGAAGAACTATGGGACTCTGCTGGATTGGTTACTGACTGTGAAGCGTTGAGCGAAGCTCTTATGGAAGATGTGACTCACCCAGTTGAAGCTGTTCAGCAAGCAGCAGCTGGAGCACTTGCCCAATTGCTGACAACGCAACAAAGTTTGATGCCACCAATTCTACAACGTCTTTTGGAATTGTACCAAGACAAACTCGCTATGATACCTCCAAAATTAGATGACTTTGGTCGAGTTGTCGAGCAACCTATTGACATGTGGGGACCTAGAAGAGGAGTTGCATTAGCTTTGGCTCAACTTGCTCCACTTCTAACACCAGACACCGTGAGATGTCTAGTCCAATTCTTTGTATCAACTGGCTTAGGTGACAGAAACCATGCAGTTCGTACAGAAATGTTAGCTGCTGCAGTAGCTGCTGTTGATCTTCATGGTAAAGCGAATATCACCTCTTTACTGCCAGTCTTTGAGGAGTTCATGGACAAAGCACCCAAAAGTGGGAGTTTTGATTCTATTCGACAGTCAGTGGTCATTTTGATGGGACTTTTGGCTAGGCATTTAGACAAAGATGATGCAAGAATTAAGCCAATTGTTTTGCGATTGGTCTCAGCATTATCAACACCTTCTCAGCAAGTTCAAGAAGCAGTAGCAAATTGTCTTCCACACTTGGTTCCCTCTATCAAGGAAGATGCACCTGGAATAGTTCAGAAGCTCTTACACCAACTTTTGAAATCAGATAAATATGGAGACCGCAAAGGCGCTGCTTATGGTCTAGCTGGTCTTGTTAAGGGTATGGGAATCCTTGCTCTTAAGCAACTCGATATCATGACGACGCTGACCAATGCCATTCAGGACAAGAAAAATTATAGGCATCGAGAAGGTGCACTCTTTGCTTTCGAGATGCTCTGTACTATGCTTGGGAGATTGTTCGAGCCATACATTGTTCATGTCCTTCCACATCTGCTGCTGTGTTTTGGAGATTCAAGCCAGTATGTAAGAGCTGCTACAGACGATACAGCCAGAGTTGTAATGAGTAAACTCTCTGCTCATGGTGTTAAACTTGTGCTACCCAGTTTGCTTGCTGCTCTTGAAGAAGATTCCTGGAGGACCAAGACTGGTGAGTATTTTCAAGAAGTACCCAATTGTCTATGAAGGTTTAACATACAAATACATCATATTCTCCCACTTTTAGGTTCGGTGGAATTACTTGGAGCTATGGCATATTGTGCTCCGAAACAGTTGAGTAGCTGCCTTCCAAGTATCGTCCCCAAACTTATCGAAGTTTTAAGCGACTCGCACATGAAAGTACAGGAGGCTGGAGCTGAAGCGCTCAAAGTGATTGGAAGTGTAATACGTAATCCCGAGATTCAGGCTATAGTTCCAGTCCTCCTGGAAGCATTGCAGGATCCTTCACACAAAACGGCAACATGCTTACAGACTCTGCTGGACACCCAGTTTGTTCATTTCATAGACGCTCCATCTCTTGCTCTCATAATGCCGGTTGTTCAAAGGGCTTTCATGGATCGTTCAACAGAGACGAGAAAAATGGCAGCACAAATTATCGGAAATATGTATTCCTTAACAGATCAAAAGGACCTGACACCTTACCTGCCGACTATAATACCTGGGCTCAAGACCAGTTTACTCGATCCGGTTCCAGAAGTACGAAGCGTTTCAGCCAGAGCTCTTGGTGCAATGGTGCGTGGAATGGGAGAATCCAGTTTTGAAGATCTATTGCCCTGGCTAATGCAGACGCTCACCTCAGAAACCAGTAGTGTGGATAGATCAGGAGCAGCTCAAGGTCTCTCTGAAGTAGTGAGAGGCTTGGGAGTAGAGAAATTACATAAATTGATGCCTGAGATAATTTGTACTGCGGAAAGAACGGATATTGCTCCACACGTTAAGGACGGATACATAATGATGTTCATTTACATGCCCAGTGCGTTCACCACTGAATTCACGCCCTATATTGGTCAAATTATTAATCCAATTCTCAAGGCCTTGGCCGATGAGAACGAATATGTGAGGGAAACTGCGCTGAAGGCAGGACAGAGGATTGTCACGCTTTACGCAGATTCTGCCATCATGTTGCTCTTACCGGAATTAGAGAGAGGCCTGTTTGACGATAACTGGCGGATTAGATATTCATCTGTACAACTGCTCGGAGATTTGCTCTACAGAATTTCTGGTGTCTCTGGTAAAATGTCTACGGAAACTGCAAGTGAAGATGATAATTTTGGTACGGAACAGTCCCACTACGCGATCATCAATGCCCTTGGTGCAGAAAGAAGAAATAGAGTGTTGGCTGGACTTTATATGGGTCGTTCGGACGTTGCTCTTATGGTGCGACAAGCAGCCCTTCATGTCTGGAAGGTGGTTGTTACCAACACGCCGAGAACTCTGAGAGAAATATTGCCAACATTGTTTAGTCTTCTGCTGGGATGCCTGGCTAGCACAAGTTATGATAAGAGGCAAGTTGCAGCCAGAACTCTGGGGGATCTAGTACGAAAGCTAGGTGAAAGAGTTCTTCCAGAAATTATACCCATTTTGGAAAGAGGTCTGCAGAGTGAACAGGCTGACCAGCGACAGGGCGTTTGTATCGGGCTATCTGAGATTATGGCCAGTACTAGTAAAGACATGGTTCTGACTTTTGTAAACAGTCTGGTTCCTACTGTGAGGTAAATAAAATGGAGAAATTGTATTTCGGTAATTCAGGGTCAGCAATTTAATCTTTTACTGACATCATTTCTTTATTCCAGAAAAGCTCTTTGCGACCCACTTCCAGAGGTGAGGCAAGCAGCTGCAAAGACATTTGACAGCCTTCATTCCACAGTTGGTGTTCGTGCACTGGATGACATTCTTCCAGCTATGTTGAACCAGTTGAATTCTCCAGATCAATCAGAGGCTGAAAATACCTTGGATGGGCTTCGCCAAGTCATGGCAATTAAGTCTCGAGTTGTTCTTCCGTATTTGGTCCCTCAGTTAACGGCTCCTCCTGTGAATACAAAGGCACTTTCAATTCTAGCTAGTGTAGCTGGAGAAGCATTAACCAGATTCTTGCACAAGATTCTCCCAGCGCTCTTGACTGCATTGTCTAGTGCTCAGGGTGCCCAAAATGAGGCTCAAGAATTGGAATACTGTCAGGCAGTAGTCTTGTCTGTCACGGATGAGGTTGGTGTAAGAACTGTTATGGATCAACTGATGGAAGCTACCAGAGCCGATGATGCATCTCGTCGGCGTAGTGCGGCAACCCTTCTTTGCGCATTCTGTCGTGACTCTAGAGCCGATTACAGCCAGTACGTGCCTCAACTATTGCGTGGATTGATTCACTTATTCACGGATGACGACAAAGACGTTTTGCAAATGAGCTGGGAAGCACTAACGGCCGTGACAAAGGTATAAAACTGTTTGTTAAGTTTATAAAATAATGTTTTGAATCGGGAGTATATTATTTTTAAATTTGTAGACCTTGGGATCAGACCAGCAGATTGCACACGTTCAAGACATCCGTCAAGCCGTTCGTTTTGCTGTGTCAGATTTGAAGGGGCAGGATCTATTGCCAGGATTTTGTTTGCCGAAAGGAATTACTCCGATTCTCCCGATTTTTAGGGAAGCCATTCTGAACGGAATGCCAGAGGCTAAGGAACAGGCTGCACAGGGGTTGGGTGAAGTTATCAAACTGACCAGTCCATCTGCACTGCAACCGAGTGTCGTCCATATCACCGGTCCACTCATTCGTATTTTGGGTGATCGATTCAATTGGAGTGTGAAAGCAGCTGTTCTCGAAACCCTTGCAATATTGTTAGGAAAGGTAAGATAGTCATACATGTCAATCTTGGTGGAGACCCGTCTAATTAATTCTGTGATCAATAATTATCCATGAATACAGGTTGGAGTGATGTTGAAACAATTCTTACCGCAACTACAAACGACTTTTCTGAAGGCTCTGAATGACAGTAATAGACAAGTCAGACTAAAAGCTGCATACGCTTTGAGCAATCTCATTGTTATTCACACTCGGGCTGACCCATTATTTGCCGAGTTACACACGGGGATTAAGACTGCTGATGATCCCGCGATCAGGTTCGTTCACAATTTGACTTTTTACAATACATTATAACAGCTATGCAAAATACCTCTTTTTTTTTTTTTATATCATAGAAGCTAGGATTACTATGGATCTTGATCTCAATTCAAAATACTTATGAAAATTGCCTTTGATTCAAGGGAAACTATGCTCCAGGCGTTGCGTGGTGTTCTTACACCGGCTGGCGACAAAATGACTGAGCCAATGCGAAAACAGGTGTTCGCTACCTTGAGCAGTATGTTGGGTCATCCGGAAGATGTAACAAGAAATTCTGTAGCTGGCTGCTTTGGGGCTTTATTACCCTGGCTTTCTCCAGAGCAACTCACAGTGGCATACAACGAAAACTTATTGTGTAGGTAGTGTTTGTTTTTCGAAAAAAGAAACTTAATGTGTTAACAAGAACGATTTTTCTAGGCGATGATGTTAATGCCGATTGGATGTTGAGGCACGGTCGATCGGCAGCATTGTTTGTCGCGTTGAAGGAAGCACCAGCGAGCCTTTACTCGGGAAAAGAGAAAGAACGCGTCTGCAAAGTAATTTTACATTACTTAGCTGCTGATAGAGTTCAAATTGCTATGAACGGAGTACGTGCATGTGGATACCTCTTCCAGTATCTTATGAACGAGGAGCAGCCGATACCGCCACAAATTCTTCCGCCATTTGTTAGAGTGAGTATAATATTATCCGAGATTTCAATCCTTCACTATTGCAGCCTTGCTATAAATTTTACCATGTGTTTACAGTCGATGAACCACAACAGCAATGAAGTCAAACAATTACTTGCCCGAATATGTATTCATTTGGCTCGTAATATTCCATCCAAAAAAATGGCCCCTGAGCTTTTGAAGGCCCTATTGCCGATGTTAGTTAATGGAACTAAAGAAAAGAACGGGTACGTCAAAGCCAACAGTGAACTCGCACTCATCGCTGTACTCAGACTTAGACAAGGGGATTCCGAACAACAGGTAATTCGGTTAATAGTCCTGGTTCACTGATAAATGTCTCGATTTTCGGTTGTCAGTCTTCTCAACTTCATCACAATTATTAATGTTACAGAGGTGCATGAGCTTATTGGATGCTGGCGCCAGAGAATCCCTATCTGATGTAGTGAGCAAAGTTCTTCGCAAAGTGCTTTCGCAGCCAGAGGGCAAGATAGAAGAGCTGGATGATACGTTACTCACGTGAGAGACATTGCAATTCCCGGGGCTAATTGTTCGTCAGTTCCATTGTTCCTACTTCCATTGTCAGATCATTCACTATTACTCAGCTAGATATTTCTGTAGTAGAAGAACTCTACATTCAATTTTGAGCAACGGTGTTTCAATAATACTGTATCGATGGTGTCTAATATATATTATTGTGCGATGTAGCAAAATTTGTATCGCGGTCAAATTACTAACTGCAAAAGCAAAATGTCCCAATTCCAGTAATGTCCGTGAATTAAGTAGTAAAACTTTTTCAAAACACCTCTCATCACTAGATGGAAATATCACCGCAACAAACTATCGTAGATTAGAATTTTATGAAAATAACAAAGATTTTAACCTAATGTTCCAAGATCTTTACACAAAAATTAATAATTATAATATTCGGGCGATTGATTTTTTCAAAAATTCAAAAATCACTAAGAAACAAATCTCTGATTCTTCAAAAAAAAGTCCGAATCACGAACAGAAGATCGTAGCAAATCAACACGGTTTTAACTTTAAGATGATTCCGTATCTCGGAATCGGTTTTACGCTGAATGGAATTGATCAATCTATCGGAGATTGCACGAGCAATTATGAGGCTGTCAAAATTTTTGATGAAACTAAATATATTTATTACAAATTTTCTACAAAGTTCCTAGGTTGTTTTGTAGAATGCAGTTATTACGGTGGTATTATCTTCTGCGATGTTTGCGGAGGTCGTTCAAAGTCAGTAACAGACAGAACGGGGGTGTTGTTCTCTAGTTGCAAATGTCGGTATATAGTTTATATTTCCAAATCAAGTATAGAAGTTGTTTTATTGATATTCGTACCTGTTTCGTAACAACGCAGCACTTCTGGGCGAGTCACCGTCAAAAAAATCCAGCTCATTTATTACACATGTCTCGATTCCGTCTAGGATTTTTTTCAAATACCCCGTTATTACCCTAGATTCTCGAGATTTTGTAAATTAGTTTCGACAGAACCTGCCAATTCGACAGACTAGCTATAAAAAACGGTGAAACATCAATTCGTTTTCTCACATTTTAATCATTCATTTTGACAAGGAATTAATAACGTCTGAGAATGTGACCACCCTGGAAGTGCGCTTCGGTGTCTTACAATTAGTAACAAATACCCTAATTCCCTGTGACCCCGTTCCATTTTTCCTGAACCTGACCAGCCCCGGGATTGCCAAGAGCATGTAGCGAGTCGCATACACAAGATTGATTGAAGTTTTATTTAAACTTTATTTCACTGTGAATATCTACAGCGTATTATTCAATTTCGAATGCGTCGTTTATTCAGAAGGGTCGAGATCCCGCCAGATTATTCAATACTTTCATTCGCATTGTGGCGATATATTTTATGAAATCGTACTAAACTTGTATAATTTTCTACTTCAGAATTATTTTTTTCTCGAGCACAGTCGAAGGTGTTGATCATTTTCAATAAGTTTTTTGGTTTTAAATAAATTCACAATATGCGATAATCATCGCTAGGAAAATGAACGACGTTACATGATACATGATTTATTTTATATAAACAATTGAAAGTTATGTAATTATTACTCAATCATTAAATAACTAGCTAATCGCTCGAATACTCTGAACTCGAATGAGACGATCGTCAATTTCCAGAGTCATTTCGCATTCTTCGTCGTTCAGAGTCGAAAATTTTTCGTTATCAAGTTCATTGATTCAATAAGTTTCATTAGGGTGGTCCGAGTTTTCATATTTTTTCGACTCAAATGCTTCCGAATTTGCGACATAAGCTCATAATGAGGTCGGAGTTTCCGCGCATTTCTTTAACAAGTAACTCTTTACATTAAGAATTATAGGTCAAAGTTTTACGTTCGTAATTATATTACCTTTCCTAATTAATAATTATTATTTATATCATATCTTCCTGTAACAAGTTCTTTGTTAAGTATGAATGAAGGTATGTGATTATTACATAAAGAATGATGCTCTTAATATGATTCCTCTCGTAGATCTCACTCTGCAACATACACCTATTCAGGTACAGCGGCATAATCTATTCTCTCCCTAATTAATGTTGAAAATCTGCAGCTACGAGTGAAACCAGCTGCTCCGGGTGATTATAATAAGCGGTTCGAAATTCTACTGTTCCGGATAATCACCTCGTCGCTCTTAAACAATTATTTACTTCAGTTCAAGGACCAAGATGCATGTACAGGTATATCCTTAACAGAGAACGCGAGGGTAGAAGACGGAAAAGGCTGTGCCCCGATCGGCACAGACTGCAGCGGTAGGCACGTGCTAATCTCAGATAGAAACGGGATCGACGCTCGACAGAAACTGGCTAAACGGGCGCGCGTTTAAGCAGATTAGCTAGAGCACACCCAGGATTACGATTTACTGTTCGCTCTATTCACCCCCTGACATGGATATCCCTGATACAAACGCTTCACCTGACGACAGTCCGTCAGAAAACACCCCTCCGTTCGAATTTGCAAAAAGAATGTATGGGAAGGGAAACTCGGGACCGCTAAATTCTAGCTCTAACGCCCCCCTTTGTTTTCAAATTTCAAATGGCAAGGTCTGCGTGCGAGAATTCATGAACGAAACGTGGGCGTCTGAATCCTTCGAACGCCTACTCGGTTATCCTGGGTCAGTATGTATACATAAAGAAGTCGTAATTGTTATCACGCCATTATTTATCATCGGTCAGTGCCGTATACATAGGTATAACGGAAACGCGCGGCGCGGCTACCGACGTGCCGACAAAGATAACCGCGAGAAGTATAATCACTGAAATAAAACGAAATCTCGCTCTCGCCGCTCTCTCGGCTCTCAACTTGCAATCAACGATAGCCGCGCGGTCATCGTCAAAGAAGAGGACGCGCCCACGCGCCATACCGTCTCCCGCGAGGTCTCCCCCATGTCTCCCCTCTGCGTAAAATTTCATTGCAAAAGGAAGCGGCCTTTATCGTCAAATCTTCAATCTCCCATCAACGCTAACTCTTCTCAGAAACTTGCCAAAGCATTATTCCTCTGACAAACATTCGGAGGCTGATATGACGTATGATTTATCGGTGCACGCTCAAGCGGGGCTGCAACTCGGGAGACGGTCGAGCGGCGAAAGGGGTGAGAGTTTTTCTTACTTTCTCATTTATGAAACTAATACGGGATGAGGATGAGTGCGAGCTTTCGGTCGGCGGTCGTTGTTCGGTGTCGTTGTACGTGCTTGGGTGGTCCTTTGATGACGTCAGGAATCACTCCCTCTTGTTATTCTGCCTGCAGATCAGCGAGTCGTTGCCGTACAGTGCTAGACTTCCTGTTCGGGACGCATATTGTTCAAACAAGAAAATTCTCGGTGGTTGCAACCATACGCGTCGTATACCATAAACACTTACGTACAAATGCGGTTGGTTATTGTTACCTCGATGACCGCGTTTTCAAATTTTCAGCCACACGAAAAAGCCGTTCTCGATCCTTAGACTCCTTTCTTCGGCCAAATGTAAATTGTCTAGAGATGCGATACGCGGGCAGCGTAAACGCATACGTACACAAGACACTTCGAGGAATGGAAATGGTGGAAAAGCAGAGAAAAGACAAGGTGGAAGAACAAGGACAAATAATTTCTTGGGAAAGAGACGTTATGCATGGGACATCATTGGCCATTCGATGATTATTTTGTCATTTGTTTTATCACGGAAAAATAATTGTTATTTCTAGACAAGGGTCGTGTATTTTTCCGTATTCTGCCCCTTGCAACAAATCCTCGTTGACCTAAAGACCGAAGTGATTCACAAACTTTGAGGAATCTTATCTCCTGCACGCGCGCAGCTATATCGCCTGCTATATATTTACATTATACCATTGTATATGTATATTTTCAGAAAATTTCTAACTACGAGCTTATATGCCATTCCTCAGTCGACGCTCCTACTCCGCAGGTATATGTATATGTATAGAGCGTTGTAGTTTTCAAATATTCGAATGCAATCAGAGGCGTAGAACACACATAACGTACTTGCAGGTACGCGTAATTGTTGGAATTCAGTTTTTCAAACACGCGGAATTCACGCTGCACCCTTTATCGTTCATCAGAATCGACAATATCGCGTTTATCTCGTTGGTCTTACTCATATACATCCGATACGGACTCTATTTACTTTCGGCGTATCCTGAAATAACAGTTCTATACGCTAGATGAGTGCGGCAGCTTCTGCTTCGCGCCAACAATAAGGCATCGGGCTTTCCGCAGTTGTCATCCCCGCAGTAGTCGTAACTCATCCACCGACCACCAGACTATGCGTTTATTTAACAATTCACTATGCAAGGTTTAGCACGGGTTCAGCGTGAGCCATATGGCTCGTATCTCAACGTTGCACGAAGCAACGGAGAGTTCTTTTCCTAGTTATCGCAACGTGCGGAGCGATTCTCAATCAACCCCCGAACGATCGTCTCCTAGCTCTCCGTGCGGTAGACGATAATTCACGCATCGCAGCTCTTCGAACGTATGCATCTGCTCGATGCTTCGTATCGCTCTCGCCTTTCCCTTCTACCGGAAGCCAAACTTATACTTGGCTATTTACCGCATTGTACATGTGTATCGCGATATGCTGCTGCGGTAAACAAAATGAAACACTTGTACCAATTCGGTGTAACGTCAACAGCAGCAACTGCGCGTACACACAGCGATGTTCGTGGCGCCGACGACCTTATACACGGATCACAAGGACGTCTTACTCGAGGGTTTATTTATTTACCTATACCAGCAGCAGAACCACCACCAGAAGCACCGTCAACGGCAGGCAGCCTCTTCGCCTTTTTTGACGAGACACACGCGCGTGGGAGAATTTCCTCGTTCTCGACTCACCGTCGACATTGAAAATTTGATCTTGATTCCGAATACTTCGTGAACATATCTTGCCACGCCGAATCGAAAAGCGTGTTGCGCGGGCGCAGGTGGGCTAATTATCGCGGGTCTTTTACTCTTTCTGCCTTCCAGCCACCCCGAATAATGGTTTCATTCGTTTCACGGCAATTGTCGTCGCAATGCGACAGGAAGTCGACCGTAATTGCGGCACCAACTCGTCACGTGCGGAAGATATACTTCGTTTCTCCAGCTCTCTTCCGTGTGGCGTGTTCTCTCTGTGTCCCATAAAAATTCACAGAACGGACGCCGGTAGCTATTCGCTTTCCGCACCTGTATTTCGCGTCGCGCAAGCACGAGCACTCGAGGAAAGAAGCGATGCCACCCCGTTCGGATCTTCGGCGGTCTCGGTAAATCCGAAGAAGAGCCAGCCATCCAGCTAGGCTTTCAACCCGCAGAAACGTATATCGTGTACGTACCGTACGCCGGCTAGGACGTCTGGTTGGCGTCGCAGGTAGCAATGCGCCCCAAATGACAAATGTACGTGTATATAATAGCCGTCTGCGGAACATACCTAGGTATACACACTTATCGGTATACACTATATGTATACGAAGAGTTGTGGCCCTGCAGTCCGTCAGGACCTTTTACGTTTACATTACAGGGCTAATGGTGCGACGGCCTTTCGGAGCAGCCACGCGCACAATAATCGAGTATTGTGGGTATCGCTTACAGTTAATCCTTAATCCGAAATCCAAATCCACACAACAATGACGGACGTCTATTCCGTTCGCGAAGAGTTTCGAAAGTCGTGAAAAAAACAAGAAGACCTACTCGAGAATCGAGATAAATTGAAAGAAGGAAGAAAAATGATCTATATCTCTTGCCTTATTCCTTCGGATATACCCGAAACCGGCAGCAGTCATCCGTCGAGCAGAAACTGCGCGGGGTGATCCAACTTGAACAGATTTTATCTCCTTCGAGCGGTTCCTCTGTGGTCCGGTCGGAAGATATTGCGACGCCACCGAGATGCCCCGATATCTTGAAAACTGATCTGCCGCATATTTATTACACAGACACTCAATTTACCGCTTATTCGTACATCGTCCGTATACATATGTACACCTATGCGTATGTATATCGCGAAACGAAGTACCTATATCTTGCGAATTCACCCGCACCAAACGTTCCGAAAATTTTTATCGACAATTTTTTATCCAATCGTCGGGCTACCGCTGTGGGGTTGAAATTGCGATTTTCCCCAAACGTAATTTGGGTCTTTGGAGATCGTCCATAGATATCGTGGGTTTTCCGCTCATTCATGTCCCTGGATTTCGCTCGGTGGCCAATGGGAAAGTCTGGGCGTAACGAACGCCGGCCAATCCGGATTCGAGGGTGTCCGGGGTGTCGGGCCCCAAACCGGCTTACGAGAATGAAATGAGTTTTCAGTGTAGCGCTGACTCCGGTGCCGCAAAGGATCGAGGGTGCACGTCGGTCGGACTATCCGAGTGACTTTCCATTTTCGAAAATCCCGCGCCGCCTCTCGCGCGTAGGATTCGAACATTCGAATTTTCAAAATTCACCTAACTTTGGAAAAGTTGAAGTGCGTATCGTCGATTATTTGGTGCTGTGTAAGCGCTGTGTCGTTGGCGCGACGTCGCCGAAATTCCAACTGATTTTCGACCAAGTGCGTCGGATAAATAAGCCGCGAGAAAATTCCCCTACCGTTCGTCAACGATGAGCCTGATATCACCTTTGGAAATGAGCAGGTTTCCACCGGCCGCAAACGTTCTTCACACTCAACTTCAACTTCATCATCAAATGCTCTACAGGCAGCACAATATCACGCAACATCATCATCATCCGGGTTCGTATTTTATTTCATCCCCATCCCATCGGTGGGAATATTCGAGCTGCGAATCTCGAGACGAGATCGCCGATCGATGTTATTTGTCGGTGAATTTTTTCCAACGATCCGCCATCGGTATCGTGCGAGCGTCAACGACGTTGCGCCCAATTTATTTTCTTTTCTCACGAGCTCGGTTTCTCTCTCACGCTAAATGCACCCTTGCGTTCGTTCTCCACCGTAATACGAATCTCGGCTGCGCCATTACCAGTTCCTCCGTTTTTTCACCAAGTCAAACAGTGAAAGACAAACATCTTTATGCCATTAGGAATAAAAAACTAACGACCATAATGCGAGCCTCCGCGGAGCACCACCTTCTTATTTCACCTTTTCGTACGAAGTAAAAACGTCGCGGTGGAGCAGATGTTGCTCAATTCGTGCACGAGTCTCTATAGCATTTTTACGAACGTACGAGTATTCGGTAGATGCATGAAAATATCGTACGATCGGTTGCGACTTCGCGTCTTCGTTACCATATACTTCGGACTATAAACGAGCATATTTGAATTACCGCAGCATGATGCGGCGTCGCGACGTCGCTAATAACGCGTCAACGAGATAGAATTTAGATAACGTGCAACCCCCTTAGAGACGATGAAAACGCCGGAGTGCGACGCTGGTATTTCTCCTAATGGAGGGTCGCACTTATAGTTATTACGCTAACGGGGCAGAGACTAGAAAAAAAAAATGGTAAACAAGAAACAAACAACCACCTTTCTTTTTTCGTCTCTTTCAGAAGATGACAGCTTCTGTCGCAGTAGGTAATTATTATGTACGTGTCGCAACCACCTACATAACTGCAGGCCGCGCTCTATGTATACATAGTGAATAGTTACTTCGATTATACCTCGTTACTCTAGGTATACGTAATATCTTTTCCAAAAAACCGCATAATAGGGGGGGGGGGGGGGGGGGGGGGGGTAAAACCCCGTGATCGTCTAATGATTTTCAGGAAGAAATCGCAGCCGATTCTTTTGTACAATATTCAATTCCTGCAGCCCATAGTCTTTTCCGGAGGAGGTGTGGGTATACCTATAATTTCGAACGCTGCAGCGGTAATGGTTTGTTTGTTTTCCTCTGGTGTTCGTTTCTACGGGTTGAGTCCGTTTGATAAACGTCGCATCGAAACGGAGGAAGGAAAGGAGGGCCGCGTGGCAGTCGCCCCTGCACATTATAAGTTCGTTAGCTCGGGATCCCGAATTCAGGCTCTAAAAGCTCTCTCCACTTTTTCAATCTTGTTACGCTGCCGTTGAAACTCGGTGATTATCTGCCGCGCGTCGAGTCGTCGCGCGACTCGGGAAGAACCTTTGGTACAAGACAGGTGTTGGAACGCCGCGGTCGTCGTTCAGTCCGGATTTTTCACTCCTGAAATCGCCCTGCAAAACATAATTAACCCTTTTCCCGTGTCTGACTTACACAACGTTGTTTTGAGCGAATCTTCTACTTCGTACGTTTGTCGCAAAGCTGCGACCTGCACCGATCATTTTTTTCGCTCTTCAATTCGGTCCACCTTCCTCCGACTACGTTATCCGCTGCCTCGTACAGATCAAAGAGACCGCAGCGCGGTCATCCGTGGAATCGTTATCTGCTGCTTTTGAAAGAGGACAATGCCGGAGGGTCGTCGACGACGCCAGATCGGTGGAGAGAAATGCTTGCGGCCGAAGACTCGCACTGCACTTGTGTCATCCACTCGTGCGTCCACGTGGAAAGACACCACCCGATCATCGTTTCTATTCGCTCGTTCTTTCGGCGGTGTTTGTGCGATGCGCGGATAATCCGGTACCACGCTGCGAGCGGTAGGAGCCGATTCCTCCTCCCGCACCACCGACGGCTGAAACTTCTTCTTCTTCTTTTCGCAACGTCTCCTCTCCTTCTTCTTCTTCTTCTTCTTCTTCTTCTAATTTTTTTATCTCGTCCCTCCGCGGGCTAAATATTCTCGATTTTTGCATATTGCAGAAGAAATGGCGAATAACGGATGGCTTTTACCGCCGACCCCCGGCGCCGGACCCACCCTTCCCGGCGACGTGACGGTCTCTCTTCAGAACGCCAAACTCTGGCAACAATTCCATGCGGAAACTACGGAAATGATAATCACGAAATTGGGACGGTGAGTAATGAAAATATATATACCTAAATGGCGACAAACCAAATGAGGAAAAAAAGAGAGAAAAAAAGGAGACAGCGGTTCCCGTTGGAGGACGAAAATCTTCCCCTAATTCGCGTTACGGAGGGGAAGGTCGGCATAATCCCCGAAACCTAAGCTGACCTCATTACCTCGGTAGCCGTCCGGGTAACCGATACTCGGTCTCTCCCATTGGGCGTGATCGTTCACGCGGCGCCGAGCGTCGACGCCGTGCGGAGGGGAAATAGATCTCTTCCCTCCCGAATCGCGGCGATTCCCGCATCAGGTCCGCGCGTATCCAGGAACTTGCGGTACGTCGTCGTCTGGCTCCGCAGCGGTGAAATAATTACGCCGGAGCGTCGCGTTTGGTGAAAATCAAAAGGATGCGCGTCACGGACGCGACCCACCCTTCAGCTGCTCGGTCTGAGTACCCGCGCAACGTCTGCAGAGGCAGCGAACAGCAGGCCGTCGCGGCGGATTCTTTTCCATAAAACGACGTCGCGCCGTCGGGACGCGCCGTACCCTCCTACGTGGCGACGTCGAGACCAGCACCGAGCACGCATGGTTGATTTCTCGGCTGAGGAATCGGGGTGCGGGCTGCGTAGCGTAAAACTTCCTTTTTCACTACCAGCCGAGAGCGGTCCCTTTGAGATTGACCAACCGCGAAAATTTGGTGAAACACGTTAATTACCACCGCACCATCCTACAGATAACGCCCCCCTCCGCAGCGGCGCGATTCAAGTCGCTCAGGGAGTGCAACACGTTGCAGTTCCGCACGTTGCAAAACTATGCGACGGAATGCGAATAACGCGACTTTACTCCTCGGTTGTCGGTTGTACGCGATGATAATTAATTTCACTCGGTCGCTCGCACGCGGGTGCGAGCTCTCGGAATTCCCGGGGGATCCGGGGGATCCGGGGGATCGTTGTGGATCCTTACGGATGATCGCAAGTAGCTCGATCGCGCTGAGGAATATCACGAGAGGAACTCGAGGGGGTCGAACGGATGCCCGTAGCGGAGAATCGAAATCAGTCCCACGCGCCGAGTCGAGTTGCCGATGGGGGGTCGCCCGAAGGAATTGGGGACTTGCGTGGAGGCAGCGAAGAAACCGCTCGGGAACAACCCCGACGGGGTAGCCAAGACGGACGGACCGTCGCCGGCGCCTAAAACTGCTTTTTCTTTGTCTTAGGACCGGCGGTCCGCCACCGCTATGTACGATATACGTATACATATACGCACTCATACATACCAATAGCGATTCTTCGACCAACAGTCGCATGCCTCGTCGATGACCAGCTGGGACCGCATACCGAAATTATTTGCCCTATCTCTCTTTAAGTAGGTGTATTATAGGGGACATTTTTCTCCCGCGGTGGTCAAAAATTACCTCCTCTTTTGATTTTGCTATTTTCATGTTCCTCTTTTTCTAGAAAAAATTAGACCAGACGTAAGAAATCGTAACCGAAGCTACCTTCGCTGTTGCACTGCAGCGTATTTGAAAGAAAATAATTTTTGGCCCAAAAATCAAAAAAATCCAGAGGGGTACCCCTTGGAAAAATCTCAATTTTTGGCCAAAATTTTTTATTTCTTAAAATTGATCGTATGGCACTTTTCTGACGTATTTTGACCTCAGGAATCCGAATCTGGAAGAAAAATTGATTTATCTCTGAAATTGACCGAGTTATCGCCAATTTTCAGCTTTTTGGGGTCGAAAATAAAAAATTGATTTTTTCATCTATATTAGTGTAATTTGAGCTCAGAAATCCGAATCCGAGAGAAAAATTGATCTATCTGCAAAAATGACCGAGTTATCACCGAATTATCGCATTTTTTGGCATAAATTTGAGGATATCTCGAAGGGAAAAAATCGTAGCTCAATTTTCTCAACGGATTCGTGTTCCTGAGGTCAAAATACATAAGAAAAGTGCCATACGATCGATTTTAAAAAATAAAAATTTTTGGTCAAATTTTGAGATTTTTCCAAGGGGTACCCCTTACGATTTTTTCAAATTTTGGCCAAAAATTTTTATTTTTAAAAATTGATCGTATGGCACTTTTCTTATGTATTTTGACCTCAGGAACACGAATCCGTTGTCCAAATTGAGCTACGATTTTTTCCCTTCGAGATATCCTCAGATTTATGCCAAAAAATGCGATAATTCGGCGATAACTCGGTCATTTTTGAAGATAGATCAATTTTTCTTCCGGATTCGGATTTCTGAGCTCAAATTACATTAAGATAGATCAAAAAATCAATTTTTTATTTTTGACCCCAAAAAGCTGAAAATCGGCGATAACTCGGTCAATTTTAGAAATAGATTAATTTTTCTTTCAAATTTGGATTCCTGAAGTCAAAATACGTAAGAAGAGTGCCATACGATCAATTTTTCAGATACTTCATCTTTTTTTTTTTTTTGGGTTTCCTGTGCTATTCCCATGTATTTCAACCAGAGAAATCTCGAAGCTGAATTGATCTGTCTATAAAATTAATCGAGTTATCGTCCATTTATCGGCTCCATAAAGGCGAATAATTTGAGATGAATCGGTATAGGTTTCAGAATCAGTCGGAGCCTTATTTAATCGACGGATTTGTATATCTGAGATCGAAATACATGCGGGGAAAACAGTCGTTCGAACGATTCAAATAGAATTCAATTTTTTCACGCGGAAGTATAAGGATAATCAATTCTTCCACGTTCGCCAGGCATTCAAGTCTCCAACGTATACACGCGGAGAGATCGCAGAACAGTTCTCAGAGTAATTTCCGTTCTTGGGGGTAATCCGGAAACGAAGTAGACCGGAATACAATTCGACGAATGGCGCGTGAACGAGGCGGGAACCGAGTCACCAAGTATAATATGTAATTAGTTCCAAGAAAGCTAAATTGGAAGTAAATTGCGGGTACCTTCGCTATTCGGTGCGCGAGTCCATCTCCGAAACGTATTTTCGTGGAGCGGGTCGTTTGTCTCGCACAGGGCACCGTAGATTTTAGAGTTCGAAGTTTGGGATCATAGGCACGGCACCTTGTATAGGTATACACATCGAAGCCCTTTGCGGGTTATCTGCGGGAAGATCTTCGGGGACGTAACAGTCGTGCCGCGTTGCGACGAGAACTTTTTCGTATTTCGGTGCGATTTCACGACGCCTTTTACAAGCGTGTAGACAAGCCGAACCCAACTGCTGTAAAGGACAGGTTGGATCCGTGTATTTGCCGTAAACCGCACACACCCGCGATGCGTCTCCGTTGCGACATTGGTTCAGTTATGCCCATGCGTACGGAGATCTGGTTTTGGTTATTTTTTTTTCACTTTCCGTAGCGCCCCGTACATACCTCGCATACCTATCGGCGACGTTGTACGATTTCGCAGGAATGAAGATAGCGGATGTGTTACGAGAAATTAGATTTGTTAATTTCATCGCGGCGATAATGGAGAATAACTGGAATCACGGGTGCGAGGAAGCGGAAATTGAGAGTAACGTTGATAGATATATCCGCAGGATGGTGAAAAAAAAATCAGAAGTTACAATGCCCACTCCAGGGAGAAGACAGATTACAACTTCTACGAAATCTCCCATCGGTCGCAATACCGATTATACGTATATAGCAATAGCCCAGAGATGAATAAAGTCCTAAAATCTGTGGGCCAGATTCGAACCTTCTACCGTTTCGAAGTTGTCGTAGTCCCGCATTTTACATACAACGCCGTTGCCGCGCATACCATTATCCCGTTATATTCTTTCGCCCATTTCCCCCTACCTGCGGTACGTAGAGGAAGCGAGTCGAGACTCTCGGTACTCCGTTCGGACCCCGCAATAAAACCGTGTCATCGCTTATTTCGCACCCCACGTGTTTACCACGTGTCCAAATACCTACATCTCGCTTCGGAACATCTTGCCGCCGCGATCGCAACTGATCGGTATTCCTGGACACGGATTATCCTCCCGACTCGAACTCTCCCTCTCCTTATTCGCTTCCCCCGCATCTGCTCAACGTCCTTCTCATTTCAACGATTCGCTCGTTTGTTTGTTCATCGTTTCTTGCTCCGGGCGGAATCTGCTCGTGGAGTAAAGATAAGATAGAGAACAACGGATCTCCTCGATAAGAGAAATTGACTAGGTGCGGCGCAACGTACGTACGTATCCTTGGTAAAAAAAAATCCTCATAATCGATGCGAGGGGCGCCGTTTCGGTTGCCCGTTTAAAGTGCAGGCGCCGTCAAGTGGGCGTCAAAGGTGCTTAACAACCGAGTCTTGTCTAGGCAAAGTTGGAGTATAATACGAGTCGGTCGAAGGTCTCCTTTGCCAAGTCGTTCCATAGGCCGGTAGGAAAAGTAAACCCGTCGGGGTCCGAAGTCACTCGCCAACTTTGCATTCGGGCGTGGGACAATTTTTCGCCACTCGAATAAATCCGTTATATCCGTTGGAAGTACGTCGCGCGGCGTCACGTGTGCCGGTCGCCGTTCGCGCGATGGCGAGGCGCCAAAATTCCCTCGTCGCGAGGAGAAAAATGGACGGATAACCGGAGAGTCGAAGATCGGTATTCCTCTGCTTTTTTTTCTCCGTCAACTCGGGCAGCACGCGCTTTTCCTCTGCGATAGATAAAGCGAGAACGACAGCGGCAGCAGAAGCTGTACCACCAGCTGCACGGTGGCAGATAAAATAATTATCCGTTACCGCTATCTTGTAACGTTGCGGCTCGTGCTACTCGTACGTCGGACAGACGCTGCATGTAAGATCGGAGATTCGAGACGGGCGGCCTATCTCCGCGTCGTGCCACTTGGCTCGTTCTCGTCATTGCTTTTTTGTTTTTTTTTTTATTTTTTGAATTTGCTTTTCTCCGTCACAGACGGCCGTATCCCTCATACGTCCCCGAATTTTGGACAGCGAGCCGAAATTCAGGTCAAAGAAAACGGAAAAAGGAAAAAATAGATCGTCGTATTTGAACAGCGTTTAAGTGCAGTTTCATTCCCTATACTTCATGGGATATTTTCAACGTGAGAATCTGCAGCTGGCTCCCCGAGTCCTAAGCATACCGCGGTCTACAAGTCCTGTAATTACGCGAGCAAATACGCAGGGAAGTCCGTCCGTCCGTCCGTCCGACGGGGGGGATTGACTTTTCGGGGCCCTTCCAGTTGACTCGAAGTTCGGATAAGTCGTGAGCTTATTCGCCGCACTTCATGTTTGGACTGCCGAGTGAATTCTCGGCGATAACATCAAAGGGTTGTCTCAACGACTCTATCCGCGCCGAGGAATTTCCGCCCGCTTCGACTCTGGAAAAATCGCAAGACACCGAGAATCGGGCGGGGGCCTTCGGTCTTTCGTTTTCGGACGAATTTGCGAGTTCGTTTTATCTCGACGCGTGTATCGCTTTCCCTCCAGTGGTCGTACAACGACCGAAATCTTCCGATCTGTTCTGGTATTTCCGGTGCGCGGACCGGACGACTGTCACTTCGACGTCGTGCAGGAACCACTTTGCACTCTTGATAAGGCGATCGGCATCGCACTTAAATTCTAATCGCCCCGGCGCGGGTTCGTAGCCGTTATTGGTGTCACTTCCTCCTTTTAGCGGAATGTCCCGTCGCGTTGCGTCGTCTTACGTTCGGCAACCAGAAAACGAAAAACTAATTTATCGCACTCGGAAACGTTGACCCGTCGTTACGTTACGCTGTAGCTGCTGGCTACCGATGCGACGCCGCGCTACAGCAATAAGCAATTTGCGCTAGTCGGTAATTAGCGTTTACGGCATCGCGCGAGGCGTCGTCTGGTCTGCACTTGCGTCCCGCAGCCTAAGCTTCAGCCGGAATTTAACATCGTCGACTTTCGGTTGATATTTCTTCGTGGGTATCGGATGTGCGCGTCGGACGTACAAAGTCCCCGGGAGTCGTACGTTTGCGGCGCGGCGTCGATTTTAAACAGTATCGCCTCGGGCCGAGGCATTCTCCTGCGTCGCAGGTATCGCGGTCGTTAAATTTGGGAAACTTCTAATCGCGCTTCACCTATTACACTCGGCTACCGCCTTATCTGGCGGCTCGCGAGCGTTTCGACTTAAAAGCTAATCGGACGCTGTACAAAGGGATTTACCTAGTCGGCGGCGTCGCCCGCGTCCGGACAGTTTCCGTAATTAGCGTTGGCCAAGTTTGAAAATTTTTCGAGGCGCCGACCGACCATCGCCGGCCTTTCGAATAATTACGTATTTTCCAGACGCATTACCTAACGTCATTTGAAGTGGTTGTTTGCATTTTTGCAGGCGCATGTTCCCCTCGCTCCAGCTGCAAATCGAGGGTCTGGAACGTCGCGCGCGTTATTGTATTTTGCTGGAGGTAGCGCCGGCGTCACGTCGCCGTCACAAGTACGTCGGAGGAGGAGGAGGAGGAGGAGGAGGAGGAGGAGAAAACGGCGGAACCGTCGGGTCCAGGGGGTGGACATCGGCCGGACCGGCGGAACCCCAGCCCCACTTCAACAGGAGGGTTTACCTTCACCCCGACAGTCCGGCGACCGGGTCGCATTGGATGCAACATCCCGTCAGCTTCAACAAACTGAAACTCACCAACAACGCGGTCGACCATCACAGCAACGTGAGTATACGGTATACCTGAATCGTGATACGCGCGCAACGTCTTCGCTCGATTTCTCGGCGGGGTAACCGGGCAATAAATTCTCCGCGTGGAATCTCCCGGTCGGTTTTCGGTAACGTCGGAGATTCGGGGATCGGCGGCAAGAGTAAGAAACGTCGTTTGTCGCGACGGTAAGAGAGCAGCTCCGCCTCGTATCCGAGGGAGCATTAGAGCTACCGTTATACCCGCTGCCGCGCAGATAAGACCCGACGATCCCCCAGCTCGCTTCTCCTTCTGGTCTCTACACCTCCGTTTCAACTCCCGATTAATTTGCCCGATGACCATTACTCGCCACTCGCTACCGATTTTATCGTCGATCGGAGAACGGAGTGAAGGCTCGTATAAACCGTGGAACGATCGCGGGAAGCCGATCCTTGTACCTTTACAGAAACACGCCGCACTTGATTCCCTATCGCTCTTTCACGGGGGTATCTGTTTTTCTCCTCAACGATACCATGTGCTCCGCCGTAAGAGCGACGGAGTTTGAGCGGTGGTCCAAAGGACACGTGCTCCTCGCGCCGGATGGTCCGCTGCCGCTAGGGCTTCCGACGGTCCTCCGACTCCCTCGGGATGAACCCGGGCGGGGACGACCTCCCATGCTCGACTCCCGTGTCCGACATGTTTCCCTCGTAACCCGAAACCGCAGCCAAGCACCTAGACAAGAAGCTGTCCAAACACGAACGTCTTAGATAAACGGTCTTCTGCCAGCTACCCACGTCGCACCGCAACCGATATCTCTGCGTACGTTATGCGCTGCGGACTGCGGTAGGTGCGCGATTCTCAGGATTCCCGAGGACTCACGATCCTCTCTTTCCTTCTTCTATTCCTTGGGAGGTTCTTCACCGCGAGACCGACTGCCCGGCGGACTCCGATATTGTGCGTCAACGGAAAAGACACCGTCTATATTTTTTTTCCCGATATCGGGATCCGTGTCTCGAGATCTCCGGAGGTGAAGAAAACAATTCGGAGTGTCGTGCGGAGTTTTGGCGATTCGCGTCCGCGTAGAAGAGGATCGCTTTTCTTACCTCTCCCACCGCCATTACAGGCTGCAGCGGTTAATAATTAGGAGGCGTTGTTAACCCGATTAACCCAATCCCTTTTATAGCCGTTATTGTAATCCCCATTCGCCTTTGCAATTGACCCGCCAACTGTTGTTGAAACTGTCGTAATCCGCCGTCGCCGATGAATTCTATAGTGTTGGAATTATAAGCGGAGTGTCAACGTTGCACTACCCCAATCACCTCCGTGTTTTCTCTCCGTTGGCTTGACTAACAATGAGAGGGATTTTTAATCTCCGTACTCGAGGTATGCCGCATATTTGCAAATTGCACCGAACAGGGTGCCGACCCTCTGCGGTTTCGAACCCCGAGAAAGAATTTAACACGCCTCGGAAGACTCTCTAAATTGTAATCGATACCCGGCTCGTACTTATTCCAGATACTTTGCTCCGGAGATTCGGAACCCCTGCGGGGATTGCGAGGAGCGCGGTTCCTTGCGGCGGACGCACCTCGTAGACCGCAGCTGCGAGAACCTTTTCCCAATTCCTCGTTTCTCCCACTCGTTTTCGTTATTTTGAACTCGGTTTTTGCGGGGGAAATTAACGAGCTCTCTTATCGCCGATTCCGTTCACGTTGCAACGCCCGTGAGTTTTTAATTATCGAGGAGAAGATTGAACGACTTTTATACGGAATTGAAGCCGCAGCACGTATGAAAGATACTATTGTACTCCACGTCGTCCCGCATTTAACTTTCAATTTTCAAATAAGCCTAATTGAGACATATGTTAGGTACGGCGGTCGCACCACATGCGCGCATCAATTTATTACCAAGGCGCAAAGTGGCGCTGTACAGAGAACGTACCGCCTAATAAATACGATTCCTGGAATAAGGGTTACAACGAGCCGCGCGTAAACCGGCGGTCTAGATTTAGGGAACCGTCGTGTTCCAATTTTATTTTGCCCCCTACGCGGCGATCCGACTACGGGAATGCAACGGGAAACCCTCGCCTCCGAACTTATCGGATTGCACCATTCGTCGGATCGAACCGTCTGCCAATGTTGAACGGAATTTTATTTTTCAGGTCGTCCTCACCTCGATGCACAAGTACGTTCCCCGCATCTGGATCGCTAGATGCGACGACATCGCGAGACTGACGTCGATTTTCACTCAGCCGGCGTCGTCGTTCTGTTTCCCGGAAACGGAGTTCATCGCGGTCACCGCTTATCAGGTACGTCTCCTGGTCCGACGATCGACATTCTGCGTGCGCTCGATCACACCTGATTGTCCTAATTTGCCACTTCTCCTGGTATTGCAGAACGAGAATATCACCAAGTTGAAAATCGACAACAACCCCTTCGCGAAGGGATTCAGAGAAACGGGCCAATCCCGGTGCAAAAGGAAGCTGCACACCTTCGAGGGTCCTTCGGATCCGACGCTGGACGCGGATCGTCTGGGGGACTCGGGTTCCTTCAACGAGGACGAGGAGAGCAACGCTTCCTGCTCGGAATCGGAGTCCGTGGTTCGGACACCTTCTCGCCTGGAGCACGAGGCGACGGAATCCCAACGCGCGAAACGGGCGGCGAGCGAAACCGGAAGTTTGGACGACAGCGGGGTCAGCAGTTCCGGGAGCGCGAGCCCCCCGCTTTTGCCGAACAAAAAGCTCGACGTTCCCGCACCGCAACCGCGACTCCATCGCCCGTGGACCGACGAGGAGACCGCGAGGAATCGAGCCGACCGATCCTCTCCAAAATCATCTTCCCCCTCGAGCGGTCGTCCGGCGGCGTCCCCTCAGAGCAGCAGAAGAGCGCAACGATCGAATCAACCCTCGATCAACCCACGCCATATTCTCCCCGCTCATCTCCAAGTATCCGCCATCGAATTGGCGAGGATTCAACAGCTCCAGCATCGGTATCATCGGATGCAGTACGAACAGTACTGTCAAATGAGTCACATGAACCAGTTGCACAATTTGGCCTTCCAAATCCCCTTCGCCGGCGTAGCTGCGGCTGGATTAGCCGCCGCGGGACCCTTTGCGGGATCACGGGGATCGCCGCACCCTTGTTCAGCCGTACGAGGGCAAGGTCTCAAGTACCATTTCGATCTTCACTCCCCCGTTGGCACGCCCCCGGCCCATTCGCCGACTACCTCCTCCGCCGATGGAGCGTCGTCCTCCTCCAGTTGAAGTCGTTCGATAATTACGAAACTTCTTCGAACCGTCGCAATTTTGATTTTTCCTTCTCCAATTGTTTTTACCGCGGCGCGAGTCCAAGTTCAATAAGCGACGACGAATGACTAATAAAACTAGTTATAGTATTATTGAAAAGACTCAAGCACCGTACAATCATCTGTAAAATATCATTCGAATTGTACAATCACGTCGGTAGCAATTCATCACTATGGCGTCGATATTTTTTCTCTCCTCACGACATTTCAGTACTGATTAGGAATCACGAACTTATTTCGTTCGAGTGTATAAATAAGTTGTAAATAACGCAATAGGATTACCGCACTCACGGAAGTGTTTTAAACCTGTACTTTTCCTCAACGTATACTTATACATATATTGTAACGATAAACAGGTATATTGACAGTTATTGATTAACAATTGATTCGTGATAGTGATTATTAATCAACCGATGCAATAATAATTATTATCATACCTATATAATCGTAAGCCCAAGCGAGCGTAACACTGTTATCGGTGTAGTCACAATTCATAGGTGACGACAGTTTCTATTACCATTATTTCTCTTTCATTTAATTTTTATTATTCGTTGAAACAAAAATAATAAAGCAATATTTCCACAATGTTCGTTCGTTATCAATTTCTGGTAAGTAATGAGCGAAATGAGCAACAAATTTTTACGCTGAACCGCTTGGCGTTAGGCCTATATTTACATACACCTCAGATTTATGCGTGAAAAAAATAATTACCAAAATTACGTAAGATTTGAAACGAGACTATCCCGCCGACCTTGGAATTTGTGCAATTTCTTGGCATCCGCTCGCTGTTGAATCGATTTCTCAATGCTGAGAAACCGTCCCGTTTTCGTCATATTTTTATCGATAAAATTTAGAAATACCCGCTACAGCTAAATCACTGGTATTGCGGCGGCAAAATTAATATTCGGAATTTGGTCAGCAATCGAATAATTAACAGGTTACATTGACCTTTCTTTCGTCAATTCTGCCGCACGCGTAACTGCATCGGGGTCCTATGGAAACCCGTTTCACGGCATCGTAATCGTTTATACCGATCCAAAAAAGCGGCCGACTCGGTTATTACCGCAGACAAGGTCTTGATCCAACTCTCGCGATCGCTGTTTCATATTAGTTCGCCGTGGTCAGTCGTCAAAATAACCAGCACACTTTCGCTATCTTATCGAAACTCCAATTTTCGGAGATCATCGCCAGTGTTGTTCGTTCAAGGGAGTGAAATCTGTGAGCGATATCGCCTCGAGTTCATCCGAAGTTGAATGCGTACGCGTATCAACGATACGTACGATTCGCTCTCGTTGAAATTTTCCAGTTTTGTAATCTTAGCTGACGGTTCATTGAATCCAAGCGATCGAAGTATCATTCTACACACTCGCAACGATCGTCGTACGCTGTTTCAACGACGAGGAATACACAAGCGACGAAGCGATCGACTCCGCAGTGATATCTTAAAAATATCAGATCCGTATCACCGATCGAATTTTATCTAAAAAGCGTGAGCGCGTCGCAGAGATACATCACGATCGAATTGTCGCGGATCCCGAAGCCCGCTACGGTATAATCTACATATACGTACCGCAACCGTCGTCCTATCAAGGTAAAGGGCTCTGAAATTCGCTTTGACTCAATCGTGCTATGTTGAATCGTCGGTGCCTCTGCTATGTCTACGCAGAATTCCCTCCTGTTGAATCGATTCACTTCAGTTTTAATAAAATGAATCCGTTCGCTTGTTATTACGCTCGGAAATCGTCGTGCCGTGAATGTGGCTTTTACCTTGCACGCACATTTTTTGTGATGTGCAATTACGCCGAGTACGTCGTGTAGATTGACCGTGAAAATAACCGAGTCATACACCGGCCGCGCTGGTGGGACAATCGCTGACGCGAGTCGCAATATTTTTATGCCGATTTTACCGGTTTCTCCGACTCTACTTCTGTCAATTTTCATTTCGGTCCTCTGAATTTTTTTTTTAATCCCAGTTATCATTGTCATCGGATATGACGGACGTCGCGAAATTCGGTCAAATTAACCGCACCCGGGCCTCGGGGGAACCCGAGACCGATCGAACTTGACCTTGAAAAGTTTTTCTCCGCTCACATTTTGTAAACACATCCATTGAGAACTGCTCGACTTTTGGGAAACCAGTTTCTCCTACACCCGCTACCGAAGGTCAATTCGTGTAACTCACGCTCGCGATGTCGGTATTCTTTCGACGTATCGTACGAACACATCGGATATGAACATTAACTGTACGAATATTAATAAACGCACGTGTTCGTATCAGTTGCGACGATGTACGAATTACTTCATAAGGTATTTGTCGTAACAAACATCGCTCGTATTTTTTTCGAACGGCTTACATCCCGTCGAAGTTAATTGTTATTTTAAGAGTATACCTTCGTTGTGGCAGTCTGGTGCTCGCCTTGTGTTCTTTGTACCGATGTTAATGTATGGATATTAATCGACCTTTCACCTATTTCCTGCGTGCAGGCAAAACTCGGTTTCTCAGCCACGCTCTACGACCGAGTTTAAACTGCAACTGCTCGCGCTCACCTTCGGTTTTCCGCCGGTCCGTCGTCGATGGGGGTCCGGAACGCTGGGATCTTCAAAATTCGTTGAAATATCGTAGAAACGACGGCGATACGATTGGTCGTGCGGTTATCATTCCACGAAGATGGGAGCGGGGAAAAAAGTGAAGAGCACCCTGGTAGGCCTCAAGTACCCCACCGGGAGGGACGACATCCTGAAAACTGGAGTAAAATGGTTGAACGGTAAGAGAGAAGACGACGGTGCCGAAGGGCTTTGGAGAGTCGGAGACAAATTGTACGACCTTGACGCGTGGGCAAGAAATCATCCAGGTGGCACGGAGTGGATCACGTTCACCCGAGGAACCGACATCACCGAAGCCTTCGAGGTACGTGCCGCGCGACCTTCGCATTTACATTTCCATCGGACGTGGATTTTGATAAATACCGTCGATCACCCGCAGGCGAACCACATTTCTCTTTTGGCCGAGCGTTTGCTTCCAAAGTTCTACATCCGGGACGCTGCTGCGCCGAGATCCTGCCCTTTGACCTTCGAGCCCGACGGTTTTTACCGCACGTTCAAAGCTCGAGCCAGAGAAGCCCTCAAAGACGTGGACTTTCACAGGTCGTCGCGGACCTCGAACCTCATCGCGGATTCGCTTTTCGCAACGACGATCGGCCTTTGTCTGGCCGCGGCGATAACGCAGTCCTGGATCGCGATCGTCGCGAGTGGTGAGTGCGGTGCCATTCCAAGTACACGCGTACATTTGAAGAGAGACGTGATACTCGACGTGGCAACGCTCACTTTTTCCAGGGATGTTCTTGTGCTGGACGAGCGTAGCGGCGCACAACTTCTTTCACCAGAGGGACTCCTTCCGGATGTGCTACTTCGATTTGACGTTCATGTCCTCGAAAGAGTGGCGGATCACGCACGCCCTCAGCCACCATCTCTACACGAACACCGTGCTCGACATAGAGATAACGTTGTTCGAACCGTTTTTGTCCTGGCTACCCGATCCCGACAAAGAATTCATCCCTCGTTTCGCGTCTTGGATCTACTCCCCGGTGGTCTATACGGCGATCGTCTTTCAGCAGGGGCTGAAAAGGTGCGTAAACCTGCGATGAAAATACCTCGTCCCGAAACAGACTTTGCGAGCTACGCGATCGCGACTTACTCCGTTTCACCCCCTCCTCCACAGGATATATTCCACATTTTTCGAGTGGGACACTCTGGACATGAGAGACGCCGCGCCTTTTCTGATCCCGGCGTTGATGTGTTCGGTCGCCTCGCCGTTCACCGCTTTGTGGACGTGGTTGAGGATCATGCTAGTCGCCAGTTTCCACTTCGGCCTCATCGGCGTCCACGCGGCTCATCATCATCCCGACATTTACCACGACGGGGACGCCCATCGCGAAGACAACGACTGGGGCCTCGCGCAGTTGGACGCCGTCCGCGACCGCGTGGAAATCGAAACTTCGATCTTCCTGGTTTTGACGCACTTCGGAACTCACTCTCTCCACCACCTCCTGCCCACCGTCGATCACGCCTACCTTCCCCTCTGCGAACCGGCCTTTCAAAAGACCTGCCAAGAATTCCAAGTGGACACTTCCCTCTGGACGCAGTGGAAACTCTTCAAGGGACAATTCATGCAGCTTGCCAACAATCGGCCAAAGAAGACGCCGAGCACCCGATAATCACCGAAATTTCCATTTCTCCGTTCATCGTCAATTGTTATCTACTCGCCTGTTGAAGTTGCTCGTCTATTTTGTACCGAGATTCATAGAATAAATGAGTTCAAACGGGTTGAGATAATAATTTCGATCTGTTTACGCGACATCGTCAGCGTCGGTTCGTGATATCGCTCCTTGTAGATTCCTCACTGCGAAGAAAGCGTTGCCTCGCTTGGTTTTTATTTATCTTTCCAAGAAATTGTGAGAAAAAAAATCACCGCTGCCCTTTTGACACCGCACGACGTCTCATTGTATTGGAAGCGGCTGTACGGGACTATCGCGGGGTCGAGATAACTGACACAGAAAGCGTATCGGTACGACACGCCAACTTTCGTTCGGTGGAGATTATCGGTCACTCGTGACTCCGCGGTGTCTCGAATCCTTGCGTCGAGCCACGCAAATATCCTCGTTATCGGCGCTGCTTTTTATAATCCGCTCGCTTTTATTTACCCCCTACTTGGCGTCGACACCGGCATCTCACTGGATCTTGGATTCGGATGCGCTGGTATCTCGTCGTCAGCTCGTTGTCAGTTCCCCGCTATTCGAAATATCGGTCGGACGTTCGATTCGGTTGCATTATATTCGCGTGGACTTCGAGCACGGGGGAAATGGGCGTGAAAGCGGAGAGCACTCTCGTGGGACTGAAGTACCCCAGCCTACGCGACGAGAAGTTGAAAACCGGGGTTGGCTGGCTACGCGGAAAGAGGGAAGACGACGGCGCCGAAGGACTTTGGAGAGTCGGGGACAAACTCTACGACCTTGACGGGTGGGCGAGAAATCACCCGGGCGGTGCGGAATGGATCACGCTCACCCAGGGGACCGACATCACCGAGGCCTTCGAAGTACCGTTCGAACGTCACCTTTATTTTTCGATCACCGACCGGTTTTCATTTTTTCCTATCGCAGGCGCATCACGTCTCTCTATTGGCCGAACGTTTGCTACCGAAATTCTACGTCCGGGACGCCGCGACGCCGAGAGCCTGTCCCCTGACCTTCGAGCCCGACGGCTTTTATCGGACTTTCAAAGCTCGCGCCAGAGAAGCCCTCAAAGGCGTGAATTTTCACAGGTCGTCGAAAAAGTCGAATCTCACCGCGGACCTACTCTGCGCGACGACGTTGTTCTTGTGTCTGACCGCCGCCGCGACGGAATCTTGGATCGCCATCGTTGGGGGTGGTGAGCACAACGCGTACCCGAAGGGCTAAGCCGCGGAATATTCGTCAATCGATCATGTTCCCCAGGTATCTTCCTGACGTGGACGGCGATATCCGGACACAACTTCCTCCACCAACGGGACTCGTTCCGCATGTACTACATGGATCTCTGCCCGATGTCGTCCAAGGAGTGGCGAATCACCCACGCCCTCAGTCACCACATGTACACGAACACGCTCCTGGATATCGAGATATCGATGTTCGAGCCGGTATTCGAATACCTACCCCGCGCGGACAAAGGACCGATTTCGCGTTACGCTCCCTGGCTCTACACTCCGATCGTCTACATGACCACCTACTTCGTCCACGGGTTCAAAAGGTGAGTCTCTCTTCACCAGAGCTCGTCGACCGATTTTCCATTTTCCGAATACGTATTCAATCACACGTGCAATACATACTCTTTGAACCAGGTTTTACAGTGCATTTTTCGAGTCGAACGGCCCGGAATTCAGAGACGGGATCCCGTTCGTTATCCCGGTGCTGATGTGCCTGGCGGCAGCGTCCCCGTTGTCGGCTCTTTGGATTTGGCTGAAAATAGTGACGGTCGGGAGCTTCCACTTCACGTTCGTCGGTTTGAACGCCGCTCACCACCACCCCGACATTTACCACGACGGGGACGTCCGCCGAGAGGACACCGACTGGGGCCTCGAGCAGCTGGACGCCGTTCGCGACCGCGTGGAAATCGAGACTTCGTTCTTTCTCGTCCTGACGAATTTCGGGAGTCACAGTCTCCACCATCTACTGCCCACGGTGGACCACGCCTATCTCCCCCTCTGCGAGCCAGCCTTCCAAAAAACCTGCCGAGAGTTCGGCGTCGATACTTCCTTGTGGACGCAATGGAAACTGACCAAGGGCCAGTTCAGGCAGCTCGCCAACGTCGAGCCGAAAACCACCCCTAACGTCCGATAAGCGCGATTGGTATGGATCGGTTTGTTTTGGCAAAATATACATAATAACACGAGCATGGTTTATTTTATGTGTTATTATTATCACTTTATAATATCATACAATACAGTTGACATAACGTGTTCATTTCTAGAATGGCGCGTTCGGTTATTTTTCAAAGTTGATTCTAATCTCCTCCTCCCTTCTATTCCTTTACGGTCGTCGTTTGTTAAAAAATTGTGCAATAATGCGGTGAATCGTGATGTGCGTACGTGAGATGATTGAAACAAGTAATAAAATATATCCCCGCCCCGGTCTCGGCCGCTCGTTCGTTTCGCCGCGATGCGATCGCGTTGGAAAACGCGTCCGATCGACGTCGAACCGATCGAACTTTTCCCTCAGATACGTTGGAAGTAAAACGTTCGACAACGACAACGACAACGAGATCGATAATCACCGCGAGTCACGCGGCGATATCGCGTTCCTCAGCTGTAATCTATTATAACGTACAGGCCTATACCGCGATCGCTGCGGGATCCACGCGTACAGGTGCAAAGTCGGTGATATGGATTCATTGATTCAGTACTTAGATTTATTTATTTGCTTATTTATTTTAATAAATACATATTTCATTTTATAAATTAAATTACTTTATAGGGTATTATATAATATCATCATTGCAGTTGCGTTATCGTTGCATCTTGTTCTTGTTCTTGTTCTTTCGTTCTTAATATACATTTTCTTTATCTAACGATAAAATAACCAATCGCCGCTGTTGTAACCTCAGCTCCTTCTACCACTCGTCGCTCGTTGTCCTCGACACTGATATTTGTGCGTAATACTCGTGCATAAAATTAATCGTTCAAACGTGCATTAAAAATCGCGCTTGTTCAGTGTTTTCTTCTCGTGTAACTTATACGTACGTACGTACGACGTATGTGCTCGATCTTTCGTTTTTCGCGCAATTGTTATTTTTTTTCCCGATGGTTATCGTACACGATGCCGCGATATTAATGAATTAATAACAATAATAAGATTAATAATATTAACAATAATATTGACGATGATAATAATAACGCGAGGATTATCATTATCTCGATGAATGTTCAATGTCACTTATTAACTGTGCAGCGTAGAATATATAATATTTATTCATATCGTACAGATATTGATGGCGAGAGGGGGAGAGGGAGAGAGAGAGACAAAGATGTTGTTGTTTTTCCTTCTTCTTTCTTTCATCGTTCACGGCGAGGTGGAGTGCAGGGAAAAATCTGTTGATGGGGGTTCTCGTGTTTTGGCTTACAGGTCACCGTCGGGCTGGAGGTCGAAGCGTGGCGGGAACGCAGAACCGTCGAACAAGGGTCGTTGAATGGGTCTGTGTGGCTGTAAATAACAGGCGAACAAAAATAAATTAGGCACTTTGAATATCCGATACGGTACACGATATGGAGACTACGTCGTATCTGTACACCTGGTACGATCTTCGAAAAAACAAAAAGAAGAAAAAAAAAAGAACATGATTTGTTAGATTATCTCTGTTAAATCCATAATTATTATTTGTGAATATTTATTCGACGCAGAGCTGGTCAAGTGGTGGTGATTGTAACGATGATTTGTTAAAATTTATTACAACAGAATTAGAATTCATCGTATTATTTGCCACGTTTGGGGGATTACGCGATTGTTATTGTTGCGAATATGAGACCCTGAGCAAAGGTCGCGGTGCGGACCTGGTGACAAATTAAGCCGTACGAGTACAACGTGTGACAACAATCCTCGATTGCTTTGTGCAATTATGTGAGAGCCGATTCAACGGCGATTTTTACAATCATTTTTGCTTCGGCTTTGAGGGATGTTTTTTTTTTTTTTTATTTGTTTGTATGGTTGTTGGTTTTTGCCCAGAAACATGAGCGGGAGGGTGAAGTGAAAGAAATGACGATTATTATTAGAACATAGTGTCGGGCTCGGATTCACGCTGCACACATTTGGGTCTTCGGACTTACGGGGGTAGCGGCGACTGGCTACTCCAGGGCTGCGGGTAACTTGCGACCCTTCTGGGGCTAAATTTGGGCATAGAACGTAATGGTTTTCTTTATATATACATCGATCCCTTTTCAAAGAATCCCCTAACAAGTTCGATCTTGACGCGCGGGTCCTTGTCTCGTTCGTCGCGTCGTGATCGGTGCGAGTCGCGCGAAAATCACCCATTCGATAGATTTGCGAAATGTCTGGGGCGGAATGAGAAAGAAGAGCTTACCGCTGGGCTGAGACCACGTGCGGCACTTCCTCCACGTCCCTTGGTGCGGAACTTTGCGATCGCCTGTTCGGCGAGGTCTGCTCTCTCCTCGGCTTCCTCGAGCTCCTGTTGGGCCTTGCGGAACTTGGCGAGATTCAGGGCCGCGATTTCCTCCGCCTCTTCGATCTGCCTCTTGTACGTCTTGATCTTCTGCTGCAGTTTGTCGACCAGGTCCTGCATACGCTCGTGGTTCTTGCGGTCCTCGTCGGCCTGGAGGAAAAAAAAAAATCAGCCGGGTTGGCGAACGTTCGTACGTGGCGAAGCATCGGGGTGAAAAATTTCGACGGGATTCGAGGACGCTGTCGCTTTACCTGGAAGCTGAGCTCCTTGATGCGGCGCTCCGACTTGCGCAGGTTCTTCTGGGCGTCGGCGTGCCTCCTCTGTTCTCCGTCGAGTTCGTTCTCCAGCTCGCGGACTCGTTGCTCCAGTTTCTGGATGGCCTTCTTGCCTCCCTTGAGCGCGTTCGCCTCGGCCTCGTCCAGACGGACTTGGAGTTCCTTGATCTGAGTCTCGAGCGCCTTGCGCAGCTTCTCCTGGGTCTGGGCGTGGTCTTGTTCGGCTCTGAGTTCGTCGGCGAGTCGGGCGGCGTCGACCATCGCCTTCTTTGCCTTCTCCTCGGAATTCTTGGCTTCGTTCAGGAGCTCGTCAAGATCGGACTGCGAACGACATTGAAAAAATTACGAACCTTCCGTTTTTTTTTTTTTGTTTTTTTTTGTATTTCGGTACACTCTTCCTCCCGTGACGATCATTTTTCGGATACTTACGTGTAGGGTCTGGAGTTCGCTCTCGAGTTTCCTCTTGGCGGCGGAGATGGAAGCGTTTTGTGCACCGATTTCGTTGAGTTGCTCGTGAGCGTCGCCGAGTTCTTGTTCGGCCTGCCTACGGCCACGGTCCGCCTGCTCGAGGAGCGTGCGGCTCTCCTCGAGTTCGTTTTGCAGGGCGTTGGCGCGACGTTCGGAAATTCCGAGGAGTTCCCTGGCGTCGTCGCGCGCGCGTTGCTCCTCCTCGAGCGCGGTCTGCACGTCCTTGAGCTGCTGTTGGTATCTCTTGATGTTCTTCTGGGCCTCCGCGTTCGCCTTGTTGGCGTGGTCGAGGGCGATTTCGAGCTCGTTGATGTCGGCCTCGAGCTTCTTCTTCATGCGAAGCGCCTCGGCCTTACCCTTGGCTTCGGCTTCGAGGGATGCTTGCATCGAGTCGAGGGCACGCTGGTGGTTCTTCCTGGTGTTTTCGAATTCCTCCTCCTTCTCCTGGATGCGACGGTCGATCTCCTGTCTGACCTGGCTGAGCTCCAGCTGGCTGCGGAGCACCTTGTTCTCCTCCTGTTCGAGCGCTGCCTCGGCTTCCTCGAGGGCAGCCTGGAGTTCGTCCTTCTCAGCCTCCAGGCGCTTTCTCGCCTTCTCGATTTCGTGGATGTTGCGTCCACCCTCTCCGATCTGGTCGAGGAGATCCTTCACCTCGTCGGCGAGGTTCTTGTTCTCGCGACGGACGGCCTCCAGCTGTTCCTGTCCCTCTTCGTAGGCTCCCTTGAGTCTGAAGAGTTCGGTACTGTAGTTGCGGCACTCCTTCTGGCTCGCGTCCAGCTCTGCCGCCAGATCGTCCACTTTGAGTTTCCATTCCCCGATGATCTTGTCGAAAGCCTTCTGCTTCTTTTCGGCGGCGTTCGCGATGGCGGTCGCACGGTCCACCTCCAGCTGGAGATCCTCGACCTCGGTGGTGAGGCGTTGCTTGGTCTTCTCCAGAGCGATGACCTTCTGGTTGAGCGACTCGATGGTCTCCTCCGCCTCGGCGAGGCGAGCCTGGAGCTTGCGCTTCGCTTCCTCGAGTTCCTCGGCCCTGGCGACTCCCTCGGACTCGTACTTGGTACGCCAGAGTTGAGCCTCCGCGTTGGCCTTGCTGAGTTGCCTCTGTATGTCGGCCTTGCCTTCCGCTTCCTCTTCGACTTGCTCCCTGATGTTGTCCAGGTCGTGTTCGAGGTTTCTGAACTTTCCGAGAAGCGTGGCACGCTCGCGAGATTCCTCGTCCGCGAGCCTCTTGGTATCCTCGAGTTGAGTGGTGAGCGAGATCTTGATCTTCGAGAGCTGGCTGACCTGGGACTCGGCCTCCTCGAGTTGGCGAAGAAGGTCGCTGTTTTCGATCGACAGCTTCTTCTTGGCGGCATCGAAGTCGTTGAGGGTGCGGTTGGTCTCCTCCAGTTTGCCCTGGGTCTCGTTCAGCTGATGCTGGAGCTGCTTAGCGATTTTCTCCTGGGCGGCCTGTTGTGGAATTGCAAAAAATCCGTCAATAAACGACGCAACATCATTTCTAGCGGAACGCGCAAGCGGTAGCAGGGGCACTTAGGGGATCACGTCACACAACATGAAAGATCCCGTGACGGGGACGTCTCTCGCTGGTTCTGGTTACCCTAGAAGCGTTAGTAGCGGTCAGCGGCAAGGGGATCAAATCTGGGGATTACCTTCTCGTTGGTGAGGTGGTCGACTCCGGCGCGAAGATCGTTCAACTCACTGAAGTATTGCACCTTCTCTTTCTCGGCCCTGTCGATGTAACATGGAAAAGGCAACGACCGAGGAGTTAGACACGCATTGGAATCGGGCGATAAGACACAAGTTTTGTCCGTTCAACCTGGACTGCCAACGCCAACTTTGGGTGTTGTGAGGACGTCGCGAAGAAATTTTCATTCAACGCGATGGGAATTGAAAATAATGGTTGGGGTGGATGGTGGAAACATCGGCTTCGCCGAAGAGTGGGAATGGTAGGGGGCGTCGGCGGTCCAGGGTTGAATATTCAAAGGACACAAGTAACGAGAAAGTAGATCGATTATTTTTCAGGTTCGGATCTGAAACTGGAAAGATCGGTTATTCACTTGTAGAACCGCGTCAACGAATACTGCGAAGAAATACGGGGATCAATGCGCTCCATGCTGATAGTGACGACGACAAGTTGGAAGGTCGAAAAAAAAGACATATAAACGCTGTCAGGGGGTGGGGATTTTTTCTACCTTCTCCCTCGCCACCACGTCGATAGCTCCGCGACTGTTGTTCAACTCTTGGTGGATATCGGCTCGGCCCTTTTCGGCCCTATTTGCAAAAGTTTATCAAAAGTTATTCTCAACTCGACTCTCGTATTTCGCGGTTCGGCGAATTTCCTCCGATCCATCCGTAATTTAGATCGGACGCGTTCGAACTACCCCAATTCCCGTCCCTCCGCTTCGCACGCTTTCGTACTCACCTAGCCTTGAGCTTGTTGAGGGTGTCGATCTGCTCGCCCATCTCGGCGACGGCGTCGTTGTGCTTCTTGCGAAGATTGGCGAGAGATCCCTCATGCTGAATGTTGGCCTCCTCGAGGTCCCTGCGCAACTTGCTGAGTTCAGCCTCGCGTTTCTTGTTGAGCTCGATTTGGGCGGAAGTGGCACCACCGGCTTCCTCGAGACGTTCGCCGAGCTCTTCGAGTTCGCGGGCCAAGTCGCTGCGTTGCTTCTCGGCCTTGGCGCGAGCCTGTCGCTCGGCTTCGACCTGAAGAGGGGAATAAAGAATCCGAGGTGAGCACCGGTTGATCCGGAACAAGGATCTCCCGACTCACCTCTTCCTCGAGCTCCTCGATGCGAGCCTGGAGTTCCTTGATTTGCTTCTGGAGTTTGCCAACGAGGGACTGTTCGTCTTCCAGCTTGGCGGTCAGGGAGGACAGTTCCTTGTCCTTGCGCTGGATGGTCTGTTCGAGTTCCTTCTTGTTCCTCTCGAGGTCGGCAACGGCTTCCTGAGTGAGTTTCAGGTCGCCCTCGGTCTTCCTCTTCGACTTCTCTACGTCTCCGCTGCAATGTTAAAAAATTATTGTTTTTTTCAGCCGGTGTCTCCTTTAGTCCGGCACCGCACACGCCGCATCGAACGTGGGGACGTCTCCGATCGACTCACCGGAGTTTCTTCTCGCGTTCGAGGGAGTCCTCGAGTTCGTCGAGGGTCTGTTCGAGCTTAGCCTTGACCTTGTTGAGGTGGTTGACCTTGTCCTCGGCAGCTTGAAGTTCCTCAGCGGTCTTCTGGTTAACTTCTCCCTGGTTCTTCTTCTCCTTGTTCAATTTGTTGATGAGTTCGTCCTGGTGGGCGATCTCGTCGTTGAGGTTTCTGATCTGGTGGTCTTTGGTAGCCTTATCCTGGTCGGATTTCTGGATAGCCAATTCCAAGTCCTCGACATCCTTCTTCAACCCGGCGACCTCCTGGTCCAACTTCTTCTTGTTTTGGAAGAGCTGGTTCCTGGCCTCCTCTTCTTGTTGAAGTCTGTCCGCGATGTCCTGTCACAAATCATTTTTCATAATTCCGGAAGACCGAGGCGGGCGGCCGTTCGAACACGTCTCGAGTTTCGAAAGTGCGAGAGAAATCCATCGAGCCCGATCCGTGCCAACGGCAACCGTCGCCGCAGTTGGCCCGACTAGCGCGAATGTCATAATGTAGTCCGATTCCCAGGTGCCAACAGGTGCGGACACTTTATGATATGTGTCCGATTAAAGTGCGATAAAATAAAAAGTTCGGTGACTAAGTGGCCCGTGGGACGCGATTTTCCCCCCTCGAGGTCGTATGACGCACGGACGTCTAATATAAATACGCTACACCTGTTTCCCCGTGGCGTTACTCTTCGGCGTTGGCGTTGGTCTCTCCCTTGCCTGTTTCCAAAGATCGCGAGAGAGAGAGAGAGAGACGAGGAGGCGGTAGCACGCCCCACGTTTAATAACCTGGAATCTAGGGAGATTATATTTAGCCCAACGTCCCCCCTTGCCCCCTTCAGCCCCCGGGTGCGCTCCTCGCCGTAAATGGTTTCGTTTACTTGAGGTAACTCCGCGGGCCTCTTTCGTTTTGAAGTGCGATTTTTGATCGAGCCACTCGATCGTTCAGTCGCACCGGCGGACCCCCATTTTTTTTGAAACCGCGGAGATGTAGATAAATAATTTGGTAAGTGGGTCGATCTGATAACGCTCGAGCGGTGAAATAGCCTCTTCGCGTCTAATAGCTCGCTATTACGGTAGCCTTTTCAAATCCCGAATTACATTCGACGCTGTCTCCTAATTCGTCGTGAACCGCCGGGAATCTTCAACCTCCACTTTGCCGATTGCCGTTTGTTTATCTGCACGGTGCATCTACGGGATAGCCAAGCGGAGAAGGCCAAGCTCTCCAATTTTCCGATGAAACGAGAAATTTCATGTTCGGAATTCCGTAGGATGATCGGAACCAGCACCGAGGACGGAGATAACGCAGATTGGTTTTACAAGGGTTATTAATTTTAGCCGTACGCCAGCTGTTGCCGTTCCGCGGAATTTTGGCAACTGGAAGTTCCGAGCCAGTGGCGCGTCCCCGATGAGTAACGCGCGTTATTTATTTCCCTCCAGTATTTCGGAATATCTTTTTTCATTTCCACCTTATTTTCGAAATTAAATGTTTTTTCCACTCGATGATTTGCGCGTTGCTATTTTAACAACGTACGAATATTTTAACGCGCGTGACTAATCGCGTCTCTGGATTATTTTCAACCCCTCTTCCCCCTCGTTGCCGTCTTTTTTCACCGATGTTTTGTATTTTTTCACCTAACGCGGAATTCCGTCGCTCGGGTTCGAGCCACGTATCGCGTGTCTGATATTTTATCCCCGTCGTAGGAAGAGAGCTCCGAGTCGCTCTCGGATTCGGTTGTACCGGGGTAATTTTAGACCCGGTCGCCACTTCGCGTTTCCGGTCATCCGGAATATCCGGATCCAGGAACGCCTGACACACCCGGCCAACAACCTACTCTCTGGGGGTGCGCGAGACGAGCACCGCAGAGATTGTCGGGAACTCGATCGAAAAACATTTCCCTCGACACTTGTCGCACTCGGCGGAATCGATCGGGTCGAAAGTAAAGTTTACTTACTTGGAGCTGGGACTCGAGATCGGCCTTCTGCGCGCCGAGCTTGATGGCCTTCTCCTGGTACTCGGAGAGCGATCCCTTCTCTCCTTCGAGTTGTCGAAGGAGGTCGGTTTTCTCGGTGAGGAGTTTGCTGTTGAGGGCTTCGAGTTCCTTGCGAGCCTTCTCTTCCCTCTCGAAAGCCTCCTGCGCCTTGGTCGCCTTCTCTTCCCATTTCTGCAAAGCCAATTCAAGATCTTCACCATCGCGATGATGTTTCGAACCGTCGCCGTTCAACAACGCGGCCTTAGCGTTCTCCAAATTCAGCACCGCGGTGTCTCCCATCGCGATATTATTTATTTACTGTAACTTTGTCTCGATTCAACGGCACCGCGTCGATCACACCTCCGGCATTCGATTATTTGTCTCTCGACTTTGGCCGCCTGCACTTCGCCTTCGTATTTCGCGAGTGCGTCGGTGGGGAAGTGTAAGGGAGAGTTCGTATTTTCGTGGAGGAAGTCGATCGCGGATGTTGCTAATATTTCGTCGTCGCGTGTTAAACGATATTGAAATTCGCGGCCCTAACTCCGTGGCACCAGGGGGGTGCAGACTCGCGATCGCCTTCTCAACTGGACCAAGTTTCCGCGAGACTCAACTTTTCTACCCAAAATCCGATCCTGCGTGGGCCGTTCGCCCCTCCTCGACCCATCGTCCGTCACCCCTTTCCCTCTTGACCTCCCGTTCCACGTGAGACCTCCCCCCCCCCCCCCCCCCCCCCCACTACCCACCCCCGGAGATGAGACATTTTCATAAAAATATTTATAACCGATGCACGGAGAGACTGCGCTGGAGGGGCGACCCTGTCCCGGAGTGGGATTTCTCGGCGCTAAAAATAAAACATTTCTCGCTCCAGAAGCGGCTCCGAAAAGCTCCAGTCTCGGGGAGAAATCTCTTCATCTTAATAAAGATATCGGATACGCCGAGAAACCCAACTCTACCGGATCGTGACGGAATTCGGAAATACGAAGACGCGCGATACGAATATCACGACCCGCGTTTCAGACGTAGGGAACTCGGATTTTAGAAAAAAAAAAAATAAAACAAATTTAATTTACTGTCTTCTGCCGGCGGTTTGTTTACGAACGGAATTTTCTCGATGCCAGACGTATTATTTTTATTTCAGGGAGACACTGCGGAGAAGTTTGTGAAAAAATGTAAGAAGCGAGAATATTTGAAATTCCCGACGTGTACTCACGGCGAGCTCGTCCTCGATACGGCTGACGTTGAGGAGGGGCTTGACCTTCTGCCAAAGTTTCCACCACGGCCAGGTGCGGAGTTGAAGGTACTTGCGGAGATTGCGTTGTACGACTTGGAGGGCGAGACGTTGCTCCTGGCGTTTCTTGTAGTCCTTGCGGCAGAGGTATCCCCTGACGAAGGCCTGCATCCAGGACACGATCTTGCTGAGACGTTCGTCACGGTACTCTTCCATCTGACCCAAGACTCCGGCGCGGAAGAAGACCTGTTTTTTTTCCGACGGGGAGCAGGGAATTTGCCAAAATTAGAGAACGATCGCTTCTCCGACGTGGTTCGCCTCGAGGACCCCGTGCAGCCGCCCTCGAGTTCTTTTTATCGCGAGTAAGCACACCGAACGTTGCGATCCAGAGCGAGGGATGCGAGTTCCTCCGAACGACTCGAATATCATTCAACTGAAATTTGTTTTTTCAATCGTAACGGAATTCGCTGCGCTCGGGAAAAACTCGAACGCTCGCTTCGGACCCGTTCCAATTAGTTATCATTTCTTCAGCCTGTTATATTATTAGATTCGGGAGGCGGGTCGGTCGGTTAATAAGACACACGTTCAGCGAGGAGACTTACGTTCTCGGATCCCGAGGAAATCCTCGTCGTGAAAATCTTTCGGCAAAAATCAAAAGAAAAGAGAAAAAAAGATCCGAGACGATGAATCATTTTGTTAGCCTTTCGAGTGTATCACATCGGTTATAACAACGTAGACTCTGGAAGCCTGTGTGCTTGAGATGCGGGTTAGTGAAAAGAAAGAAAAAAAAAAAAAACTGAGCAACATCGCAGCGCGGTCCAAAGGAATTCAGTATACCTTGGTATGACCCAAACGGAACTGATCAGGCTCCAAGTTGATGTGCTCCAGGATTATCTCCGCGGCCTTTCGCGGTTCGATAGGGTCTTTGATCAGATGAGCGCACAGAATTTTGTATCTGCGTTCCGCCATCATAGAGCACACAAACAGCGTGAGACAGAGGTATAAAAATTTTTCGTGTTAGCGGACAGATAAACAGAATACAAGTTACGAGAGAATCACGAATGATTCGGAAAAATAGTTTCTTGTATACCAGTTGCGTACGTATACAATAGTTTGACAGAGCGTTGAGATACCCTCGGATTTCCGAGGAGAGAACCGGCAAAACGGTCGATATTGCGGCACCGTGTGTTAGCGACAAAGGGAGGGCGGTTGAAAATCAAAACACCGATGGATTCTCGGTAAAAAATCAAAGTAAATCGACGGACGATTCGCAAAAAGATCGTCTCTTCGTTTTCGCCCAGTCAGTGAGGCGCATGTTGGGGGTTTTGTGCGAAGAACAGCAACAAGGAACACAAGACACACGGTTGTTGTTTGTTTTTGTTTTTTTTTTTCAAACACAAGTGCAAGGGGAGGTTACGGTGCCCCTTGGTGTTCGGGGACCGTTTCGACAGACGTGCCTTGGTGTGTCCCAGCCGGAACTGGTCAGCGTCGAGACCAGCGGCATCGAGGATCGCTTCCGCAGCCTTCTTCGGCTCCGATGCTTTGTCAACCGCTGCCGGTGCCAGGATTTTGTATCTGGCGAACGAGAGGTCGGGGGCAAAAGGGTAAAAACATTAGTTCCAAGGGTGTGGAGCGGATCGCTCGATATTAATTATAATCTACTTCGTTATCGGGGCGGGGGGAGACGTTCGTCTAAACTACCGGGCGAGTGGAGGGTCTGCATCCGGTCCGTCGATCGGCTGCTATTGTCCTGTCCGGTTCTCTGAAAACTCGAAATGCGGAAAAATCGGACAACCGGGCGAGTTCCAAAAGACGAGATGAATCTCAATGGAGATTTTTTTCCACATAGGTACTACGACAACAATTCTCTTCGAAATTGTTCGTGGTGAGAAATGCGGAATTGGTTATCCCGATCGTTGCGAGATATTTTCCATGGTTTTATCTCGGAGGTGATCGGGGGGGGGGGGGTCAACAACATTCGGGGTGTCACGAAAAGGGTCACTCTGGGCGTAATTCTACGACAATTGGTCGGAAACTCAAATTCCAGAGAGATGGGGTTCTCAAACTAAACTAGCCTTGGTGTGACCGATTCTGTAGCTGTCGGGATCGAGACCGATCGACTCGAAGCACTTCGCCGCGGCGATCTTCGGGTCCTTTTCTGCGGTCATGATGGCCGGTGCTAAGATCATGTAACTGTTCGCCGATGAAAAATAAAATTATTCTTCCGTCTTATCGCATCTCCAACTACGGAGTTCTACGTCTCGCCGAGAAATGAAAGTTACTACGCGGCAAAGTGGTCGGAAACAGTCGTCGAATAATTCGAACTCTGTCTCGAGGCTTGGCAGAGCCGAGGAAGACAATTTCCGCGATCGTCGCGAAATCGACCAATTTCAAGTGTACGCTTACGCCTAAAGATATCGGGAGGTACGGTTGAGCTCACCGGAGTTTGAAGTCAGGGTAGACCATCCTGTTGGGGAACCCTTTGCGGCAAATACGGATTCCTTCGAGTACACCGTTACAGGTGAGCTGGTGCATGACGAGATGGGAGTCGATGAGACCGGGCTGCTTCAATTCGTTGGGGATGATACAACGAACGAAGTGGGGCTGGGTGGCCCTCAATGTCGTCATCAGGTTGTTCAGCTGGTCCCTGTAGGACGACGAGACGGTGGCGAAACCACCGCCCTTCTTTCCACGTCCTCCCTTGCCACCGCCACCACCGGCGTCTCCGCCGCCGGACTGTCCCGGATGATCGGCGAAGATCTCGACGAGCAGTTTGTTCGACGATTTCTTGTACTGGTCGACCACGGAGTCGTTCAACGGGTCCTTGTTCTTCTCGAGCCACCCGGTGATGTTGTAAGGTACCTGGATGACGACGGTGGTCGAGTTAACTTCCGCCCATACGTTACGCGGTCTCGCTCGCATTTTCGTCGGGTACTCACGTTTCCGGCGTAATGCCCGATGGCAAAGTGCGCCGCTTGCTGGCCAGGCTTTGGTGGTTTGGGTTTAAGGAAGTTCGGGCTTTTGCCGAGATGGTTGTTGTTCAATTTCTCCTCGAAGGTCTTGTCGGTAGCTTTCGGGAACATAGACTCTTCTTCAAGGATGGAGAGAATACCCATGGGCTAGATATTTGGAAAAATAGAATGCGTTATTTTCTTTCGACACACCCTGACCTACGCTGCCTGATACCCGAGCATTTCCGATTTTCACGACTCCGATTTACGGATACGTTACCAAAATTTCAGTACGCGTGCTGTTGTCCGAACGCGGTGTGGAATTTCAAGTGATTTTTTCTTCTCTTCGGTGGTTTTTTTTTGGTAAATCGCGAATGTCTGCCGTAAAATTCGAAACACAAATTCCGAGATGAGGAAAGTTGACGGATATGACGGTATATCCTAATTTCCCGCGAGTCGATCATTCACTCTATTCTCTGATTCGTTCGGATCGATAAATTTTTGTAAGATCAAACCCGTTTCTTGCTGTTACAATCTCTGTCGGATCTAATTATTACGACCAATGATTCTTTCAAGATAATTGAATGGAGTCGCGGTCTGAATACTTCTACATCGGGCAGATGATGATACTTCCGGTGTCATTCCGTCAGTGATAATGAAAATAACGGTTTACGTAATATCGTGTCACATGAAACATACGAGGACGGAGCGTAGAGGCAAGCTGAATATTTGGCAAAAGCTAGCGGTGTTAAATCGCCACACTGTAAACCAAACAATAAATAAAACTAAATCGAGCTGCTGTTGTTAGGATGTTCCCAAGCGATACCTCGACGATCGGATCGATCGTAATTTGTGAAACCATACCGAAGTCGGTGGAAATCCGAACGATACCCTCGCCCCGGCTCTTTTCTTCTTCGATCGCCGACACGTTGCGATTCAGGTACCGCCGACTCGATTCATTCTCAGAGTCAACGGGCAGCGAACCGAAGCCGATCCATTCGGCCCAGGGGGAGAGAATTCGGTGCGTAAATGCAAACAAACACACAAAAAATACGGAGGTGGTGCAACGACGAGACAAACGGAGGAACGGGAACGATAGGCGGATCATTTGCCATCGTAGAGGGTGACGAGAAAACCGATAATAAAATTGAGGGGAAAAAGAAATCGCGTCTGTTCGGCAGCTTCCGGCTCCTGGTCGTCCTGGATAACGTTGGGAGGGAATAAAACAGCGAAATACAATGTTCAGTCATAGCAAGAACATGCCGAGCGGTCCTGGGTAGCGACCCTTTCTGGGTATTTCCCGTCTGACCCAAGTACCTTCTCGATGAGGTCAATTGTCTGTTGGAGGTCCATGCCAAAATCAATGAAGGTCCACTCGATTCCCTCTCTCTTGTACTCCTCCTGTTCAAGGATGAACATGTGGTGGTTGAAGAACTGCTGGAGCTTCTCGTTCGTGAAGTTGATGCAGAGCTGCTCGAAACTGTTGAACTATACGGGGAACACAGAAAAAGGCAAGACAGTGGTCAAAGGTACTGCTTGTGCCGGATGGGGTGGTCAGCATGCCATTTTCAACGCGACTCGCGGCGGATGGGGCGACGAGCGATCGCTTTTTCCCATCGCACTCGCTCGCGCGCTCCGACAATCGTCGTTATGCGGAGTTCGGATTTTATTTTACACTTGAACGGTCACCCTGGTGCCGTCGGTGGTCAACTCGCAGCGCGGAGTCGATGAGGATCAATGTGAGGGGGTGGGGATAATTCACAGAGTCAAAAGGACAAAACAGAGACAGAGACACGGTCGCTTTTTTCGTCTCATACCTGCACCTGCGACGTACCGTTTTCCAATCCTGGTCCAGGGGGGGTACGAGTCCGACTTGAGGGTCCCAACAAAATTCAGAGGGTCAGGGGCAAAAATTCATGCCAATCACGAACGAGTCACGATGAATGATGATTAAAACGAACGCGTCAAGAAATATTTTGGTGCAGAACGATGGCAATGGTTCCGCGGTGCAGAATCTCGGAAAGGATGCGGTCGATTCGAAGAACTGCACCTCGGGGAGGCGGTAGGAAATCCAGGCGGGAGGAAATCGATCAACGAGCCGTCGCCTTTGTCTTTTTCAAGGTGATTGCGACGTCGCTGCTCGTGAACAAAGTGACGTGATTACGTGCTGTGTGCGTAAGCGATGTGTGATAAAATGTCGATAGAAGAAGATACGGTCGTGAACTCGTCATGATACGAACACGACTCGCACGAGTTGAGACAGCGAAGTGATGATGAAGTTATGAGCGTCGGTGAAAAATTATGAGAAAACACAAACGAGGACGATCAAATATGTAACTCAAGCGTGTTCGATAAAACTGCCGAAGCTGCGGATGTTGCGGGTGATATGGACCTGACCGGCGTAATCAGTCACTCGCTGATTAATACCTTCTCTATGAGCTCGATACAAGCGAGCAGGTCCATGCCAAAGTCTATGAAAGCCCAATCTATGCCCTCGCGTTTGTACTCCTCTTGCTCGAGCACAAACATGTGGTGATTGAAGAATTGCTGCAGCTTCTCGTTCGTGAAGTTGATGCAGAGCTGCTCGAAACTGTTGAACTGTTCGAGCAAAGGCATGACAGTGGTCAAATTTACTGTTTTTTGCCGGGGGACATGGCCGCAAATTTCCTGCGGTCATTTTGGATACATGTAGGGTACGGGGATTCGATACACGTTTTCGTACAAGTTTTCACTTCGAGTCGCCAGGTAGTCTGTCTGGCCACGAGGTGTTTTCGGGGACCGAGTGGGGGGTCGCTATAACGTAACATCTATTTCCTTTCCGTTGCAACGGAGGTCGGACTTTTGCCGTGAATAGCGTTTTCAAAGTCCGAGGGGGTTTACTGGTTGCGAATTAGCCCCGCGATGATTCACCGGGGTGGGGGTTTCGGATGCGAGAAGTACGGCGTATAGCTTGGAGGTGAAATACGAAGACGCAAAACTAATCAACCGTGGGCGTCTCTTGTCCGGTCGATCGGATATTTCGAGACGAACTCTTTCCGGCACGAGATGAGAGCCGATGAAAACAAATGCAGCTTAAGCATCAGCGATGATTTTCCCGAACTCCGTCCGAACGTTTCGATCTCTGGCGAACAAACCTTTTCAATAAGTTCGATACAGGCGAGCAAATCCATGCCGAAATCGATGAACGCCCAGTCGATTCCTTCCTTTTTGTACTCTTCTTGCTCGAGAACGAACATGTGGTGGTTGAAGAATTGCTGCAGCTTCTCGTTCGTGAAGTTGATGCAGAGTTGTTCGAAACCGTTGAACTGTTCGATTCAACAGGGCAAACACAGGGTCAGAGGAGTTTGTCACGAGAAGATTTCGGGCTTAAAGAAACCGACCTCCGTGTCCCGCGGGACTCGGAGGAAACCCACGAGCGATAAACGGTGAAGAGTTTCGCGCGAAATCCGATCCGAAGACGAGGACGAGTGAGAGTTTGTCGCGGGTGTGCGAATTCGGGGTAAAATAAACGGTGGTCATGCGTCCATTCCAAGGTGCTACTGGGGGGTTCCAAGATGCGAGGGGCTTGTCGCTTCACCTAGGGTGAAAGAGACGAAACGGTGGTAACGGTGAAAAGTGGCAAACTCCGGAAAATTTCCAAATGACAAGACTCCGGGGGGGTTCGGGTTGACCCCGAGGACGGGGCTACCTTTTCAATGAGTTCGATACAGGCGAGCAAGTCCATTCCGAAATCAATGAAGGCCCACGTGATTCCTTCCTTTTTGTACTCTTCCTGTTCCAGTACGAACATGTGATGGTTGAAGAACTGCTGAAGTTTCTCATTCGTGAAGTTGATGCAAAGTTGCTCGAAGCCGTTGTACTAAAGCAACGAAACGACCGGTCTGTTAGGGGGCGACAATTGGGGCGCGAGAGCTAACGGGGCTTAAACTAGGCCAGAGGATAGACACGTGTACAGTTTCGACTCTCCGCTATTGTGGACTCGAAAAACTGGAAAAACTGGAAAAACTGGACGTCGAAATTTCCACGATTTTCCTGTCGGGATAAAATTGTGAGCTTCTCCGGAGAGCGCGAACGCGAACCATAGACTCGAGAAGGCTGAATCTCGATGCGAACGTCTTAGGTGCGGATTCGTTGCTCCCCGAGTTCGTTATCTGGATTTCTCACGTCACCCACGACGGTCGATTCGCAATCGTAATCGCGAACGTCTCTTTGTTGGTTTTTTTTCTTTTTTTATCGACAACGTAGCCCCGTCGGGGTGGCGTGAGAATCCGTGACAATATTCCTCTGCGAGGTGAAGTGGACTTACGTCGAAGATTTCGAAACCGGCGATATCCAGTACACCGATGAAGTGCTGGCGTTTCTGCTTGGTGTCCAGGGTCTCGTTACACTTCTTCACGAGCCACTTGAAGAGCCTGTCGAACATGGCCTTGGACATGGCACCGACGGAGTAGGCGACCTGGTCCTTGTTACGACCCTGGGTCACGAATTCGTTACCGACCTTGATCCTCGGCTTCAACAAGTTCTTGTACATGTCAGCGCAGTCGCAGCCCAAAAGCTTGGCGACGCGTTCACCTTCCTGTTGTCGTTGGATGAATTTTGGGAAAGACAACGAAACAATTGATCAACCGATGTCCGTTTCCGGCGTGAAATCTAAAAAAAATGCGAAACTCACCTCGGTACCGTCGGCTTCGGCCTGTTCCTCACGACCCCTCTGCTTGAATTTCATTCCACCCATGTGCATGACAGCGGCGGTAATCTTGTAGATGTTGTCCTTCTCCTCTTGGGTGAAACCAAGAACGTCGAAGGCTTGCTATTTTTTCCAAAGGAGGAGAAAAAACTGTTAGAGCCTCCCGATTCTAGTTCATCCAACCGGGAGCAGCGTGAGGATTTCGAACGTTTGCGAAATTTAGCAACGGTGAGTTGCGATTGAATACGAGCACGACTGCTTCCGGTTTCGATCGTTTGTACAGAGAAACAGCGATATCTCTGTTTTCTTTCACTTGTTCTAACTCTAAGTTAACGGAAGCACAAAAGAACAACACATTTTGGGATTAATTCAGATAAGCGAGAAGTATGTATACGGTGAAGCTTATGGAGAGGCATTCTAAGCAGCATTTTATGTACAGAGCGGAAGCACAGAAGCACAGCTTGTGTTAGGTAGCCGCTTCTTTAATCCTGACTGAGCTCTCAGATGTATAAGGTATCTCAGAATCCAAGCGAGTAATTGAAATTTATTTCAGATTCGCGTATTAAAAAAACTCATGGTTCTCAAATTTCCATCGAAAAACCAAGATATTTTTTTTATCACCAGAGTCAGTCTTCCTCATCGGGTCATCGCGTCCACGCTACGACCAACTTTGTCGTCTGGTGCAGGGAAAAACGGAGGAGTATATCGTTTTTGGTTTTGTTGTTGTTTTTTTTTTTTTTTTTGGTTTGAAGCGAAAGAAACACGTCCAAATTATTTGGTTTTCAAGTTCGTATTGGCTGCTTTTTTTCTCTTAGTTTCATCCGGTTCCAGACGGTCGGTGGAATTCTCGACAATCGTCCGGTTGTATCTGCGATTCCGTTTTTGGTTTTTGTTTTTGAAAAGGTGCACTGCAAATTACGGGGTCAAACATTCTCAGGTGTGTATAAATGAGTTCAAATATACTTGAAGGGTGGTACCAAATGTTCTACGGGATTCAATGTACGTAACTACGAATCGGGATCAAATGTCTACTCGGTCGTTAAAGTTTCAGTTAGACCGAATCAAAGTACCATTGGTTTCGAAAATCATGAAAATCTGGGTGAAAATTGGGTTGCCCGTAAATAGGGTGGAACAGAACCGGGTGGGTGTCTTTTATCGTCGGGACTTACGTCCGTTAGCTGGCATTCCTCGCCGTCGTCCATGCTCGGGATGGTGATTTTTCCCTGGGACACGTTGTAATAGTCGTATATGTTGTCCGAAAGGAAACAAATCTCTGTGGACCATTCGAGCGAACATAAAAAAATTACCAACATAAAAAATGGAAAACTTGGGGAGCGACGCGACCGCGAACCGGAAATTGCTAATATCGCGCGTATCGCCGATCGGGGGACGGGGGAACGGGGTCTCGTACACGTCTCTCGGTTCTCGATCCCCCGGGCCCCCGCACCCCGACAGCAGCATTGGGAGCAGTGCAGAGCGGTTGGGGTGCGGGTGCTGGGAGAACGGGAGTATCGCCGCCCCCTCGGATCTTTCTCGAACGCTCTCTTTCCCTCCATTCGAGGCGAAAAATCCCCGCGGTTCCATCGAGATCCGAGGCTTCGGCGAAACCGCGCGGGTATCGGACTCCACGGGGGACTTACATCCGTTGCCTCCATGTCTTCGAGATCGTTGACTCCCGGTATCCGAGTCTTACCCTGACTAATGTAATAGTAGTCACCGATCCTGCTGCTCAGCAGCGCCATTTCTGCGAGGGTTTTATTTGGTGGAAAATTTATTCCTTCGACTTTTTTTTTTTTTTTAATCTTTAGCGGTGTAGATGTGTAGGCTATAGACTGATATGCGATAGAAAGTAGGCAGGGCTTCTAAGTTCAGTGAAATAAGGTCAGATTAGTTACAATAAATATTACATAAACGACGACAATAGTTACACATGAATATGAGATCGAAGAGAATTACGTCGAATGATAGATTATAGAAGTTATTTACAGATATAATTAGCTGAAAAGAAGAATAATTAGATAGTTAAATGACGTACGGATTACCAGTGATCAATCCCACTCCCGCACCTCCCCGTGTACGTAAATACGGAGGGGGAAGACGCCACTTTTCCCTCCGATTTTCGAAACAGGTGGGGGGCGGATGTGGGAATATCGGACGGCGATTCGTTCCTCGAGCCCCGGTGAAATCTCTCCGTCGATTTACCGGCGCTCGAAGTCTCGATCGCCGTGGTGCAGAGATGCGAAGGCTACTCGTAGAGTGAGAGAGTGCGATAAGAGAGATCAAGTCACATGACAGAGAGAAATAAACGTACAGAGAGGTGAAAAATGCAGGCCAAGTGTCGGAATTGCGCGCGTAAGTGCGAGGGCAGCAGATGAAGTGGATCGGAGAGAATAAGAATAAGTAGAAGAATAAGAAGAAGAAGAAGAAGAAGAAGTTGTTGTTGTTGTAGAAGAAGAAGAAGAATTAATGAAGAAACAAGGAGGCTGATAATAAGATGACATCCTGACAAGGGGCGCCAGGAGTAAGTGAGCTCCCGGATGACGTGAGTCTGTTAGCCGTCATTTGGGGAAATGTTTAATGATCGAAAAAGGGAGAGAGAGCTCACTTCGGGGCATGCACTTACATCGGTAACGAGGAGTTCCTCGCCGTCATCGAGGCCGGGGATCGAGGTCTTTCCTTGCGATACAAAGTGGTAGTCTCGCACGTTGTTCGATAACAGCAACATCTCTGTGTGCGGGAAATCAAACATGCAGGCTCTATTCTCACCGTTAGATACTCTACGGTTTTTTTGAGGGGAATGGGCTCGGCGCGAATTCTCTACGGAATTCTCTTATCCGAGAGGAGAGAAGGACCGAGGCTTCGACTCGACCAAAAGGCACAAAGAACCGATTTCGTTTCTCTCCGTGTCAAAGTCGGATCGATTTCAATCCGGTGTACTGCCTTTTGGTTACGTTCCTTTTTTTTTGGGGTGGATTCTACCCCGTTTCTGAGGGGATTTCTCCAAGGTTCTGAGGATTTCGGAGACTGGTAGTCGTAACCCGGGAGCGAATAGAGGCCCAGGTGACGGAAAAATCGGTCAGTTCGCAGCCGTTTCAAAACTACCTCCTACAGGGGAAGTGTATCTACAAGGTGCACCGGTTCACACGATATCACAATTGGGAGTAAAACAAACACGCCACCACCTCACATTCGTGGTCCTCGTACCCGTTAGAGCGGACGAGTGGTTTTACCGCCCGGAGATCACCGGGGCGGGCTTTGTTGTTGTGAGAAAAACCGAAAATAAATTACAGCAAAAGAAAAATCGTTAAAAAAAAAATAGAAAATAAAATAAAAAGACATAGAAATCCAACTGTCAACGGAAACGGAACGGGTGCGAGAGCAAGTATCGTTTCTCGTTCAGTTTTTATCACCGCGTTTGGCGAGCGAGCCTTACGTCGGTCAAGGTACACTCCTCGCCGTCGTCCATTCCAGGAATCGTAGTCTTTCCCTGAGAGACGAAGTAGTAGTCGTTGATGTTGTCCGACAAAAGGCAATTCTCTACGAAGGGGTGTAACCAAACAACAGAGTTAAATGGCGACCTTCGCACAGATGCGTAGATTCTCCTCGGTCGGGTATCACCCTTTGGCGAATCCTCGGAACGTCATTATTATCTGACTCCGGACCTATCGTTCGGGGCTGGGATTCCAACGGGGAGGGGGGTAAAAATCACAGGCGGGGGTCTCCGCGAAGGCCTTGCGTCTGTTTGTTTTTGTTGTTCGACAAGGTGAAAGATAGAATTTGCGTGTGCGTTTGCGTGTGTGTTTGCGAGTGTTCGTTGAAAGTAAATACCCTGATACAAAATACCGCGACTGGTTCTGCCGCGACGATATCGCTTGAATGACAAATTTCACCGACGATTACGATATTTCGAGGTGTACTCGGAGGGGCTGTAGGGGGGGGCAAACGAATACTCACGCTTCAGATTGGGGACAGCTCCGGACATCATCTGGTAGAAGATGTGGTAGGAACGTTCCAAACTCTGTTGGGAGATGACACGAGCCTTCTCCAAAAGGTCTGCGTTTTCATGGAAAATAAAACACGGTACGGATCAGAGGAGTGAACGGAGACACGGCGACCCGAGCGCATACTTACAAGTCTCGATGTCGGCACCGGCCAATTTTCCAGAGGGTCCGAAGTGGATACGGATGAATTTACCCTGTTCGTCAAGGAGAATAATATCTGAATCCGTTCGAGCGTCTCCGGTACGACCGGTGGTCTACCGTCCGACGAAAATCGTTCATACTTACGAAACGGGAGGAGTTGTCGTTACGGACGGTCTTCGCGTTACCGAAGGCTTCCAGTACGGGATTGGTTTGGACGACCTGGTCCTCGAGGGAGCCCTTCTTCTGGTTCGGGTTGTCCTCCTTCTTGGTGGAGGCACCGACGGTCGCGAAGTACGCGATTACCTTCTTCGTGTTCTCAGTCTTTCCGGCTCCAGACTCACCGGTGATCAACATGGACTGGTTCTCGCTGTCTGGACACGAGAAAGAGGATCGCGTAGCGAATTAACGTCCGATCGCAACCGATTTTCCCTCTCGTCGATTCCCCGATATCCCCGATACTCACTCGTAAGCATGTTAACGTAGGCTCCGTCGGAAATGGCGAAGATGTGGGGCGGGACTTCGTTACGCCTCTTACCACGGTAGAGCTTGGCGCACCGTTGGGTGTACACGGGGTATCTCTTGTAGGGGTTGATGGCCACACAGAAAAGGCCGGAGTAGGTCTGCGGGAGAGAATATCGGTGAGTACGGGCGACTCGTACCCCATTTTCATTTTCACAATCGCGTTGCGTGGATATGTCAAGTAAAGCGCAAAGTGGGGGCAAAAATTTCGAATCGGAGCGGTGGACAAGTCTGTTGATTCCACGACTCCTCGATTTCATTCCGCCCCCGATACTTTTTGGTTTTCCAAAATCTGTGGATCGGTTAAAAGAGACAACGAAATGCAAACAATGAGAAAATCATGGCGGGAGCGTGGTACGGGCACGTCGTTGTGCTTTCGACCACCCCTCTCGTCTGGACCATGCTGAAATTACTCTTGCGTAAAGGTACGTGGCAAATCGTGAGGAGAGCGTCCGGCGAGACACGTTCGGTGCTTTGGCCGGTCGTCGTTCGTTCGCAGCGGAACGATCGCGTCGACGGGAGTCGACTTGGCGACGAAAAATAAAACAAGCAAACCGTCAAATGATCAAACTCTCGCGCAGAAACTAAAAACAATCGACAATTGGCGAGAGCGGAATCCGGCGCCATGGTTGCAGTCTTACGTAGATCAGCTTGTGGTAGTAACGCTGCTTCAAGTTGTGGAGCACGGAGGCGTCGTTGAGGTAGGTCAAGTTGGACATATCCTCGGCCTTCTCATACTTGGGCGGGTTGACCTGCTGCAGCTGGTCCTTCTTGAAGTCCTTAGTCTAGATACCCCGCAGGGGGAGGGAAGAAACGGACTTTCGTTAGCGGATTCCGGACACCGAACAACTTACGTATATCATTTTGTTGAAATATCGTTGTTTCAGGTTGTGCAGAACCGACGCCTCGTTGAGGAAGGTCAGGTCAGCCATGTCTTCGGACCTCTCGAATTTCGGGGGATTCACTTGCGCCAGTTGATCCTTGCGAAACTGTTTCGTCTGCGTACGCATTTTCGTTATGTACCATTTGTTCTTTGTAATCTGTACCCTCTATTTTATTATACTCGTCCCCCGACTTCCGTTCGTTTTCAACGACGACCGAGGGCATCGCGGATGAACCGCGGACGATGCTACCGTCGACATCCGATCGCGATCGAGGATTTCCAAGCGCCGCGATCGCTCTCGAAATTGCGTAAGGCTATCCAGTGTCGCGGGCCTCTAAAAATAGACGTCCAGCATAACCGCCACGATGGCGGATCGGAAGCACCGAGAAATCCCGCGACAGAGACTCCCGACTCCCGAGTCCCGAGTCCCGAGTATAATAAAATGAGAGAAAAGGGAGAGCGGCGATCGGGGGCTCATTTATAGAAGTTGAGCCCCCGAGTAGCGCGGCTCCGGGTTGAGTCAGCCTCCTCTGTGCTCCGACTCGTGTTCGAATCGTCACGTTCTCCCGGTCGTCTATAACGGATCTAACAATAGCGCGGAGCATTGGAACGCAGGGTTTGCTGAACCATATTGCGTAACCCATATATCTACTTTTACTCGCGGAATTTAGGGTGCGTCCAAAAATACGACTCGCGCTTTGTTTTTTTTTTTTGTTGTTTTCTTTTATTCCGCGGATCCCACGGGTGCCGAGTGTGCGAAAATTCGCGAGATCGTTCCCGCCCCTTCGTTCGTTCCAATTGTACGATGTTTCGGCTACTTTTTCCCTCCAGAACTGCCCCCGCGCCCCTCGCGCTTGCAAAATTTTTTTTTTCCTCCGGTTCCGCTCGCGTTTTACGCGCGGGATCGTCGAAAGCTCGGACACCCCGTATGGCCGGTGGCCAGCGAATCGTTTTTCCGCAGCTATTCTGTTCTTGAAATAGAGTCTCGAGAGGAGCCCGATACGGCGACGCCGGGCGTCGGTGTCCCTCTGCCTCGGCTTCGGACGTACGTATATATAGCTTGAACTCCCGCCCCGGAACGAAAACTCCAGAAACAAAAATTCCTCGGCAGCTATAAGGGGATATATTCACACGGAAGAAAGGAAAAAGCGACGAATGTAATCGAATCGAGCAATACCGGCGGAGGGCGTACACCGTGGCGCGTGTATTCGGAAGGGAGGCGAAAGGCTCGCGAAATAATCGAGTTCCCACCCTCGAGGCGAAGTCCGATCGCGAACGAACGGAGTTCGATCGTTTTTGGTTCGCAACGGGGGATCGAGGGATGGGTTTCGTTTCGCGATGATCGATTGAATTACACACCTCGCCGCCGGGCAGACAGACGGTGACAACGTCGCCCTTGGTGGCCTTGATTTCACCAAGGACATGGCCCTCCTTCTCGTCGGGTACCCAGCAGGCCTTCTTGGCATCGTAGGGCTTCGTCTGGTCGATTCTCTTCTGCTCCAGGGACACGAAGAGGTACGGGGTTGGATCGGGGTCCTCCCCTTCCTGCTTAATTGGCTTCGGCATCTTGTTGTATTCGGCTACCTTGTGTCCCTTTTTCTACTTGTAACTAAGCAGTCGTCAGTTTCGTGCGAGTTTGGCGAGCGGCGGCGGACGGACTACTTCTTGCGGCACGGTCTGGTCGGCCCTAAGGCAGGTATATACATCAGGCATACGTACGTACATACATGCGTCTATATATAAATCACACATCGATTCGCAGAGAGAAATACTACGACTGGGGGCATGGGTGTGTGTAAATGTGTTCCCGTGTACCGGTGGCGGCAAATTGAGAGGTGGTGGGGGGAATGGGGTAGAAATATTTTTAGATCACTTCCACTTCCAATCTTTTCTCTTTTCCTTTTCCATTTCGTTCCCTACCCCGATCGCGTTACGCGTTCTCCTGCTCCATATACGAAAATAGATAAACAAACCGACCCCGTCTCGAAAGTGAAAATAATGGAACGAGCCCCGACAACGCGTTACAGAGGTGATCCCGACGTCGAATCCGACCACCGCGATTCCCCTGTTGGATCCGGGCGTACCGATACGCCGACCCGAGTTCGATTCGCGTTCGACCCGACCGACCGTCGTAGGTATGCGTTGGAATCGCTCCAACCTCCGAGTTGATCAACCCCCGTTTGACCCCCTTTTTTTACAACTTCCGTGTCGCGGCTCCTCGTCCTGCGGACGATCTCGTTTTCTCTGAAAATCGATCGACCGACGTTAAAACTATTCCCCTTTGCATCCACCCGTGCGAGGGGAATCGACGATTAATCCCGCGAGACACCACAAATACATCCTACTACTGTGAGCGATCGTATCGACCGGATGCGATTCCGATCGACTTCTCTCGCTGTAGTTTCCTTCCGCTTCGAGTTCAAAGTCCCATTTCACCCGCGGCTGCGATTATCCACCCGCACATTACGATTCGGCGCGCACTCTTCGTTCGCACACTCATCCGTGCATTGAAATCCCCTCAGCGATACGACAAGGGTTGCGTTGGAGGGGTCCTGAAGTTTCGGTGCGACCCGAGAAAATTCCACGATCTCGATGATTCGTTCGTAGAAGATACGATTGTCGATGCACACACTGATTCTCCCCGTGAATATTTTGCAGCTCGCGCACACACTGCGTTCGTATTGTAAAGAGAAGAATGCTTTTTACTTGAATTATTTTAATTTCTTCAACTTCTTCGCGTAGTTTTATCGTCATCGTTACCGTTATCTTAATCGATAGGTTAAATCACCGCAATCGTATACGGACTTATGCTCGTCAGCTCTCCCCGTACAACGGCTAGGATCGTCTTGAGCTCGGTGGGCCTCCGGCGATCGGTGCGTCCCAATAGTCCTTTCGGCGGTAGAGATATTCGGTAATGCGTATCCTTTGCCGTGCGAAGAAATCACTCTCACTTCATTGTAACGTAGGTAATATTGTACACCTATGTACGCAACATACGCGCATACACGGGTACATTTCAACGATTTTCCTCGCTTGGAATCACGATCTCGTCAAACATACCCGTTATACGCGTATAATCCGTACATGCGAAATACAATTTCCGGTTCTTCGACGGTCGTTTTCAAATTCTCCCTCTTCCCATTAGGTTTTAATCGAAGCGCCCTTATCGAACGCGCGTCGCGATGCATTCGTTATCCGTTGGTCGGCGCTTTTTATTTTTTAAATTTAATTTCATGGGTATTCGTGGGCGAGGGATGGTTTTTTTTGGGTGTACGTGTCTGCCGCCTGTGCGTGTCGACGTGCGTGCGTCCGTGTGGTTTTTTTTTTTTTCATCTGTGCGTGTATGCGTGTGTGTGTGTGTTTGTGGGTGTGTGTGTGAAATGGAGGAGTAACCGACGTGGTGCACTTACGTTAGAGAGCCGTTCTGTCGGGGGAAACTGCCGAACATCCCAATATAAGCGCGTGCAACGTGATCCTGAGTTGGTACGGAGCCAGGGATTGGACGGCGGTACTGACCAATAGTAACTTACGTTAGTTCTCGGTCCAATCTACCTTTTTAGGCGGAGATGATACCAAAAGTGTGACAGGGGTGCTGCGGAAATCTCGCCGAACCGTTGTAGAGCAATAGACTCGATGCGCGGGCGCAATAGCTCACTTGGAGTGAGATGAAAATAGACGAAAGAACGAGATGCGCGGGGGACCGTTTGGATTATTATACCCCGGCTCCGTTCGAATCTATCGCCCTTATCGCGAAACTTTGGCCCCCGATCGTCGCACCGCGAGAAGAGACGCTACCGAGTCTCCGGCGGGGGTGGACGCGAAATCGCCGCTTCTCCCGGTGCGAGGAGCGGAGGAGACCGCGAAGAGAAAGACGAGAAAGAAGAGGGTGGGTCTAGTCGTTGGGACCGGATGCAGGAGCACGTGGCGTTGCACGTGGATAGAGCGAATAAATTCATACGCGCGGAAGAACGGAGAGGAGGGAAGGACGCCGCGTACGTCGAAGAGGGGGACCCGTCCCTTGCCGGGGTTGAAACGAGGCGAGTCCAGATGAAACGAGATGATAAGCGAACGTCTAATGATCCTCATTACGAGTCGCCCGCTTTCGGTGTAAATATTATCGAAACGCGCGTAACCGACGCCGCGTCGGAGGGGTGGGACGACCGATCCGTCGGAGATCGTTCGCGTCGTAAAAATGACCAATAATTTCGAAAGGCCGAGATCGGCGGGGCATACTCTTCGGTACGCGTAGGCGCGTCACCCCGACGCGGGGTGCGGTTCCCTCGACTTTCGGGGTTTCTATCTATAGCATCGACGGTGTTCAACGGGGTAAACGTAGGTATCGATGCCGGGGACGCAGCCTTGGCCATACCGAAAGGGAAACCGACGAGTCGAGGCTCGCGGGCGATGATTTAATCGAATAAACGTTCCGCCATTCGTAAAGAAATATACGCCCATTCCATTTCGTAATGCACGCACATCCGTAAGGAAGCCTACGGTGATTTCATCCCCGGTGACTCACTTTCCATAAAATGTGTACCGTTGAGGAGATGGTCGCGTCATAGACACGTCGAACGTCGTACCGCCGAGGTGTGACTACGGTTTTTCCAGTAAGCCGGAAAAGACGGAGAAGAACAACGACGAGCCCGAGAAGCCCTCGTCTCGCCCTTGCGTTCGACGTTCGACGTTCGACGTTCGAGGATGAGCTCAGCCTTGGCAATTTAATTGTGGATTATAGGTATAGGTGGGATCGTGGGTGATGTCGAATGACTGATTAGCCGTGGAAATAGCGCGGTTATACAACCCGGGGATAAATTGGGATTATGACGCACGTGGATGTTATGCCGAATGTTTATTGTAAAAACTATCGCGATTCAACCGAGCGACTTTGAGACGAGTACCCGACTCCCGGCGGTGTTGGAACGGCCGAGCCTGATCTTCAAGGGCGGCTGGAAGGCTCCTCGATCTCGGCGTCGACGTCGACGGGTCGCAGCTGCGAGATGCTGGAATCGGCAGAATCATAGAATGGAACGCCGGTGAATCCGTTGACACGTTCTCGGAGGACGTTCGACAGAATTACACCGCGTTTATATATAGATTGTACCTTTTGCCGCGACGCTGAACTTTGCTACGGCAGATCGCAGATGAAGACGAATAACCGACGAATCCTGGACGGCTCGTACGAGTCATACGACGACCGGAGTAGCTGATGCTGCTCCTCTTTATTCATAAGTTATACTTATTTTTATTGAGTTTAAATCGGGAACGTGATTAGGGGTTATTTTTGGACCGTCGCAGTCGGAGACGGTTGTTCTAACGGGTGGTGGGATATTAAAAAAATGGAAAATATGAAGAAGCGGCTTTTACCACTCGCCCGATTTTATCTCAGGGCACCACGTACGATCACGAGATAAATCGATCGTCTCGAGCCGCTCCAATTATTCCATATCTTTCGGTAGATCGTCGCGGTCTTTGGAAGCTCTCCGTAGTTCCGGGGGGGGACGGAGCGACGAGGGGGTCCGGGTTTTGTACTTCCCTTGGAGGAAATCAGACTCTGAATAATCTCGGATTCTGACCTCGACCTTTTACCGTACCCAATGGCACGCGTTTCCGCCAAAGAATTCCACCGCGCATCCGCTCACCTGTCACCTGCCGTCAACTCTGGACGTTGTCCACGTGGCTGACTCCCTCCTCCCGAATTATAAACATCGGAGGACGAGAACCGTTTTCCCTCCAGAATATACGCTTCGATGATACGGACAATTATTGAGTACGAGATCGAGCGAACGAATCTTCGCTATCTCGAAACGCCCCCGGCTAAATTCGACCAGATACAGCATTTCTCCTCCGAATCGTGTGGGGAAAACGGAAAATTTCATCCCCATCCCCGATTATACCGACACCCCCTCAGACGAGGAACGGTTGACCGGCTCCGCGGTCGATTCCCCTGAAATTGAATCGCGTCGAGAGATAAATGTGTGAAACGAAATTAACGAGGACTCGATGAGGGGGTGAGTCGGTCGAAAGCTTCTCGCGGCGAGAAAGGCGACCGAATCCGCAGTTATTTGGGGAGTCGAGGAACGGGCGAAGATAATCTGGGCCACCGACGGACACCGGAGGAGTTGGCGAGCCTCGAAAGCCTTGAGTCATCGTCATCTCCATCGCCTTCGTCGTCTTGTTTGTCCGGCCAACGGCCAATGCAGCGACGCGAGTAGAAGAGAACCAGGGAGTGTGTACGCGTATCGTGCGTCTCTCGATGCGTTTTTCCTCCCTCTCCCCGTTTTCCAAAGAGTCGTAATCGAGCCGAGTACACCTACACCTACGCGAGACTACGAGCCAAAGAAAATTCCCTCGCTGCGATGATCCTGTAATCCTACAACGAAAACGAACGTTCGATCGCCGATATCTCGCGGAGCGAGTCGTAAATTTTTAAGCGTATCAGTCCCCGCAATGTCTGGAGTATTTCTTTTCTCGGGCAAACCCGTCGCTCCTCAATCGTCAATTTGATAAGCGATTCGAGTCACCCCGCGATCCGCGCGGGTGCGTTTCACTCGTCTAAACGTACGCGTCCCAAATAATATTCCCCAGTCGAAGGTTAAAAATATTATCTTTTTATTTCTCGACGAGCTCGCGATCCTCGCCTGTGACGTCTTCGTTTCGTTGTTTTGCACGGGGTGCTAGAATTCGCGGTGGTTTCTCGTAAATTCAGGTCGCCAACAGCCAACCGATGCCAATTGTACAATTGACGATCTGCAAAAGTGAAACTGAAGGTTTTTTAAATTCAATTACCGAAATATACGACGGACGACGCGCGAAACGCTGCGACGACCCCCGAGACCATCCTAAATAAAATAAGTTGGCTTACATATTTTAGCACTTTGCTTTTCTCTCTTTATTTCCTGCAGGGTAAAAATAAACAACGCAACTGCGCCGCTTCCGCGCTCGCATGATGACTTCTCCAAGTTATCACCTCGCCACTCGACGCGCATTACAATCCAATGATACGAGGGGGAGGTGATTATTTTTTCCTTCGCCGCGTAGCGCTTTCCGACAAATGTCAAGGGTCTAAATTTTTTCCGTGTTTTTCAGTGCCAAGAGGCAACTTGCAGGCACCGGAAAATCTGTTCCATTCTATATTTGAACTTGCACTTGGGCCGCGGATCCACTCTCGGCTCTCCGCGATGCCTTCGGCTTACTTTATACCTCTACTTACGGTATGTGCGTTCGTCCCGGGGAAAACGGTGGAAAGGATTTTCCACGGCTAAACAGAAACGCCGAATTCCACCAAAACTCTTATTGGGGTACAGCGTTGACGCCGAGAGCGGCAGACGATCAACATCCGCGCTATTTCGCACAAAGTGTTGTTGTTTCTAACGGATGATGTACGGTCGTACTTTTTTCGCCTTTTTGGCGGGACAGCAGAGGAGCGGAACCAGAGCCATCGTTTCTACGAGGATGTTACAGGGATGTCCGCGATATTCGTGCGACGGGGATACAGAAAGAGAGAGCGAGCGAACGAAAGGGGCGAGTTTCAATTCAATGTATCATATCTAAAGCGGTTGCGGTAATAAATACGGCGGCCTATAGAGATCGTCGCGATTTTTGGAATGCTCGAATTTTTTTTGCAAAGTAAAAAATGATTTCGCGTCGTATTCGTGATTTTTGCTCCAAGCTGCTTATCCCGTAGCGATGGTTCTACCAAAGATTTATTGAGCGAAACCCAGCCAGGAACGTTGCAGTTTGTCATTTTTCCAACAGTCGTATGGGCCTCGTTGTCGTTTTTATAGACTCTTATTATAAGCAACTTCCGGTTCAACGAGTTCTGAAATAATAATTTCGGCGTAGATTTGACCGATTCATCGCGCCACTCGGTCTTCAACGTCTCGCATGTTCTCGGCTCGGTCTCGAGACGCCGGAAAAGTATCCTAAATTTTTCTGCCAAACCGTCATCGCGATGCGGGATTTTATCTCGTCTCGCCGAGTTCTCCATCAATTTCCGAGCGTGCCACGGTACGATACCTCCGCACAGACGGGATTTGATGTCGCGTTGCTTCGTTGCCAGATAGCCGCGCGGGAGGATCTCGCTCGGCGTGTAAAACGTCGGATCCCGCATCGGTCGGTCCGATTGTAAGCGTCGCGACGACGACCCGCGCCGCATTTACGTAACGTCTATCGGCAATCCGAATACGCGAAATAAATTCTCTCTAGATCTTTTGGGGAGCCAGAGACGATCCGCGGTCCACCGTACGCCGAGCAGCTGCCCGCTATCGCTGCGAATAACGCGGGGATCGCAGGGGGAACGGCGTCAAGACTTTGTTGGCCGAAGAATGAGACTGGACCCGAATCGTTTTGGCCCCTCTCCGTCTCTCCGTCTCGCTCTGGTCTTTATTTTTCTCTCCCTCGGCCCCTAGGCCCGCGTTCGCTTCTCTTTCGATGGCTCGATTTCCTCCTCGGCGAGCTCGCCGCCTCCTTTCTACTTCTGGGCCGACGCCTTCTATTTTCGTAGCCCAGCCACAATATAGCCCACCTCCGGCACCAGAAGCTACCAGAAGAAGCACGTCTCGGAGCTGAGGCTGATTCAAAACTTCCTACGATATGCCGCGGGGTGTGTACACCTAAGTCCAAAGTCACCTCGGGTCGCACAGGGGCGAGCGAGATTTCCGCTGCTGACGTCAGACCGCGTCCATTTTCGACTTCGCTCGCCGCGCGCTCGTTGTCTTTATTTATTTTCTTCTGCCGCGGGTAAAGTGAGACAAAAAAAATATACCGAAGAGCTGGAACGGTGTGGTCTGTTTCTTCGTATCGTCTTACGCGTTGAAAATCAACGTTCGTACGTCTATTCATCCGAGTGTGCCGCGGCCCGTAATGACGCGACGCCGCAGAAGGTGTTCGTTACAAAACAAAACTGGCACTTTGACAAGAGACCGAATTCCCGGGTGTCTTACTATCCGCGATCTTCTTACGCGTCGAAAGAGTTTGCGGTAAGCATTTTCCTCGTCGTCCGATGAAACATCCGCTCCATGACGTTGCACGTCTTACACGATACGTTCGCGATATCGTTCAACTTCTTCCGCGGATGTCGAATCCCGATCGAGGGCAACTTGCGCAAATAGCGAATTCCGATCAGAGCTCGATACAATTTTGTCGCCCTTGGAGAACTTTCCTCCGTTGAGAAGGAATATACGTATATAAGGAATACGGAGGGACAATTTCGGACGACTGAGGTATCGGCCGATCGAAAATCCCGGAAGTTCGTTGTCGAAATTACGCTTGGCAGACGAACATTCTAGCTGCGTAATCGTTGCAATGCCGTAGGTTGTTACGTGCGCTCGTATGACGGATGCCAAGAAGTATGTCTCATACCAGGACTGGTATAATCATCCGAGGATTTCGATAAGTTAGATTTCGTTATAATTTATTGTCCCGTTGAAGAACAACGCCGCTACAATTACGGCTCCGGTGCGATTTCCTTCTCGATTTTATCACCCTTGCCGTTGTTCGTGACGGAGGGTATCATGGCCGCCACGAAGTCGATGCTCCTCTCGAACATGTAGATGATCTGGAGAACGTTGAGACCCAAGAGAAAGCCGAGGCTTCCGCCCATCTCGGCCAAAAAACTGGACCAGTCGTAAGCTGGTCTTTCTTCCATGAGGGTCACCAAGCGGGAACTGAAGAAGACGTAGATTTGCGACATCGGGGCCGGATATGGCTTTCTGATGACCGGAAGCGCGTCGTACCGAACCACCCGACAACTGGCAGCGCAACCGCAACAATCTGCGCTGCAATCGTCATACCTTGTACGTGAGAAGAGTGCGATTAAATTCGGTATTCGAAGGACCTCGAGGTTTCTTCGGAATCGATATACATGCGTGTATTACAAGAGATAATTGCGAATGAGTTTCAAGGTGTCGTTGTAGGTTTTGCAGTCCGGGAGATCGAGTCCTGGAAGCCAAGGGGCGGCGCAACCGTCGACGGCGAATTGTTTCCACCTGCATCTCTCCGCGCATCTCACCTCTCCGCCCTCCAATCCATTTACGCATTGTCTGGATTGGCCGATATTTGTCTGCCGGAATTCCTCGACCGATAGCCTCACGTGCACCTCCTCACCCACCTCGATGTAGAACGCTTGCTTGCGAGATAAGAAAATTCGTAAACGAGGGAGTAACGCCGGAGCGCACCGATTTATTGGAACATACCTGTCGGCCTAAGCTTTGCATTTTATTTTCCGTCCACGTTTCGCTCGGCTCGTGAACGAAAACGTGCCATCCTACGGACGGGGGGATTTCCGGCGCGACTTCGTCGGCGATTCCACTGTGGGTTACGAGGATCGAGTAACCCGCCGCCGAACCCGCGGTCTGGGACGTCACTTTCGGAGTGAGGGTGTGACAGGAACCGGATTCAAAGAAAAAGCCACTCGTCAGCTCGACGTCTGCACGGGTTCGAACAATGAGAGATTGGCTTTGCACGTCGTTCAACTTTCGCGGGTCAATGATACTTTGACGACAACTTACGATGAACTTCTCCGTTCAGACCGTACAGTAGAAGAACTTCGTCGGCGGGAAAGGTGGCTTCCGTGTAGAGCTCTTCCAGGGTCATTTCGTCCCAGGGGAAGTAACGCCACTCGGAGGTGAATCTAGGGGAAGCGCCTAGATGGTATCTTCGATACAAAAAATGGGAAGTATTAGTCGCGGATTCCTGTCGAGAGGAATCGAGTGCGGACAAGTTCTTGACTCACTTGTTGAAAACTTCGATGCGAAAGGGTGGCTCTCGGCAAATGGTGACGGCCGGATACCAGAGGGAATCGTTGACGTGGAATCGAGTGTGCGTCGTAACCGGTGGCAATCTCAACTTGCCGTAACACTGGTACAGTTGGACAACGACAGCTACGAGACACCCGACAAAAGTCAGCCAGCGAATTCTCCTCGACCACGTCTTCCGAAGCTCGACAAGACTCCACGTTTCCACGTGATCGTGTTCTTTCGCTTCGTTTTCGTATTCCGCAACGGGTGCTTTTTCATGTTTTTCAGAAACTCCTTGCCCCGATGACGCTTTATCGGCAGGTTTTCCGTCCCGCTTGAAAAACTTTGAAAAGGTTTTTAAATCGATGGAAGAACCGCTCGAAATCTCGATTGTAGACTTTGTCGGGTTTCTTACGCGTGACATGTTTATTTTTCCGCCGTTTCTTTTTGCCTCTGAACAATAAATCTGCAGCTGCACTCGATGGAAAAATATTCGAAGCTGAGGTGTCTTTTCGGTTTGGAAGCCACTGTCCTCGGGTGAAGCAAAAATGAAAAGTCCGCCACAACGCGTTCCAGGGAGACGGTTGATCGAAACACCGATCAAACAAAGCGATAAGGGTAAATTTGCTCCGGGATTACACTTATCTGACGGTAAATTAAAGCCTATTTGTTTCGGCTGATATTTTTTCATCAATCTCCGAGCAAGTTTATCAGTAGTTAATAAACTAAAGAGGTGGACATGCGAGAGGATTATAAGTGTCGAAGTAAAAAAGGTATTGTAATCGACACGCTATGAACTCTACAACCGTGGAGGCACATCAAGCGCAGCTGTTGTTTGCGAATAAATTCAATTATCACAGGAGGAACGTAGCTTTAGTTTTGTTTCTCATACAGGTAAATACCTAGGATATCACACGGAAGAACCGAATCTCCGATAACATGACAATGTTCACGGATACAAATGACACATCGAGTCACCCCGGATGTTTTTTTCATTAACTTTAGACCGCGTCCAACGCGTTATCGGCGGCGAATACCACTAATAACCTCCGCCGAGCTGCCATAAAATTGTGAAAAATTTGAAAAAACAAGAAATGAGAAAACGCGAAGGGTAACGAGATAAGAAAAAAAAATCTGTAGTGATGAATGTGTCGTCAGTCACCGGGATTTCATGTAAATGAAACGCAGTTTTTTCATCTTTTCCGCGTCAGAATCGGGTGGAATTGCGTTTGACGCTGTTGTTGTCGTTATTTTTAAGCTCTCAAAGATCAAAACACGCTAAACATAGCGGTGTACGCTCACTTCAACGACGTTACATTATTTTTTTGGAATTTTTCGTACCATGTACTTCTGGAAAAACAAAGCATTTTAGATTGTACTCCGCACTTCGCCTCCGAGAGAGGCAGGAAATAGAATCCTCGAGTGAACATCAGACATATTCGAAATCGAATACTCGTACAGTTATATTTTCAAGTCTCCAAAACTTTGTATGAAATGACATTGCTAGGAAAAAAACGAAATGTTGGCGATAACGCTCGATCAGTTTTATAGATAGATTAATTTGAGTTGTGAATTCGAATGCCTAAGATCAAAATACATATGAAAATGTGAATACATAGGAACCCCAGAGAAGAAAATCTTCATTTTTGACCCCCAGATCGAAAAAATCCAAACGAGTACCCCTTGAAAAATTTCCAATTTTTGGCCAAAATTTTTTATTTTTTAAAATTGATCGTATGGCACTCTTCTTACGTATTTTGACCTTAGGAATCCAAATCTAATAGAAAAATTGATCTATCTCTAAAATTGACCGAGTTATCGCCAATTTTCAGCTTTTTGGGGTCAAAAATAAAAAATTGATTTTTTAGTCTATATTAATGTAATCTGAGCTCAGGAATCCGAATCTGAAAGAAAAAATGATCTATCTTCAAAAATGACCGAGTTATCACCGAATTATCGCATTTTTTGGCATAAATTTGAGGATATCTCGAAGGGAAAAAATCGTAGCTCAATTTTCTCAACGGATTCGTGTTCCTGAGGTCAAAATACATAAGAAAAGTGCCATACGATCGATTTTAAAAAATAAAAATTTTTGGTCAAATTTTGAGATTTTTCCAAGGGGTACCCCTTACGATTTTTTCAAATTTTGGCCAAAAATTTTTATTTTTTAAAATTGATCGTATGGCACTTTTCTTATGTATTTTGACCTCAGGAACACGAATCCGTTGTTCAAATTGAGCTACGATTTTTTCCCTTCGAGATATTCTCAAATTTATGCCAAAAAATGCGAAAAAATGAGGATTACTCGGGCATTTTTGAAGATAGATCAATTTCTCGTTCGGATTCGGATTCCTGAGCTCAAATTACATTAATATAGACTAAAAAATCAATTTTTTATTTTTGACCCCAAAAAGCTGAAAATTGGCGATAACTCGGCCAATTTTAGAGATAGATCAATTTTTCTTCCAGATTCGGATTCCTGAGGTCAAAATACGTCAGAAAAGTGTAATACAATCAATTTTCAAACTACTTCACTTTTGACCCAAAAATCGATTTTTTTTTTTGCTTTTCAAAGGTAATCTCACGTATAATAAGCTTGGAAATCCAAATCTGAAAGCTAAAATCATCTGCTCGTGCAATCGATCGAGTAATCGTCAATTATTCGCTGTTGGGAGCAGAAAAATTACAAGACATATCGAGTGGTTTTAGTCGTAGACCCACTTTGATTTGTCGCATGGGTCGAAATATTCGTATTTCTCAATACAGCAGCAAACTCCAGCTTTGCTGGAGTCAGCGTAGCCAGCAGCGCAGCGTTTTGTTGTGAGACGTCACCTTCGGGGCTGAGCAGAGGTCACGCCCCACAACAAACCGCGCGCCCGTGACTACCTGACTCCAGCTAGTTTAGAAAAAATTCGAAAGCCAGCGCTAATATTGGCAACTCTATTAATCGATTTCGAAAAACAACTATATCCTATAGAAGAAAGGAGAGAGGACTTGTTTGATAATACCAGCATTTTTGTCTAGAATAATTTTTGGTTCCAATGATCCAGGGATATTTGACAATTCGGAATCCCGAAATTGAATCTTCTCCAAATCGTTTGAAAAACTGGTTTCTATCGTATTTTGTACTAATAACTAAGGTCGACTTCGGTAGCTTTTCTCTGAAATAATTACAACGATCTAGAGTAAAAAAGAAGGTGATTATTTAATCATTTTCAGGGGTAGATCGCTTGTTTTTAAGCTTAACCTTCGCGTCCCTTCATTGGTTTCCATTATTGCCCACAGTGAACGCGTGATGGCACTACGGTCGTGGATAGGGCCAACGAATTTCGTTGGATAGGGCTAGTGGGGCATTTCATTAGGATATTTTCGTGTTGAGATCTACAATTAACTGCGTACTCAACTTTTCTTCGTGTGTGATTCAATATGCAGTATTATCTAGAGATTTTTTTACTCTCTATTTTAATCCTCAACAGTATAATAACTGCGACTTGCTTGAACATTGCTGTGGACTTCGACCTCGTCGGCGAAGGATTTCATAGGTGAAGAGGTTATGATCAGTCGCGGCGCATTTCAAATCGTAACTACCATAAACTTATTATTCAAGAGTTCGGATTTGCGTTCTTTTCATTTTGATATTCCATTCCCTCTACGTATTGATTATCGTTGAATGTTGGATCTTCCAATGTTCTAGGTCTTTAGAGTACAGCATCAGCTTCGATGGACTGAACCAGGTTGACTGTGCTGTTGCACTTCACGTGCTTCTTCCTTCTGCAATATATATCAACGTGGATGAGGTAGCAGATTTGAAAAGACAAGGAAAAGTTCGTATTACAGTACTACGATCATATGAACCGCTATGTTAGTTACGTAAATAACCATCCTCATGTATTCCAGGCCCGTGTATGCTCACAGGGTGAAACAGACGTGGAATTGTTTGCAGAAAATGCAGAGTCCCAAAATGTAACGATCTGTGAGCAGTTGATATCCTCTGAGATTAATTTGTCACTGCCTGTTCATCAGCGATACCAGTTTGCTCGTGCAGATGGAGACTATCTCGATGTGCTTATTCCACAACCAAAACTACTCCTTGGGTGTAAAAATCGGATAAAAGAATACCGTGTATCCAACATTGATCTCTGTGCACCTTGCGTCGATCTTGCTAGAAAGTGGAGAGAAATTCCTTACAAAGTGGTAATTCAGATGATCTGAAAGCACTCCAACTTTCAAGCTGTCAGAATCACTCTGCCAATCTGACAGATTAATTTATTCCAGGAACCCACAGAAAAGATCTGGCGTGTTCCTGTAGGCAATTCTTCTTATCTGGATCACGTATCTTGTACCACTTTACTGGTAACAAGCTTGGGAGCAGCTGTGGTCTTGCGAGTACTATTGCAGTCAGGGATCAAAAGCAGATCAGGAGTAAAAGTAGACTAAGTCCTGGTAAGTGGAGTTGAATTATTTATCTGCCCACAATTGTATAAATTACTTGATGACTATGAAAAATCATGTTTTATACACACGGATCTCTTGTTCCGAACCCTTGAGACTAGATGATGTACTCAGTACACCAAACAGAGGTCTGAGGAATCTAAAAGTACAAAAACTAGGGACGGGGCATTGTTGTTGCCCGTATAACCAAATACTATCTTAGTGTTATCAGTGTATAATCACACACTCGTTATAATAAATATACACGTATTTAGGTATTTACCTAAATAAAAATATGCAAATAAATTAATCTCCAATGCAAATATTCTCGCTCAACAGCGGTTGTCATAACTCCATTTGAAAAAAAGTTTCTTTCTTCTATTGATTCTTCTTTGAATCAATGATGTATACGATTCGGATGAAGTGTGAATCCCTAAATTCAGTTAAAACCTTTCCTTTTCGGTTGAATTGTGTACGTGCACAGATTCCCTGCTCTTTTTGTAGGAAGTTGAGAGCTTTTTTTCGATTTTTTCTTGCATCTCTTCATGACTCCGAGCATCTGCCGAGTTATTCCACCATTGCACTTCTCCAGACCCAAACAACACAAAAAAAAGATTTCCCAAAAAGTAGAATCCAGAAGAGATAAAAAAGACCGTTCGCCACTCCGCGACTTGGTGCTGAAAAATTAAAGCCATCGTTTTTAATAGCGCTACAATTTAAATTGAAACTGTTCACTGGTACAGTTTATAGAGAAACGCACCGGATCCGTGACTATGAATCCTGTGATTAGGGGAGCGAGTATAGCAAATACGTTAGCGGTTCCATTCGTCATGCCCATCAAAGTCCCAGCGAAGTTAGGGCTGAGGTCCATGTGATTCACTTGGTACCCGCAGAGCGTAGGGACATTCAACGCGACTGCAATTACTAAAATTGCAACAGCTAGGACCTTCTGATGACTGTCGACGTAGCCCAGGGCAATCAAAGCGATCGCTGGAATTACATGCCCGATAGAGTTGCAGATTTTTCGAGAAGCTCCCGTTGACACCCATCCTCGTTTTAGTGTCCAGTCCGATATGTAGCTCGTCGGGAAACTCAAGATCCACATCACTGCGTAAGGAAGTGCGGAAATTAAGCCATTCTGTGAAATGATTATAGCTATGTACTCGATTAATTCAATTCATCAAGTCGTCTCGGCGATCAACAACCTCCGCGGCTTTTTCAAGCAGCGCCCGAGAATATGGATTGATAGAAAAGACCAGTAGAGTTGCTATAATTGATTTTTAGCCTCTTTACACGTAGCAAATGCGCGTTTATTATTCTGCGTCTACGACACGGTGATGAGCTGCGTGGCATACCCATAGGTATATTTATTACGTGTTCACGATCTGTTGGCACATTAAACTGATTCTATACGTACACCAGACATAGCCATTCTTCCTGACTTCCTGCATGTCAGCCTCGCTCTGTCTATGCTTACAAATTTCCACGCCATAGCTCATTGTGTGTATAGGAATCCGGAGGAAATCTAAACGCGGTTAAAATCGAAAGTTTCGATTCAAAACGCGTTGGATCATACTCCCTCGAGAAAGGTCTCGCGTTATGTTTCATCAATTCATCTTTCTCAGTCACGAATTATCGTTGCTGATATTATTATCGCTATCCGATAACTATACTTATGATGACTCATTCGCCGGTGATACAACTTAAATATCCCACAAGTTACAACGTCCTCGTGATTCCGACCTCGCTCCTTTATCGTATTCCTACAGCTATAATAATGTCTTCCGAGGAACCATCGGACGCGATTGACGCATAATGTTCTAAACATAATTCATGCACGTGACGAAGATTCCGAATTCGATGATGAATATTATCTTTGATTACAAATTGATGCGTGCATGCTGCCATCGCGATGCATCGCGAAGTCAACGATGCGATTACGCGTTAGAATAAGTAGGGCAATGTCTCCGGCGCGTTGCATCTGCAGAGAATATCAAGTGTTTTCCTGTTCGATGAAAATTATTCAGATACTAAACGAATACTTTCGGCCATTTTTTACGTCTATCGTTAACGAAGTCATTTTTTTCTTTACCTATATGCTTGAAATGCAAATTTCACGATAAAGAAGGTCTGCCGCAGCCGTGCGGCTCACCAAGATGATTAATATTGAACTGTTCATAATATATACCCAACTAATAGTAGATAATAAATCATCATTTTTATCTGTACTTGGCCAAGAATGCGTTTTGTTGAAATGGCGCAAGTAAAGACGCCTATTGTTGATCTTCCGATGATTCTATGAAGAGCGAATGCAGGTCAATATAGTAACTGGATTTGATTGATCATGCTGCTCGTATGTGGGTGAATATTGTTTGAAAAACAATCGTTTGATACTGCAGCATATCGCGTTCCCGTCAAACGATATGCTGATAAGAATAAAAAATTTACTCCGATTCTGTCACCGTCTATTCGTCGAACTGTATAATTTAACGCAAACACGCAATGCAGCCATTCTATTAGATGTAGCGGATTTGAAATTGGTAGAACGTTACGGTGGCTACAGTTACCGAATTGAGTAAAGACAAACAGTACGTACCAGTTGCTTATCAATTCGAACGACGAACGAATGCTCACCTGTTTGATATCGAAGTCTAAGATGGAATGTAGGTAAGTTGGTATTTCGGATAGGAGCATCCAAAATCCCCAAGTTTGAGCGCAATGTACTACAGCCAGTGCCCACATCGGCTGCGATGTCAGTATCGCCTTCCACGGGGTAGAAAGAGCCTGATGAAAAATTAACAACAGATGTTACGGTATTCGTTTTAATTGATTGACCGGAAACGCAAGACGTAATCGCCTATACAGAAGCTCGTGTTTATATTCACATCCGCAATTATAACTCAATTCAACTTCGTAAAAATACTTCATACTTCTTACATTTTGTACCCAACTACGTTGTTCCTTACACATCACTATTAATGTCTCTATGTTACATTATTGTGCTTGAAACGATGCCCAGTGACTGATAATTAAATCGCGCATGCAAACGTCTTTTTTCAATTAAGAGACCCAAATAGACATAAAAGTATTATTTTCCGATTACACTCAATCGTTAGTTATTTATTTTCCATGTTAATGAGAGTTAGCGAAATTATTGCACGACATGCTTCAGACACAAATTAGAAGTGCGGAATTTGACTTTTTACCTTCGATGTGTCCACGTCATTGTCCGAATTCTGAAACAAACAGATTTATTTTTTGACTCGTTTCGCAAAGCGTGTGGGTCGTCGTCGCATACATTTCTTCTTTATCTAATCTCACGTTTTCATGAATTCGTGCAATTATAGTCTATTTTTTCACTCACCTGACCACTGTGAGATGTCTTCAGACTCATCTCGATGTACTCCCGTTCTTCCGTCGATATCGTCGAATGATTAGCGGGGCTGTCAGCGCCCGCGAAGAACCACCAGATACTCCAGGCGATCGTTACGGTTCCCCATAAATAAAATACACTGGGCCATCCCGCGGTAGAACCCGCGAGGAAACCAGAAATCGGCAGCGCTACAAGCGTTCCAAATTGGTGACCAGCGTAGACGAAAGTGCCTAAAAATAATGCAATTACAAAATAGAGGGTTGGTACACGGGGGGTAAAAATAAAGAAATTAATCGGTACTCACCGAGTCGTCCTCGCTCTTCCGGCGGTGCCCATTTCGCAAGGAGGGTATGAAGTGAGGGAAGAACACAGCCTTGGCAAAATCCCATGGCTACTCGACAAACGCAAACGAGAGTCCAGCCACCGTATCTTGCGGCTGCAGGGACCAAGAGGCTCACACCGCCGCAAATGAATACTGAAATGGCTAAGAGTTTTCGGGCACCGAAACGCTGCGCGATTTGTCCCGCTGGAACTTGGGTGAGAACGTATCCCCAGAAGAAGGAACTCAGGATTAAAGCTTGGACCGATGGCTCCCAGCGAAAAGTCTGAAAAATTTCGATCGTGTTTATGATTCGGAGACATGGCGATTCTTCGTTCAATCATCACCTCGAAATTTCCGGGACTCGGAATCTCTTCGTCGTCGCTGGTCATCGCCACGATCGCAACCGACATGTTAACCCGAACGGTGTACGCGCAGGAGAGACCCAAAAACATGAGGAATGCTTGAAAATGTCTCCAACCGAAAGTGGCTAGCGATAACATAAAAGAAGATTTGTTTAACGGTATTTCGAAGACACTCAACTTCACCGCAGTTTACGTCCACGCGATTTTCTCGCCCTCACCGGTCGGTTTAATCCCCTTGACGCAGGTAGATTTGACGGATCCATCTTCGGCCTGTTCCACAGGGGCCATAACACTGAACGTGCGATTGGTGAACTCTATTTATCGCCCGTTCATGCGTTTCCTGTGCAAATACCGATGGTATTGTTCTCGAGAGGCTGCAGGAGCCAAAATAGGTAGCCGGATCAACACTCGATGACAGGGGGGAAGAAATAAAAAATACTCGAGATCCGAAAACGTTTGCAGAGGAAACCCCGCCAGTTGGTATACCTACAGAGTAGTTCGAATTACGATTGAATCAACCCGCCGTGAAGAAATATGTTATATACGGCCCTTGACCGGTGTATCTCTCCCACCACAATTGAACAGCGTCGCGATGACCGCATCCGGCTAATTCGGCTCCGTAAGGATGCCGTCGAGAAAACGAAACTGCAGGGGAACGTTGTCCAATCTTTTTTTCCGCCCCGGTGTAACGTCCTCCGGAAACCGCGTGCAGAATTTCAAGCCAGCCCGGTTCCTCTAATTGTAAAATGATGCGTTTTACCCGGTCCCCCGTTTCTGATCAGACGCAATACCATTCCTAGTCTTTATTTATTGAAGTCGAGCTTCGTCTTCCTTGTTTTATGATTCGATAGTAAGGCAAGAAATCGAAGTTGGAAGTCGAGTCAAAAATGAAAACAGGAGTCGAATTTGCTGATAATTATACTAATTGAAAAACCACAGCGGGTTGTAGCCTCGAATGGTACGGCAATATTACAAGCAACTCGGTACGTGCCTATCGACACTCGGACCTTGGCGCTCCATTTCTATATCCAAGAACTCGCGACTCGCTTGTAATTTGACGAATGGCTGAGAATAATAAATTCAATGTCGCATAACAACAATTATCATCACCACCACCATAATAATGATCACAGTACAGCACGAGTACGGGCGAAACATGGAGTCTTTTTTCGAATCGCAACACAAGATCGGTAAGCAAAACGAATATTGCAAGGGTGATAATTGAAACATCTCTACCACCGATAGCCCATATTATCTCCAAGGTACAAACTTCCGTACATCTCTATGACGATATGCTGTTCCGACATCGGACACTATTGTTGTGTGTACAGAAATGTGAGTGTTACAAGATTTTCGAGAATGTAGGTACTCGAGATTATTTTATCGTGACGCAACAACCACTTGGGAAGCCGGCGTACCGCGGTTCCTCTGGCTGCCCCTCCATATCCGCGTATATCGATCATCAAATCATCGGTAATTCACCCATCTGATGTGTTCGCGAATGAAATGATCCTATCTGCTAATCGTACACCCATAAAACATGGACGCGTCCCGGATCGTCTTGTGTAATCGTTTACACGATTGGAATGTCCGCTATGCGACTGTGATTGTACAAATTCTCGTCACTTTGTAAACTGAGACGCAGCAAGTCTAAAGCTCTTTCGTATACAAAGATTATTGCAGCGTTTATGTGCATAAATACATAAGCCGTACAATAAGCTGTGAACTGCATAAACACAAGTTAGTATCGATATTCTCCCGGATCTTGAATAAACTTTCCATGGGCAAATAATCTCATTACCCGCGCTATTCGATAATTATTAATCGTCTTCGTGCGCCATGCATTGACAAAAAATACATGCGCTGTGTACTGTGTAATCTTACTTTCATTTTTATATACGTTTATTCTTACTCGAATGAACGTATACATACATATTATCTTACTGTACACGTACGTCAAATGCATTTGTCCTTTTTTTTTTTTTACTATCTACATATTTACAAAATAATATTCGTTAAGAAAATGAGTAGATTGCGGTGCGTTTCTCACATTCTTTACAAGATGTTATTATCGGTAGCTCGTTTGTGCGGGAGATCGGTAATATTCATCACGTTTCCACTTATTAATAAGATAGTTTCAATTGTTCCATGCAATTATATCACCGTACCGAATTCGAAGTTTTCTTAGTATCTCTCTTTCTCTGTATTCGTCTCCTCTCTTGCCTCTGCTGAAAGAAATATAATGACGTTAGCCCAGAAAGTAGGTTCTTCTCGGAATTCGCATTCGATAGTGCATATTAAAGGACATAGAATGAAACACATATCGGACGATATACGCACCAGAATCACTTGTTACTTCCGGTTCATTCCACGGCTGTTGCTCGCCCGTGCCGAAGATGATGAAGACTAGATTACACGTGAAGTAAACCACCGCCGCAACGATGAATACTATTTGCCATTTGTTGACGTCTGACTGTAACGATAACAATGATACATGAATTCAACCATCCCCCAAGGCCGAAAGAACAACATCGAAATAAAGGGCAACAACATGCGGTACAATGAACTCACCACGTCGGTGAGGATCACTCCGGCGATGAGAGGTGCCACGATAGACATGATATTCGAAATGCAGTTTGTTATGGACATCAGAGTCCCCGCGAAATTGGGGCTGAGATCAATGTGGTTGATTTGGTAACCACTCAGAGATCCAGCGTTCAAACCAACGGCTACGGTAAGTATCGCCACCGCCACGTTGGTGCTGTCGATCGTTACGATGCCCAAGACGAGCAATGCTATTCCCGGTCCCCAGTGCCCGATGGTGTTGGAGACCTTCCTCGATACCCCGCGGGACACCCAACCCTTAGATATTGCCAAATCGGATATTATGCTCATCGGGAAACTCAAGACCCACATAGCCAGATAAGGAAGAGCGGAGATCAGCCCGTTCTGTGTGAGAGAGAATAAAACTGAGACAAGCTTATTGAATCCAAATAATTTACAAAAATGTCAAGAGTCTCGATGTTGTTTTCGTGAAATCCGAGCAGTCTGTTACGTCGTCGGTACGTGTCATTTGTTGTGATCTACCGGCCTCCTGCAACTCGAATGAAAGCAAGGTTGGACGTACAAATATCTTTTTCACGAGCCGAGACATTACCCATTGATACTCTTCGCAGCAGGACTCTTTCGCATAAACCAACGTTAGTGATATTTGATTCCGAGTAGCCTTATCCTCACCTTGGAGATGTCGAATAGTAAAATTGAATTCATGTAACTGGGCATTTCGGTCAAAAGTGTCCAGTAGCCCCAGTTTTGACCGCAGTGAACGATTATCAACGCCCACAGGGGTACAGACGTGAAAATCGCCTTCCACGGAGTCCGCAGTTTCTGTGGAAAAGTGACGATGTATGGAATCTCACTGAAATTCTCTATCGGTGTCAATCAACCCTCGAAATGAAGGAAAATAATCTGCACTCACCTCTTTGACATCGGCCTGGCCTAGACTTGCTTCGATGTAATTTTGCTCCGCAGGCTTGATGCTGCGATGTAACGCTGGGCTATCAGCACCCCATATATAAAAAACTATCGACCAGGCGATGGTGACGGACCCTACGACGTAAAACACGCTCGGCCATCCGATCGACGACGCTGAAAGGAAACCGGAAACCGGTAGACCAACTACGGTTCCGAATTGAGCTCCCGCATACGTGTACGTTCCTACGGAAAAAGACTCGTTCAGAATTATACGTAAGATGAATGAATTCTCTTTCCCCTTATCTATGGATTGCGAAATACGATTCAGCCCGTACAAATTACAACAAGCTGATAAATTTTTAAGTGACGGCTCACGTTTGAACCCGGATTACGTCGTATTATTATCTCGCGGTAGGTATACTATAGTATACATGTTCTCTCGGCGTCTCACGTAAGCCTCTGCAAGACTGGCAGAGCAAAAAATTTCTCCCAAAGAGCAGATGTTCGTTTCATGTGCGGAAAATATTACCATCGCGTCGCCCCACCTTCGAATCATTTGACATCACCGACCATTTGAATTGACCGAAAATATATCATACGCAACAAAAAGTACATCTGCCTTCTTTAATCGCATTTCGACATGATTACGCGACACAAATATATTTTGTGCACTTCTATACCCGCTCTTATCTGCGGTATAAAAATTTGTCCACTTGAGATTAATGTTTGTCCCTCGATTGATAATTAAAAGATTACAAGTACCGAGTCGAGCTCGTTCAACCGGGGGGACCCACTTTCCCAGAAGAGTGTGTAGGCAGGGTAACACACAGCCCTGACTTAGGCCCATGATGATTCTGCACGCGCAAACTGCTTGCCATCCTCCGAAGTGGGCGCCGATCGGGATCACCAGATTGGTTAACCCGCAAACGAACATGCACAGGGCCCAGAGTTTTGAGGCACTCCACATTTGGGCGATCTGGCCCGCAGGTATCTGAGTCACAACGTAGCCCCAGAAAAATGAACTCAGAATCAAAGACTGCGTCGAAGAATCCCAGCCAAACTCCTACAAGAATTAATAACATATTCTTGATTTGAATACCAGTTAACGGCTGATGTATTGCAGGATAAGGTTGCTAAATTCACAGCTTTTTTAGTACGAATACAGGTAGATATCCTGGAAAGTTGATCACCTTAGCCGAAGGTGATCTTGTTCTAGTTTCATTGACAGTAACAATGTTATCGCGTTCTTTGTATTTTTCTCTCTTATTTCGTGTTCCTTGGTTGAAATTATCGATTTATTTGTACTCGTCGGTAATGTATCATGATAATTCCGAGCATAATTTTACCTCTATGTCTGGATTCGCCATGGAGGAATCAGACATCGCCACAATTGCCACAGACATATTAACCCTGAGCGTGTAGGCGAAAGTCAGACCCAAGAACATTAATAACGACTGAACATGCCGCACACCCCATCTTCCTGAAATTTTTATTCATTTTATACAGGGGAATTTGTAGTTTCTTTTACTTCAGAGCTCCCGTGTTAGACAACGAAAACTTGCTCGTGTACAGCTATAGAGCTGCTGCGTTGATATTGAAATTTCAAAGTTCATGGAGATTCGAATTTTGATTGCTCATTTTTTTTGGGCTTCGTGACAGCTATCCATAATCATCACCTATTATACGGGAGTTCGATTCGCGCAACGAATAAAAAACTAAAAAATATTTGCGCCTGACACATGGAAAAAGAAAACTATACCTAAATTAGATCATCATTCATATAGACATAAACTGTCGCAAATTGATTTCGATCGATGCGCCTATAATGGCCATGTGTAGTGTATAATATCAAAATAACCCGAATGAAAACATTGTACTTCTATTATAGATACGTATATTGAACTAGATGTATCATGTTTCAATGATCACTCACAACTTAAGTTTGAGCAGACAACTTTGTTCAATTAAGAAATGGCATTAATTGCTAAACATCGATCTGCTTCATCTCGTCATAGATATGTATATTGAACTATATCTATGATATCATTGATCGATCTCACCGCGCTATTATTTCGTTTGTCGATCAAGTTGATTATCACGAGAGATATAAAATTGCGATAATCTCCTAAGAAGTTTCAGAACGGTGATAGCTGGGAGTCCAACTATCAGATCAATTGGATGCGTTATATACTCAAAAAATGACATGCGATTATAGTATCTGTAGTTTGATTTGGCAATGACTCGTGTGTTGGATATTGTCAACAATATTATTGATAATCCATCGCATACCATGTATGTATCCTCCATTATGTTCGCTGCTGCGAAAACTCGTTGTGAAATGTACATAGCTACGCCGTAAAATTATGGAGTTTTAATCAAAACATTATACGATCGGTATACGATAAGCGTGAACATGTATATACGTATCGGTGTTACATAATCGGTGCGATTACATGCATTATCAATAGTAACACGAATTGTAAGAAAACTCATCACATACGCGACACGTTAGTAGACACTATTAGATTGTTAGCCATATACATGTTTTGTTCTAACGTATATCTTTTGAAACAAATCGGATCTTAATGTTATTTGATGAATACAAACATTAACAGTCATCGATCTCGAGTACATTAGAAGATCCTTTGATCTTCGCTGCAGATTGATATTCTTCTTGTACGGTTACATGGCAAAGGACGTTTCGACGACGCGCGTGAAATATCTATTTATCTATTTTTATGTTTATATTATATGTGTAATAAGTATCTGTTACACATCTATTTTGTCAAAAGATATTTTGTCGCAGGGACATTTTGTCGGCAGAAATTTTGTCGCGGATACTTCGTCTGCGGATGTTAACGCAGGCAACCGACGTTTCATATGAAGCCTCTCGTGATTATTGAGAGTTCGAATCTCTTGAAAATTTATGATACGTATAAACTTCAAGGCGACCCACTTGGAATTTTGAAATTCGAATTTGCTAAAAAACAGACATTCATAATAATTCGAATATTCGCAAATGTTATTTTAAAGAAAGCACAGCAGTGTGTCCACCGAACAACTGCATGGACGATGATTCATCTGCGGTGCGAATCCCGAATTTGAATTGAATTTTCTTCTCTTTCATGTTCTGTAAATAGCCATTATTCTGATCAAAAATTTTAATGACTCACTGTTGTTTTCGTATAGACGAACAATATTCACAAAAACTCGAAAAATGTCAAGCTTATTCGATCGTGCGTAGTATTGAGTTTACGCACGTATCCATTTACCAAGTATGTAGACAGTACAATCAAATTAGCGGGAATAACATGGCACAACCCTTTCCATAGAAGTTATCACCGTTTCCTTTGAAACGCAGTAAGTTATACTACCTGTAACTCATCTTGATATAATTTACATCTGACTGACCATTATGATTTCAAGTATTTTACATTGCTTTTCAAATTTTTCGTTGCAATACGTGTAAAAATGGAAAAATTGATAAATGAGTCGAATTGTTCGACTTGACGATCGAAATCATTTATTCGATCAAAGATGTTTGTATACCAGATATTATTCCACTCAAGTGAGCGAAATCGTACCTGGGCTCTTCAAATCAGGGCCTTCCGTAAAAACGTCCTTAGGGATATCCGTTGAATCCGCAGGTTCACGTTCGACACTGTCCCGAAGTGTCGTGGTCATCTCGCTTCCGACTAGTCGCAACTTAAACTGAAGAAAACTTAAGCTAGATTATGGAAAACATCGATACTTCCCCCTCTGCTAATCGCCACGTGGAGGGTTCCCTCTCCCTCATTCACCGATGATCGACGCATACGATCATTGATTTGAGTCAAGTCATTTGTTTTATTTCCCTGGACTGGGAGTTCAACGTCAACGAGCTGTACAATTTTACAATTGCTATTCGGTTTTCCTCAGTACCGAAACGGAGAAATCATCATCACGAAGACAACAGTTACGTTAACGATTCAACTAGAGTTAGTAAGTATGGCCTTTGCTAGATAATCACGCCAAGTGAACATCGAACATTTCGATAGTTAGGAAACGAAGAATAGGATTCTGATTGATGATGCTGACGATGATTAATGATTACTATTCGATATATTGATACATATAATTATTCTTAATATATAATTTGGTATTAATAATGAAGTAAATGATGGCAAAGCCAAGTCGAAGGGTTCAGAGCTCCGTTAGCTGGATTTTATTCTCTGATCCAGAGGTAGATCACTTTCTGAGTCGCTAGTATCGCTTGACTCACTCCAATCTTCGTCCCTGGTCCTGTCCTCTAAGTCACCGCAATCTTCTGAACTTTCATCTTCTTCTGACAACTGAAAGTTACGATCTCCTTTTGACTTTACCCTTGGCAGCTTCTTCTTCTGAAAAAATGATGAATTATCTTTGGAAAAAAAAAACATCCCATCAATTATACTGATCAGTAACAGAAGTTTAAGCACCTTTGGCCAGTATTTGGCAAGTTTCTTGGAAGGTGTATTTTTAGGGACATATTTTTCAGCAACTGGCTCTACCCTTCTGATGTCAAAGTCTTGATCTACTTTAGTTATGGTTTGTAATCTTTGTTCTTCGGAAGTAACATAGAGATCATCGGGCTGGTGGTAGCTGTTGTGAACCTCATACGCTTTTTTGCTGCAAAATAGGGCTGCGCACATGGTACACTTTATTAGGTCTTCTGGTACAGATTCCCTCTCTTCCTAGAATGAGGATAAACAAAGCAATGAATTTTATTGTGAATAATGCATGATTTGACAACATTACCTGCGTGTGTGCCTGTTCAAGGTGCCGCTGGAGATTAAATTTGATCACATATTCTGCGCCACACAAGTGACAGTAATAGACACTAAGAGCATCGTTCATTGAATTAACTTTGATTTTATTGCTTGGTGGTGGAGTAGCAATCGGTTGAAATAGGTGTACGAGCCTGCAATATTATGAATCGGTGTTATTTCTTCAATAAGTAACGCATTATTGAACCTCAATGAGATTGTTCACCCTCACCTCTTATGTATGGATCGGTAATGATAATCAAGAGCTTTTTCATTGTAAAACAAGACATTACATTCTTCGCATTTCTTGTGCCGTTTGTCATTCACACTCTCTTCAGGATCGTGTGTCACTTGATGATTATCCCTATGTGTCTGGAAGATGAAAATGAAAAAAGGTTACAGAGTCATCCAGATTTCTAAGTTCTGTCTATTTTCTGACCAAAAATAACCCAATCAGGGAAAAAAAAATAGAATTGATTCACAACCCACCTTCAATGGAAACTGCATGCCGCAGTGATGACAGTAAAACTTTGTTGGTGAGTTTGGATGCACTTTAAACTTATGCCTTATGGTGGCAGGTATTGAATCAAACGACTCCCCACAAATATCGCACCTAGTTTCAGCATTTGGCTTTTGTTTTGCTGGACGACCACGAGTGTCGATTTCCTTATTTGCATGTTTCCTGAAAATTAAGAGATAACAGTGATTTCATTTTTTTATATTGTCAGAAAAATGTGAAAGTGAAGAAGATTAGCAAAATACAAATAATTACAATTTGCAGTTGTCAAATGGTAGCCAGTTGTATTGCACAATCGCGATATGGATGACTGATCAGATATTATTCTTATCTGCCTGCACTAACTTCATTTTTTTCCCAGTACAGCCAGCACTGAATTGTAATAATAATTATTGAATGATATATTTCAGTGACGGCTAGTGTAGACAGTGTACACAGTGCATAAACCATACTCTTTCAAGTCTACGGTGTAAACAAAAAACCTAACCTATGACATTTGACATATCTTGCGATGACAGATTAATGTGGCTTTTTGAATCAGAGGTGTTACGCCACTCACAACTGACAAGAGAAAGCTATCAGAAGAAAAAACATTATACATGTATATACATAAAATCACCTGAAATGTTCCTGCAGTGCCTCTTTAGATTCCAATTTTGAGCCACATAGAACACAACTATGGTGCTCCTTTCCTTTGTTCATTTATGGTTGGAATAGTAGTTTTTATGAATGAATCTATCTTTATAGATTGACAAACTTTACACCGGGTGGCCCGACCTGCCCTGCCCACCCGACGTGTAGGGTCGACTTTTCGTTGATCAGAACAGTAACAGTCATTCCTTGCTGTCACATTTACAAACGCAATTCAATGGATTCAACGCATATCAACAAATTGACACGATATCTGTGTCACATGAACCGCAGCAATAACACAAGGATCAAATACCGGACAATGTATGATAACTTCAAAATTATCTGTCGATTATTTTTAAATCCAACAATCTATTGTTTATTCAACGTAGTACTACGTGATAAACGTGAAGACGATTAGACGAAAAATCAATCCCTCAAAACTCGCGCCATCTACTGGCTTGTGTTTAGGGAAATTTTCAGAATGGTATTGCGATCATATTCAAACTTCAAAATGCGCGCACGCCGGATTGATTGTATTGTTACAGTGCTCTAAACTCAATGGTCTTTCGAATTTCGAATAAACCCTTTTCTTCTCATATTGGATAGGAGTAGAATGTATGTCTATACGATATACAAGCTTACGAGTTTGCAAATATATATATATATCGTTTATTAATACCATTGAATGGGATATAGTCTAGAATCTTATAGTATTTTACTAGGCAGAATTCTCTTGCAGCCTTAGACCGATTTTCTCCAGAAATGACTTGGCACAATTGTAAAACTTTCGCTTTTCACAGTTAAGATTATTCGGAAGACTATGGATTACATTTATAGAAGTTCTTGTCACTCTGACAACTCTGCACTCATCAATGAAGCAGTACTTACTTTACATATTCGGATAACTTCATTAGAATAGTAAACTATTCGCAGAAAACACAAAAATCCGACTATCTCCAATGCGTATATGAATTAATAATTTGTGGTCTAAAATTAAAGCTATTATGTGAACCATACATCGAATACGTGAAACAGAATATAACTGACATTGTCAGATCCCTCACTGAGTATTATAGTTTATTACCGTCCGCGAGACTTATGAAACTATGCATTGGTCGAACACCAAATCAATGACTTGAAAATTATCCACGCTCGCGGAACTTACACTTCAGTCTTTTTTCAGCTGCTGGAAAATCTGTTTTCGACCGTGAATTGACGTTACATCAACTTCTGCTAACAGAACCGTTAACTTGAAGTTAGTGCAGCTCTTGATAGAGAGCTGATACAGATTGCCCGTCAGCAATGCCTTGCGCAGCGAGTTCTGACAGTGTACGTTCCAGATACGAGATGTCCGGATATCCGTGCCCAGACGTTGATGGACCCAGTTCAGTTTTGTGATGAATTTCATTCCACGTTATTACATCCTCTCTACCAGTGGTCACCGAACGTCCAACAGTGAAGATCAATCTTCGTTCAAACGCGGTATGCAACAATCTCAGAACTCTTCGGCCCATGTCAGTGTCTGGAAGGTAACAGACCCTAGGAAAACCAACAGCGTAGTACGTCTGCCCAGGGTTTGGATGCTCTGGTCCCTGGATCCCCGATGGTATGCTGAAGTGTGATGAAGTAAATATGAATCTTACCTCCCATTAGTTAAGAGATGAAAGAGACTGAAGCAATCGGCAATTAATCTTACTCATAAGTTATTTGAATCGTGTTTGTGTTTGGAAATCCAGGCAAGGCTCTGGGTATTCGAGTCCAGTTCATAGTCCCTGGAGGTTGATTTCCCCTTTTCTCACCATATATGAGTCGGCATACGGGGCATTGGATGTACATTGGTTGTTGCTGGGAACTGATCATAGCATTGAGACAAGCCAGGTGTAATCTGTGTCTACAACGGGTCAACTCTACTGTCAAAGGCTCAGGGGATCCCAGGCAAACTGGACACGAATCAGATCCAGCACTTTCCACAACCCTTACGTACTGAGATATGACATCAGGTGCTGCAGACATGACACCTAAGAATTGAGTAAGTTACGTTGGAAAATACTACTTTTTATTTCTAGACTTCATTAGCATAAGGGTTCCTACCAACGACCGCATCCTTGAAGGCATCGTCGCTCCCCATGCTACTATCCAGTAAATCAACTGGATTTTCATGACTCAAATAAGTCGACACAGTATCGACACTGGGACGTCTGCCACTTTTGGTGCTACTTGAATCTACGTCCAACACAGAATCACGTGTCTTACGTTTTTGGACAGATTCAATAGAATTTTCAACTACAGGATTTTCCACATGTTTACTGCCGAATATGTTCAAGTTATTTAGTATGACTCGAGCTATATTAGTTGATCCCGTTTCTCCATGCTTTCCTTTCTTGCTATTCTTCTTCCCATTACCATTGGGCAACTTTTTATGGGTCACTTTAGCGTGCGTACCCTTGACTGTAGCGTTGAGTCCCCTCCTGCCAGTAGTCGGGGGTAGTTCTTCCAAAGCAACTTTCACCAATGGATAGGGTGCCTGTTGTATGCGTCGAATTGGACGTACGTAGCCCGTACAACACCTGACTTGTGTAAGATTACAAAAATTTATGATGTATGGAAATCCGAGGTAACTCTTGGAAACATCGATTGTTTTATCACCCTTAAACAAATCAAATAGAACATCTGAATAGGTAAGAAGAACGAAATATGTCTGGCATTTGCAAAATTAAGACATCTCATGACAACCAAGATCAGAAGTTGGTGAACAATGTCCCCTGACTCACCCGCGCCCACGCTTCCTCTATAAGGCATTGCACCTCCATGTCGTAAGTGTGCCAGTCATCGGCGTCACCTACCCATTCCCACTTTGCGCCCTTTCCCGCAGGTGATCCAGGCAAGTAAAACTTTCGCCTGACATTATGTGTTTCTGTCCCATCATCATTACATTGCATCTTTGTCTTGAGATTTATGTAGTATCTGATACAGATAGAACTGTCGTTTGTTTTCATAATACATACTAAATGAACCTCTGGCTATATTCTGTAGCAAAAACTTAAAGATCCCTACATAATGTGCATACTAAGATAATTATTTTTTAAATATTAATTTACCTGTCAAGGTTTGGATCGGCATCGTTCAAGAATACTCTGGTGAGCTTTTTGCAATTGGCTCTTTCAAGATGTTGGGAAACAGCAGGACTATAGGGTCTCCATCTCCCCTGTCGATTTTCCCATTCCCATACGACAACCGCATGACCGCTCATTTTTTCGTTAGTGGTTCGAGGTCGAAGGTCGAGGTCACTTAACTAAGCGACAGGACGACAGGGATTAACTAGATAAACCAGATGAACGCGATGAGCTAGAGCTAATGCAGCGAACTCGGGTCTTTGCGACCGTGGGAACATTTTTCGAATTCATGCCGCTCTGCCCCCGCCCATTCAACACTTGAGACTGCGCCTCACCACGTGTGTGTGCGTGAAACTGCGTATACACATATGTGAAAACTTAAATATTGCTACACGGGTCCATGCACCTATACGTATGATGAAACGACGAGGTTTGGGGCCTGGGTTACTTCGCCGGCTCGAAAGCAATTTTTCCGTGCTAGGTTTGCCAAACTTTGACTCGACATTTGAAGGCTTGGCAATTGTAACTTGTAAGCAGTTCGACGGACTAAAGTTGAATAAGACGAAAGAACGAGCTCAACGACACACGACACCTTGAAGCATGGCACTTGGCACTTGCCAGCACCGCGATCAACGCTCGCGATGCACGCGCATCAGCTATAGAACTGAAAAATTAAAGTCACTAGGATTACCAATTTTCTCAAAGAGGATGACCGACATGGATTAACCTCACCGATTTTGTACAGATGATCCTATTGACATTATGAATCCAACAAGGATGATATTGTATGTTCCATATTCACATGGCTTTTTTTGACGTTCCAAAGTCCAAGTCTTCATTAGTTTGAATCAGGATCCAATCATTCTTTAGGGACTTTCAAAATCTCCTGGGTCGGGGTAGCTCGCGGAGCCTTGTTCTTCGGTGGTTTGGTTGAGAAGTTATGTTTTATTAAAGACCAGAGACCAAAACCAGACTGCCAAAGTCGAAGTGTGCGTGACCGTCGACGATCACGAATGAAATTCGAACAATCAAATAATCGCGACAGCGAAGTAGTCGTCCTGAATAAAACGAGTATAAAATATTGTTTTATTCGGTTAATAGCGGATCGAAAAGCACGGTCGTTATTAAAATTGGCAATCTCAGTTTGATGGATGGATGGATGGACGATTAGGTTAAAGCCGCATCGTCGCCCTGAGGCAATTGAACCACTATCATTGCGTGTTAATTACATTACGGAAATACCAAGCAGCATTGATAAATGGATGTCGAAAAAATTGCGATGGTTGCGGGCGTAGGGTTTGCCTTAGCTGTTGGGGCTTTTGTATTGTGGGGACCTTCCCCAAGGCCTAGACGAAAAAGTACGTACAACCATAGATTGAACGCATCGAAAATCGTTTTTTTACCTTGACTGAAATTCTGGAGCATTGATTGGAAACATTCGATGCCATACTTGGCAGACAATACTAATCAAATATCATTTTTCTAGGTCAAATTATTGGATTAACAAATCTCGGTTACACGTGTTTTATGAATGCTCTTCTGCAGTCTTTAGCGGCGTGCCCAACCTTCGCTGGGTGGCTTGAGACACGCCGTGGAGATACTGAAAAAGGAAGCTTTGCTTGCAGTCTTCTGTCAGTTTTAGATAGTAAGCTGGGTCGGCCATAGAGAGGAATAATCTGATTTCCGTGCCTTGCAAACATAGCTTCTGAATTATTTCGATTTTTAAGGAATCAATGGATTCTGTGCTGAAACAATCTATGGAGATGTAACTCCTATTGAGATAATAACGTCTCTCGGGCCTTTGTGGATCTTTACACCTGGACATCAAGATGCTCACGAGTTATTTCACGTTGTGCTAAGCGCACTTCAAGCCGAAATGCAACCTGTTAACCGAGTAGGTACCAAAATTTAATAAAATGAGAATCGGTAAATTAATGTAATGTCAATATTTTTATAGAAGGGTTGTTTGTCAGACGCATTACCTGAAGTTAATCCTGTAATATCAGATATCAAAGGGTCAGGAGATACCTTTGGTTTTCGAAGTGTGTCTTGTAGTGACATATCAAAAGAAGACCATGAATCTGGGATATCTGTGAAGTGCAATCAACATTTGGCTGACCAAATGATAGCATCGGCCAAGTTAATTCCAAAAAGTTTTGGTAACGTTCAGGAAGGTCCAAAGCCAGGCATGATTCTGGCCCGATCCTCTGAGGTGATATTTAAATCTGGTTCACAAAATTTGATGACGAAGGACTTGACATCCCGAGCTTGGAACTCGCTATGTACTATTCCTTCGCCTAGCCTCCCGGCCTTGTGTAACGCAGCGCATCCCTTCTCAGGGCTGCTAACTAGTCAGTTGAAATGCACTAATTGCAACTGGAAGGTACTGATTGAAAAAGGAAAATGTTCAATCAAATTCAAGAATCTGTAATATCATGATTAATTTTTGCAGTCCTCCGTCCACTATGACAAGTTTGAAAGCGTTTCCTTGCCCTTGCCTCCAGCAAGCAGTTCTCTGACTTGGCGACGACACACGTTAGCAGAGCTATTGTCGCGTTTTGTAACTAGTGAAGTAATCCATGATGTTCAATGCGACGGATGTTCTTCACGGTGTCCAGCCGTCAAGACACTCACGCTTGGAAAACTTCCAAAATGTCTGTGTATTCACATTCCTCGAACAACCTGGGGCCGCTCTGGTACGCCCATCAAACGAGATGATCCCGTAATATTTCCAGAAATATTACTGCTAGATCCATTTACATTCACAGAAGCAAAGAAAAGAAACTCTCAGGTAAATTTCAGAATTATTCAAAATCTGTGCAGAGCCATCTTTGTATGCTTATGCTTGATCACGTCAAAATACTTACATGCAGGGTACATCACATGCCATGGTTGGACTTTTCGATCAGAATTCGGGACATGGGAAAAACAGATATAGACTGAGATCAGTGGTCGAGCATCGTGGTCTCGTGGACGCTGGTCATTTTGTGTCGTATAGAAGAGGGAACAGACCTGGTCAGTGGATTTACACTTCAGACACAACTGTGGAACGTACGACATTGACCGATGTGCTGTGTGCTAGTCCGTATTTGCTATTTTATGAACGAATTACCACATCCTAATGCCATAGTTTAGAGCCGTATTTCAATCACAGGACCGTAATCTTTTATCAAATACAGTAGGAGAGTGTCAAATATTCATACCCATGATAATAATTTTAATATCGCCAAAGAAGCCAAAAGTAGTAAAAACGTTAATAGGTAATTGAAACCTGCAGCCAAGGTAATCGACTCCGAGCATGTTGTTCGTAATCTAATGAAGAACTTCTCCGTCTTAGATATTCCATTAATGACGTAATGCGCATACTGTTTTAGTCGAACGGAATGCGACTTATTATTAGAAACTCAAGCTCCCCAATTCGGATTTTAGCTTGTAGAAGATTTACAGCAAAAATGAAGAAATCCTCGACGGACGACTTTACCACTGCTTTAGCCTAGTGCGAAAATATATGTAATTACATAAGACTCAAACGTTGTGATAGCAGATAGAAGTTGAATATTGTGGAGTAAGACTGTACCCGTAAAGTTTATATGAGGAGAGAGCGTAACCTTTTTTATTATTGACTCCAGGAGAGTTTTTATCCCAATTTACTTACCGATACAGGTGCGTGGGTATAAGAATATTAAAGTTTGCCCACATTGAATCGGCGTGCGTAGTTGTTCTTGAGCGAACTAAAAATATAATAGTATCTGGTTGACTAACTTTAATAATTCATTAGTTCCAAGGTAAGGATTCGATGTATTCACATTCTTACAAGATATAATGAAAATTTTTCACAAAATTTGAACTCTTCTACATCTTCTTGCTAAATCTCCCATTGATTGTCCTTGCAGTTTCGTTGGTAAATCATGGTTCGACAGAAGCGCCATTGAGATTAATTGAAGATTAAACTAAAGACTGTTCACTTTTGACGCTAGATTTATGTGTGTCATGCTTAGTGGACTCGGTAGCAATAACTTCGTTAGTAAATGATGTATGAAGATAAATTTTAAAAAAGGAGCTCTGTACAGAAATATGAAATTCGAAGAGGTAGTAATATTGATAAAAATTTATTGCCATTTTCCCGCCCATCTTCTCTAAACCCCGCCCACCTCGAGTACAGCTGACGCTATGTGGTGGAATTTTGGTGAACTAAAATCACTAAAAACGCAAAAGTATTGACTTTTCACCAATCATCAGTCAACGGTTGTAGCGTCGCAGCCTCAAAAAGTTGTGTTTTATAGCAAATAAATGATAGTAAATGTGATCTGAGGTAAGAATGTGTTATTTCTTTATTTATTCTTTTTTGCAAAGCAAATAAGATGAAACCAATCATAATTTGACCTTGAATTTTTATCAATATTACCACATCACCATCTCTTCGAATTTCACATCTATGTACATACATATGTACATAGCTCCTCTTTTGAAAATTCCAAAACAATCTTCAGTTTTGGCGCTACAATTAATCTAGTTGGCGCTTTTGTAGAAATAATACCACGTGACTACTTTTGACGCTAAAAATCTGCGTGAAGCGTGGTGAAGCGTCAGCATAAAATGCAATTATACAGTTCTAAAACAACGATTGGGGAGTAGATTTCTTTTGACAAGGCCGAGAAAAATCGCGATTCAGCAATTCAAACAATTGGCCACATTTAGCCGAGAGCAAAGACCACAACTATTACGATACTCGATAATCAGATGATTATACATGTATATGCTGCCGATTGAAGTAGGTGGGTAGGTAAAACACGTGCAAAATTGAACTCTGATCCGAATACCTTAGTCATTGCAAAGAATTATCAAAGTCCGCTTTAAAATTAGTATGTAGTGTTTTTGCCATTTGTAATTTCTGTAAACAACTAGCTACACTATTTGCAATCTTATTAAGTGTTGCATTTGTGTATTCATTCATTCCAGATAGGACGACGTGATAAACGTTATGGAGTTTTTCGATCTCGGTAAACACTTCGAAAGGGTTGCCATCCCAGGTGGTGCAAGTCGAATGTTCAGGAAATACGAATCTGACTCTGATGACGATGAGTCCGTTTACTCGATTGCAACGGGTACAGATTACGTCACGAAATACGTGAAAGAAGAGAACAAGTCCTTCATTGAGGTTTTCATTGATTTTCCACTTGTGCATTTTCGTTTGTTCTCCAAAGATTTAGTGTATTGGAAATCACATAATTGTGTGCTGTGTTTATTTTCAGATGGTTGCCCAAGGAAGAACAATCGGTGGCGATTATGGTAGCTCAGTCTGCGATCTTGTATCGCACGGCACCATCCCAAATATTCACGATGTGAACAAAGAAAAATTAACGAAAGTTTACAAAACATTCAATTTTGCTTATCGACCTAAAGCCACGCTGACTATAACCTCTATGAAGGATCACATTGTTTCAATGATCGAAACAAACCAATGCGTCGTCATCCAAGGGCCGACCGGATGTGGCAAAACCACTCAAGTGCCTCAGTTTATTCTCAACGCTTGTTTTGATAAAAAAATACACTGCAATATCGTAGGTGGGTTGATTTACACTGTACATATAATGGAGGTCTGCAACACCACATTTACGCAAACTGTAATATGGTATTTTAGTGACACAACCGAGGCGTATAGCTGCGATAAGTATTGCAAAGCGAGTAAGCGAAGAGAGACACTGGCCCGTAGGAACGTTAGTAGGATACCAAATTGGTATGGTGAATAATACATCTGAGGATACACGACTGACTTACTGCACAACCGGTGTCCTACTGGAAAAGTTGATCAATACTAAACATATGATGGAGTTCACACATATTATTTTGGACGAAGTACACGAACGTGATCAAAACATGGACTTTCTCCTGTTAGTCGTGCGAAAATTGTCGCGACTGAATTCGCATCCCGTCAAGATTATTCTCATGTCAGCCACTTATAACATTGAGAAATTTGCCAGCTATTTTTCAGTACCTATTGGTAACAAACTGGAACCGGCACCAGTTATAGACGTTACAAAAAAGAATTACTTCAATGTAAATATCTTTTATCTCGACCAGCTCTCACAACTGAGCCCTCTTCCGGAAGTCTCGATAGATGAGCCGACCATCACACCCAAAATGACGCGTCTCTGTCTGAACTTGATTATCGTCTTAGACTCCATAGATAGCCAGGAATTGAAGAATAAGAATTTGGAACAAAACACGAATCGCAGTGTCATACTTATCTTTTTGCCTGGCATATTTGAGATTGAGGAAATGTATAACATCTTGAAAGCACCAGAGAATGATGGACATTGCTGGGATGTTCTAGTCATGCACTCTTCGGTCACAAACGAGGAACAACAACGGGTATTTCAGCTGCCACCGGTGGGCTTTCGCCGAATTATACTGTCTACCAACATTGCCGAGAGCAGCATAACTGTTCCTGATGTAAAATATGTAATTGACTTCTGCCTTACAAAGCAACTCGTTACCGATCCAACGACCAACTTCCAATGCCTGGAGCTAACCTGGGCCAGTAAAGCTAGCTGCAAACAACGTGCTGGACGGACAGGGCGTGTTATGGATGGAAGAGTGTATAGACTCATACCTGAGGAATTCTATAGAACGGTTTTGCCGGAGGAGAGTAATCCAGAAATGCTCCGAGCGCCTCTAGAAAGTCTAGTTCTCAAAGCTAAATTACTCGACATGGGTGAACCTAAAGCGATTTTAGCCCTTTCCCTAGATCCTCCAGATCTTAGCAACTTGGAACGTACGATCTTGTTACTCAAAGAAGTCGGAGGATTGGTCGATTTACCGGAAAACTCTTACAATAAAAAATATGATGGCCACTTAACTGACCTTGGTAGAATCATGGCTCGTATTCCCGCCGATATCAGGGTAGCCAAATTATTCATATTAGGACACGTTTTCAGCGTCCTCAAAGAGTCTATAATTATCGGTGCCAGTATGTCAGTCAAAAGTATGTTCAATACACCGTTTAGAGAAAAATCAGAGGCCTACAACGCTAAGCTCACATGGGCGGACAGTTCTTGCAGCGACTGCATTGCATTTTTGAATGCATACAACGTATGGATCGGAGAAAAAATGAGAGGTAGATTCCGTACAAATGTCGATGAGAAAAATTGGGCTCAAAGTCATTTCATACAGATCAGGGTTCTCCGTGAAGTGCACGTAATGGTACAGGAGATTGGGAGGAAATTATCCAAAATGAACATTAATGAAACAGTGGGTGACAAAAGAGTTATGTATAGCAATATGGAGAAGCCACTGGTTATCAAATTCCTAATTGCGGGTGCATTCTACCCAAACTACTTTGTACGGCGACTTTCCGGTGGAAAAGCTGACGAACGTGAGGCTGTGAAATTAGTTGGTGGGAACGATCCTGCAAACTCGGTTTATTTGCAAGGATGGCCGACACAGCAGCCTGGTGTGTTATATGCGAGACAGTTTCAAAAAATCTTCAGGAACTGTTCGAGCTCCCATGTCAGCAAAACCCTGGTGTCGTTCGATGGATCCAATCGTGTTTACATACAGTTCAACAACCAGCAAGATATAATTGAAAAGCAGCGCCAGCCAAGGATGCCAGGGAAAATATCTCTCGCTGTCTACAAGGCCCTCAAAATGCGACAAGACCATATCCCTATTGTTGTACGATTGCTCGATCCAGCTTCTGCTCTTAAAAAAGCCACTGAACTTGGCCTGCCAACTGTAAACGTCACCTCTTTTGCACTAAATGTCGAATCCAAGGACAAATTTAAGGGTAAATCAGCTTTGAGCCCTGTTCTACCTAGTCTAGATGTTTCCTACATTCCCATATTCATTACATCGGCAAGTATATTCTACATCAGTAGCAGTTGGTACTTTTGAAAAAGCATTCAACAATACTTCCGTTCGCTCATTCCAGGTCGAAGATCCGGGTTGTTTCTGGGCTCGGATTTTAGACGATAAAACGACGGATGCAATGAAAAAAATAAATGATCTCATCCTATCGATACAGCTGAAACGTATTGACACAACGGAAAAGGTACCAATAAACTCGCTGGTAATCGCTCCTCTCGAAGAAAGTGGGCGGGTGAACCGTCACAGAGCAACGGTTTCAAGCCTCTACCCAGTAGAACAAGATATTCTGGTCCAAATATTATACATTGACTTTGGAATTACTCGAAGAATTTCGCTACGAGATTTATGTATGGTTGACCAAAATAGTGGGCTTTATGAGATCCCATGCCAAGCTTTCAAGTGTGTCTTAGCAAATGTACAACCCTCTGCGCTACACAGTTTGGATGGTCAGTGGTCAGATGAGGCTCGTCAAAAGTTCCAAAAACTTTTGTTTGGACCAATAAAGTTATTCGGCGAAATATATTCTGTTGTTCAGAATGTTGTAGCGATAAAACTTCATCGTGTTGATGACAAAAATGAAAAAATTATTATCAACGAATTTTTGATAAATAATGGTTTTGCTCAATTCAGAGAGGAGAATTACCTTTCAAGATGTAATAACGAACTGCGGGCCCAGCAGGCGGGCATGGATTTCAAACAACGATACTATCACGAGCAGCAGCAGTATGATAACTCCAAGAGGCAAGAATATCCTCACGACCTGACAGAATCACACTATTCCAATACCGTCAGACTCAAAGGCCCATACTCTCCACTTGAAATGGAGCTCGTAAATTTAGTGTCCGCGGGTAGAACAAAAAAGATAATCATCGAACCAAACTCTGTGAATTCTGTACTCTTAGATACAGATCCGGCAGATTGTCACGAACGACTGTTAGTTGCTGGAGTTGTAAGTCAAAACGTTACCGGAGAGAGACTCTGCCTGAGGAACACAACTCTCATGCCCAACATTTATGGCTTGCCTAGCCTGATCGCACTTATTTTTGCACCGACTATGGAACTGCGTAGAAACGAACTAGGATCTCGTTATATCGGAGCTCTTTGTGGCCTAGGTTACGATCCAAAGACGAACAAGAGCCTCTTTCCAGATCACGATATGACTGTCACCTTTGACACAGAGATCACCATGTCTGATTTACAGGAAGTAAGCAGATCCTCATTTAATTATTATCCGTACTTTAATTTATTGCAGCTGGTAAATTTTTTACGATCATCCATTGCATCTGCAGATCAATAAACTTCGACACTGGATGAATTTGGGCATTCACATTGAATTGTCTGAGCAAAGCCAATCTGAAATCGCTTTTTGCCAAAGAAAGGCAAAGGAGGTTTTGTTGGGAATCATTGGTAAAAAAAGGAAGTCCCAAGAGATCCAGACGTGCATGAACTTCGCAAAATGGAATCAGAACCCTTCCGATCTACTTCTGGTTCCAGGAAAGGGTGGACCCCCTACCAGTACAATTTACAAATTTCATTCTGCGCTAGACTTGAATATTCTCCCTTCAGGGTACGAAGAAATGTGCTTCCATTTACAAGAGCTGCGCAACATCGCCAACGGGTAAGTTGACATCATTTACTTGTAACATTTCACGAATAAAATCTTTCTTTGCTACCAGCACGAGCATTCAAAAATAATATTTATAAATTTAGGTACGTCTACGAAGAACTTCTGAATCCGATCGACTGTAAGTTATGTACACTCTGTATACGAGACATTGCTCAGCTCAGGATGCACCTGAGTAGACCTGAACACAAAAAGAAGTTGGAGGGGTTTTTGATCTCTAAGCCTGCTCTCGCAGCACAACATATAAACTAACATGCGTGCAAAAGGTGGGACACTTCTGAGCATTATGGTTTGTGTGTTTCATCATTTGACAACAGGCAGCTCGAATCGCTACCTCATAACAAATATGTTACCACAGGAAAAAAATATATTTCTGTTAGCTTTTTAACTATAATTATGTGTAATCCAAAGTTTAATAGTATCATTGAGAGAGAAAGAGTAATAGTTTCAGAAAAATCTTGCTCAATATTCTTGGCAGCGTGATAAGGAAGAGACTGAAAACGTATAAAAGCATCGCGTAGAGATGACTTTGTGTGATATTAAATCATGTTTTTTCATGTTACAAAAGACATATATTAAGTTTTCATAAATTTTGTGACTCGTTTTGTTTCCATTTTGCTCTCACGTACTGCGCTGTAGTTGCTACCAAATCGACAAGGACCAAGTCTTTACTTTTACCAGTATTGTAACTTTAAACGACAGCTATACGTGAGGATAAATTGTCAATGCCAATAAATAATAGTACTATTTCATAAAGAACGTGGTCATTGTATACTTTTATTAGTGTCCTTCGGTGTATATTATTATATTGAACACATTACATAAAGATTACCTACTAATTTTCAGTGTGATTAAACATGTTTATTTTCAAACTTCACGTTGCATGTAACGGGTCGGTTGGGTGTACAACAAACGACCACCGACGTTAGCACCAGATGCACTGACATAGGTTCCAGGTGGAGGGGGAGGATATGGGCCAGGCGGAGGCTGAGGTGCTCTTACCGGATACCCTGATGTTATTCCACCCGTTTTAGCACCCTTGAGAAGAGAAGATATACATATGATTCATTCCTAGAATCTAATAAGGGTCAACGTTGTTCACATGACGAATTTAAAATCAAAATACCTGCGGAGGTTGTTGAATGGGAATAGCTCCTCCGTGTACTGTGACATGGCTACCAGGCCGCAGATAAAATTTATCTTCAGAGTACGCACCCTTGTGTTCTAGAGGATGTAAATTCGCAACATAGGCTGAAAAAATATTATTCATCACCTGTTATCCTTTAAGCTTATTACCCAAACCTTACCAGGTTGATGGGAGGCCAATGTTCCACGATTGTTGGAGAGATAAACAGATTTTCCAGGTTCTGGTTCTCTGGAAGGCTGAGAGTTTTGAGTCGCGTAGCTGTAAACGCTCTGGCCTTGGGGTGTGGAGTAAAAATTCGACGTTGAATACTGATTACCTTCTGTGAAAAAAAATCAGAGTTTGGAGGTACTCGTGCATTTTCAATTCCTCCATTGGAGCGTTACTTGGATATAGAAACTTCAACTCAATAAGTTTCACGCAATGCATACAATCGATTACACTTACTATTCCATAGAACTGCCCGAACATCGCCAGACCTCCGTGCAGCTTCTTCAGACTCTGCAACAATACACCAGGCTACATAAGTTGTCTTTTTTGTTTATATGATATCTTTAATTGCACTTGAACCGATCACACGATTGTTAAGATCATTTCATTTGTAATACAACGGTACTTACTTGCAGGTGGTGGATTGTAGTTAGGCATCGATGGCGGAGGCTTGTATCCATACCCTGAGTGATACGGAGATGCAGTAAGAGGCGGAGATGGACTATGTGTTCTTTTTAAAGGACCCTGAAAGCAAAGCATTGATGTGGCTTGCACAACTGACAAGAAATAAGAACTTTGCGTGCAATTCTACAAATCGTACATACACTTGGCAGCATTGAGTGCGTTGGCGTAGCTGCGGCCACCTTATATAGCGGACTGCGTGTCGGCAAAGGCAAAAATAACTGAGGGTGAACAACGCTTGCTCCTGTCCCAGGATAGCCGCTAACCGCTGACAAAACTTCCGAGCTGACACTGCGGAGTAAAATGTGGATCATTAGCAATTCTTGCTTTTTGCAGTTCTTGTTTTCAAAACAAACGGCATCATTACCTAGTTTCCTTGATGAGTTGCCGCCTTCTATTATCATCTTCGTTCAATACTTTTTTCAGTTGCAAAAACAACTGGTGCTTTTCATCTTTCAATTGCGACAATTGGCTCTCCAAGTTTGAGATCTGCTCTCGAGTCTCTCCCAGTGTCATCACGTCTTGTTCTTGTTGACGCTCTCTTTCTTTTCTCTGACGTTCCTCTTCAGCATCTGCTTCTTGCTCTGCATAAGTAAAATAATGACTGAGAGTTAGTTCATGGAAAATATACAAGAATCGAATTCCCAATGACTTTGTTACCTTGCTTCTTTCGCTGCCGTTCTCTAGTAATATGAGTTTTCAAAGCTTGCCACATCTGCTCGCTTCGTTGCGGCGGCTCGACTATCACAGCTGGCATTTTTGCCAGTGCGGACCGTTATGGTTTAACAATGATATAGTTTAGTTTTTTTTCAGGGCGCAAATATTATACTATCCAATTGGTGAGTTGCACTCTCAGGTTGTTGAGAAATGTAAATACGTTGTGTACGTCGATTGATCTTCTATTGAATTGGGCGTCGAGCCCACGGTGGATCAACGCTTATATTGACAGTTTGGAGATCAATACCGTATTGTTAGAGCAGCAATTATTTCATGGTGTATGTTTAATTACGTGATGAAATGTATTGAAACACTGTTGATCACGGTCAAAAATTCGAAGGTTATGGATAGTCAACGAACAGCGCATCACCACAGAGCATTACTGAGTGGCCAGATTCATAGGTGACAGGCCGAATGACAGGATGATTGTAAAGGTGCAATTTCGTGCTGACGCTTGACGCAGATTTTCAAGCGTCAAATGTAGTCACGAAGTATTATTTCGACAGAAGCGCCATCGAAATTATAAATGGATAATCGTCATCATTCATTCATTCATAATCACAGATTTATTCCCAGTTTTTTCCAATTTTTTCCAATTTTTTCCGATTTTTTCCGATTTTTTCCATTTTTTTCCAATTTTAAAAAATATTTTTCACTTGTGCCGGCCCTGGGTGGGTGCGGGCCCCTGAAATTAATTGTACGGCACTATTTTTAGGCTCCGCCCCTTTTCTCTAAGCTCCGCCCACCGGCAGTACAGCTAGCGCCATGTGGCGGATTTTCGGTGAACTAACCCCCGGAAGAATGCGAAAGTTTTGACCCTTCTTGTAGAAAAGCCGGACAGGTATTGACCCTCTTTTCTCTGAGCTCCGCCCACCGCGAGTACAGCTAGCGCCATGTGGCGGATTTTCGGTGAACTAACCCCCAGAAAAACGCGAAAGTTTTGACCCTTCTCCGAGCTCAGTCGGAATAGTATTGACCCGTCTGAAATTATTGGGGTCTGGAGTGGTCAATAATTTTCCGGTTTCACTTGAAGAAGGGTCAAAACTTTCGCGTTTTTCTGGGGGTTAGTTCACCGAAAATCCGCCACATGGCGCTAGCTGTACTCGCGGTGGGCGGAGCTCAGAGAAAATAGGGTCAATACTTTTCTGGCTTTTCTACAAGAACGGTCAAAACTTTCGCATTCTTCCGGGGGTTAGTTCACCGAAAATCCGCCACATGGCGCTAGCTGTACTCCCGGTGGGCGGAGCTTAGAGAAAAGGGGCGGAGCTTAAAAATAGTGCCGTACAATTAATTTCAGGGGCCCGCACCCACCCAGGGCCGGCACAAGTGAAAAATATTTTTTAAATTCGGAAAAAATCGGAAAAAATTGGAAAAAATTGGAAAATATCGGAAAAAATTGGAAAAAACTTGGGATTAAATCTGGGGTGGTAAAACTTTGGTTGCATACCATCATTCGTCTTCAGGGCCTTGGAAAAATGAACTAATTGAAAAATTGATTAAAAAAACTGAAAAAAAATTGGAAAAAATTGGGAATAAATCTGTGATTATGAATGAATGAATGATGACGATTATCCATTTATAATTCCGATGGCGCTTCTGTCGAAATAATACTTCGTGACTACATTTGACGCTCAAAAATCTGAGCCAAGCGTCAGCATGGAATTGCACCTTAAGCCACTTATGAGCAGTTGTAATAAGTTCACATGTCTGACATTGTAGGGTGCAAGCTCTCAATGAAGTTTTGGCACTGATCTCTATACATATACCTACTAGTAGTCTCTATATGTATAAGTGAGTGTGGGATTTAACAGGTTTGTAAGTTCAAACCGTGGTTCAAACAAACCTGCAGGAACTCTGTGATGTGAGCTTGACAAAATTGGTTTCGGGAATAGTTTCGGAGTGTTCATTATACCATTTTACTCAATCAATTATTAGACTTTTCCAGGCAATTATTAGAACAGGTAAAACATTTTTAGTGAAGTAGTTGACTATTCCTGCAAAATATAGATTTTCACGTTATAATTTTTCGTCTATATGAACGTTTGAGGACGCAATCGGGTATGATATATTGGGTTTACAAGGTTTATTCAACGAATTGCATGCTTTTAAACATAAATATTATAACTGTGACAATATACAGCTGAATGTTCTCATCACAGCTCATCGATTGATGATGTAAAAATGAATGCATTTTTTTTTATTTACACTTAACGAGTCACAATGATGGTAAGTGCAGCCAAACGAATAGTTTAATACATGTGTAACTATCCGTATGATAAGTTGTCAGAAATATTTCATAGTTCAAGTTTTACGAATGTAATACACATGTTGTGAATAATTTCGTTGGCGTCATCATAAACATGATCATGCATGATGATGGATAAGCTGTGATATGAATTGATTTCATCTACTGAGACTGACCGGTCTAAAAAGTTCTATGACTTCGTTTGCAGATGCAAGATTCGCGAGTTGTCGAGGAGTCTGACCGAGCATATCAACAGCTTCTGGATCGGCACCGCGATCAAGTAAAAATTTTACGACTTCTCCTTGGTTATGCAAGGCACCAAAATGTAGTGCTATTCTACCAGACACATCTCGTTCGGATAGATTAACACCTGCCAGATAGTACGATACTAATTTCTTGAGGTTACCCGATGCCGCAGCTGAACAAAGTCGCTGACCAAGCCACAAGCCACATCCGGATATGTGGGCTCCACACTGGACCAGTAATTTGATCACCTGCAATATTTGGGGTGAGTATACGCATAAAGTTGAGTTATTTTTATCGCAGATGGTTGTAATAATATTTGGAATGATTGTTACCTCGTGGTGATCATTGTCGATTGCATCGATCAACGGAGTTCGATCGAATTTATCGCGCAAATGAACACTAGCACCATTCTCTAGAAGATAACGAACGACTTTCAAGCATCCCTCAGAAGCCGCAAAATGAAGGGGTGTTCGTAAGTCGGCGTTAGTCTCGCAAAAATCAGAACCCTGTAAAATAAATTAATTCTGCCCATTCGATATGCTTTCACGAACGATGTTGTATGATAATGTATGAAGTATTCGTCATTCATACTTCATAGCTATATAACAGCGTGATTTTTGCATCGTGATCTTTTCATGATGTAGCTGGCGATCAGACTAATTAATAAAAAGAATAGTATATCATCGGCGCTTGCAGTTAGTGACCCGTACTTCTGTAAGGTCAGATTTACATAGATGATGTTTCGTTTATGAAAAATGGACACGTGCGATCTATTACAACTGAGAGAAGGTCAAAACTCAACGATATATTATATTACAGAGACGTACGTATTGTTTTATCTCTTTGAGTTTCTCAATATCCTGATTCATTATCGCGGACCCCACCATTCCTGGGAACAGGATATTTCTCAGCTGAAGAATATCATTTTGAGAAGTGAGATCCAAATTCCTGGCGACAGCATCCAAGAGATCGCTGTCCTTACGTGGTGACCTTTGATCAGCGGTCAATTCGCCCCTGATATTTTTTGACATAATTTCACGCTTCTTCTTCAAGTCCCACTCGGGCTTTGCCAGAACGTAAGCCAGCTTTGTGTACGCGGCTTCCGGAGTCATGTCGGATCCAGATAAAACACCTGGACACGAATTATATTCACCCACGGTACAAAGAAATCCATACTTCTATTGCAAAATCATCGCATGAGCCAGAAAGTAAAAAGCTCCCCTTACCGGCGTCTCGAAGCGCGGCCCCAGTTTCATAAATCGCGCTGACCGTTCCCTGCGAACACTGAGTGATGTTGATTATGATGACGCCCTCTGCGACAGCCTTTCGAAATTCCTCTAGAATGTCTTTTCGATTCGAAGGCATATTTCCTGCTCCGTAAGACTGTAGGATCATCCCTTTGGTCGGGGGCTGGACCGCCACCCTTATCATCGCTGTTGTGATACCAGGGAATAATCGAAGCATTGTGACGTCCTCGCAGAGCCTTGTGTCGACGTCGAACTTCTCCAGAGTTTGGGGACGAAATATTAATCGATAATCGACTGGAATTAATATTTCACATCATACTTATTGAAATTTGCAAATTAAACGCTGGCGTTGAATCGATCACAGGTTCTTTGAGATTAATATGTACAAATTTTACAGGTACACCTTACCATCTATTGTAATACCGGCGATAGCGAGAGGCGCGTAATTCGGCGAATGAAAAGCTTTGAAAGCATCTGTAGTCCTCTTGCTGGTACGATTACCGCGCATTAACTGATTGGCGAAGAAAACGCAGACTTCGGGAATGTTGTAGTTGCCGGCGATCAGAAGGGAAGTGAGAAAATTATCGAAACCGTCGCTCCGAGGTTCGAAAATTGATATTTGAGAGCCGGTGACTATCACGGTTTTACCTAAATTATTCAACATGAAGGAAAGAGCCGAGGCGGTGTAGCTCAGCGTGTCTGTTCCGTGGAGTATCACGAATCCGTCATAATCTGTGTAATGGCGCTGTAAAATTATTCGAAAAAAAGGAAAAATTCTCAACTTTAGCGAATTTTCAGAGTCCACTAATGTTAAAAAGGACCCTATATATACAGACCTTTATATCCTTTGCTAGGTAAATCCAGTCCTCGGCTATCGCGTTACTGGAATCGATGAGCTTGTCGTATTCCTTGACGCTGTAGATGACTCTCCGCTTTTCGGAGGTGATCCTATAATTATTTTTTATTATACTGTAGTTGAAATCCCCACAAAAGTGAAATTAATCAAGTTTCATGTGTATCATACGGCAACACCAGAGGTCCGTCATCGCCGAAACTTTTCGAGGCGTACTCCTCATCGTGCATCTGAGGATAATTTCGCAGCAGTTTGACGATAGAATTCGACGTCGGGACGAGGGCTGAAATAACGAAATAATATAATGAAATAGCTTTATATTTTATAATTACGAATTTATTTCAATACACATATGCGAAGTTTTTTCCAAATTTTCATATCCTATAGGATATATCGCGTTACATTATGTAGATATGAACTTTCTTTGTATTTTTTCTTCTCTACTGGCTGTAGCCTCTCGGTTGAATATGCGGGGAAAGTGCCGCTCGCAATAAAAGGACATACTTCTATGCAGGTTTGTTCGAAGAATGAGAAGGAATTTTTTTAACAAGTTACCTCCGGTGTTATTTCTGGTCATCCCGATTGTTCCGCCTGTGTAAATGACCAGGACTCTTCCTTCCAGATCTCGATTACCGGACTGCATTCTTTTCTCAATTGTCACACGCCTATACACTATAATTATCGTTGATATACGAATACATACATATATTAGAGTGGTTTTTAAAAGTGTTTAGACTCACCTCTCAAACGCTTCCAATTATGAAAAAAAAAAAATTTTATAATCCTCCAAATCGACAACTTCGATTGGCAAATCTGTATAACTAATCATTTTTGGCCTGATTTTAACATTCAATAAATGCTATGAATATAAATTGAATTTTTTTAATTTACTCAAATACTATACTATATTAAATTTCTACTATATTGAATACTATCTAATTTATCTATAGCATTTATTGAATGTTGATATTGGGCAGAATATAATTAATTGCACAGATTTACCGATCTGAGATAACGATTTGGAACATAATAAATTTTCTCAAATAGATACGAAGTGACAACAAATTTTTTTTTGCAGTTGAAACCGTTTGAAAAGTGAGTCTGAAACATTGTATGAAATATATTATACAGACTCATATTATACACATGTACATTTATATCGTATAATAAATGTGATCATGTGGATTTCGGTTTGGCTTGAACTTCGTGAAACTTTACAATTCAACATTATAGTTAAATGTCATAATCTTAGCGTCCAGACTTCGTGATACATATAGCGTTGTTTAGCTTAATCCGCGCCCAATCGAATTATCCAATGAGGTCAACATTTTCCTTACTTTCTAAACGCTAGTTTGTTATTAGTATATCCCATGTTTCGCCTATAATGAATCAATTGAGTTTCCAATAAATCAAAGGTTTTTTTCTCACACTAAAAAATATGATATTCCGGTGGTCCCCGACTGACCGAACACTTGTCTTCTACTCGTCGCACTTCTCTCTGCTTCTACAATCTCATCGCAAGATTATAGAATTTCTTTTGCAATGCAAGATTTGAATCATCTGCATAAGCGATTCTCAAAAAAGTTATAGTATTGATGGAAAGGAGATGTAGTTTTGAACCACAATCCGCGAACGAATAACAACTGCGATGAGATCAGCTTTGACCAACTCTAATCAGGCGCCAACATTCCAGCATTCTTCAACATTTCTTACCCCCCTCCCCCCTGCAATAGTCACTCATAGTGGCAAATTCCCCCGCCCCACCGCAAAGTATTATTTTGAAGAGGACCCGAAAAATATCGGAAAATAAATAACTATAACTGGCTTGAGTTGAACTCTTTGACCACCGTCAACCGGGGTGAAGCTGAATCAGCGTGGCGAATCGTAACTATTGTAAGTATAATGACCGCTTCATTGCGAAATCTCTTCGCTTTATGTAAAACAAGTGGAGTCGATTTGCATTTTTATTTTCAATAGCCGCCTGACTTGGAAAAAACTTTAAATTACACCGGATTCATCCCAATTTTGTCACTGACTCACCCGCGTCAACGGTATCTACCGAGGAATTGATAATCGGTTTTACATCTAACAATAATTGTAAGACGTTATCGAGAGTCTCGAGTACACGGCTAGATATTTACCCCGCCTCAGTCCTTCATCGACTGGTCTAGGTATGCGTGGTTTTTATATATACCTAACATGAACAAGTAAATTGCTACAGCGGAAAACTCTACTCTGCAAGTAGAGGTATACTTATAGATATACGAATATTTACGTAGAGTTGAAAGACTGAAATGCATGACCTCTGCATCACGCGTTGCAAATACTACAACGGGCTACTCGCTGCACTGTATCTGAAAACAAATTTATTTGAGAACTCGTGATGAGATAATTTCACTTGAACGATCATGATAGTCCGACCTATACCTATTTATAACATTTATCTGGCGTCCGATGACAATTAGAAGCGCCCCTTATCTGCACGAACTATATCTTGTCTATATCGGTAAGTATAACCGTAGTAGACCAATTGTAAAAATATCAATTGACGGTTACTATAGATAACCTGAATATCAATGTAATTCCGATATCAGCTTAAGAAGTACATGTAAATCACATGGGCATGCAAGGAATCGCACAGCCACTGACCACGCGATCGGGGGATATGTTATAAAATCAGGATCAGTCTGATATCGGAGCTGCGTAAATAGGTTTCGACGCAACGATGTGACGTACACTATATTATTTCTTTTTTGAATCGAGAAAGTAGTAAAACTTTCAAGTTATTCATTGGTTTAGATCGGTAAATCTTATCGACGTGATATCCCTGGAAAATATTTTCACCGATAATAATAATGATTATATTATTGATCCATTACCGAAGGGTACTACCGAATGTGTTTATACCTAAATATTTATCGCTATGGGGGACATTAAATAGGGTATGAAAATTATAGCAGAGATATACCATCGATACAACCTATAGGCCACTTTGCTTCACGCTCCATTGCATTCTTTGATTGTCGGTTCCGAGGTCATCTGCCTCCGCGAATAATATGACGAAATTCTGCAATCGTGCTTATAAATTGCATGCTCCTATACTCGGAACAAACATCTCATAACTGACCAGATTAAAAAAGGCAAATATTTTCAACAGCCAATTCAGTTTTATCATCAACGCGTTGAACTATTATCACTCTAAGTTGAACGTAAATATCCCCCGCATTATTCAATTGATTTGTAGCTATACCTATGCTTGTAGACATCGCTGTTATTTTCTAATTGTAAATCAAACATTGAACAGTTAAAGACCATATTATGATGATAGGTTTCCTTCAGTAAATAAACAAGAGCAAATGCCATGCACCCATCCCTTATAGCTATAATTAGTGCATGTACGATAAATTATTTATCATAATAATTAAACTATGTACGTGCGTACGTATGCACGTTTGTACAACTACTTCTTTTTTGGACGTTACGTCGTGGATCATACCATCTGATATATTTTAAGTCTTTCCTACGTAGTTGTTACCTGTCTAATTGTAAGTATACAGCGGCCTATATTTATCTCTGTACAAATATAGTTACACTCTTGGTACAACTGTTGCCTCGCATGCGGAAAAAGAGATTAGATCTCGGATTAGACTGTTATCAGGCCCCGTTTATTTGCTGCGGCCATGCCATGATATTTATATTTCCGTACCATATTCCTAAAAATACAAATACAATTATTAGAAGGCTTTACCCGAAGAAAATAGCCATAGGTTCCGTACAATCGGCCATACCAATTCATGCGATTCTCCTGCGATCTCCATTCAACAATTTCACACGACAGTTGATGAACTATTAATTATGCAATAAGTGAATAGCTCGGCCAGAAGGCCCCTAGAAGTCGATCATTTTACAGCAACGACTCTGGCGCGGCAGCTACTGCTGGCGACACACACCAAATTCAATGGCAACTCATTGTCAGATTTCAATCGGAAAATTCAAAAAATTCTTGCTAGCAGGGGTTCCCACCGTAATAATCCTTTGCGCAATCGTTTACGTTCTTCAGTCAACGGCGCAATCGAGAAGTCGGAATCGTTGGCTCATTCGCTCCAATAATCGATTCAAGTCGTCGTCAACTTTTTAACCACATTTTTACCACGTTCAACTCGTGTCGAATGTTGCAATTTTTTTATTGTGTTTTTTACGAGACCTGTGCATTGTCGCTGCCGACTTTGCTGATATGATTGACAGTTGTCTGAAGAGAACAACGATTAGATTGGTTCCCCTGAATTCGTGGTTAACCTAGGACGGTCATGTACCCTTGTTGAATTGTCAAATGGAGGCAAAACTAACTGCCTATAGAGATCGAAAGCGAAGACGAGCCATGGTTGAATCAATGAAAAATTCTGTACGTGGCGTTCTGACCTGGGGAAAGACGGATACCACAGTAATTACCGAAACTCCGCCGCCAGCATATGTCGAACTTGAGGTAAGGTTACGTTATTTCCTACTCGCGTCCAACTGTTGATCTGTGGTTGATCCTTTTCATGGCAGGTGAATAAGCAACGGTGAAAATAAAAGATTCGCACTTCAGACGTAAAATTCGGATGTATCAGATAATCCAGTTCACTTTTGTTATCTAGTACAACGATATTTGGATTTAGGCATGTGTATTTGTTTTGTATTCCAAATTTTCTACCTTCGTTTGGTTTCACTATTATGGATGCCGTGACAGTGACAATGATAATCGTATCTCGTATTGACTACTTATATGACAAATCCTTAAAATTGATCAATATTTCTGAATGTGGTTGGTGTCCATGATTATTGCTGAAAGATGGTGTAAAGGGTGCTGGAACATTAGTAATTGCAAGATTTCAGGATAGGGAGGACATAGAGAGTATCCAGTCGGAGGAAAGTCTGGACTTGTCACCGTCGCAGAATCCAGTTGTAACACAGGTTACTTACCTGCTGTACTTTCTTCTGTGGGCAACCCTCTACATGATTGCACTTCAGTTCGAATTTGGTGCCGTCTACTTCATCCTGTCTTCTTTAGTTCTGATATGGAAAAATACGCGATCTGGTCCAAAGAAGAAGGGGGAAATTAGCGCATATTCGGTATTTAATCCGAACTGCGAAGCTATCGATGGGACTTTAAAGGCTGAGCAATTCGAAAGAGAAATCAGGTTTGGAGCCTCGAGCATACGATGAATTGTTATTACACAAGAAAACGTTCTCGACAAATGTCATGAACACAAAGTTGCGGACTTTTGCTATTCTCTCTGTACACACAAAATATTTACCAAGCAGAGAATAATAGAATATGGAAAAATGATTGAGACTTACTTTCACTCACCTCAATTTATGTTTGCTTATTAAGAAAATTTCTGTTAGATTTGGTCCAATAAGAATATCTTTTCAACATAAATTTTCTCGATTCTCTTCAGCAATATTTTATAGCTATGCAGTATTCCTATAACAGGTGATATCCCAATTTACTATCAGCCTAATACCCTAATCAGTCAATTCCAAGCTGCGCTAGAACAATGGTACGCTAAATCTGTTTGGAGGAAAACTTTTCAATTCTAGAAAGGCTACCACATTCCACGTTCCGAATTTGAATCATTACATGCAAAACTTTTACATTTCAAGTGTTATCATTTACCGTTACAGAAATTTCATCCTTGTTGCAAGACTTTAGCTGCGTTGTCGTAGCATTGGAACATTTCTCCAAGAAATATTGCTATCTTATTTAGTGGTTCGTTAAGGATAGTTGGGATCAGAGCCAAATCTGTTTTTGACCGTAAATCGTTATTCTGACATAATAATGTTCGGTCTAAGTCCATGATTTGGTCGTTTTTCATCCGACCAGACAGTGTGCTAGAAACATATCGATGAATGCTCAAAATCAAGTAAATTTCAACTATAATATTCTCATTTTTATGCTCACCTTAGTTCTGCTCCTTTGTTCGTCGTTTCAGTCAAATTGTGCATACTTGCGATTAATTTATCAATCGCCGAAAATATTCTCTCTGAAAATTAAAATTATTCCAATCTGTTTGTCTATTCAGGTGCGTTGAATGTACCTTTGATATCGTTGAGTTCAAGAGGAGTAAAGTTTTTCAGAGCTGTTTTTAATTCCTGCTCTAGATCCTTTGGGTCCCAATGCAGAACTACGCTATCTGCAAGCCTCCATATACTGAGCCCAATAATTTGCGCAATAATTCTATTACGGGCTTGCATTTGCTGATCAGAATTGAGTTCTAAGGACGTGGAATTCCTCACGGTCTATGATTGCAAACAGTGTTGATAATTAGTTATTTTATCAATTTATGATAGATAAGAAATGAGTCGAGTTTTACCAGAAAAGCAAATGAAGTGTGTGGGATGTCTGTGAGAAGCCTAGGTAGAAGTACAAGACTTTCACCATTCTTGCAGGACTCAAATAAACTTAGCTTATCAAAATTTTCCTTGGATATAGAATCACGTACAATAGCGACTGCCTGAAGTACCACCGACTTTATCACATCAGATCCTGACACGGCAAGACACCCATTCCCTGAAACATTAGCCATCGTGTAATTGAAATTTGGTATGCGTCGTCCAAACATTGGGTCATTATTCAACTAACCCTGTAAAGCGCTACCATGAACAGCTAGGTAAGCCATTATTTTAGACCGCAAATATTTAGGGATACTTGTGCGGCAAGTATCCTCAAATTCATGAAAGAAGCAGAATATAATGGTCCTCCGCGGTACCCAGTTGAGCTCTTTCCGCAGTTTAGCAATAACTTTTGCCAATTCTATCGCTGGTCTTACTCCATCTCCGCTAACCGACAGCATAATCCATCTATCTGACAATGAGCATAAAGTGAAAATCTGTCGAACACCCAGTTTTGGAATTCATAGTATCAGTCCTCGAAAATTTGTTACCGGACTCCCGAGATCCGCGAAGAGTCGCGACGACGCCGGACATTCCTTGAACGACCGTGTGAAACAGATTGAGATTCGAGAGAGTTGTCCTGATGTCCTCGTGATCCTCATTCGCATCCGTTCTCAAGGTTGGCTCGGTTAATTGCCTGTATGCCGAAAGGGTAATATATTATTTAAAGATTACTGGGTGTTGTGAATAGACCGCAGTGTCTTTGGTCAGTGATACTATTGATTTACCAAAAGTACACTCTTAGTACGGTATTAGCATAAGCATGTGCTTCGATTTATTTTTATCTCTCGTCATCTCTAATTTAAATAGCAAATAGTACCCTTTAATACGTGTGATTCAAGTTCCAGTTTGAATTTATTACCGCGATTCGAATTGACTATCAAATGTTGATCCAACTATTGATAAGAGCTTTTTTCTTAGCTCTCCATTATTTTCTATTTCGAACATCTCTCAAAATTGTTTATGAACCTGTCTCGTGAAAGCCGGTGTCACCATCGTGTAATGCACTCAATCTTCTCGCCAAGGATTATTTGCAGAGCCATAGGTCACCCGAATCCCCCGGTTCTCGAAATAGTTATCATCATAACGAGTAATCTTTATACAATTTCAGATTGATTGTTGATAAGTAAAGAAAATTGATTTCAATCCCCACATATTTATATAGCTCGTTACTCCTGCTATTTGATCTAATTTACTACGCGCTCTAGAATTATAATGCATCGAAATTCGACATCATGGGCAGCAGTTGAATGGTAGCTGTCCGCCTCCAAGTCTTGGGTTTCAGCTGCGCGGCGGGTGGGAACAGAAATAGTTATATAAATATTAAAAGAACCGGGTATTGCGTTATAAGCAACAGAAGGTGATCTAAAATTGAGATACACACGTAAGATGTAAAGTATGTCGGTATATCGGTGCGAGAATACGTCTCGCCGTATACACGAAGTCTATAGTGGAAGACGCGTGCCCTGGCGTGCGTTTCACTTTTCCCGCAGCGCACATCATTATTAAGAGATCTGCTCAACGGTACGTTCCACGGATACAGCGAACTTCTCTTACAATCTATGGCATCGAAATAGAACGATGTCATACGCGTTGAAAAATATTATCAAAGGTCATCTATTAATTCACGCTCACAAGTTTCATAGTGATGTTGCCGGACTTGAAAATTTTTTCCCCAACCCTGTCCTCCTCGGCTAATTCTTTATTATATCAATCTCTCTTTCTCTCTTTTGTTGCTGTGCGGTATTAATAAGTCGGATCTCGACATACGTAGGGCGAAATTTGTTGTATGCACTCTTCTGCAACTCCTCCAAAAGTAGAAACTGCAGCTGTCCAGTATTCTCAAGTCCGTTTCCTGCTAATTGAAGGAGCTTTCGTTCCTCTCGTAATTTTATCGTTCTTTCGGTCGAAAATCTACCTAGTAAAAAACCACCTAGCAGTGCCAGAAAGCCGATGAAAAAAATGAAAGAAAAGCACATCCGTTTTGTGACGAACTCGGTTGACTCCCCGAAGCCCCTTGCCATTTGGAAACTCAACACGCGATGCATTGTGTACTCGGTACGTGTGCTTAGCTACAATAATATACCAAGTAATATTTAGCGTTGAGAACTATTCAATATTTTACAGCACGGGGGATGTTGCACAATTTTTTTTCCACTGAATATTCGAACTGGAATTATATACCATAAACATTCCGATCTGTATTCTCACGGGATGTTCATTTCAGACTAAGTGGGAAATCATTCCGCTATTTTCCAAGAGTATTTCGTACTGGCGTCACTCCCACCTTGGCGGAGCTTATTTTACCCGCCTGTTATATGGATTTAATAGTCATCGAGCAATATAACATTGTGCTGGACCGATGCTTTGATCTATCGATTGTGAGTCCGAATAGCTTATACTAATTGATCATAATGTTAGGTAAGTACAGAAAATTACTAATTAATGAGTTAGGTTCAATGAAACACGAAGAATGAGATTTTTTCAGTAGACATGAACTACTATTATTTCAGATAAACCGGTCTTTTGAAATTTGAGAAAAAAATGCGACCTATTAATTTTTGAGTATTTCGGGATACAAGAAAATGATAATCAACAAAAAAGCTATACTCGTAAATGGCGCGCCTTTATTTTATAGCTGAAGTGCAGTTATTGACTATTCAAATAATTTTCACATCGATTCATCCATAGAACCACAGGGTTATCCTGGACTTAATTTCTGAAATTCTGACAGCTCATAAGTTTCCTAGAGTCGAAGTAATATGCTGCAGAAATTGACGTACCATCATTCCACAGCCAAGCCAACTGCTTCGGGGTCCAAGACACTTTTTTTACTTCGAGAAACTGGCCCATCTGGAACACAGGTTCGTGAATTTGCATCGGTGTAATTATTGGGCGAATGAAAACATGTAATGATTCTTTTTCTTTATCGTTACCTTGGTGAAAATGTTTTGCAGTCCGTTTCCTAATATCATCGACACCTTCCTCGCTTTGCGCCCACTCAAGAACTAATCGGCGACCATACAGATGAGTGCTCTGACACAATGCATTGAAAGCTTTCTGTAAATTAAGGTCAATATCATTCAGCGTGTCGTTTAATTGTGTCATGTTCTCAAACATAGATATGGTAAGATTCTGAAAAAGCACTACCTTTGCATTACTCTTTGTATAGTAATCCACAAATGCAAATCCTCTGTGAGAATCGGAACTCGCCATTTTTTTGGGTAAACGTAATGCTTTAATCTCACCGAATGCTCTGTAATCAAAAAATAAGAGGTTTTTCGCACGAGTAAAGTAACAAACAGTTGCATTCAAAATAAAAAGCTTATTGGAATAATGAAGCTGTGCTTACTTGAATAGTTCTTGAACCTCGCTGACGTTTGCTTGAAATGGTATATTTCTGACCAAGATTTTGGTACCGGTTTGTTTGCCAATCTCAGCAGTTTTTCTTGCAGTAGTAGCGTCGGAGCTGAAAAGTTTCCAAATTGACTAGTTTATTTTCGGTTTTGATTATTTTATGCTTTGGAAGATGAAATAAATCTTCATACTGTAATGCTCTTTCCGAACGTTTCAGTTCGAGAGTTTTTCCATCGACGACCGTCGTCTGAAGATCCTTCAACGCCCGTTCAGCATCAGCTTTCAGTTTATATCTGATAAATCCATAGCCCATCGATAATTTACTACCCGGACTATTTGGGTCCTTTTTCATTGCGATATTGACGTAATCCAGGCGGCCACATTTTCGAAAATGCTACGTGGTAAAGGGAATGGAATAATTGAGATGCGGAGCTAGCTTCGATTTACCAAGCTCAGTCATTGCTTGAAGTGTGACATACCTCTTTCAGCATTTGTTCTGTGGTTGTGAAGTTAAGATTCTTTACGAACAGTGTAGTATCTGGCTCAGGTGTCTCGTCATCTTCACTGCTCGATTCCGCTCCCTGTTGGGATGATTTCTCATCCTTTGCCTTCAACTCATCCACATTGCCTGAATTTGGTAAGCTTGATTCCACCTTGTGGGACATTAAGCTCCGAAGTTTCGAATTCTTTGGGGCGACCTTGAAGCTATTATCAGGAGCCCATTCCAGGTATAAAGGCAGATGCTCAAATTTCGTGTACGCTAATTTCATGAATGCCACACGTGCTTCGGAGGGTTCCAGAAATTCGACGAGAGCTAAAAAAAGACATGCATTAGTTGAAGACGGTCTTGAACTTTGTTATTGTATTTCTGGTATCGATCAATTTCTTTGAACCCCTACATACCTGTAATACCAGAAGGTGGCATAATTACTCTTCCCAGCTCTCCATGCTGAGCAAACATCTCTCTGATTTTCTCAACGTCCGTTCGTGGAGGTAAATTTTTTACAAGGATAACAGTTTTAGACCTATTCTCGGGTAGCTAGGAACCAAGCCATCAAATGACAAGCTATAATCTTTCGAATTAAATTACGTACTAGGTAGTGTCAGAAATTCACCTGATTAAATGCGTCTAAATGAACTCCATTATCCTCCAAGAATTTTTTGGTGTCTTCAACAAGCTGAGTCTCACCCAATGCAAGTCTGACAGCGACACTGGAACCTTTACCACTATCATCCAAAACCTGGATGAGATACGAAATCGCGGATTATGAATTAATAAACTTTTCAGGTTTGATGAGATCCAAATCAATTTTGACCTACCTTTTCTTTTGTAGTGTTATACGTCGCTGCAATAGCTTCTACGACTGCATTTTGCCCAAGAAAAAGTGTGTTCCAATTAAGTGAACACCCTGCGGTAGCCTTTTTCTGCGCCTCTTTCTTTTTCTTAAAATCCAAACTATCTGTGTCAAAAGAACAGAAAATCTAAAGTCTAAACGATTCAGATGAACTGTTCAGCAAGTTATAAAGATAGCGTTCCCAATTTCATGTACCGACCATTCTCAAGTAGCTGGTCTGAAGTCACTTTTCCTTTGCCTGGAAGTATATGCAGCATTCTTCCATTGAGAACAGTCCCGTCTAGCTCTACGTAAGCTTTTACCGCATGCTCTGGCATCATAAACATAACAACACCAAAGCCCTTTGGTTTCCGAGTGGTTTTATCAATGGGTAGGTTTACTTCGGACAGGGGCCCGAACTTTTCAAACAAAGCTTGAATATCTGCTTCTGTTGTGGTATAAGCTAAATTCCTGACAAACATCCTTCCCGACTCTGCTATACTTTCCTCGCTCTGCAGAGCTTCCTCTTGCTCCTTCCATCTTGCATTACCCAGCTTATTAGAAGCTACATTTGATTTCTCTGCCACTTCCTTTGCCTCGTAACTCGATACTAATAAGCGCTTTCCATCCAAAAAACTCTTATTTTTATTTAAAGCTTGTTTTAATTGTTTCTCGGTCTTAAAACCCACGTAGGCAATTCCTTTGATTTTAGGGGGTACTCGTATCGATTTTGGCACTAGCGGATGAAAGAATTGCTTTATATGCTTCTTCTTGTGATTGTACCCAAGGCCCCGCACTTTTACCGTGAGTAATTTCAAGGGCCCATGGTTATTTTCTTTTATTTTTATCTCGCTACCTTTCTCCATTGAATTCGAACTTTGTGTTTTAGTCTTCAAAATTTGCATGTACTGTGAAAAAAAAATATATTACAATACCCTTTGTAATAGATCATCAGTTGAAAAAATTGTAGGCTTAACACACCTCAAGATCTGATATCTTCATATCGGCAACTCGTTCCTCTTCATTCTCTATCTTCTCGCTCTCATTTCTTAAGACAGCCTCATCCTCTTCTCTCGTTTCTTTTTCATCAGCCTCATTGCTGTTATTACCTTTAGGTATTCTATCGGTGGTTGTGTCATTGCTCCAAATAGCATTTGTCCCAGCAATTGCATGAGTTTCTAAGAATTCCGTGAATAAAGCATCATCCTTGTGCTGTGAAAATTCTTGTTAATTGAAGTTAAGTAGTAAAAACCAATGCGATCCAAGTAAACTTATTGTAAGGACTGCAGATTGATGAGAAACTGACCTTTTCCAAAACTTCTGTAATTGTGTTGCTTTTTTCTTGTTTCATTTGTTTTTCAGAATTATTTCTCCCTTGGACATTGTTCTTCGTCTTTGTCGTAGTTTCTGGAATTCGGTCTGCTTGGGCCTGTACTTTTTTATATGCATTGCTGTCCGGAGCATATTTGCTCCAAGATTTTGGCTTTGAAGTATCACCTATCAAATTAAAATTGTGACATGATTACCAGATACCTTACAAATTAAATTACACAAATTCTATATAACGAGTGTGAAACTGAGATTACCTAGTTCAGCGCAAAGTGAAACAGTGATTCTGGAAGTATCTATGAAACTATTATTAAAGTATTCTATCGCAGCTTCAGCTTGTTCCTCTGTTTTGAGCCCTATGAAACCAAAGTGACGAAACTTTCCTTCCTTTGTATATTTTAGCTGAACATCAGTCACAACACCTTTTTCACTGAACAGCTCCTTCAACTTTGCTTCCGATACCTAACAGCAGTAATGAAGAGTAAATTCCTTAAGGATAGATTATTCTCTCGTCATTGACGCAAGCAGAAATACATGAAGGACTAACTTACACCTTTTGGGAGATTCTTCACGATAAGCCGAGACATTTTAGAAGTCTTATCCACTGATTTTTCAAATTACAACCTCAATACTGAAAGTTAAGCAGGCTCTACACGTGCGCCTCATCACCAGCTTGTTATCTAAAGCTATATCAGGTGGCGCTAGGAGGCTCATCGTGTTTGCCACAGTGCCTCCACTCTACCAATAGGGCCACAACTTTTCAAATCTTCAGTGCAACAAATCCCTTTGATCTAAGATGTGCGCCTCCGATCTTGATAGTTTTAAATGCACAGCAAACGACCTCCACATTTACTCAATCGACGCTTCAGGTAATACCTTTCAAACACTTTACAGTATTATTTTCATTGAGACCGTAAAACAGGAAAAGAAAAAGTTGGATTCGATCACGTACATTCGAGCGTACATACATTAGGGTACATTTCAGTGACCAGCATGCATCAACGTACTCGACATACGTACGTACATACATACGTGCAATTATAATTAGATGGTTGGAGGGTACGCTCAGGTTTGAGCTGAAGTTTCTCACACCTGACCAGACTCAGTTTTCACAAATCTGTAGTCGCCGTGATGCATCATAAATTCAGAGCTTCTCGGATTAGTTTCCAGTTTCAAATGATATCGATGATGTTCGATCAATTAATTACCCATCAGCTGCCATCATAACGAAATGGAAACTACTCCGGGAAACGAATTAATTACCGCATACCGAATCGGTCCCGTATAAATTCCAATGATGACGCAATGACCGATGATTTAAAATTTTTCGGTCATTTATTCAAAAGTTGATCGAATTTCACCGCGCTGTACGTAATAGGAAGCGATACAGAGTAGGAAGGGCTTGTTCCATGATCTACGCGGAGCAATAGCCGACATAAGATTGAACATTGCCCATGCAATACGGAACGTCGGGGACATTCCATAACAACTCTCAGAAGTAGCTATGAGAACGACGTATAGGTATATTTGTACATGTATAAATGAGAAAACGTCTGTTAGTACTTAGTAGGTGGGGTGCGGTCGCAGCCGCGGCAATTCTGTTAGTTCTTGGTCTCGAGTAGGGTGATGTGGATGGTTTCCTTTCACCTCTTCGTCGCGGCGGCTACGGGGGTCCCCCCTTCCCCCCACTTCTTGTAGTCAAATATCTGCAGGGAATAGAGCTGACGGAGTCGGGCAACAACCACAATAACGCGTGTCCAGGGCGGTACGTACGTACGTACATTCTACCAAAGTAACACCAAACCTTAAATCCCCGCTGCAGTATCTCCGTTCACCTCAAAGCGATCGGACATCGTTCGATCCTCCGCGACGTACTCTCGCGGTTCAGTCGACCGCCCGACTCAAACTCGTAATACTACATGTTTATCTCCATATCGTTCTGCTCGTGGTGCTCGTGTTGTAATGTGCCGAGGAAATTGAATTGAACAGCGAATCGAACAATATCTCGTGTACACACTTTTATGCTCTCTGATCATACGTAATATAGGTATAAATTTATAGGTGTACATACGTACGTACCAGGGAAAGTTGAGCGATCCAGCGATATTCGGAGACGAGAGTTTGTAAAGGTACCATGGATTGGGTGAGTTTTATTTCTTTTCATTCCTTCCAGTCCGTTGCACGAATCATTCCATTCTAATATCTCTTGTAACGCGCTGTGAAAACAGAAGTAAAATTATAACCGCATCGTCCGAACGGTCTATTCTGTTTATCGTTATCAACGAAGAGACGTACGCCGGCATTCGCGAGAGGCCGAGCTCGCGACGAGTAAGAGATTCCCTCGAAGGACTTCTCCTTGAAGTTTCTTCCGGGCCAACGTCGACATCTTTTGAACGTCGACCCGCGAATGATCGCGGTGAATATCCCAGGCCAACGATCCGTAATCACGAATTGGCCGGAAATATGAAGCATATGCAACGCGCAACAAGGCGTTTTGATTCCAGCCCCCATGTCCTCGTCGCAATCACAGTTCCCGTGTACCTAGATTTCATTTACCGGTCGCTGTTGAATATCATTGCTCCCGAGACTGGCCTAAGAAACAGCTGAGAAATGTCCCAGCTTTTAGTACCTGATGTTGAGAAAGCTATGCCGCACACGCGGCAGCGAGTGTTGCACGCCGAGTTCTTTGAATGCGGGGATCCGATCGCGATGCCGAATACGTCTCGAGCAATCCAATTTCTAAGATGATAAGGAGAATTGGACGGCTCGCTATTACCGATTTCGACCATTCTATACAGCTAATAATAACGGAGGTGATCCGGTGAACCTCGTACCACGTACGTTTTCTTATATCGCTTCGGGATGCGATATAAGTTGCAATGATAAAAATCGTTTGATCGTAATTCCCCTTTCGGAAAAGTCAAGCGCTTGTAAATTATCGTACAGAAAGTAGATCAAGGTCACTATTTCGGCTCCGTACCTCGGCATGTACATCATCGTTCACCTTCCATATCCCGAGGGCCCACTATCCGGTCGGCCGACTGGGTTTCTTGGCGAAATTCATCGCTACATCCGAGAGAAAAAATTATTGGCTTACGGTTGAACGTGTCTCGTCATAATCACTGTAAATGACGCCATTGCATACCTGGGCGCTAATTACACCCCCGCAATCGGCATTTCCATTCGACAAGCGGACGAACGAGCCCACGTCGAGACTGGCAACGGGTGTTCGCCGCTTTACACTTTATCGGGTCTTTCGCATACCGGACGATGGTCCATGATTTGTAAACATTGCCAAAAATGAATGGAAAGGAATTTTTTTTAGCGAGACACGACCGAGTGTGTCAGGCTTCGCGTTCGCTTGTGCGCGCTGTGTAAGCGGGTATACGCTACGCCACTTCGTGTCCGGCCCCGCCGGCAAATTTCTTGTCGAAAGTAAAAGTTCCGAACCCAGTGCTCCCGATGCGGTGGTCACACCGCTTCCAATTCGAGGAGCTCTCGTGATTCGATTACGCTTGCGGACTCGGAGTCCATTGATGGCATACCTACAGGGGGTAATCCCATCGCCGGCGCGGGCCATGATTCATGGGAATGATAAAGAACGATTCGATTACATTCGACTTCATACGAGTAGGTCATTCGTACGAGTTCGCGAAAAAATGACAATTATCAACGAGTCTGGAAGTCCCGAGCGCGAGCGAATATCATCCGGGATGATTGCAGTCTTTCTTCGACAACCGCGCGCAACCGAACGCCAAATACGATTAACCTTGGAAGACCAGTTTCCCGACGTGTCGCGTTGTCGCTTCGAAAGAGAGTAGGGAATATCACGGCAAACCATAAATTCCTCGTTGTTTTTCACGATTTCGAATTCACGGGCGAACACCTCTGGCGTACTCGCGCGCCTTCAATTTTTACCGCGACGAATTCAGTTCGGGCGAAATGTCTATTCAGCTTCGTCACGTTTTATTCGCATTGGCATCATTGAGCGTACTCGGATCAGCGGTTACAATAACTAATCGACTATGTGTATAATTTCACTTCCAAAGACGAAGTTCGTCGTGCTTGTAGATCCGTTTCATCTCCCTGCGTTGCAACTCTCATCACGGATGATCTCGTATCGCTTGACTAAAAATACCCCACAATCGAATACCGCGATATTACAAGTCTCCTTCCGGGCAAGAAGTCGGAGGGTTCGGGAAGAATATGGAAGAATATGCATAACGCCGTATCACGCGTACCGTTGCAGTGCGGAATGCAAGGACTCGCAGTCATACGTAAACTACTCGTAAGAATCGCCCACCGTCGCCCTATATCGTTGCAACTATCACCGTGCAAATGCCACCGTGGATTCAAAGGCCGACCTCAGTTTCGTTGCAGCGTGCAAGAGCTGATGTACGGGAGTGTTTCTCGCCGATGTCCTTGCCGCGAACATTCCGAATAGCGAGTTAGAAAAGCCCGTTTACCCGAGTGAATACGTCCGGCGGCCTATCGTAACTTGTCGAGCCGACTCCGCGGCATATCGTTTAACACGTCGGTCCGTTCCAAAGGAAGACCGGTCCGAGTCGTCGATGTTTCTCTACGACCCCGCGTCAATTTTCCCCCCCGCGGATACGAAGAGAAAAATGAACGATCCGACGAGAGCGCTGCGTTACAGACGACCGGGAAGGCCGAATTCCTCGGACAATCGAGGTGATTGTCAAGGTCACCGCTTTTTAGAAACCGCATCGCGAGGTGGCCCCCTGAACCCGGTTTTTCCGCCATCCGCGAACGGCGGAATTCGTCTCGTTGTCGGGTGGACGACGTCGTCTTTGTTCTCCGCGGACTCGTTTCGTACAGATTTCTCGCAGGGAAGGGTGTGCGAAGACCGCGTATGTCACGAGTGCCGTACGTTTCGACGTACGAAGTCTGAAATCGAAGAGCGGCGCGTCGCATCGTCGCACGAACTGCTGTCGCACGAATAAACACGCGTGAAAACGCTTTCGTCGTCCCCGTGACCTCTGCCGGTCGTCGATATACTTTCATCTCCAAAGTCCCCGAGTGCGACTATTTTGCACGGTGCGCGGCGTCCTTGACATTTATTTTTCCTTGAAAGAACAATCGGTGCTCTTGCCGCTGGATTTCTCGACGCACGCTACATTTTTCAGCGGGGTCAAACACTCGGACGATTTGCAATTCACGTGCACCGGTATACCTTATGCACGTACCGTATACGGGATATCGGGCGCACTTTCACGCGAGGATGAACTTGGCTCTTGGTCAGTTTGAGGAAAAGAAAGTGAGACACTCGGTTTCAATCGCTACCTTGGTTCGATCCCCTGCCACCTGCAGGGAATTGTACGACGATGGAAAAATCACGCGTATCGTTATACAAGAATATTATACGCTTGTTAGAACCTAATCGCGTGGAAAATACACAGTTTCTGCGTTGATGCACCATCGTTATTAAACGCTAATACCCACATCCGTTGGTAATCTTGTAATCGATAATAAAGGCGTCTCATTCGAAAATATACGATAAACAGGTAAAACCTTTAATTACCGCCACAGCGATAAAAGTATTGAAACGCTCGCGCGTTTTGTAATACCGTAATCTTTACCGTAAACGAGGGGAATCTTAACGACGGCGAGTGGTCGTCACTTTCGTCTCGTTTGAAACGCCCGTCAGCCGCGAAACCAAAAGTACCGAATCACCCGAAAATTTGAACGAGGGCGGTGGACGATTTCTCGTCGGCGTAAAATATCTGAAAATTTCGGATGGGCGGGCGCCCGAGTTTCAAGAGCTTGAGCCGAAGGCAATTTCTCTGGTCGTTGTACGACGTTCCTTCTCTGCTTTCTCTTCACACATGTTGCATAATTAGCGAGTCGCTCTGTCACGCCTCTACTTTTACTTTACTCATAAGTTAAATGGACGCACGTAACATCGATTACCCACCTCGTTTTTAATCGACATACATATTATTGCGTTGCGCATACCCGTGTGTCGCCTGCGATCCAATATTCGCAGAAATATGTCGTTCTCGCGAGTGTTTAGAAGGAGATGAACTTTCTCCCGAAGAGCCCGCACGTGGCATCTACGAAATATTTGCAAATGTCGAATCATTCTGCAGGGCGGCGAGAATGATTTGAAAAGCGAGATATACGCGACCGCGTTATCCTCTACGACGATCGACGGCGCATCCCGCGGTGTTGCGTGATCGTATCTCCGACACGGTTTCGTTTCGGAATTAGCAAATCATCGGAGCGACCTTTACAGATTTTCACAATTTGGATTATTGGAATTACATAAACCGAATCAAATACGCCTTAGGCGTGGCGTTAGAGTTTCGGCGACGTTTACGAGGCTTATGGATGGCTCTGGTAACATTTACTTCGACCGGTAGGTGAAAATTGTGGTAGCTACCTACGAAGATGCTATCGCGTGGTGCTCGATTCGGACCTTATATCATATTTTATGGCCCACGGTACGTCGGATCGCTGCACAACGTTGGACACAGCGAATAAAAACTGACTAGGTATAACATCCGTGAACGTTGGCCCACCGAAACGGGGATCGGCCAAAGGGCGTTCAAGGTGATCGTGAGTAGCTACGGTACACAACACGGCTGACTCGCACCCCGGCACTGAATTCTCCTCTATCTGGAAACACCGGGTAGCATACAGCGCAATAATTCCTGTAGAGGAATTATCGTGGGTGTTGGTGCGGGGTGTTGCGGTAGCAATTAGATCGTCTGCCGTCGCAACGAGTATTCGTATAATCGAATCGCGATGCTCCTACAGCAACATCACGCGTTACGTATACTACATATTTGGATTTCAGTAATAACGCGGTTCGGTAAATTTCTTTTCCGCGGGATTGCGGTTGTCCCATGAACGTTAGTACGTAGTCTCTAGCGGAATGAAGTATGTAGATTTCTTTACGTAATGGTATTACCTAGTACGTCGCGTTGCGTCTTTGCGGCTTTCCCCGGGTGCTCGTATTGCTAAAATGAGAACAAATAATGCGGAGGACTATTTTACAAATGACTTTTACGGGGTGAATCCTATTATATCCGCTATGCGATCTCATTTTGCCGCGCGACTATACGTACGAAAGTCCCTGGAATAATAGATCCCGTCTTATGACGGAGGGCCGGATATTCTGGAAGGGTCGAAGCGGACCGGTCGACCGTTGCTCTTATTCGCCGCTTATACCTTCGCACGTTATTCACAACTCTGGACAAGTCTGATGTTGCGACGATATCGTCCGAGGTATTTTTAGTGGTCCGTATGAATCAACTTGCACCCTCGTGGCGACCGCAGTTATCGCACAATTTCGTCGACGAATTTACAAAAACGAAAGTTCCATGCTAATATAATCGTTTCAAACTTTCTTCTGGCGATTGAATTTTCACATTTCAGCCCGTCTTCCATTCAATCAACGCAGTTTACCTCATTATCATTATAATCATCGTCGTCGTCGTTATTAATTTCATCGCCAATACATTTTACCAAAGACAAGTTGATTTCTACCTGTTTATCTTTACAGAGGGTGCGGTCGGTCACCCGACTTCTGCTGCTGGGATGTTTACTGGCGTTCATCGTTTGCGGTGAGTAAAATTTTTCTGTCATTTCTAATGAAAGAAGGAGGAAAAAAACTAAAAAAGAGCATCCTCTCTATCGGACTTATAGACATACGGGTATGTCGTTCTTTGCCTCTTGACCGCGCATGTATAATGCCTTCTGTCCTTGGCGGATGCAGAAATTATGCCACGATCGCATCGAGCACAGCTTCGACTGGTCAGAGTGCAGCGTTCGCCTCGATCATTGCACGCTACGCCTATTTCTAGTTTCGATATCGAGGATTTCGACTCGAATCAACAGCTGGAGAAAGTTTCGAGTGTTGGTGTGTTTGAAATTTAGGCGATTAAATTAGTCCTCAATCGCCTCGCGTGCGACTCGGGATGAGCCATTGCGTAAAGGCCATGCGATGTTTTATAGCCCCCCTCACTCGAGCCCACCTCGAAAGTATCTCCGCAGGAGCGTCGTTGGCGTCGGCGACGACCGATGGGATCGTCGAAATCTCCAAACATAGTTGTTCGATCGTGAAAACAATTCTCGTCTCGGATATTCAAAGCTGTACACCTACCGTAACTCGACTCGAATGGCAAAGGTTTCGTTGGGATTGAAATGCGTCGCAGGCTCTACGGTTTACGGTGCATACTCACAGGTATTCCGATCGCGTTCAACTCCAAACGCGTCAACGTCACGTACCGCAGCGGACATCGCCTTTCCTTCGCGTGTCATCCGCGTGTCCGATTAATCGCGAGAGCCTCGGAGTTCACGGATGCGACAAGATTGAACGTAACGAACGGTCACAAGGGCGGAGACCCTCCGCCGTCCGATTTCACGACGGTCCTCGTCGATCCTCAGAGACGAGCAACTCCTATTCTCGTATTTATCAATGCCCGCAGGTCCGATCGATTGAAAATTTCAGGCCTCTGTCGTAAAATAGCTGTTATTGAATTTCTGCAGGCGCTGCAGGCGAGCAACAGAGGGTCGTGTGCTATTACACCAATTGGTCGGTATATCGGCCAGGTACGGCAAAGTTTTCACCACAGAACATCAACCCCTACTTATGCACACACCTTATATACGCTTTCGGTGGATTTACCAAGGACAACGCGTTGAAGCCCTTCGACAAATATCAAGACATAGAGAAAGGTAAAATTTTCGTACCCGTTGGACGATTCGCGTTGTTGGATTCTTATTCTTTACTCGGCGGTCTTGTCGAGCAGGTGGATACGCCAAGTTCACCGGTCTCAAGACGTACAACAAAAATCTAAAGACCATGCTAGCTATCGGCGGATGGAACGAAGGGTCCACCAGATTCTCCCCTATGGTTGCCGATCCCGAGAGACGGAAGGAGTTCGTTAGAAACACCGTGAAATTTTTGAGGCAAAATCATTTCGACGGGCTTGATCTCGATTGGGAATATCCCGCGTTCAGGGACGGGGGAAAACCCCGCGACAAGGACAACTACGCTGCTCTGGTTCAGGTAAAAACTCGATGCGTCCGACCTGCGTACGATCGACGATACACCCAATTTCATACATACCGTATGCATACGCAGGAGCTACGAGAAGCGTACGAACGCGAGTCCTCGAAGACCGGGCGCCCCCGGCTGCTCCTGTCCATGGCTGTTCCTGCCGGCGTAGGGTACATCGACAAGGGCTACGATATCCCGAAACTGGACAAGTACTTGGATTTCATCAATCTGTTGTCCTATGACTACCACTCCTCTTACGAGCCCGCTGTCAACCACCACTCGCCCTTGTATCCCCTGGAAGAAGACAACGAGTACAACTTCGACACCGAATTGACGGTCGTAAGTCTGATCCTCCCGATCGCACGTTACCAATTGCTATGAATTTACAACCATTGGAATCTTGACGAGTGCGAATTGTTTTAAAAACTGCGCGCAGGACTACACGATCAAGCATCTGTTGGAGAGCGGAGCTACCGCGGACAAAATTGTTCTCGGCATTCCTACCTACGGGCGTTCGTACACGTTATTCAACGAGGAAGCGACGGACATAGGATCGCCCGCGGACGGTCCCGGGGAAGAGGGCGACGCGACGAGAGAGAAGGGATACCTCGCCTATTACGAGGTGAGCCCTTCGTTCGTCGAGGGAGCGGGTCGTTAGATATCGACGGTGAAATTATAGCATATAGCCTCTGTCGCCACGCTTTCCATCATCCACCCTTATCTCTGTACTAGATTTGCGAAAGTCTGATGGACTCGGACGAATGGGAAGTGGTATCCCCGAATCCGAGTGCGATGGGGCCGTACGCTTACAAGGGTAATCAGTGGGTCGGCTACGACGACGAGAACATCGTGAGGCGGAAGGCTATGTACGTCACGGAACACGGACTAGGAGGGATCATGTTCTGGTCGATTGACAACGACGACTTCCGCGGTAAATGCCACGATCGTCCTTACCCCCTGATCGAAGCTGCCAAGGAAGCGATGCTGGTCGGCGGCGGGTGAGCATCTCGAAAAATCCCCATTCGGTGCAACGATTCGCACCGACGACGGGCATACCTACTCTTCGAATCGAACGTTCCATTTTTTCACGCAATCTCACGCAATTGAATTATATCGCAGGAAAACCGCGACCGAGGGGAAGGTAACCGACAAGCGGACACGCGGCAATTTCATCGGCAAAAGACCCGGAGCAGGAAGACGAAGGACAACGGAGGCACCTGTTCGCCGAGAGAATCCGAGGAAGAGAATCGATGCCTCGAAATCGAGGAAACGACCCGCTACCGGAACAGACTCGGAGGAGCGAGATACCCCGGTACATCTCAATGGAAGAAGCAGAGGGCAATTCGACGATTCCGAAGACGAACAGAACACTTCCAGTAGATCTAGAATTGGGCTCAATATTGTCAGAAGCGCTGATTACGAAGAGGACGATGACGGAGGAAGCTCGCTATCCGAGACAAGAAATCGTCCTCGCGACGAACAAGGAAGAAGAAGGCGACCCGAAGTTCCGAGAAGACGAACCAACACCCCTACTACCGGTATACCGCAACGTAATGCTGCGCAAGCACGAAGCAACCGAATAACTACTCCGGCCCCACCGACCACTCCGGATCCCGGAACAGGTATGGCAAAACCTCGTTAAAGATCTATCGGATGATGTTTCCCTCTACGTCGCGGCTTACAGTTTCTCATTTTCCAACGTAGATTTCAAATGCACGGACGAAGGATTTTTCTCGCATCCACGAGACTGCAAAAAATATTTCTGGTGCTTGGACGCGGGTCCGGGCGGACTGGGAATCGTCGCTCATCATTTCACTTGCCCCGCAGGTACGTTAACTTCGGTTCGCAAATCAATCTTCAAAACTAACTTGTCGTTGGGTGTACCCGTGACTCGTACGTATCGCGCAGTTGATTGTCAGTCTGCGTTGGGACCGCTGTTGATATGAAAATATTTTTTCTCCACTCCGATGTAGGCCTTGTGTTCAATAAAGCGGCCGATTCCTGCGATTACCCCCGCAACGTGATATGCCCCAAAGTGAAACCGGTTGAAATTGCAACAACACGTGCACCGAAAGTGACCTCCACCCATCGGCCTACTCGAATCTCGAGTACCACTCGTCGTTCGGTGGATTCCCACGAATACAGCGAAGAATATGAATATTACGACGACGACGACGACGAGGAAAGCGAAGACGACGGCCCTTCCACCGTCGCTACCTCGACTACCGCTAGGAACCTACTCTACAAAACGATTAATAGGAATAGATCCGCGGCGACCAGCACCTTTGCACCAACGACAACTGGCGAAATTCCCAAGGCTGTCACCTCGAGGTCCTACCAATCGTTACCCTCGAGAGGCAGCACCGCGTCGCCGGTATCGTCGACGGACGAGTCTGAAGAAGACCCGCAGGTCTTGAAAGAGTTGATTAAACTGATCAAGAAAGCAGGTGAGATGGTTATCCCGTAGTCACTCGTGGAAGGTATAAATTTTCTAGATATATCCACCTTGAAAGAGGTGTGTTACCCAAGTCTTTAACTGAAATTGTTAAAGATCGCGTTATGCAATTGTCTAGGTGGGATCGAAGAGGTAGAAAAACAACTTCATCTTCAAGGTAAAGGCGGCGAAAGTAACGCGCGAACAGGTTCTGCAACACATGTAGCCGATGTAACTCCCGCTACTATCAGCCGGAGCTTATACGAGCGAGTTTTGAATCGACAAGCAGCGAATAGCGGTAGTTCGCTGTTCCGAAGGACCACACCGTCGCCGAACACCGTCACGGAAGTGGCGATGCAACGATCGGATCCTCAACCAGCTGTAATTTCAAGGTCGAGACCAAGTTACAGAAACGGTCCCGGGGAAACTCAATTCGAAGGACTTGACGATCTTCCCGAGGTTAAGAATCTCAGAAAGGAACGTCCACAATATGTTACCATCAACCGACAGCGGTTAGTAAGCGTTCCGACCTTCAAATTGTATGAACCGTTATTTCATAGTCAGCCGGGTTTTCGTAATCCCTGAAACATGTCTGTCGCCAGGCCTTCGACCGGCTCTGCCGTTGAAAATAACGAGGAGATTCTCCAAGATAATACCGATGGCACGTCGTTGGAAGACCGATCGATAACCAATCCATCGGAACAAACGTCGAATACACCAAAAGAAACTCGTGGTTACGTGGACATTCGTCGTAGCAGAACTTCAACTGCCAGGTCTTTATTCATCCAATGCCCGTAACGATTCAATTTGTGACACTTTTGAGAGTATCTTTAAGAGCACACGTCTTTCTTGATTTTTCTATAGAACCAATGCGCCCGAAGTCGAGGACGAGGATAGTTTTTACGACCAAATTCGGGACCCTGTGAAATCGGGGTGAGTTTGACTCTGTACCCAGTAGTTTATGCAAAAAACATTATTAACCCGGTCTCTTTCAGCACGATCTTTCTAGACGAGGTTGGTAACGCATCGGAGGTTCCGTCACGTCGGAGAAACGAATCTGTGATCGACGAGTCTGAAACGCCGACTACAACGTCTAGGTTATTATTACACGTTGAACGTTTACCCGCACTCTAGGGACACGTAGAATTTTTACCAATAAGTTCCAATTCACCAATCAATGGACTTTCAGATACCTCACCATCGAACGTGTGAGAAGCACCACTCAGAGGATCAACACATCGCCGGAGAATGATGAGCAAATAATAGAAAATACTACCGAATCGACCTCTCCCGCGACTGGAGTAACTCGCACTATCCCTTTCAACAACAAAATGGACAAGAACTCTGTTCCTGAAACGACTACCGCGAATCGAGAGATCATCGAGCAATCGGATGTCGTTGACACCGCGAATCCAGTTGTTCAACCGATGCCGACAACTCTTTCTACAAATTTTCTTTCCACAGACCTCCCTGTACTAAATCTTGATACTCGGACCGCTTCTTCACCTTCCATAGTGAAGGCAGGCGAAGAATTGCCACATGCAAAACTGATACCGGTTGTTGCAAGTCCTTCGACACAAGAGTCTAGCGATAACGATGATTCGATTACCAAGGAAACACCGATTGTAGTACATCCTAAACCATTTGGGTTCCAAAGAAGAACCAGGCCGACGACTACTACTACCGCTGCTACTACTGTGACGCTAACGCCAGAAACAACATCGTCTGGTAATACTGATACTGGACGTGTCAAGGTGAGTACTCAGACACAAAACTTTGCACAATCATTAAATGTTGATCGAGGCCAAACCGCAGCGAGACTAAGGCCAATAACAGCAGATTTATACAACCGAGAGGTTGCCACTGATGAAACTGTTGATTTTGACAATAATAATAATAATAATAAGCGACAGGGTGACGATCATTTTGACATCAAATATGTTTACAACACATCAAAACCATCCGAACGTGAAACACCGATGCCCAAAGATAAAGCATACGGACGGGTCAATATTAGTAGAGGATACAGCCGATACACTCCGCCATCTTTTCTACCATTCATTGACAAAAATATACCCAATGCTGCATTTACACAAGCCATACGAAGTCGCAGACCGACTACCGATGCGAACTTCGACGATTCGTTAGAATACATTATAGGAATACAGCCTGAACTAATAAAACTGCAACCCGTCGTTACGACACCAACAAGTGCTACAATACCGCGAACCAGTTCTACGGTACAAACTGCAAATATCAAATTCAGAGATAGTGGTATTATCCGGATTTTCAAAGGAAGTTCGATTCCTAGGGCACGGACCGTTGCTAGAGTTGAACCAAGTTCCTATGATAACGACGCGAACCAGAATGCCGAAATTACGGAAATTCGTATCCTACCAAACGATAATGTGCGACACCTCCCAGGGCGACAACGTCACAGACTGGGTCACGCGGGAGAAATTACCAGCCCTACGTCAGCTCCGAATAAGAATGTGAGTAATACTCGGGCTAATATCGGAGCATTAGATCGGTCGTTACAGACTCAAGTACAGCATTTAATCACAACCACTGAAAACGTACTGGACAGAGGTGTCGATGCGGAACGGAGCACCGTCGCGATTGATCCTTTCACGGAGAGAGCAGATCCCATGCCGCGAAATTTCTTCAACACCATTCTTGGATCCAGTAGATCAACGAAAATAATAGAATCTACAACGTTTGCCTGGAACAGTGATGTAGTCGAGAATAGTACAGCCACGGAAGGCACAAAACAGGATCCAATTTCATTTGTAAAAACAGATTCAATGGACGAATCAGTCTCCACAGCATTACCAAGTACACCCTCGCCCGGATTAGTTGATGGACCAACAACGTTTTTACCAGCAATCGCAACAAGTACGACTTACGGTGATACTTTCGCAGGCCCAGTTCACACCTTTGATACAAAAGATACTGATATTCTGGTACTAAAATCTGCAAATGCAACGAGCGGCGCATCTGCCAGTGAAACTATGACTTTGGCTGACCATTCTGATGACGATGCCTCAAAAACTGATGATAAATTAGTACCAAAGCAACCGTCGCGATCGTTCAGCCAGGGGTCGGCGTCTAACAGAAGACAACCAGTACCATCAGGGCAAACGAATCGTACAAGGGAAAAGTTCCGACCAAGTATTGACCCTGTGGTTTCTGAAGTTGAGAGGCAAAATCGAATAGATTTGAGGAGGAAACAAGTTGTAAGGCGTCTTCGCAAGAGACCTCTGGAACTCGGTAAAACCCAAAAGCAACAATTTAACATAACGATAACTCCGTCACCGTCGAGACAAAATCTGTCCAGCTTGTTCGCACCGAGAAGAAACCGAGTAAGTTCCAAGTTATTCGCCAGATCGACAACAACGCCGATACCCACCATCCTAGAAGACAGCGACCAACGTAACGCAGAAGTCAAGTTCACCACACTCGTGATCGGTCAGTTGCCGGAATTCGAAGCGAAAACGACACCTTTCATCGGAACATACGGAGACGATTCGACGGATGGTCCAACGAGTGGCGTGGAAAGTGCTACACCCACCGTTGAAAGTATTCCGAATAGCACAAGTGAGAATTCCCCTGAAACGAATCACGCAGATCTGGTAACCGAAGATCATACAATAACTCCGACAACCACCGAGCAAGATTTTGGAACTGAGTTTCCAACAAGTACCAGCATGCCGAATACTACGGACAGAATTACTGATTTTACAACGGATGATGTCACCTCAACTTGGGCGTACTCTACCACAACGGTCAGTGAAGATGCAATCGACGTGACAACCGCTAATTCTGACGACTATCGAGGGAACGCAGTGAATACCGATGCAACAAACTCGTGGGCAGATAGCGAAAAATTCTCAACATCTGTCGGCTTGGACTTGACGACAGATACGTTAACGTCTACGGAAGCTACCGCAGACTTTACTCAACGGGAATCAGCCGACACTGCGTCGACGAACAACGGACAGACCGAATCCTGGAACTCCGTTACGACGGTAGAGATAACCACGCCAACGATGGAAACAACGAGTTCTTCTATTTTGCGGTCGGAGGATAATATTGATAAATTGACAACGGACGCGTCGCGCCGGCCCACATTTAAACCTGTAAAACGGGTCCCATCAAAATTACTTGGCGAAAATGGGGATGAGGTACCAATTGCTGATTCAGCGTTAGAGCGCAGGAAAAGTTTATTCGTTCACAGGCGACCAATCTCAACCACTACAATGGCACCCGTCGAAGATGAAAGTTATTACGAGGATGAATTTTATGAAGACTATGGAGAACCTTTGCCAGAGAACTCGGGGGAGCAAGTTCGAGTCGAAACGTTTACTTCAGACTCAGCTGAACATCCCGATACAGTGATCAAGGAAGAAGATGAATTTTGGAAACATTACACCTCCGGATCAACCTCTGCGAGTACCACACCGAGCACCACGCTTTCTACTCACAATACCGCATCTAGCCAGAAAATCTTTGCCGAGCCTGCTCGGAGGCCGAAGTTTCAGGTGCCGAATTCTCTGAAGAATCAATTTTTATCCCAGCAGGAGCCTGTTTCGAATAATGAACAAGCTGGATCCACAGATATCGATACGGAACCGGGAGCTGTGAGCAAGTTCAAGTATAAAAAACACCCCAAATCAAATGCTGTTCAGGAGCTTGGTGGCGCAGATAATTCTGAAAATGGCCATGAACCACAATCCGTCACTAAGGATTTGACTTTGAAATCGACAAATAATAATACAGAAGTAAGTGAAACGGAGATGACGACGACTGATGAATCGATAAGGACATCGACAATATCAACAACCCGATACTTGGAAGAGAATCCGAACAGCGTCCCAAGTAAGGTAACGGAGTACTCGTATACAGGGAACGGGGGTGAAGATAAGTCAACTACAAAGAGTTTGGAATCAACCATATCTACCACAATTGGAGGGGCTCAGGACGAAACAACAGTTTACCCTACAATCTACCCGTTGCTATATTCTACCAAAAGACGGTCATATCCTAAGTATTTGGATTATACGTCTACGGAACCTACGGTGACGGAAACATTGATTCCGGCAAAGAAATTCAACTACGCTGCAGATGCCGAACTCAGAAAATTCAATCATCGTACATCGACTCCCAGAAGCACAGAGGTGGAGAGTACGTTGCAGGCGGGGATCGACATCGCCTCGACTACAGCGAAGCCAACCGTTACAAGGATCGTTACATCCATCGCCGAATCGGGAGTAACGGAACGACAAAGGATTTTAATTAAAACGAGGTATTCCTGGCAAACGGCTGGTACCAAGATCTTGCGCGAGAATGCCGTGCGTTTGCCGTATGATTCGGCGACCACGCCGTACAGTGCCGCAATGAGGCGTTATTCAAATCGTGTTCCAGAAAATTCAAAAAAAAACCAACTGCCAGAGAAGAAATATTCGTTTACAAAATTGTATCGTAACGGGATCGCGCGTGGACATCCCGAAGGAGGCATAGAACATTCCACTTTATCCATCGAAAGCCAATTCGCAAAAGACAGACACCACGATTCGATTGATCCAGTTCTACGGGGAGTAGAATATCGAAAGCTCGACGATGCCGTTACCGCCGCATATGGAGGCGAATCGTCAACCATTCAAATTGAATCTGTGTTCAACAACCTCGTCGGTGTTGACAACCAGAATTCGGGCGATGGGAGCGAATAAAGAGCTCGATTTATCTATACTTGGTCATGTCCTCGAAATATTTTGCTATCAAAATCAATCACATACACCACCGCAATATGACTTGGAAATGTGTTACATGTAATATGGCTGACGACACAATTGTAATATCACGGAGAGTACGCCGGAACATGCAAGAATTAAAGTTGAATCCTTCTGATTTTCAGGTGCCATTGGAAACAGTCAAGTTACCTACCCTCAAGGAGCTCATTGGTTATAAAACCATTATTGCACACGAATACAAATCCACCACACCAATTACACTATCAACTAAAAATTCATCCAACGACTACGAAATAAATACCGACGAGCATAGCAATAATATTGACACGACAGAGGCGACAGCTGTTTCTAAGAACGACTTTCGGCTCGAAGACGTAACGAGTATCGCACCTACGGGAATAGATGAAGCCATCCAGGCCACAGAGGAAGATCGATCGGGCACCGTAGCGTCGTTGGATGCTGCCGGAATAAAGACTTCCGCGAGAGACGCGAACGATCGTATTATCGCCGAGTCGGATGAATTGATCGCATCAACAGATCCCTCTCCGCCAGCCACCATCCCGATAAAAATATTACAGCAGGATCGACCAAGATCGAGAAAACGTAAAATAAAATTAGTCAATATTCCTGTTCGCATCTTAGAGTCCGATAGACCTGTGACAGATGTTATACTGGAAGTACCAGAATCGAAATTGAATAGCGTATTACGTTCGCTGTTGCGAGTAGAGATTCTGAAGCCAAATGACACGGTGAATGGTAATGGTGTCGTAACACAAATTATGGATAGTTATAATCAAAGCAACGGACGCGGCGATTCTCATGAAAACAAAGTCGGAAACGTACAAAATAAATCCGGTTCAACTGTATCTGATGAATTACTGGAGGCGAATCTCAGTGGAGCTCCTTTCGCTTCGGAGCATTCATTTCCATCTACAACACCGGATGTTACCACCGTACGAGGTCATATACTGCCCACCTCTCACGCGCAATCCCGATCTCGAGGATTTTACGTTACAAAAAGCATCGAAAGCAACATTTTGTACGAGAGTTCCACGCTACCGAGTTCTACAGATGTGACGCAGCTCAACACTGATTCTACCCAACAATTTCCAGCAACCGTATCTGATAACGATTCCTCAACGGTTGCAACGCACGGCTCTGCTACGGCTACGGATCACGAATCAACGACACAGGAAATTTGGCCCTCGACAATTACGACCAGTCTAGAAAACTTAAACAATATCCTGAGTGCCGATGACAACAGCGGCAGCCAGCTGACATTGGTGACCCAAAGTTCAGGGACAGAAGCGGACGCAACGTCTGAAGAATACACACCGACCTCAACCATAAACACAAACGGTGTCGAGTCAACAACAGACACAACTTTTACAACGTCAAACGACATTACTTATACTACGCCTGACTCTGAAGAAGTCTCGACAAGTAATAATACAGCCGGTATCGGTAGCATCACAACTGAGGAAATATCACCAGAGCCTGATCGAAATTTAGAAATGCGTACAACTTTATATAGTACAAAAATCAATCCCATTGACGCCGAATTGGACTTTTTTACAGCGAGTACGACTGCATCTGAAATTCAGAGCACTACAATTATTCAGAATACCAATGGTCCCATAGAAAGAACCGATCCGGGTATCGACGCGACCGGATTAACTACAACTCTCGATTTTTACGCTGTAACTAAAACACCAGATTCCCAAACTGGTCAAGCGACAAGCGACAATACAAGCACGAAAAATCCAAATTTCGAAAAAATATCGAAACCGGACCGATCTGAGCCCGCTTCAGCAACAGACGAGACCGACTTTATTGATACAACGAGTTCCTTGAATGCAGGAACTATGATTCCAAGTTCGGATCCGGACATTGACATGTCCGATCTTGTGACTACGGATTCCACTTGGACAGGCCCGGTTACGACCCAAATTTTACCTACTACTGACTTCTCCGATTCTGAAAATATAAAAATAAGTCAGGTGCACACGGAAACCACAACGGTAATGGGTGACAGCGAATCCACCACCGAAACAGGAATTACTGTAACATCACCAACTCTTATAAATAATGAACCCACAAAGCCGCAATTAGAAATTCTAAATCAATCAGGTCACACTTCTGCCACTTCTGAACGAGTCGATCTCGGACTGGAATCAACTGTGGCCCCTTCGAATAAGCCTTCCGAAGCGACTACGGGCAGAGATACGTCGATAATTGATACCGCCACACAAGAAGAGGACGTAATCGCTAAGCCTTCGTCATCGACACAGTTTACCGGTTTGGTGTATCGAAGGCGTGGACCCTATAAGTCTCCCACGGCTGTTCCGGGAAAGAATAAGAAACGACGAGTCCTGGTTAGAAAGCGAATCTACGGAATTCGACGACCTCACGTCGTACCGGTTGCTGACAACGAAACCGCTGTTGACGTGAAAAATCCAAATACTGGATTTTTGAATAAAACGATTAACAATCCCCGTCGCAGATACGTTCGGCGACGTATCATAAATCACGCTACAGGCGAGATTGTGGATGAAACTCGTGAAGGAAATCGGACGGTCGTAATAAGTCAGACGGTAGCGAATAATTCGAACCCTGAGATTGTCCGTAAGGTGAACAATTCACCAGAGATGAAAAATGACGTTGTACAAAAATTACTGAGACATCGTGCGATTTATAGACGGCGACCGATAATTGATCAAAAAAATCAAAGAAACAGTTCCATAGAAGCCAATATATCTAGTCAAAATAACAGTGCCAGTATGAATGATGTGCAAAGTTCTAGTGTCTCGAGCGCTAATCCAAATCAACGAAGAAGAATAGTCGTACAGAGGTTTAGGTCCAGAGATACAGGACTTGCGAAATCATTCGCGGTAGGCTCCAGCCAGAGTCAAAGTTTGCAACGTCTTGTACGATTGGAAGCTGCAGATATAAATCGATCTGACCCTACCGAAAGTACAGTGGAGGACGGCACGACCAAGGGACAAGGTTTTACTGACATTATAATCGATAATTTGACCGGTGGTTCTGAGACCTATGCCACAGTTAGCCTTTACGAAAGAGAAGAGCTTCCTCGAACGGAGAGCATTGCCGAGACACAATTTGGACTCGAACCTGCACTACAGTCTGAAGATGTGCAGGCTAGCGATGAGGTCAGTGCCAGGTGACAAGATTGACTGAAACGCTTGCTGGCTGATCGGTACTCTACGTCCTAGCTAATGCTGCAGCTGCAAAACTGTTTCTTTTCTTACAAAAACAACTCGCCTGCACAAGTGCAGAAATGACTTTTGACTAATGTACTAGAGGAGATTGGAATTCCTAAGCTCTCGATCATCAGATAAATGTTTTCTACTTGGAGCGCTTCATGAATCGATACTCGCATAGGAATGGAATTATTCATTTAACAAGAACAACTAAACTTTCTGTAACTCACTAATGCGGACCTACTTTCAATTTACATACTTTCAACAACGTACACTTTACATTACACTATATTAACACCAACTATTTCGAATATTCTGTCGTGCTTTGCTACTTTTCTCAACTTAAGTATCATTTGTTACTGGTAGCAGTTTTTTTGTTTCCATACATCACATAAGTACCCCTGTGACTGATACGCTTTTTTCTAAAACATTCAAGTGCTTCATTGGTTTCGAATTGTTCATAAATCAGCACTCTCATGCTGACTTTTGGTTTTGGTATAAACGTCGTTGCAATTGCCATGACATGAGACAAAGTTAGTGGTATCGCATAAACAATCTTCTTCAAATAGAAGACTTGGATCAAGTCTACGTTGATTAAAACTATGAAATTACTCCCAATCTCAGGACACGACATTTTAATCGGGATTGCATCGAGTTGAATAGTTTTCTCAAATTCACACGACCGTACTTCTTTGCATTGTCGCAACGAATTTGAACGGATGTTTCAATAATCGGATATGCTTTACACATTTTACTTGTTGGAATCAATATCACTGGTATACGCGGAATAAACAGATTACCAGATATCCGCCACTAATTTTCCAAAACTCGATTTTTCCGACAGATCAATCTCTTCAAGACTCGAGCTGGAATTCCGAGAACACCTGGGACTCTGAATCGACCGTTGAGACCAATCACGTCCACAACGACTCCTGGAACCGATACCATGACGACGGTTTCGTCATTGACACCCACAGATACCGTGACGCCTCGTCAAAGATTTCATCAAAGTCAAAGGCCAACAGCCGAGGCTATCGAGGGTAAGATTCAGTAAAGGAAACAACTCATTTTCTCAACTATTGGCTGCGATTGATATAGTTATTGCAAAAATGATTCAACTATTAATCGCAGGTGACGGGCAAAGTCGGTCACGTTTTGGCGACGATGGGCCTTTGAAATCTGAAGTAAATAGGGATCTCCCTGATTCCTTGGACCAAACGGTTCACGCACAAGAAGTAAAAGTGACCGTTGCTCTTGGAGAATTCTCATCTCCAACACCACCAACCGTGAAAGGTGCGATACCTACTGTGTCTCGATACCAACTCGCTTTGAAGTCTCTCTTTGTCAATCCTTAATTTATTTCATTCTTTCTCAGCATAACAATACGTACCTTCATTTATTGACTAATCGACAATTCACACGTCTGTTGTCTGTTTATGTATACTCATGTGTTTCTATCTCCAATTGATCTGTGGCTGTGGTACTTGGACATATTGAACATCGATACCGTCTACACACTGTGTATGTTATTCAAATGCTCTACAACCAACCTTATACCTTTATATTCTTCTACGTACCCAAGATGCATCACTTTTTTTTTATTCATGCGAACATTGTCCTGATTTAGTACTATCGACTATGCAATATTTGCAAACCAGACTAACAATCACTATCCCATACTTCTTCACCATTGTTCCAATAGCGTAACTTCACGTGATCACCATAAGCTTTCTAAACTAGAATCTATGGTTGTGTTGAAATTCATCCTTGATGCTTTGCCAAAAACATTGCAACTTTTTCTTCATGTCGCTCCTCCAGCATCTCGATTCTTTATAAAAACAGTCGATACTCTTGCCGTACCCATGCTGGAGAATGTTGAGCTTTATTTGCGTAAAAATAACTCACAGCGGTGAAAATATCCTAGTATAATTGAACAAATGATAATCCTTTATCGTATGTCTAATTGGTTGCGCTATCAGGTCGGCCACCGTTCAGAACTTCTATAAGGCGTAAGATAGTTACCACCGAAGCTCCTCAAGTCACAGTCTCCCCCACAACAACCCGAACTGTCGTGAGACAAAGGCAGAGGCCGGAAATTTTTGAAAAGATTAATAGAAATGTACCTGCAGCCAGACGTCATCCAGCGATTGTTGAATACGATTATTATGAAGATTCAGATGAGGGAATCGTAGGAAGATCCAAGATCTCCAGCAAGATAGCAGTGGGTGCGAGAGGTTCCATTCAATGCTTGGATCAGGGCAACTTTCCTCATCCGACCTCCTGTAAGATGTTCATATCTTGCGCAAAACTAGTTAGCGGCGAAGTAATCGGAACCGAGTACACTTGCCCAAAAAGGTTGTCATTTGACCCCATCGGTGGTATTTGTAACTGGTCAGCAGGATTAGGATGCAAAGAGTAGTTTATTGATGAAATCAGAGAACACCCGATTTGGAAATCTGTCTCTCTTCTCATTTTTCTGCTTCTCAATTTTTGAACTGCTAAGATCAAACTTGAAAACTTGAATTTCATAATTGGATAAAAAAAATCTAAGTTGAGAGGTTCGTCATTATTTAGAACTAACGACTTGTACTCTCAATGACAAAATTATTGGTTGAAATTTTGTAAAGATGTGCTACCATCGATGAAGGATGTAATTCGAAGTACAAGTCGATCGATAACTGGGACGTGTCACTTTGCTAGACTATGATTTACTCTGCTCCATTTCTTCGTTGATCAACAATTTTATAGCAGTAATAAGTTATATGTTATGATATTCATATATATGTGTAAGTCTCCATAGAATGTGAATAAATAAACGTATTTATATTTTTATACATACCCTATACTTTGCTCAGTGGAAAGCCGCGTCGCACGCAAAAATTCAGTGCATTGATTAGAAATAGATTGTTAAATGTAGTATTTCTAATAATGAAAATCGATGTAGATAGAAATGATGTTAGTTTTATTGATTTGTTTTATTACGACACAATCGTTTAGATATCAAATTATTTTTCATATATGTATAGGTGTACATAAATAATAACAAAGGCTAGGTTAGTTGAAAATTAACGAATTAAGTGAACGATTGTATCGAACAATATAATTATAATATATATAGATATAATTACTATTTGATTAAAATCAACATTTTAAATGATACGAAATCGGTTCACGATACTACCGTATATATGCAGAAATAAACTCGCGTTTTAATTGGAATAATGTAATTTGTGATTAGCCCGCTGCGACATTTCTTTGGTTATAAACACTCATCTGACAATGATCATAATTATGCTCTAAGGCAATTGACCACAGGTTGCCAGTAGTTGCCAGTAGTTGCCAGTAGTTCCTAGTGAGACTCGGGGCAGAGATCTCGTCCGAGCAGTGCGCGCGCGCGCCTCGGCCGTTACGTCGATGAGGCTTTTACGGTTACGTCCCTAGACTTCGCTAGACCTGGCCAACGAATTCATAGCTACAACCTGGGTACACCCAAATCCTTTTTGGGTACACCGTGTTCTTCACGGTCGCATATTCCGCACGTATCTGTTTTCATTACTATCTACCAAATTTTCTCTATTCCTAACTCTGCAGGACAACGAATTCAGAATTCGTTGCCGCAGGCGGTTCAAGATTTCAGTGCGACGCGGTGTCGGGTCTACTCATTGGACGATAGTAAGAATATAACAAGGCTGCAGCTGGTGATCCGCGATTGCGGAACATGAAATGATCATCGTTTAACGTCGCACGATCGATGTAGGAGGGAGAAAAGTTACGACGAATCCATTGTAATTTAATTTCAAGCAAACTGTTCAAGCCGACAGACTATTTGAACTAATTCATGAGGGCAGCCCCTGAAAACCAGGGTGTCGACATTGCGGTCAAGCGAATTAATTAATTAATTTAATCGAGTACCCGCACGCTGTTTATCATCGTTTCGATTTCTGACATCACGAGCCATCCAGCTCGCAGAGCTGTCACTGTATGCCCATAGTTGCATACCTATACGTACATTCACGCAATTTAAGTACGTACAATTTGTCGTAGCAATTTTAGAATCGGAAACGAACCAAAAAAACCAGCGACAACAAGGGCTATTAATAGTTTGCAGTAATCACTGAACTGTAAGTGATATTAAAACTAGCGATCGCTATCGTCAACTTTCGAATGTCCATGGTATACTTTGGATTCGTGCCTGACCTTGGAATGGACAGTTGGAAAAACGTGAGAGAACAGCTGTTTTGCTGATTGGAAAATACACGTGAAAGGTAAAACGCCAATTTTACTACGTCTTAGTTAACACACCGATCATTGCATTTACTTTTTTCAATCAATGTTTGTAGCACCATCAGGTGGATGGGCATACCGTACGTACCAACGAATTCAGAATTCTGATTTGATCGATACGTAGCCACAGCAGACGGCGACCAAAGTGGCAACAAAGTTCCGACAGTTCATTGACTCTACGATCGACTTGCGCTGACTGTATAATCCGGCAATCAATCGTTCGCTAAATAATTATCATCTCTATGCTATCCTTGACATTTATAAGTTATATCTGACCTAATCTGACGTTACTCGTTCCGGAAAGATCAGAGACTCCATAAATAATTAAAGATCTCAATTCGCGATCGTTAGGTGCGACAGTTCTGTCGCTCCTCTGGTTGAAAATTAATTGTTAGCTCATCGTTAACTGAAGATTAGATGTAACGTGAAAATTCCCATTTGTATGCATCGCCTATCTTCTGTTGTATTTTTTTCACTAAATTATAAATCTATAATGGGGGTAAATAAAAGTAGATTTTCCCCTGATGCGATTTCTCACGTGGGTATAGATGCGTACGGATATCGCGCTGTGTATCATTTCTTATGTTTGTCAGAATAATAATTCATACTCCTGATAAACGTGGATGAACATTAATCGTAAAAATTTCACATAAATTGTATATTTCGGTATCGGGGTAGACGAGATAAAATTCTACCGAGAAATTCTACGTATCGCGCATTGAACGGCGCAATGTCTGCAGTGAAGAACGTTTTATCCTCACCGCGCGCTCCTCTACACCACACACAATATTTACACAGGGAGTTACCGAATTTTACCTCCAAATGACAATGATGAAACACTCGTATAAAATTTGTACAACCCAATTTCGCGAGATGTTCATAGTCCACGCATACACGTATGCGTACGTCTTCCTTTTCTAGGTATAAATCTGTATCACCACATAGTTCTAATTATCATCGCGATGGCAGCTTGATTTATTTAATTTATACTTATATCGTTCCGCGTAAATACATACTCTGTTATCTCACGTTGGATTTGCGCCATGCGCGAGAGCAATTGACTATTGAGAATCGTTATCTGGATACCGCAAGACTTGATATCAAAGTTATTTTCATCTGGTATACGTTTACCACGATCTATCCTCTGCGATCGTCGAACTTCAAATTCTCGCCAAATATACGGGTGGTTCATTCGTCACGATTCGGTATTCTTCTTATCACGCCCACCTCGAATGCGAACGCGTGAGTTGTATTCTCTTCTTCCTACCCAGACATCATAGGTCGTGTACGTACGTACTTAGTGGCAACTGCAGGGGCATACAAATCACCTTGATTGTTGCAGAATTATTTTTTCAATCGATAGGTTCCCTCTAAAATTTGATATTGAATATATTTTCGTAGATAATTCACCAAATCGACAGACTTGATATACTATCCTTATTCGCTTTATAATGAATGCTCAAGTTTATACATTCTCTGTGCAGATGCAGTGGCTCATCGTAATGATATGTTTGTACGCTGGGGTGGCCACCGCGCGTACCGAGGAAGATCAATCTTCCGCGTCCAATAGTTCAGGACCCTCGGGTGCGTTTTACGATCAGTGCTTTCATAGACCTGCTTCGGACTGTCCGACCAGCACCGATGACTGCCCTTGCAAGCGGATTCAAATCGCACACGAGAATTCCGGAGACAGTGCCGTTATCTGTTGCAACGTGAATAACGTCACACTTGAGCACGGGTTTTCTTGCGCAGGTAGATGCTTCGTTTTCAGACGATTACAAAGAGCATTTCATTGTATCGAACTTATCGATTGAATGACCACTGATGGATGGGTCGCTTCTTCACTTGGAAATATCCAGCGCAATTTTTCCATTCGCAGGTGCCAACAACAGCTTCACGCATATTCACATCAGAAATGCAACCATAGAAACTATTTGGGCCAATGACAAAAGATGGAGACTCCTCAAGTCCTTGGCAATCACGGATGGAAGTATAAAATATCTCAAGGACCAGTTCATGATGATGACACCGCTGATTTGTTTAAACCTGTCCAACAACGCTTTGATCGATATTGCGAATAATAGTTTGAATCGACTGACGCGGCTCACCACACTTGATTTGTCCAGCAACAATCTACTCGACCTGCCCAACTTGAATAGCATCAATGACAGAGTGTTTTGGCTCGATATCGCGGGTACGGTCGCAAATCACACAAATTTTATCAAAATACGTCAGAATTTCTCTGGATATGACACCGGAGGCTTCGTTTACTTACATTAGTTGTATGTTTCAACTAAATTTCAGGTACCAACAAACTTTGGTGTCAGAACATCTATGAGTATATTAATAAAACTGTCGAAAAACAAATCAAGTTCAACAGAGAGAACGAAACCGTCTGTTCGACCAATAAAACTTGGCATTGGTTCAACACCACGGAACACTTGTCGCTAAACCAACTTCGTTACATAAATCTGGTATGTGTTATTGATAAATTGGTCATCTGAGATCTCGCTTGTGCAGAATCAATTTATTCGAAAATTTATTCGTCATATAAAAATTGTTCATTTTCAGTTGCAACTCGAATGCCCGAAAGGTGATACGTGGCAGTGCCACTGTAACTTCCAGAGATTGGACATTGTTCAAAGGAAACCACCAAAACTAACGGTCAGCGTAGATTGCTCTGGTATACAGCTCACGGAATTACCGGAAAAGTTGCCACGCAATACAACTTCTCTCAATGTATCGTATAACAATGTAAGGCGTCGTCACCTACGATTCAAGATTGATCGTGTTGTTTTTATCATCTCAATACCTTTCACTCTGTTGTTATCAGATTACAGTACTAGACGATTTGGGTACAAATCCATACTACGGCGATATAAGGGAATTCCATGCGGATTACAACAACATTTCTTCTATCAACAAGCTGGAGGGTTCTAAATTTCTGGAGAATTATGACCTATTGAGTTTGAGATTTAATAAAATAAAATCGGTAAGTAACTAGCTGTTCGTTTTAATAACGATCCATGAATTTTTTCTCGGATTTTAATTACTGAAAATATTGTCAAACAGCTTCCAGGATACATTTTAGCACCGTACACTCATGAAAAAACGTACGCTAGTTCACGACACGTCAAGCTCGGAGGGAATGAACTTCATTGCGATTGTAACACGGCAAAATCTGTGAAAGTGTGGTTACAAACTAGGATCCTAGACTACGATGAAGTTCTATGCGAAAATGTTAAAGAAAAGGTTGTCGATTTAGAGTCTGCAAAGATGTGCGTTTATCCAGGTGACTGGACCGATTATATTTATTATATTATTGCCACCGAAATAATACTTCTCATCGGTCTAATTGCTAAAGTTTCGTACGATTACTGGATATTCAAAACAGCAGGCTATTTACCCTGGCCTGCGAATAAAATGCCAAAACTACCTTGCGACTGGCTGTGCGAAACGTAGTTTCTAAAACTCCAAATGTCATACGTCTTTGAGACGAGCGGTTTTAAGTGCAATTAATATTTGTAGAATAATTTTCAACTGTAGAATTAAATGAGGTATGAAATGTTGAATGAATCTGACGATATCGACCAATAATCATAAAATAGGAATTTCCACTTCATTTGAATGGCGATACATCTAGTAAATAAAAAAAGTCTACTATGGCGAGAATAACCGGGCACAGAAGACGAATACCCAAGGAGAGCATTACAGGCATTTGGAAAAAATCTTAGATACACTCAAAAACTACTATTGAATAGTTTGATGATAGTTTTCAAGAAGTTCATAATCAAAGTCTCACGTGAAACTAGAATGAATCTCACGATAATCTGGTTGCTCAAAAGCGTTCCCGTTTTTGTCGTCATGCTCGTAGTAATGAAATATTCTGTTTTCAACTCGTAATATTTTAAAAGTAAGCCGAATGAATATTCCTGAACTGAGGCGTGGTAAATTAGTTACCACGTATGGAATTGGTGCCATTCAAATATTCGAACAAATGATCGATCCGTTAAATCAACGATAAAGACTGATTACATAATTTTTCTTTCTTAAATTACAACATCGTGTCTCGTAAAGAATTTCAGCAACGTAGTTTTGGAAATACATTTTTCCCTCCGCTTTTAATCACCATGACAATTGTAATTTATCAAAAATCTATTTAAGATTAGATATGTGATAATGTAATTTGCAGCGTTAATCTTGCCTTGTACAGAATAATTTTAAGCGTGTTTTCCTCGGAAATTTACATATTGTCGAATATCATATGACGGAATGTAAAAATTAATGTCCTAGTCTACTAATCGTTGTAACTAAGTTCTTGTAATAGACATGCGTATCTATTTTGTACAAAATTACTCTGTGCTGGGTGAATGCTGTATGCTGTGTTTGAATAAACATTCAGATTTGTCACATTATGGATGGAAATTATTTCTTGTTCCGATACGGTTCGATGAAAAGGCGATGGTAGCTTATTCATTACGGTTATCCGAAAGGAATCACGGATAAAACGTTGAATGTCACTTACCCAGCTCTGATTTATATTTTTCTATCTTTACCAAGTACAATCGATCCACTTTGCTTAGGTATCACCTCTTTTTTGCTAGGAAACGAGGTTTTAGCGAATTTTACATTCTTCCGATTGCCACTATTTTTGAGTTGGTTGAGTACAGAGTTCGAGGGGTCACTTTCTTTTTTTTCACCTGTAACGGTTAATCGACGTTGGCCTTCTTTTCCTTTGATGCTACGCTCCAGTCGCCTCCTGAATTATGCAACGTGAGTAGGATATAGCGTTACAATGGCTAAGGGGAAAGATACACGCATCGTTAAAAACAAGAGAATCAATGCTCACCGTCGTTTTTCTCTCACAGGATCCGTTGGAATAGTAGATATCCTATCTCTTGGAGGGGCTCTTCGTTGCAATTCACGTTTTTCTCTTTTATTATGTTTCTTCATACTGAGCATGTAGTCTGGTACATCACATCCAGAAGCACGCATTACGGCGGCAATACTAAATATCAGAATTCTCATGAATGTCCGGTCAAAAATATCGAAATGACCGGATAATTTATATAGAAATGTCTTGCTGCCACGTCACATACCCACCTTCTCAGGTTTACCGTATCCTCCTGCGTAAAAAATGTGATAGCTTTTCCCTTGAGACCAGCTCGACCGGTACGTCCTAGAAGAGAAAAAGATATCAGTTGAGTAATTTTACCAGTATTAGTTCACGTTGACTAATTTGCCGCACCTATGCGATGGATATAGGAAATCGCCGATGGTGGAAAATCGTAGTTTATGACAAGATTGACGCCCTTAAAGTCAATTCCACGACCCATCAGTTCTGTACATATCAGCACCCAGATATTTCCTTCGCGAAAGCATCGTACCACATTATCACGCTGCAAAAATACATGTAAAAACAATTCGAAGATGAAATCAACTTCAAACTTGGGATTTACACGATTCAAATGTGAATGAGCTCACCTGCGTTTGTGTTCTGTCTGCATGGATGACGTCGACATTGATGCCATCGTATATCAGCTCGTTAAATAATTCCTGGGCCCTTTCTTTACTTTGCACAAACACCAAAACTGGTGGGGTCATGCCCTGCACGAATTACAAGTACAATGGCTTTAGGTATGGCTATGATTAAAAAATTTGAGCATATATGCCCAGATACGAATGATGAATGATCGATGCAAACGTACCTTCTGAACAATATTTCTAAACGCCACCAACTTTCCTCCTTCGCTACCGACAAACAGGAGCTTTTGCGTGACATGTTCTGTCGCAGCATTTCTGAAAGTGATCAGCGATTGTCAACATTGGTGAGGGAATAAATGTAATGAGAGAAAAATTCTATGAAATGATACCTCTGCCCAACGGTAACGGTGATGAGGCCTTTGAGATTATGTCGGCACCATTTTGTTACCGACGGAGTGTTCGTTGCACTGAACATGGCCAAATGTAGATTCTCATTGGTACATGCCTTATGAATTTGATTCAACTGATCTCTGAAGCCTCTCACTCCTTCCTCGAATAGTTTATCCGCCTCGTCTACCACCAACCATTCAACGCTATTGAGGTTTGACCATGTAGTAAACGGTACAAATTCTGTATAGGTAAGCTTTAATAGAAATAAAAGTTGACCGTCTTACTTTTTCAATGAAATTGCAGGTGGATCTTGATTCAACAAATGAACAAGCCTATTTGGTGTAGTGATAAGAATATCTGTTGAAAAATTACATGAGCTCAGTAAACTTATTAAAAACTATTTGAACAAAAGCTACTGCCAACTTACCGAACTGTTGAGAACTTTTCGTTCCATACTTGGACATCGCTTGATTAATGTTGCTAATGATGTGTACTCTGAATCCCCGTCCTTCACCCAGTCTCAAACACTCGCGGTATGTTTGCTTTGCCAATTCTCTGGTCGGATTCAAGATAATAGCTCGAAATCCCTTCTTTTCTGGCCCACCTAATTTATGGATTAATGGCACCAAAAATGCGGCAGTTTTTCCAGATCCAGTTGGTGCACAGGCTAATAATTGTTTACCCTAGACAATCATAGTCCGTAAAAGAATCTGTAGGATCTAGTGAAATAATACTACTGTAACATACCTCTAACAAAATAGGTATAGCCTGCATCTGAATCGGAGTTGGTTCCACATAGCCACAGTTCCTTATGTTCTGTATAATATCGCTCGATACTCCATACCTGGATGAGAGTTGGGCAAATTCTTCAATGAGTGCAGAAATGTGTCGACCCACTGCAGTTATGCGATTAGTATTACGTAATTGATTCATCTAAAAGAACAATGCCTTTTGTAATTCACAAAATATTTGCTCTGGATCAATTTAAGCTTAGGTCTATCCTTGCTAACTTTCTCTTTATCAAGTTGCATCTGCTTTTCTTGTGTGAATTGTTTTTTTTGCTTCTTCTCTTTATGCCTAATCCCATCTTTAGGAACTGAAATATCTCCCACAAGAGTCAAAGTGTTTATGTTATCCTGACACCCCTCTGCCTCCAGCTTCCGTTTACCATGAGTATTAAGAAGCTCATTGTCGTTGGGTTCTTGTTTGATTTCAACTAAGTCTTTGTGGTCAATTTGGTCCACGGACTGAAAAATTTCACAATATGAGATCTTAAAACATCATATAAAGTGAAGTTTAAAAATTGTATTTCTTTGGTTTTTGGAGAGTCAGCGATGAAAGAGCTTAAAAACAATAACTTACCCTAAATCTCTTCAAATCACTTTTGAAACGTTTTCTATGAAATTTTGCTCCGACAGAGAGCTTCTTGAATAAATCGTATGCGTCCATAATTCATGGATCGTTGTTTTTACGAAAATAGGATCTATGGTGGACTCATAATAGGATCACAAGCACTTAAAATAAAGCCTCCATATACTGAAATATAATGCACTCCAATTGACTTCTCTGAATATGGCGCATTCTGGTCAGGCACGTTTTTCTAAAGACAAACTTTGATTGAAGAATATTGAAAGAGAGCCAGCTACGGGCAAAAATATGTCCACGGCAACGTTACGGCAAAGAGGGCATTCGGGAGCTTCGGAGCTGTAAGACACCCCTGTCTTACCAACCGAATCTGCCAGATTTGGGCAAATCTTGGCATAAAAGTGCGATATGCTGACGCTTGACGCAGATTTTTAAGCGTCAAATGATAGTCACGAAGTATTATTTCGACAGAAGCGCCATCGAAATTACAAATGGATAATCGTCATCATTCATTCATTCATAATCACATATTTATTCCCAATTTTTTCCAATTTTCTTTCAGTTTTTTTAATCAATTTTTCAATTAGTTCATCTTTCCAAGGCCCTGAAGACGAATGATGGTATGCAACCAAAGTTTCACCATCCCAGATTTAATCCCAAGTTTTTCCAATTTTTTCCAATTTTTTCCAATTTTTTCTGAATTGAGAATTAATTGAAAAATTGATTAAAAAAAATGGGAAAAAATTGGGAATAAATCTTTGATTATGAATGAATGAATGATGACGATTATCCATTTATAATTTCGATGGCGTTTCTGTCTAAATAATACCTCGTGACTACATTTGACGCTTGAAAATCTGAGCCAAGCGTCAGCATGAAATTGCACCTTCAGCTTTGACCGACGTTGACTGAAGAATGAGAACACGAAACAGTAATTACGAAATACTCATTGGATTTTTCCACTTATTTGCAGTAATAAGACTTAACTTTTAACGATTGGTAGACCGAGGCAGTTTACAATAATGAGTCAAAAATGAATAATGTAGGCAACTTACATCATGGTCCTCACAAGATGTTAAGCAGAGAGCGATTTGCAGAAGGGATATAGTCATGATTTGCGAATACGTCAGTCCCATGTCGGACCCACTGAACTATATTATTACTGGACCATTAGTCGTCGTTAACAAGCTGAATTCGAACCGTTGAGAGAGTTCAAACATACCACCAAACCATTAGTTAATTGCATTCATTTTCTATAAGTTTTGCAAAAAAATTTTCCCAATATTTTGAAGTTAATTAAATGTCAAAGGGAAACAACAAATGACTACAAATAGTAGTACTAGCTGAAAATTGCATTTATTACAAATCAAATAATGGCAAGGCACTGTGCGGAATTATACTTAGCGGTACAAAATTTCGTACAAAAAAATATTTTTTTAATATTTAAAGGCACCAAGATAGTGTTTCATCTCCATGGTTTGCGCACTGTTCCTGCACTAGTACTTCGCTTAATTCCATGATCTGTAAAGGAGTAATAAGCATTTAGAGATTTTTGCAATTATCAAGTTAATGAATTTGTCGTTTCTCTTACAGATATTATGCGTACGTTTCTCCCTAGAATTAGAGCCCCATGTTTGACATCGGCTTCGTACCGAACAGGGTCTACTGACTGGTGACAATGGATGATGTCCTACTCTGTGGTTAATTTAAAAATAATTATAGCATAAGCTGAGATTTATTCACAACTTAAATTCTTGTAAAAGCCAACAACAGAGTAGCAATGCAACCGATGGATGGTTTATTATCAAATTACTGAAGACAAAACTTTTGCAGGCAAAAATTATGATTTGAAATAACAAAAAACAGTATTAGCTAGAATTATACTCCTTTAGTTTTTTCCGGGCAAGAGTCCGCTGGGTCGCAAATGAGTAGGAATGGGCAGAGCAGGGTCTTTCTGTACGCGAGCGTTTGATCTCTCGATCTTGTGATATAACTTGCATCCGTTCCTCGGGACTTTGAGCAAACAGCTCAGTTATGTTCATTGAGGCTGCGTCACACTTGTAAAAGAAATTTCTCTTCAGCCAGCTTTTCCAAGGTGAGAAATGAATGTATGTATCTTTACTTACTTGTAACTGAAGCCGTTGATGAAAGTTTAATTCAGGTAAATTGAGCGGTGCGTCCACATGAAGCTTCAGCATGCAATGCAAAGCTTCTTTATATATACTCTTCAAAGCAATAACACGCTCGGTTTTCATTAATCTGCGTATCAAATATCCTCTTGCATAAGCATTTATTATGGTTGAAGCTTTTATCTGGAAGATCAAAGAAAACAAAAATCATTTCAGTCGGGTGATAAAAAAAGTAATCAAACGATGCTCACATGATTTGCGGTGTACAAAGTGTTGACTGGAACTGGAACTTGGATAGTATTACTATCAAGTGGGAATAATTCTCGGCTAACATTTGAATATATGTCTGCAAATTCCCCAGATCTTTCCACCGGAGTATTCTCTTCAGAGGTAATTTCATTACTTCTCAATATATTGACATCTAATGTTTTTTTATTCAACTGCATGCTTTCATTGTTACAAGATGCAATATCACAGTCTTTAGCAAGAGGAAAAATATAATCAAGGGGACATTTGACATTGGTAGATGAATCGTCGATAATGGAAGAATCTACAGTATTCCGTCTTTTTCGAGAATCCAAATCTATGTTTGGAATATTGGTGTGACCACTTGGTACATCAGTAAAAACACCCATAGTTGAGTGGATAGCTTGTGGTATTGAAACAAATGGAAATGTTTTTTTTATTTGACTCAACAAAAGGACTTGTTGTTTTTCAAATTCCTTTTGCATATTCATTTGCTCTTTTTGTTGCTTGGCTATGAGGTTTGCCATTTGCTCTTCATGTTTTCTCTGTATTTCTTTAAAAATAATAACTACTTTTTCAGACGTAGCTTCAGATCTGGATGGACTCTGCCCACTTAGCTTAGCCTCACTCATCATTGATCGAAGTTGACTATTTTTTACATCCATTACTCGATAATATTGACCGCCAAAGAACGTCAGATCATCCATGGAGCCTCCAAGTCTATTGACTAAGTTTAGAAAGGGTACGTTTCTACCCAATTTTCGTTTGTGAGGATTGTTACTTTTCATTGGAGAGCTGGTCTTACTGCTGTCTTTCTGATTATACTGAATTTGGTTTGATGATCTACACATTGATTCTTTAGCCAACATAGTTTGTATGCAGTCCACAGACCTAGCCGACCGATGTGATTCAAGAGGTGAATTATTTCTGGCATGCGGTATGGACATCTTTTGATTATTCACGGTACACATACTGTTTCTTCTACATTTTGGCTGATTAAAATGACTCTTAGAATTTTTTGGGATGACAAATTCTGCATTCTTTATTTGATTCTCCCATTCACTTCTTGCTTGTGATATGTTCCATTCTTTGCGTTTCATTGAGGTAGTTGGTGTCGTTGGAACATAGCCAGGACTTGCTAGTTCTGTTTGCAAATGAGCCAATAACATTGGACTTGGAGCATCTAAAATGTATGAACCTTGCCTTACTAGTTGAGGTGGTGTGTCTGTTCTGGACATATCAGCGGACAAATAGCTCTCAGTTTCACGGTTGGGGACTTCTACAGTTATCGGTATAATATCTAATGTCTTGGGTACTCGAGGTTTCATAAGCTCAGGCGAAGTTTCAGTGTTCACTTGGACAGGTGGTGATACTTGTAGGTATTGATTCAAGTCCGTACTGGCAGTGATCATGTCTGAACATGTGCTGGTGACAAGGAGTTTCTCAACTTTACATTTACTTTCATTGTTATCCACTGACTCAAAGGATTGATTGATTATTCCTGATGAAGATTCATTGCAGCTTGTACCCACACTGCGAAGGTCAAGATCTTGTGAACATTCCCTACTCCGCAAATTGATAACAGTTTCAATATTTTGTACGGATTCCACTGTGCTTGACTCAGTCTCGGTGTAACAAGAATCTTCAGTTGCAGAACCATAAGGAGATCCTCTTAAAACTTTACTATCTGAAGATTTACAGTTTTGCATACTGTCTTTTGTACATTCATCTGGTTCAGCCTTTTGTGTAATTTTTAATATTTTCAATCTCTTTTCTATTGCAATAGCTAGCTGTTTATAATAATTTACTTCTGACCTGATGTCGTCCGTCATCTGTTGAAACAACAACAACAACATATTGATTCTGACAACATTGTAAAATGATTGAATTAGTTTAAAATTAGTCACAATCGATAACAAACGTACCAGAGGAGGAAGAATAGGTACTCCGTTAACTTTGATGCACGAAACATATGGTTGTGGTTCCATGACTCAATTTTTGTGGCGTGCTTTAGACAGCTTGTATGGTATTACGCTGTATGAGCTTTGGGACCAAACGCCATCCTGTAAGATCTTAGAATCAAAACTGATTACTTGCACTATCAAAATCATATTATAATGCCCTTGAGTGAGCGTTGTTCGCATACTAATAGCATGTAGATGTAATCTAATTCGAGATGAGATCATTATGTTAAAGGCATTATTGGTCCTAGTGCTATGTAGATGACTGAAGTAATAGAAAGAGAGAGAAAAAGAGTGAGATGATTCTATTTGATCCTGGATGAACCTCCTTAAGAACCACAGACAGAAAGTACATCAAGAATGAACTCATACCCAAGCAAGTTATGTTTTGGCATTAGCAGTTATTAGATGATTGAGACCACTTTGTGGTAATGATTAAGCAAGTCCCATGCAAGTCGACACTACATGCAAAGCTATGTTCTGTGAGATCTTAGCATGTGACAATGGTTTCTACGTGTACTGGTAATTGATCGGGAAGATTGAAAATTGATCACCAGAAAAACAAATAATAATAAATTAGGAGCTTCTGAAACTTCTAAATAATTAATTTGGCAGAAGTGAGAAAGATTCGTGAAGGCAACAAGCTATTTAAGTTTTAAGTTGGAGTAATATTTCTTCAACCATGTGTGTATAAATTGTTGATATATTCGTTTGGAATTCTGAATTGCAGACTTTACTTACGTGTGTAGTTAGTGCACAGCAATAACTATTGCAACTATATATAATATTTATTTTTATTTATAATTTACGTTAAGACCAACATTCTGTCACTGATTTTCAAACTGTGCCAAGTGTAATACACAACCACTCAGCACTCAACAACAAATCTGACATTCAAAAGAGAAAGAAACTTCAGACTTGCCTCTCCAGCGATACATTTTTGAAGCTAGAAATTCATGGCAGCGCTTACTGCGTTAAGAACTGAAATGAAATTCAATCACCCGCAACTCAGTGCTCGGTTGACTGAAGCACAGCATCTGGCATATTAGACATTTGACGCTAAAAATCTGCGTCAAGCGTCAGCATGAAATTGCACCTTAACAATTCGCATGGTAATATTCAGTGGTAAAAACTATTCATTCATCCAAGTGTTATTTCTCCATGACATCTGCAAGCTGTTTGTCATTCAGTTGAATAATTAATCAAGATAACGTAAGCTGGAATGACTATTTCAATAATATCTAGGTAATAGTGATCATTATCTCGTATTTTAGATCAATCGATAGCATGAGTGCTAGGATATAATGCAAATTGGAGAAAATTTTACTATAATGTGCGAAAATACTAATTCCAATCCTTTCGCGGGTCTCTTCTCAACCATAAATGAAGCTGCTTCCTTTCCTTCGCTAAGTCAGATTGCGGTTGACGAAGGAGTTGAGACATTGCGTGCCGAAGAATCTAAAGAGCTGAAAATACCTGAAGACGAGGCCTTGATTAACGATCTTGTTGAGAGAGTATTTGGGTTAACTCTACACAAAGATGCACGTGAACTCGAGTCTGGAAAAAATTTAGTCTTCCTAGAAGATCTAGCTTCCAGTTTAGCTCCAAAAAATTGGCTAGATGCAGAATCTGTGGAACATGCTATTTTTGACAGGCTTATGCTTAACGATCCATCAACCAAAATAATTAGCAATACAGTTGGAAAAGACAATGGCTCTTTTGATAGTCACTTTGTGCAGACAGAAATTGTTACATATTTATTCGAAAGTTACTGTAGATTGACACGTTACAAACATAGCGATCCTCGGTTATCTAAAACGGTAGATAGCATTAAACGAATCATTATCAGAAATCTCGGTACTGCTCTCCAGGAACCAACTTTATTTCAAAATCAAAAGGTGAGTCATTTATTAAGAAATTCACATCCAGTCAGTAAATTATGATATTTTGTTTACACAGATACATGAACAATTTGTTGCACTATTCATGGATGGGGTAGGAAAAGAGCTGACATCGATTACAGCAGAGATCGCTGCAGAGTTGAGTGCGGAAGATAGAGATGACAATTCAAATGGCATTGGTGCAGCTTTTGCTCCCATACTGAATAATATTCACAATGAAGTAGCACAGTCTAATATCCTTGTATTTCGCCAATATTGGTTCGGACTTATACAGACCTTTGCCTCAATCGAAAGCCTAGCGATGTGTCTCATCAGCCATAGTACTCCACAACTTGACGAAGGCAGAGCATATTCGGATACACTATTAGGAGCCTTACTATGTCTCAGTTGTTTGCCTAAGACTACGGAAGCACCTTTCGATTTTTTCGATAAGCCATTACAGCAAGTAAATAGCTCACATATTACAAGATAATGAACCAAATGTCAAAATACCTCTGCATAATGTTGTAATTGTATAATTCAAATTTTCATTTTTCGAAGTCAGTGGCATCAGCCGAAGGAAATATATGGACTGCTTTGGATGGACTGAGCATATCTTTGCATAAAGTTTTTCATACATTGCTAAAATGCTCAGCTGAGGTCCGACACAAGACATTAAAATGGATTGCTGATTGTCTGCATGCAAATGCTGGCAGAGGAAAGATATGGAATACCGATAACGATGCCTGGGTCTCTAGATCCCATACTGTTTCAGATGGATTCATGTTAAATCTGAGCAGCGTATTGCTGAGGCTATGTCAACCTTTCTGTTCTAAGCTCAACGATTCCAAACTACTAAGAATTGATCCAACCTACTGTTCCGTGGAGGTAAATTCGATATCAAAGAAAATCTTTTAATCCAAAGTTTGGAGTTAATGTATACTTGATTCCCAGGCTCGAAATGAAGAAGAAAGCAGAAGTCGCGGCCTTCATGCGAGAGGGATGAGTGGGGAAACTTGTTTAATTCCCACACCAGAAGGAGAATCACGTCCTGCTGCTGAAACTTTCGGTTTTGTTACAGAATGCTTTTATCTCACTCACCGAGCATTGGACCTCGGATACCGTGTAATTTTGGAGAAACTCATGAGGTAAGCACATAAAATATGAAGCAAAATCGGCCTGAGAAATCCATATCATTATACATGTTATCCAGAAGGAACAGAGTTTTATTCTCTTTCAATAACTTCACAGAATAAATCAAGATTTGGCTCGAATGCAAAGGATTTACAACGATGCTCGAGGAGGTGGCAGCTCCGAAGTACTAGAATCGATAACGGTTCGAATGGAAATGGAAATGACAAAGTAAGTAATACTAGAATATGCTAAATCTTAGCTGCTCTATTTGATAGAAACATTTCACGGTTGCTTTTGTATATTTCTCCATTGTGGCGATTTCCTGATATAACCGTGTAATTGTTGATTTTATATTGTATGTTTCAGATTCTTATCATTCAGAGCTAGTCTCTTGGCACCAGAGATGCTTGGTCTTGTAGCGAAATTTCATGCAATGACCGCAGTCTGGCTATTGCAGGTGAATCTGGACTGCGTCGATTCTGACAAAGATGTGCAAAGTACCTATGCACCGAAAGAATTCAAGACAGTTACGTTTCCATTGCCGGCTACGATCCCAAAAACACTCAGATGCATTCCTGAATTTGTGGTGGAGAACGCAGTTGGCTTTCTATGTTTTTTGCGCCGTTTGAATCCAAATGCTTTTGAGGAGCAAGGCCCAAATTTTCTGAATCCAATACTAACAGAGGTGAGCCTTTTGTATGATAAGATGTCAACGATAGATTCAATCGATCAATTGAATTAATTCAATTAGGTGATTGCTCTGATGGAGTCCCAGCAGCGGCTTTATAACCCTCACCTGCGAGCAAGGTTAGCCGAAGGACTCGAAGCTCTGTTACCATCTAACGATGAGGCAATTTCTCAAACAGTAGCTACTCTTGGAACGTTCCATCGAGAGCAATTATTTATTATTCATCCTCACAGACATCAGGTTGGTGTCCTGTCTCAAGCTTAGATTTCCGAAATGTCTTGCGTTTATCTCACATAATGGGTATTATAGAAGATGATCGGTCTTACAGATAGTTGCAAACCTACTCCAAGTATTTGTTGGGATTGAGATGACCGGTCAGAGTGTACAATTTGAGCAAAAATTTAATTATCGCAGACCTATGTACATAGTCATGGATTATTTATGGAAAATTGCCGAGCATCGAAATAATTTCAAGTAATCACCACGTTTCTAGATAACAAAGTTATACCATTTAATTTGTGAACCAGAACACTCGACACTTGAATTTCAGGGTTTTGGCTGAAGATGCGGAAGATAATATGGAGGCAGTACAACCACCTTTATTCTTAAGATTCGTTAATTTACTGATGAACGATGCTGTATTTCTTCTGGACGAAGCCCTTTCAAATATGGCGCAACTCAAACAACTACTCCAATCACAGTATGGATTCTTGTCCGTCCAACAATCCCTGCATTTCTTCGCCAATGCCTAATATTTTTACTTTTCCAGAGAAAGTGGCGAATGGGAAAAATTACCACCCGAAGAACGAAGGCAGCAGATGAGACACCTAGCACATATCGGCATGATTGCACGGTTCGATAACATTTTAGGCCGAGAAACTATACATACTCTCGAAATGCTCACATCAGAGATCACGTCCATCTTTTGCCATCCCACCATGGTAGACCGCATAGCGTCTATGCTCAATTACCTGTTACTACAATTAGTGGGTCCCAATAAAAAAAATCTTAAGGTGAGTTGAAACGTTTGGGTAGCACAAGTTGACGCGGTAACGTTAAACTCTGACGATTCATTCGGTATTTTTGATTTCATCAGGTGAAGGACCAAAAAGAGTATGACTTCAAACCAGCAAATCTGGTTTTCAACATTTGTAAAATATACATAAACCTAAGTAAAAACGAAGCATTTACTCTAGCGGTATCTCAGGATGGGCGTTCTTACAGGCCGGAATTATTCAAGCTCGCAGATGATGTTCTAGGTAAGTATACTACATATATGAGATACTAGTCGTGAATTTCACTAGTCAAACAGTATTCTATAAACATTCTCGTGAACAATATAGTACGTATTGGAGGAGTCGGAATTCTCGGGGATCTTGATCAGTTTGCTAAACGGGTGGAGGAGGTAGCGAACCAAAAAAAACATGAGGAAGAAGTACTTTCCGGTGCACCCGATGAATTTTTAGATCCTATCATGTCTACGCTTATGACAGACCCTGTTATCTTGCCGTCGTCGAAAACTGTCGTCGATCGTCAGACCATTGCTAGGTATGCTGTCAAGACTTGACGGTTACACATACTCTGTACTCATATATGATACCAGGTTTCCTGGTGGGCCCAAGTCAAGTCATAATTGATGAATTTCAGACACTTGTTGAGCGATCAAACTGATCCTTTCAATCGATCAGCTTTAACGATGGATATGATAAAATCGGATACCGAACTACGATGTAAGATTGAAGAATGGATTACGCAGCGGAAAAAAGAAAACAAGGCTGGAATTAGTGACAGACCAGAAGAACTCGAATAGATGAGGCTGGTTTGATGTGTTCCAATCTGTTGAAATGTGTCTAGTTAGCGATGTATTTTCGCCACTCCTTCCATAAAATTCGGAAAACAGACATTTCACCAGATTCTGAAAATTGACCCTCGATCGATGTTCTGGGACTGTTACGTATATCCGTCAATCTTAATTGACCCATCCATTCAGAGTTTCTATTGCTTAGATGTGCATTATACTGACCAATGGCGGAAAAAATTCAGGATCCATGATGTTGATATTCCAAGAAATGATATCAATCATGGTTAAAAGCTGTAAATAGATTTTTATATCACATGTGATAAATGACGGTAATTCGTTGGTCTCAGTTGTTTGCGCGAACTTTATTCTTCGTTTATACTACTATCAATAGTTATAAAAGCAATAGAATTATATCCTACAAACGTAGCTCAAGTTAAATAATTGTCAGTTTCGACCGTTTCGTCTAAGAAGTACAGTACTAGTCACGCATTATTTGCATCTTACGATCGTCATCTTCTCGAATTGAGCAGGACAATGGATACGGAATCAAACGATGTTCAACATTCCAGATAGGTGAGGTTCGACACTGTTGCTCTCCAGTTTGCTCTAAATTTGATGGGATACCCCGAAGCTGTTGGTATCAACTCTGTTTTGATGAAAAAATGGTCACTAGCAAATGATCGATGAACCTTATGACACCTGAAGTTAAAATAGTGAATAACACCTAAACCATCAGGGACTGGAAATATCAGATATTCCGAAGTTATTCGAGGATTATGTAAATTCCAAGCACAGGAAATAAGAGAAATTTTATGAATTAGGTACAACAATCTTCTGCACTCCTGAATGTAGGCAAACAGGCTTAGACAGCGTTCGGACTTGTAGATATAGTTATGGCAAAAGTGTTCGAATTTTGTATGTGTATCGTAGTAATCATGTGAATAACTAAGATCAAAAACATAACCGCGTACAACGCAATACATCAGACGTTTGTGTACATTTAAAAAGATGACGTCAAACGGGCCTGCATATGCGCCAATAAATTATTGTTGATTCATTACAGATAGTGTATAAACATTTTATTAACGCCTTATACGTGAAAAATTGTCACTTTCTTTAAGTCACTGTCCCTTTTTCGTACTGCAAGGCTACCGGTAATAATCATTTAAACGTAATAATATGAATGCCCGAATACAGAAAGAGAGGGCAATGTGAAGTTCAAAACATCTTACATATGTACAATACGTAATGCACTATACATACATACATACATACATGTATATTGAATATTAATTGCCTCATGTGTCAAACATGGGGTTACTGACGATTTGATTAATGAACAGGTTTCATATTTGCATCATCTCTGCCTGCATGAGAGAGCACGACACCCTTTGTAATAGTCCAATGAAACATTTACATACTATAGGTGAAAGTTATTCCTCTAGCACTTTCACCAGTTCATTGAAGTCTGTGATAAACCAAGGAGCTCGAGCTTTGACATCTTCTCTGATGATATTGCCTCCGTATCCTGTAATGAATCGATGGAAAAAGCAGCTTGATATTTATCCGTTTCGAATTTACTAATCTTTGCAAATGGTATTGTCTCGATGCAAATAATTGTTATTCTATTTACCGATAAAAGTATCTGCTGGAGGCAAAACTTCCAAATCCGTTGCTCCATCTCCGATGTGTACAATGGTCTTCAGTAGCCTCTTATCTTTCAGCTCTTTAATAACGTCGCATTTTCCACCCGATCGAGATGTAGGCTGGTTTTCGTCAAAGCCTGCATATTCACCTACAAAAAAACACAAAGCGCCAAGTCAAGTGTCAATGAGAATCGCCAGCTTGACAAAAATAACTATTTCAAATAATTTTTCCAACCTGTGAAATAGAATTTAAGTTTATTGGCAAAAATATTCTCAGGTGGGATGTTGAGTTGGGCGGCAACAGGCACGATCAGAGAGTAAAATCCACCAGAAATGAGGAAGACTTGTTTATTTTGTGACTGAATGGTATCGACCAGAGTTCTGTAATATGGGATGTACGGTTGTTGATTGATTTGGAAAATGCTCGTGATAAACAACAAGTCACAGCATACACAATTGCTGTTAAACTTACTTGATGCCAGGTGTAAGCCGCACTGGATGAGTACGTATAAAATCTTTAACCTGATTTTGGGTAGGTCGGATGATGTTTAAACGAATTCCCAAAGATTCCCGGAAGCTCATGTTTCCTTGCATGGCTTGCTTTGTTCTAGAAATTTATCGAGATATTATTATTGAAGTAATCACAAATAGACTTGTGGTTGGTACTGAAATTGAGAAGCGAAATTTAATTGTATTCCCTACAGAGCGGCAACATCGTCTCCTTTTCCACAGAACTTTGCCAATTCGTCAATGCCTTCTTCCTGTATGACCGTTGAGTCAACGTCAAAACTGATCCCATCTGCAGCTCTCAACAGTGCTTTGACTGTGTCCAGATTGGCCATAATGTTCCTGAATTAAAAGAATAATTTACAATCGATAGAAAACGCTGGAACAATCAATGTGCGGTAAGTGTTTTTAGCATCAAAGGTAACATGAGTTTACAAACAGTCAATGACTGTATTTATTAATTAAACATGGGCAGTTTCTAAATGATGAAATTTGAATAACTCTTAGGTCAAAGTGCAAGTGATTCTTACTACGAATACCGGGAATCCAACATCTCCACCGTAATTTAGGATGTTAAGATTAAGATAAAGAAGAATGATGAAACAAGCCGATACAGAATTAACTGTTTGGAAACGTTTGGTATTGCTGAAAGTTATTTCTATTACGTTATTAAATCCGTTCAAATTTTCACCAGGAATTCACAACTATTTTAATCGAACAGAAAATTAGGCGAAAGTTGAAATATCATGGCCACAAGTATGATCGATGAAAATGGAAAGGTAACAGGAATCAATCAAGGTTTGAGCATGGCCATAATATTCATGTGATCAATGAACATGTAATATTTGAAACCTTGCGAACGGTGCAGATTCGTAATTGACAAAATCAAAAGCAGTTTGTCAAATCCCTGCTTTTTTCGGTATTTTTGGCCAAGCCGTTGTCTCACTCACCGTCTAGGCAGCGACAAATACGGATACTCACTGCGAGCACTGACGACCTGACGATGAGGCTACCGAATGTGTTGAGCGAGTAGAGTTAGCGCGTGACTGTCGTGGCCTACGGTCATAGTAATCAATCTTTCAGCTGGTTTATCCCTTCGGTTTATCCTAAATGTAATCTTATGACTCGTGTCAGCGTCCCCCACCAGCGTTTCGCGATTAGTTGATTGTGAATTCAATCGAGATAGCCATACTTTACGGAGCAGCTCTTCGTACGATTTGTATTTCATATGCATTGTAAAAACGATTCGTCGGATGTAGAGATTAGCGTGGTATTATCTCACAAGGAAGACCGACGTAGGTATCAGGGTATGGTTAGGTACTGTGGGCGGTACAACGTTAACTCTTCGGGACAAGTAGCGGGTGAGGGTTACAGCGAGGAAATCCCCCAAGCAGTCCGGTCGTCAGCGGTCGTCAATCCGTGAGCAAACACCATCGACTGACTTGGTACCACCTGCACGACAAGAAGAAAGATGAAAAAAGGATCGACGACGATCGCTGTTTCACCTGCTATCGCCGCAATTCCGATGCGAAAATCACAAGGACCAATGCCACGAGTTCGAGGACGATAACACCGGAGTTTGAGGAAGGTTCAGAGCTTATACATACGTATAGGTATACATACATACATACTTATTTATAAGAGCTTTGCGTAAGCTCCATGGAGGAAGGGAACATCTGTCGTAACAACCGTGAATAACAATTACTCGTGTTATGGCCGGGGTTTCGATGTCGAAACAACAATTATTCGAACAAATAACGAGGGGAATTTTTCACCGACCTTCGCAGAGACATAGAAGTAGCTCGATTCCCTGATTCCGCGAACAATCGATCTTTGCTGCTGCGAATTGCCGCCAAGTAGCCTGGATATAGGAATAAGGTCGAGGAAGTTTTTGCACCTCGTACGTTATACGCTCAATTAACAGTTCTCATCGAGATAATCGGCCGTAGGGCAGAACCCGTAGCAAATCCGTTCCGTCATGGGTGTCACCTCTAGATAAGAGCGTTTGTAACAGGTTTTTATCATCCGTTATCGCCGACCCCACCCGTTGAGGCGGACAGCGGGGACGGAGAAACAAGCCGGCGATAACAACGATAGCTGGGGAAGGATGGAAACGACGAGAGACGAGCGAGTGAACGATTCCGGGGTTACCGGCACCCTTGTACCGAATTTTTGTAAATTCCCTCGGCGGGTAGCTCCAACTGCTGGGCACCGTGAGAAACACTCATCCGTATCACCTACCAGATAACAAAGTGTATCCAGTTTTTGGCTTCACCGATTGGTAACGAATGCAGAAGTAGGGGGTAGGCAGGGAGGGTGTCAATAGAGTAAAATCGGAGGCGCAAAGTTGTCGGATAAAATGCGCGAAGGGTCTTGGGCGGGAAAGAAGAAATCCTCAATCAGCGTTCGGGGTCGACCGCTGAGCGCGGACTGCGAATCGCGTAGTGGCTGCAGTCGGGTGCGGGCATCGTCGAGCGTCAGATGAGCGACGGACGTCGTCTTTGGGACGTGATCCGTTGAATTTATACTCCCGGTACGAGGAAAGGGATGGAGGACGTCGTCGTGTCGATGCCGATCGGAGACGGTGGATGTTGAGGAGTTCCGCCCTATTTGTACTCGGCTGCTTTTGCGACCCCGCATCCGCTTTCGGCAGATCAGTCCGGAATAACCACCGATTCTAAGGGATGCACGGTGAGCGCAAGTTCCGAATCTGCGTGGCGTTCATCGTCGGCCTCTCCCTGGCGATGGTCAGTCCCGAGCGTACCGGTGACGGGGGTACCCCGCCCGTTGCGCCCTGTCCCCTGGCGCTTACGGTCCCACTGACGCCCGTGCAGGTCGGAAATGGCACGATTTCGCACGAAGGGCTCCTTTACCCAGCTGGGCATCATTGGTGGGACGAGCGGTCAAACGTCACGCTAGGCTGCGTTTGCGGTCTGACTTCGGTGAAATGTCTGAGGAAATGTTGCCCGAAGGGTAAGATTCTGAAAAACGCGAGCTGCGTTGATTCACCGGATACTCGAGTGTTACCCGATCTGATGCTGCCCCCGGCTAATCTCGCCCTCGGGATTCGCGAGATCGCCAGATTCGAGGATCACTTCTACATCCTCACCAACAAGATTTGTCCCAACAACGTCTTCATACTCGAACCGGACAAGTATCCCGAGGACGAATTCGTCCTCGACGGCGAGGGTGTACTGAGGACCTCGGAGTTGGTTCTTCCGCCGCAGAGATACTGCCTCGATTGGCAAGCGTCTTCCGACGAGATCAGGGTTCTCGTGTGTTTCGTCGAGGAGGAAGCCGTCGTACCGTCGACCCTCGAGATGAAGATGTACCCCGTCGGGATGATTCTCTCGATACCGTTTATGGCTGCTACCTTTCTGGTCTACGCGATTATTCCGGAACTGAGGAATCTCTACGGTAAAACCCTCATGTGCTACGTGGCCTGCCTCGTCAACGCGTACAGCTTCCTCGCTGTTCTCCAACTCGTGGACGTGGACCAGAACACTTGCATCTCGTTAGGTAAGATTATTGGATTATTGTACGTACGTAGAGCTGTACGACGCAACGTGCGACATTGCCGGACGAAGAGACGAAACGATGAGTTATACCGTACGGGAGCGTTCCTTCTTAATTTCGCTGACGGGGGCGCAGCCCGACACTCGAAACAAATTTCAATAACTTGAACGGTACGTGTACACTGACGAGTCAGCCGAACGTCAGGTTCGAATATCGAAGGTTCGTGTACAGGTACGGCCACGTGCGACTTATCGCCGGGCAAAAAAATGGTAGACAAACTCCTGACTCATCGTGCAGACGTGAACCCGTTCACAGAACAAACAAATAAAATAAACGAACCTTCGGTTACGCGTATGACTGCAACCGGTCATCGTACGCAGGCTCGCGATCAGTTAATCGGAAATAACCGATCGCTGTAGGTGTAGCATGGACTGCGAGCCAGCGTGAACGGTCGCTATCGGTGAGCCTTATCGATGAGCGACGACGCTCGAAGGTGAAGCTGATCGGTTTCGGAGGAGCACGACCGATCGTGAGCGTGATATTCGCGTCGAGGGTGTTGCCAATTAAAACTCGTCGTCGTCAATTTGTCACGAGGAACTCCGTCCACCCGGAGAATCGCTCGACCGCCGTTCGATTGAGAGTCATTCGATATGCCCGCCTCCGTACTCGGCGGGGGCGCGAGGGCTACATGCAGGTTCGGAACCTTCGCGACATAACGGAAAAGTAAGCCTCGGAGCGGGAATTTCCCCATCCACGGCGATAGCCGGCGCATCGCCGGGCTCGAAGGTAGAACGGAACGTTCGGCCGATGGTCAGTCTGGCCCGCGTGAGTGCCGAGGTAGCATCATGTACTCGATTTTCCCCCGGGCGCTAATTCTCCTTTCATGGGTCTTGATTCGAGCCGCGTCTCTGGATCGGGCCCAGCTGTCGTACGCGGATCGCGGGGAGAGCCGACGGATGGGCGGAGCGTCGGACGACCGGGTCCCGGATTGCGCGTCGTCGATGATAAATTGCGTGCCGATTTGCTGCCCGGCCGGCCTCTACACGAGCGGCACGCGGTGCGTAGAAAATTCCGAACTACCCGCTTCGGAACTGCAGTTCCCCCAGGTATGGACCTCCGACCTTGTCCCGGTGAACCGCTCCGATTGGATTTACGCGAGGGTCTACGGTTTCCCGTGCGCCAGCGGAAGTTACGCCCTCAGCCCGGACGAGAATCCGGAGGACGAATTTTACCTCCTGGAGAACGGGACGATTTACAAGCCCAAGTACCTCGAGGGGACCCTGCTGGGAACGAGCGATTATTGCTTCGCGTCGGTCCTGAGGGGCAACGAATCGGAAACCGTGGTCGCGGTGTGCTTCGCGGACTACTCGGATACCATTCCGTTGATCTACCCCGTGGCGATGCTCCTCTCCACGCCCTTCTTGATCGCGACCTTCGTCATCTACACCGTCATCCCCGAACTCGACAACATCCACGGACTCACACTCCGCGCCTACGTCGGCGTACTCTTTCTCGCGTACATCGCACTCGTCACCGCACAACTCGGAGATCAAGCTGTTCTCGCAACGGACGCCCTTTGCACGGGCCTAGGTAATCGATCAAATTAACATATCTCCGTGACCGACGAGCGCCGGTGGTGCCGGATATTTCCGGTCGTGCACGCCGGTATAACGGCTGCGGTGAAACTCGAAGACCCTGCCTACAAATGGTACCGCTACGCGCACGTCGTACGGCTACGCCGATCGTTATGTCGGAGGAGTTGCGATCGAGACGCTTCGGGACAAATTGTGCGGTCAACGCGAGGCTACTCTCAGCAAAGACACGGCGGTTTTCGCGATTGCGGAGTTATTTATTTACCGCGGTCGCGATCGATCGGAGTAAGTCGTAATCGGAGGCTCTCCTCGATCGTCCGTGAGACGATAACAGCGGACATCGATTGGATACAGCCGAACCGAATTCCCTCCTAATCGGATTGCTCCGGGAGTAGTACGCGTACGTACGTACGGGGGGAAGCGAACGGAATTTTTTAATCGCGGGGTACAGCAGAAACTGCCGCGGCGATAACCGGCGGTACAATCGCGAGAAACTCTCTCCGGAAGATGTTTGTGTGCCGTACGTGTGGCTTAATCGCTGCTCGGCGTACGCCGATAAATAATTCCTCGAGCCGTTCACCGTCGCAGGGTTGAGAGAAATTCGAGTCAGCGAACGAAACAATCCACGAGAGACAATCCCGACTGCCAATTTTACGTGAAAGCCGAACGTCCGCGTATCGCGGTGAAATCGGAACTAGCTGCGCTACCTCTCAATTTCTGGTATTCGTACGTTCGATCGCCCGACGGGGTTCTTTGATTTCCATACCGATTGCCAGAAGTACCGCGTGTCCTGCGAGCGCGCGGGACCGACGTAAGCGTTTATTACTCCTTGGTTCGGCACGAACGGGTTTCGCTTTTGCCCCGTGCAACGAAAGCTGAGACGGTAAGGCGTGTAGGTCATTCCGTAGGATCACCGGAATACGTGTGGACTTTGTGTACGGCACGCTCGCGTGTCGACGCCGTAGCGCGTAGAAAATACATTCGCCTCGGCTCGCGTTCACTATTTACCACCACTCGCGCGAACGGCCGTACCGTAGGCATATCGAACGGACCTGTGCGGCTACGTGTAACTCCGCACTGCGGGTATTTTCGTTTGCGTGCCCGTACACAGAGATCTGTAATGTATACAACGTACGCGTCTCGCGTTAAAACAAAATGGTATGTATAAAAATGAACGTATACCGAACTCTTGGAATCCGGCGATTCTTTATCCGGGGGCGGTCTCGATAATCTACGGATCGCATATAACTTGAAAAGCAAGGACGACCCGAGAGAAGCTCACCGCGCGGGTACGGGATCCGAAGATATTTCGGCGAGGTGATCGTACGATAACAAAATTAAGTGCGTAGAATAAATAAATCGACGCCGTTGGAACGAGTCAGCCGCTTCGGATGAAATGCGAATCGTGGGTCGCGCGGTGGCTTTCAAGTCTGCGATCGAGATCGAGAGCGATCTCTTACCGATTCGTTTCGTCAGATCTTCCCAACACGCGTCGAACGTTGCAGGCGTCACGCGACGATCGTCGTTCGAAGGAGATAGCGCGTCGCGCGGCCGAAGCTGCCGCGGATCGAGGTGTCGATCGGATCCCTTCGCGACGGGTGCCTCCGTTGTAGAGTCGGTTGAATTTTAACGCCGCGACGTCGAGCGATCTTCACTCGGCGCATCATCCCACCAAAGACAATCGCTGTGCGGCGCGTCGGATCCGCTTCCGCGAAATAATGGTCGCGCAACATTTCTCAAACATTCGCTGCAGAAATGTTATAGAGGCAGCCGGCGGATCAAGGAGCTAACGGAGGAGAGCGGCTCGCGCTCACGCGATACGGTTATTTGTGTATCGGGTACGGTTATTTATCCGCGGCGGAAATCTACCGCATCCTGCGACATGCCCGCGTTGGTTAACAGCGGTGTTGTATAATTGCAAACCCGCGGAGGTCAGGGACGTCGGGGCCGTGCGCTGACGCGATGCGAACGTCGAAGGTTCGCGTCGCCGTGTCGCAGCGTGCGACGCACGGTCCACGTTGACGATAAGCCGCATATTAATGGGTGTACCGTCTAGCGCGTCGCACGTTCGTTGAGAAATATCGCCGCGATATCCCAGTGAGTCGGGTGAACTGCTCTCGAGCGGTGATCGCGAATATCGTACGTTGGCCAACCGAACCGATCGCGCCCCGGACCCCCGAGGTCTTCGTCACCGAGAGGATGCCTTCGACGTTCAGCGGCGTGCTCGCGATCGTCGTTGTTCTCCGTTGCGTCGCCGGCTCCGGTCACCCGTCCTGCCCCGAAGGCTTGCGGATCTCCTTGGATCAGGCGGAGAAGCTGGAGGACGGTAGCCTCTATTTTCGCCGCCAGCAGTTCCCCCGATCCTCCTATTGGACGATCGACAATGCGACCTTCGGATGTCCGTGCAACGTGGCGAACGCCTGCGTACGCACCTGTTGCAACGGCAACGAGTTGCTGAACGGGTCGAGGTGCGTCGAGGTGGACGACGTTACCGCGGCGGCGGTGAGGCCGTTGGACGAAAACTTGGAACCGGAATTGAAGTGGATCCGAGTGCTCGACGACGCCTTCTTCACGATCCCGAGTATCCTCTGCCCCGGTGGTAACAAAAAGTATCAACTCGAGCCGGACTTTGCGCCGGAGGACGAGTTCACCCTCCACTCGAACGGCGTCCTGACCACCCTCAGCCAGACTCTCACGCAGGAGATGTACTGCATCGGATCTTCGATCGAGGACACCAGTGTCGTGGTCGTCGTCTGTTTCGAATCCGAATACACCGGTTCCACGCAGGAGCCCTCCGCCGCGCTCTACAAACCGGTGGGGATGATACTCTCCATACCCTTCCTATTCGCGACTTTCGTCGTCTACGCCATTCTGCCGGAAATCCGGAACTTGTACGGCAAAACGCTGATGTGTTACGTCGGTTGTTTGGTGAACGCCTACAGTTATCTGGCCGTCGTTCAGCTGGACCCGGAAGGCAAGATACCGCTGATCGCTTGCAAAGTGATGGGTAACTTTTCAGACTCATTTTTTACGCGCGAAATCTCCCCCCGAGAGCAGAGCGGCGCTACGGAGTGCGTGTTATCGCTGAGGAGTGCGTCGTCCGTACCGCGATCCGACGCTGGTTGGGAAACTCCGTCGCCGCGGCGATCGCGAAGAAAACGAGTCGGGCTTGTTGCGGGCGAAGCGCGGCGATATACCGGAAATCCGAATACGGCGAGGATAAAAAAACTAATTCAACGAACGACGGATGACTTCTCGAATCCCCTCCCGTTCTAATGGGAAAACCGAGCGATCGCGACAGGTACGACGCACGATCGCCGTCGCTGTACACCGTCGATATACCTGCACGCGATAATCTTCCGGAGTTGATCGGACGCACGCGTCGAATTCGCAGCGGTGGGTTTCGGATCAGCCGCACGCACGAGGATCGGAATTTCCCGCGCAGTCCACCTATGAATTTGCCGAATCGGGAAAGCGAACATTATCCCGATTACACGGCTTGATCGAATTTGAAAGCGCGGCTAGTTTCGTGAGATAATCTCCTTTGTTTCGCTCACGTATCTCGCATATTATTCGATTACGCATTGACCGGAAACGTTCCATTTGTTTCCAAGCGTTTTATTCTTAGCCGCGCGTTTCACAAGCTGCAGGATGTTATTGGCTGTGTTTCTTGCGCCTTTTGCAACGACAGCCATTTTGCAGCACCTCGCGATAATAACGCTGTGCCTACGTACGTACGTAGCTTATACCGACGCACGTATTACACCCATACGTACGCGTGCCTATGCCGATTGCACGCAGTCGTGCACCGATACATCTACGGTCGTACCCTTAAAAATAGGATATTATTATTAAACGAGGATATACGTATCGACTATTAGCGCGGACGATAGCGACGAGAAATTCACGATTGCGGGCAATATCGTGGATAACAACCGTCATATCTCGACTCTCCGATCGCGACGAGTTTTATTGGAATTGGCCTCGAACGAACGAAAACTCGTACCGAATTTATGTAATAAAAGTGACGACGATAACTTGGCTCGTGTTTCATTGATTGAGGAGATAATTGATAACAACGTGGATTCCCACTCCCCTCGAGTTCGCGTCGCCTCGCCCGTCGCCGCGCGTACAGATATACCGGGTGCGGTTCCGTTTTTTCAAACGCGCTTCGCACGTGATTCCACTTATCGGGAACGACGGGAAACTGACGTGGGAATCCCGACCATTATAGGCGTATCTGAGATTCCGACAACGCTTCCACATCTCCTCGGTCTCTTTCTCGTTATTCCTCGGTTGCGGTGAACCCGGTGATCTCGTGGTCGCGACTGAACTCGACAAGGGGTTTTCATCCTCCACGCGTCTCGAGCGAACGATACTTATTGTTAGTCCGGTTCGGTGCATCGGGAAGTATGGCCGGGCTTCGCGTTCCGTTGCTCCTGCTGGCGATCGGCGTAGGGGCGGTCGCGCCGAAATCCCCGGAGGATCGACCGCCGTCGATCCCACGTCCGATGGGAACGCGAGTGAACGTCACCGGTGAAATCCGAGTTCCGTACGGGTCCGTGGAATTCGCACCGGAGGTGCGGGGTGCAGGGACCGGTGCAGGGGCAGCGTGTTCGCACGGCGGAGGGAAGCCCTGCCTGCCGTTGTGCTGCCCCTTCGGGATGAAACTCGTGACGAACGGCAGTTATTGCGCCGCGGTGCGGGACGGGTTCGATTCCGTTCCCCTACCGCCTCTGCATTCCGACGATTTGTCCGCGGTGCTCAGCGTCGAGGCGAACCCCGAGGATTTCCAAACGTTCGTCTCGGACCCCTGCGAGGCGGGCACGGGTTACGTTTTGGAGCCCGACGAGGACCCCGCCGACTTTTTCTACCTCCTGAGCAACGGTTCCCTGCGGCTGCCGAACGGCGAAACTTCGACGATGTCGAGTCCCGAGGAATACTGTCTCTGGCGCGGCGACAACTCCACCGCTTATCTGCCGAGGCTCTGCATGCCCGACGAGAACGCGGAGGAGTCCGAAAAGCTGTGGGAACTTTCCTCGACCGTCGGAATGTCCGTATCGATTCCGTTTCTGATCGCTACCTTTCTCGTCTACACCGTACTACCGGAAATGAGGAACATACACGGGTTGACGCTCAGCGCGTACGTCGGCTGCCTCGTCGTCGCCTTTGCCAGTCAGACGTTAGCCAACAACTGGGATATCGTCACCGCCTGGATGCCCGCCTGCATCTTCATTTGTACCTACCGAATTATTTCTATTTATTATCGGGCACGCTACGCGTTGCGACGACACGGGTCTACGCGGCATCGATTCGTGTACTCCGCGCGGTCGATCGCCGAGCGTCGTGTTTACAAACAGTCGGAGGACCCTCGCGCCAAGTCGGATTACCCGCATGATTCTCCGTCGAGCCGACCAGAATTCCCCGTGCGCTCCGCGAACCCCGTCGATTTAGCGTAACGGAGTGGCAACAGAGCAGAAGTACGGTAGAAAAATAGAAGTCGTGCGGGAAATGTAGCGCGCCACAAAGGGCGCGGCTTGTATTCGTAATTCCTTTACTGTCTCGCACGTGACGCATTGCACTCGAACGTATTCGAATACCTACAATATGACGTGACGTTTATCGTAGATACGGTACCGATACTTGACGAAATAGTCGACATGCTTGGTACGATAAGCGGGAGAATCATCGAGGGAAGAAACGATCGACAATCAGCGTGATTTTTTTTCTGTTTCAGCCTTTACGATTCACTTTTCATTCCTCGCGAGTTTTTTCTGGTTGAACGTCATGTGCTTCGACATTTGGTGGACCTTTGGGTAAGTTTTCGGTGCTTCCGTTTTCTACTTATTTCCCTAATACGATCGGGATCGACAACGTACGAAGAAACGACGTCCCACATTTCCGTGCATGGGTATTATAATCGAAACTCGGATCCCGATCGCCGACGAAATCTCCGCGGGGGTGACAAATTTAACGGCTAAACGAGAGTAAGATTATGAGAAAATCGGTTGAGAAAGGTGAGTATCGAGTAAAGTGTTAGATCGCCCGGTATTTCCCTGTAGTTGTTTTTTTTTTATCGAAAAATGAGCCCAACGGTCCGTTTGTAAAATTTCGCCACTTCCCGGTGCGTGACGCCGTGTCGGAGTTGATTCCGTGACTTTCAATTTAATTCCCGCAATCTCTTCGTTTGTTCCAATAATACTATAAGTTGTCCCGATCTCGTGTGTTTTTAACCGGCGCCCGCGCGATTAGATACGGTTGAGCCGATCGGATTATTCAGCCATATGTGATAATTATGTGATAAAAGTGGGATACCAGTTTTTTCTACTTGGAACGATGCTAATGGGTACTCTCGCGCTCCGATTACCAACAGATTCGAAGGAAATCGCAGCGTTATGATCGCAGCGGTAGGTATAGGCGCGCCTGTATCACATCCGCGAAATATCTCCAACTGGACAACTCGATTTCCGATTTCGTCCTAAGGCCTGGTCGTAAACGGATCGGGCCAATCCTAATCCGTATGATACATCTGTAGCGATATCGGCGAGAGGTAAAATTCATTAGTTCGCTCGTGTCTATAGCAGGGGCCTGCGATCTCCGGAACGACCGAACCGATTTAACAAATTTTCACCGCTTACAAAAAGCTACACCATCCCCGAGTAGTACGGGCTACAATTTCTATGGACGAAAATAATCTTCGGTAGGAAGGTTCGATATTTGTGCGCAGGAAGAGATTCCGCTTGGCTGCCGGCGTCGGCGTGCGCCTCGAACGAATAATTCGAAGCGCACGTTCAACGAATAAAACAAATTGGGAAATTATGGTGCAATAAATATACGTAGTTCGGTTCGTCTGGTTAGAATTAATACGCAATGCAAATTATCGCTATTGATCATTATGCAGGAAAAGCGAGACCACGGAGCCGGACGGCCTCGGGTCTGGCGTCAGGTTTGTTCGATGTGGTACAAATTTTTCAATCGAACAATATCTGTGTAGGTTTCGATACGTCGCACCGCGTAAATGTACGTACGTACGTACGACGCGTTTGCTCCGCTCTCACGTGGCGCGTCCGACGCTTTCTCGTCAGCAGGAAACTCCCCCCCCCCCCCCCCCCGCCCCTCACCCACAATGGGGTTGAACTTTGACATTACGAAGATCGCCTCACTCGGCGAACCGATTCGCGCGCGCGAGCAACGCGTCCTTAAATTACGAGTTCGACACGGACCGGGACTAATTATTCGTCTTGCGTGCGAGCGAAGCCTTGTGATCGCATTGCACCGGAATGCGACCCGTCCGACTTTTGGCTACCTACGACGCATACGTTTCTCGATAAGCGACCGATATACGCCTTGCACGGCGTTGCGACCTTTTCTCGCCCGTGTTTAATCCTATCGAACATGGATATGGGTGTGGGTGTGGGTGTGGGTGGGACGACAAAGACACGGGGGGGCAGCCGGACGAAGTGCATCGGTCGGCAAACCGAATGGATTTCACTTCTATTCGTAGGACGTGTGCTTACGCATAGATCTAGGTACCGTAGGGTGGGTTACAGGAACTGCGTACCGCTTGAATGGGTGCGCGATTATATCGGTCTCGATCTACCGGTCGTCACGAATGCTTCGATAACATCCGCATACCCAGCCGTCGAATCAATTTCACATTATCCTCGATCGCACGGACGCTCGTCGCCCCGATTCTCAACGGGCGTTCGAATCATTATCGGTCGGGGGTCGGCCGAAAATTTCGCATATGTACCTCTTCGTGGTATAGTTTCGAATAAATTCGTCGGATGTGGTAATCGTGGACAAAAATCAAGGGGAATCGGCGGTGCGGTGGGTAGCGACCACTCGACGTAATCACGCCGCGTCACGCTCGGCTTCGTTAGGATCGCCCCGCGAGCGTAATACGTACGTAGGTAGTTGATCCGCGTGATCGATTGTCCCGCGGCGAGGTGTTATTTTCGTCGATACGCACCGCTAATAATACGGAAATAGTGCAGCGAGTCGAACGCGTGCCTATCGTTCAAAAGCAACAAAAAACCTGCGGTGGGAATTTCCGGTCAGCGATCGAGGGAGGAAATCGCAGCGTGTACGACAGTATAGTTCGGCGTCGTAGCCGAACATGCGATAGAAAAGGTCGATCGCGAACGTTTCGCCAAACGAATGGGATTCGCGGTCGACGAGCGGACGGATGATAGGTACACCCGTACCCACCTACCACCCGATCTGTGCGAATTTATCGTACGCCTGCACGGTGCGGGGTGTACTCGATTCGCGTCTGGCGTTGGTCGAATTCCGATCCCGTCGCCGCGTCGCGTCGCGACGATCCAACAATCGCGGCGATTTCATGTTCGTAATGTTTGCCGCGATGAAAATTTTTGTGTAATTAGTTTTCTCTGCGGGTGCCGCCGAGCCCAACGAATCCATTAATGAATTAATCCAAAATACGAGCGCGGGCGGGGCGTGTGTGTACACCGACGGTGTGCGAGCACATGTACGACGTACGCGTACATCGAGATTTGTACTCGCGTGTACCCGCGCGGATGAGTTAAATATAGAGGACACACCTAGGACACCCCGTACGAACGCGGATCAATGCTCGGGGTACGAACGACGGAGATCCGACGGTGCCCCGCGTCCTATACGCCGACGGAGTACAGCCGGATGTACGTACGTACCCGTGGCGTATTTGCACGCCGTACACACGCGTATACAACAGCCGTGCGAGAATCGTAATCTTCGATGTTTGATGTTTGCCGTTGCGGCGACGGCGACGGCGGCGGACAATTTCCTCGCTCGTTTCAGCGAATCGTTGCAGAGGGAAGAGAAAGTCGAGTTGCCGGTAATTTCCGACTGTCCGACGAAACTGACACCGACCACCCTTATTTTCTCGCGACGGTCCCCCGGGACCGCGGCCCTTCCGCTCGACCTTCCGATCTCGTTATTACCTACGTACGCACGTACCCGGGTACGTATACACCTGCTGCATACGCGTTTTCGTCGAAATCAATCGTCGTTCGTGGCCATTCTCTCGCCAACTTTCTCACAATTAGAGAAGATGAATCGTGTCGCTGGTCGTCGTTGCGCGCCAGCCGCGGCGTACGTCAGCGATGAAAATTCATCGTGTTTACAACGGTAGGGGGATACGTCATCGGTTGTTCTACAAGTTATAGCCGATACAATGGCGGTACCGTACGCGGGTATAACGGGTGGAAAAACTATTCGCCGTCGTTAATTTCAAACATGAAACAACAATTCACGGCGAAGCGCGCGAACAATGTTTATTATACCGCGGGCGCGGTTCTCACAATCGGAGGAATCTTCACCGCCTAATATGCACGTATCGTACGTACGTACGTACAAAGCCGATGTAGGCATACGTATACGATGCGTTATCTCGCGTTTTGTACAATTGCGGTCTATGAATACAGGCCAACGATTCCTAGATATGCGCATGCTGTAACGGGTTATATGCACGGTATGAGCGTGTATGCAGGATGCGATGCGACGCTATTGAAAAGCTATCGAACACCGTCGGGATGTAAACGATTGAAAAAGGCATCATCGCGTACGCCTCGTATCGCGCGACGAGTACCCGCCAGAGCCTCGGAGTCGGTCCAGCCGAACGGATCTCAGATTTCGTGCTCGTGGAATTTACACCGCGGCGCGAATCGAAGGGACCGGTTAGGTGATAACGATGAAAACGGTGGAGAGATTTCGAAACCTTAAAATGATCTCCGAAAAATGTCAACTGTCGTACCCGATCCGCCCGTGCGCGCGTGGCTCGCGTGACTCACTCGGCGTCACGGGCGTTGGCTAATTACCAGTTATACCGGAAACAGCCTCGTCGTATTTACCCGTAACGTTACCGAGCTGACCGCTGTCCGATTCGCCCGTACGGCAGGCTATGAAATATCACATTCGACGAGCAGTCCTCCGGAGTTGCGGTACACGCTCGGCGTGTCACACAAACGTACGAGTGACCCCCGAACCGTCTCTGCGTTACAGCTACGCGGGGGCCCACGCTACGCAGAGACGTTGAACCGTGCGCGATACCTGCGCGTAATCGCTCGTCGTCCACCGCTAGAAATAATAACTTTTCATTATTTCCAGCGGCGTTAGAAATGATTTGTTCATCGAGCAATATCGTACGACACAACTATTACATACCTATGTTTTTCATTGTAAATAAAACATCTCTTATTTGTACTTCCAAGCTTGCAGCCTACTGCGCAGGTAGTTGCCCAGAATCAAGGGTGGGTAATTTATTAACGTATACTGTAATCTTGCATCACTGCACTGCCAATGAGAACTGATTGATTGCGTATTACCGTACGTTATGACTAAACGCTATTCGTATTATACCCGTGTATTAAACTCTCTTGATTCGCACAAGTTCTGCACCAATTCATTACCGAGCACTGGTCTCCGTTGTGAGAATCACCGAGTAGCCGATCACTTGCATGATGTGTGTTGTACGTTGTACGTTGCGTATGATTTACGAATCGTTGACGCGGTGGCAAAACTAACGTAATATTCGACGCGCTGCACCTTCAAAGTTCCAGTGCTACGCAGGCTCGATATACGTACATATGTATGTATAGCATAGGTACATGGTATTCTACGAATGTATGAATATTTCCATACGGATACCGTGTACGACAATTGATCGATTGATTAATTTGCTCGGAATAACGGACACTCGTACCCGATGTCGAGGTGTTATTTTCGTCTATATTATTCGTTATTCGATGGATGACGGTGACGGACGTAAACAGGTACGACGATTACCTGGCTGTACGTACGCGTAGGCACGAATATACATGTACATGTATATCTCTATGGTATGGGTATATGTATGCATGGACGCCGCGGTTGAATTCGCAAGCAGCTTTCAATTCGGAAACGAATAACGCGCCTAACGATCCGCTATTAGCTGTACTAATCATTGGGTATCGCAGGTAGGTATACAGGTGTATACAGGGCGATTCTCGATTCGGTGCCGCCCTTGTAACCGAGAGAAGTCATAATTCGAGAATAAGCAGCCCGGGAATTCGGAATCACCCTGTAGTCTACCTGCGATCGACGCAACGCTTCGTCCACTTTGATGTAGATTGAAATGAACTTGCGCCGACTCTGATGTACGACCGTTCTCTATTCGTTGTTCGTTATCCGATACACGATATCCATTTTTCCGCGCCAATTTCAACATTTTCCGGTAATAGGTGTACGCGGCTCTACGTTCGTACGGGAGGTACGGCTCGCCTAGTTGTCTCACGATCGGCTTTTTGTCCTCAACCCCATCGTTACACGTATAGTAGAGTTACAGCTGTACCTTGTACGTACGTACGTACGTACGTAGAGCTGCGGGGACAGTTGATGCCTCTCGGCAGTTGGATCGTCATTCAGCGGACGTCGTTCTGTTACAGGGGATTTCGTGCTCTTCGAGGAAGCATCAAGCAACGCGAGCGCAAAAAGTTCTTCATGTACTCGATTTACGCGTGGGGCTGCGCGATTCTGCTGACGGCGGTGTGCGTGATAATGGATTTCGTGCCAGGCATCCCCGATACCGTGATCCGTCCCGAGTTCGGAGAGGAGCGTTGCTGGTTCAGAAGTAAGTGATCGAGGACCGAGGTTCGAGGTCGACGCTAACGACCGGTGTCCGAGCCAATATGCTTTTATACAAGTCTGCCGGACGTACGACGTATACCACGTACCGACAGAGTCCCCGTTGCGAACGATCCACTCTTAATCGTTGCGGCCGTATCGCGTCGACCTTCGAAACACATTCCACATTTGCCTCGTTGCTCCTGGCTCTTTCGGGAAATGATCGATAACTTATAATTCCCACTGACTCGCGTACAGCGTTGACGGTAGCACGTCGCTAATTGTCGTCGGCCGCCGCAGCTCGTTAATAATCAAGCTTTCGATATCCTCGTTTCAGCCGAAACGGCCAAGGCCTTGTACTTTTACGGGCCAATGGGCTTGACCGTCCTGTGCAACATTTTCCTCTTCGTGTCAACGGCCATAAAAATCATTCGACACAAGAAGGACACGGCTCATCATCTGAAAGGAACTGACAGCAGACGGCACGACGACAACAAACAATGGTGAGTGTTGACGTCGAGAGGTCGAGGTATCACGCCTTGAGCCACCGCACGTTGATACCCGATCGGTATTTCCATGTTATGCCCTCGTTTAGCCTTCCAGTATTTTTTTTCCCCCTCGATCAGCCGTTGACGATAAATGCTGGATGTGATCGGTCACGGGTTGCGTAAACTATTTCCAAAACAGCAACGAAGTTCGGGTAAGAATTCTGGAAGCAGTCTTCCCATAGCACAAGGTCTCTCTTGTGTTATCTTGTTTACAGATCACCCGACTGAAGCAATAAACCAAACTATCGGTACTTAACTTTTCCGCCCATTTTTCATTACCCAGCATATGCGAGACGCGGACCGTGACGATCTCTTCCTTGAGATGGGATGCCTCTTGTGCAGCCTCCGATTCTTTGATACATTTTAAGAATTTAAAAACGCGTAGCCGTGTTCACTCGGGGATTATTATTCCTCGAAAAAACGTAACTTGACTTTGTCCGTTGTATACTCGTAGCTCTCCGTCTCCGTCGTATTATTTTAAACGAGAACCGGCGTCGTCGTTTACCCAGTCTGCGACGAGTTTGTAATTATACGAACATACGGAAGAGAAAACTTTCAGATTGGACGAATACAGCGAGTCTTTGCATTTCCGTTGCAGGTTCAATTTGTATCTGAAGCTGTTCATCGTGATGGGTATAAACTGGTCGATGGAGATAATATCCTGGCTCTGCCAGGGTCCGAAATCCCTATGGTACATCACGGACATGGGAAACACACTGCAGGGGGTGATAATATTCATAATATTCGTATGGAAGGAAAAAATCAAACGATTACTCATCAAACGGTTCGGTTGCCAAGGGCCAAACTTTTTGCCCCGCGATTCAACGAGGAGCGCTTATCACAGCTCCGCTTCCCGCACGTGCACAACATCGATTCCGCTGCACGAAGAAACCAACGGTACTCCGGATCCCCTTTCTCCGTCCAGGGCGAAGCCGAGCTTGGACGACAGCGACGGGGTGTAGAACGGGAAACCCGATGGAATTATTTACCCTATCGTTATTTTTATACAAATCCTATTTTTCGTTGGAAAATATTGATTCTTAATCTACGTAGGTATACTCGCATACGTACGACCTAGGTATTCAGATATCTATATCCATACGTATTGTGTACGTATGCACAATTGCATGGTACGCCACAATCACACCTCAGGAGTACAGAAGAGAAAGCGGTTCGATTAATGTACCGACGAGTTCCAGGACGACGATTTGTCATACGGTCCTATGGTCCCAGGTTCGATTATTTGAAAATTTACAACATTTTGCCCCATAGGACGTCGGACAAATTGACCGCTTTGACATTTGAGTGTTTACAAAATGGTGAATATACTCTTTCCCGAATGTCAACAGCACAGCGTAATGGAGATACAGTTGAATCGAAATAGAATAGCGCTAGCTGTCTGTCCCCGAATGGAAACGTGACAATGTACGTACGTTCAATCTGTTCGGAAAGTGATGAGATTGACGGTGCGATTGAAATGAATCGAGCGCAGGCGAACAATCTGATAGCATTTAAGTCGCGATAATCTACAATTTGAGGTAAATTATTGATTAACGATCATCGCTGAAACAATATCACGAGGCTCTATCGATTAGGAAAGCCTAAGCTTGAACTTGGAACAAGTTATAACTCCCCTCAGATCTAACGTCGTCGTCGTTGTAACACCACGAATAATACCCTGCTGATTGAAACTTGTCGTTGGTAGGATTGCCCCTTTCAACAGGCCTTTTTTTCTAGTCATATACACATAATGTGTGTCATCAGTATATCCCTTTATCAGTGATGCACATGTGTGTACGTATACACGAATACGTACACACAACACCCTGGCGATTCCCTTAAAATTCAACATCCTGCGAAACAATAACTAAACTCACTTCCATCAAAGACACGGGTATTTCCGACGCCGGTCTTCGTACCTGTGAGATATGCTTGTAATATGCGCTTACGTGTCCGCGTAACGCATACCTAACAAATACCGTCACGCCCAGGTAAAAAATATTCTTTACTCGATGTAATTATATTGCCGTATGTTATTATGTACTCAAAATCAGCGTATAGACAATTACGTATGTCCGCACCTGGAGTGCTTTTTGTATTGTGATGTCATGAATAAAGAGATATTCCTCAAAGTCCGAACGAAATTGTCTTTCGGCAACATTGATCAGCCATCTCATTCGACACCTTGGATTGCGAATGGTTTACGCACGATTAGTGTATAAAAAGTGACAATGAGTGCACGAATCGCTAAAATTTTTTACAGATCATAAGTACTCGCTCGCAAAGCAAGAATCTGGTCAGTTTTTTAAATTTGATTTTATTTCGTTCAAAAAGTATAATACAACACAAGCGACGTGCCGCGTATCGAGTGATTAAATTCAAGTCCACGTGTAAAATATAATGTATTTCGATATTTGTATGGCTTTCGTCAGTTAGCCGTCGCACTCGCTTCTCGCGGGCTGCGTTACGCGGCGATGTGGTACGCCAAGTGTGTTTGATGTTGACCCTCCTAGTGGCCACGACTCGACGCGACGCGCTTGGCCACTAGGAGGGTCAACATCAAACACACTTGGCGTACATTCTGCCGTTGGTCCACGAAAATAAAAATTCTCCTTACATGCCAAAATTGTACGTAATTTAGCCGATGTGAATCCATGCGAGAAATAATTACCTTTTCCAACTATTTATATCTAGAAATACCGGGCTTCTCTGCCTTTTTTCAGTTTTCGACACGTTTCAACAATCGACCTACGTTATCGATTCCAATATGGAGCGGAATATTCGAACACATCTTGGCATTTCATTTCAGGGAAACGATCCACGACCTTGTATTTCCGTTGGAGTTTCGGCGTCTAGCTTCGAATGCGGCTTGGTTACTTTCCAGCACTTTCTGCCACTCTTAGTGCCATCTGAGCGAATTTACATCGTCGAGAACGACGTCGAGTATCAGGTGTCATTTTACGAATACATATCTTCTCTGTCCGCACCTACTCCGTCGCCATCTTCTAGACTTGAGAAATTGAGGAAATGGGCAGGCCGGTGAACCTCGTGATAGAATTCTTTGGGGTTAGCCAGCTGCAACTCGTATTTCATATTTGGGTCATGCCTCACACCTGCAAACGAATCGGTATATAATCATCGCGTCAAAGGTTGGCTAATTATGAAATTCGACGTAAGATCTTCATCAACTGAACCCACCCATGAAGTTGTAGTTCCAAGAGCCTTGGCTAGGCACCATAAAGAAACCCAGGAAGCGGTCGGATAACAGCATTTGTACTTTTTCATAATGACTGGGGAGATATCCCTTGGGGTTATTTCCCTTGTCGGTATTTTGTTTGCCCCATTCGAAACCACTAGGCGTGAGCTTATACGCGGTAAGGGAGCAGGATCCAGGTGTGAAACTGCAAGTAATGACGATGGTTTTTTCTCCGTCCCACCCGGAATTCTCTGCCATTACCCTTGCATGGGTCGAAATGTCCTGAAACATATGTTACCTCTGAATGTTGATCGGTCTCGGCTGTTGGATTGAGAACATTCCAAGGACTGTTGGATTTTTCTCTACATCGAGAGCTAATAGTAAAGACATACTTGTGGAGACAACTGCGGTAGTTCGTTTGGCTGGGTGTGTATCCATCCCAGGGGTTCCATTTCCTTGAGGTATTGATGATTTGGTAATGAACTCGGTAGGTGCACGGTTTGATGAGTTCCCCACTGAGGAGCCATTACTATACACCTGATTTCTTTGACCTGGGGATTGTCTGGTGGACTGATACCGTACAAATACCCCGCGATCTGTACAAACGTTATAATATCAGAGACCGTACGAAACATGCCCACAGTTCGGTCGTCACGACTACGTTCAGAAATAACATTAATTTACATTAGAAATAATAAGATTCGGTTCTCACCTGAGCCCGTAAATCGGAGATGGTGACAAATTTCTTGAGCACATTCTTTGGCAAGATGTAGGTGTAGCCGGTTTCCTTGATGTCGTCGGATGAAACATAGATGTGGTTCGTTCGTAAGTGAAGATTGGTGGCGGATATAGCTCTGACTCGCCATTCGGTTTTAGAACTGAATGTTTGAGTTTCGTAATTCGACGTAGTAGCAGTAATGATTTCGTCACCGTGCTTGTTCACGGTTCTCGTGGTTGTTGCTGTGAGTTGAGATTGCTCTTTGGTCTGTTTCTCGATCTCCGCTATTTGTTGTCTCTGCGCGGACGGTGCACTAATCTCCATACCAAGGATAATATCACGGATTTCAGATTGCGTGAGCGACGCAACGTTAACGTTGTTCTTTTTGCCGTAGTCGGCCAAGATCAAATCTTTGAGCTGTACCTCCACTTTGATCCACTCGTCATCGGTAAGAGAAGGCCAAATATGGTGCGGTTCGGTTATTGTCGTTTTATCGGGCTTCAGAACAACCTTTGTTCTCTCGGTATTTACATGCAATGCTCTCAGGATGAGAATCAGACGTGAAAATGCCGTGTACGATGAAATGGTTTTTAACCAATCATCGTAAAGATTGAAAAGGACCATTTGCGGTTCTGTGGCTTTCAAAATAAGATCACCAAACTTTTCAACTTTAAGACAGGCTTGGAACGGAAGCTGCAGCTCCGATCCCTTGATCACAATGTTAGGGAAATCGAGTAAATGAACCTCGAGCGGATCCAGCATACCCTTTCTCGTTACTATGATTTGCTTCGGTTGTTCTTCGACAGGCAGAGACCGAATCAGAGCTGCAACCTCTTCGGCGGTCTTCCATTTGGCAAGCTGTCCCAAACGTTTTTGACCAGCCCAAACCGAAGTATGAATGATTTTGAGGAAAAGCTGTCCGGTTCGAGGATTGAAGATAAATATCGCACCGTTTATAGGTTTCGTAGTCAAGTTACCCTCGAATGTTTTGTGTATGGTCACTCGATACACGTTTGTGTCGTCGACGAACCAAATAATCTGATTAGAGAAAAGTTCGCCATAGTTCTGGGAGGACAGGTAAGGCTCCGTGGGTTCGGATGAGTAAAGTTGAAGAGCCTTTCTAATCCGTTCTCTCAACACGTACAGAGCAGGATTAGCTTTCATTATCTTTGCCATTGCCTGTTGTATCAACGGTTTACACCCCGGAAACCAATTGCCATAGGCACTGTGCAAGTTATAAGCCAAATCGATCGCGATTAACAAACCAGTTGGCGAAGGGTAAATCGACATGTTATCCGTTGTGTAATCCAAGAACTTGGCTCGGGCGTATCTCTCGATATCATGAGAATCGTAATCACCCCATCTCAACTGAACGTCGATCCAGTATTTCTGAGTTGTAGTATTATCCATCATATCTTTTGAATCGGCTAATAAAGATGGTCTGGAGACATTCCATTTGTACGCCGAGAAGAGCAATATATCCGCGCAAGAAGAATTCATCTTGTATGACTTTCTGGGATGAATAGTTTCCTTCTGCACGGTTTCGATTTCCAGTGCATCCAGTTCCTGATCGAATACCTGGCACAAGTCCATCACAATCGATTCGTGCACTTTTTGCCACAAGTGAGCTCGGAATATTTGGATCAGGGAAATTTTCAAAGTAGGGATTTTACCGTGCATGAAGATTCCCGTCAGATCCAGTTGCACCTAAAAGGCCAACAAAAATAACGAGATCAAGCCGCTTGCCTGGATTTAAAATCTGTCACGCTCAAATACTGTTAGAATAGCAGTTTCTTTCGTACCTGAAATCCGACATACACGTTAGCTCGGTTGATAGTTGGGGACCACCAAAGGGTGAAGCGACGATTCGGGATTTGATTCAACCCAGATCTCTGTGCATTGGTCAATTTTTTGTACTTCATCGACTCTTCAAATCCAGATGCTTTCTCCCTAAAATAGGTTGGAGAATGAAGCGATTCTACTGATTCGCCTCTGAACAAAGAAAATGCAAATTACTTACCAAAACAAACCCTCCCAGGTGGGGAAATACGTTCCCTTGAAGAGCGTGTGCTCGAGAATCCCTTCTACACCACCCAGAGCTTGGATCATGTCAGTTCTGTAGTTATTCAAATTCCATAATTTACCATCGTGACGTTGGTGGGTCCACCAGAACGGATTTTGTTTCAGTACCTGTAATATATGCTCGGTCAGGCATCAAGTCTTGTCGTTTTACAGCCGTTGAATCAATTACCTGATATTGCTTGAATTCAGTTCGTATTCTCCATCCTTTGTCATAGGCTAGAGTGTGTCTGTCTTTTTGGAAGAGGGTGTTTATTCTGGGGATACCGCGATCCCAGCTATCTTCGAGATCCTCAAGAGTCAGTCGACGATTCTGTGCATTAGCCTCTTGCCGCTTCAACGCATACTCGGCCCAGACACGTTGAGAATCTATGAATTCGGATTCCCACGGTTGAATGTATCGGTATAAGTTGGGAATCAATTGATCCTCGTCGTGACTCATACCAGAGCGAAAATGCGTAATCCCAACATCGGTCTGTTTTGACCATCGCAGATCGGACTGGCGGAAAAAGAAAGAAAAGAAAACATTCGATAACGCGGAGTTTTAATTAAACAATTGTAATATGCACGCGTTCAACTTGTTCCCATATTACCTGCGGGATAAGTACGTGGCCCATGGATAACATGCCAAGTCCTCCCAGTTCTTTGGGAGTATAGAAGACGACCGGAGGGAATCGGGAAGGCATTTTGGAATTCAACCCAATCTTGATTCTAGTCTGAATTTTGTTTTCGCATTTGACCAAGAGGTCCAGGAGTTCCTGAGTATTGACAACTGCTTCCCGGAAGTAAGTCATCAATCCAATGAGTGCTGTATTCCACTTGTTGACAATCTTCGTGAATGTAGTTGAACCAGATGCCATGAGAATTTGTCTCACTCTGTTGTGGAATCTCTGCAGACTTTCGTCATCTACTCTCAAGAAACATTGCGCTGTTCTTTCCTTTGTAATCTCATTTTGCAAATTCCACACACCGTCTCTATGTGTGAATTCTTCGTGCGTTGTTCTGCATTTGGGCAAAATACGACACTCGAAGCCACTCATATTGAATAATAAATTAGGATTATCCTTGCTGTACACGCTGACGAAACTATTCTCCCACTGGATCGTCGTTGTCGAGCGAGGTAGCCGATTCTTGATGTCCCAAAATACAGCTCGACCACTGATCGGGTGAATCGAAAAAGAAAAAAAAAAATAATCACTCATTGAAGATATGTTGGGATAAGACAACTACGAACACAACTTATTGCAGTAATAAAACTCACAGGTTTACGTCGTGTTTCATCAAACGCATACGAGCATCACGTGGCCAGCATTTTTTATTGTTGTAGCCAACAATGTTTTCATTATTCGGATCGGGATGTTCGGTCAGGTATCGTTGAATTAGATCTCTAGCCTCTTCAGCGGTGAATCTATTGCGAGAGATCTCTTAGATTGCAAAAGAAAAGTAGTTAGCACCGCGAATGTGCACTTACAATCAACCGATAAGAATTTACCTGAGGAACAAATGAATCCTGTCTACGTATCTGCAGAACAAACGAATAGGATGAGCAGTCTCGGATGCTACATCTTGGAATGTTAGGAAATCATTTGGCATCTGCGGAGGCCCGGCCATCTCGCTTGCTCTTTGCAATCCCAGCACCAGCAAGTCCAATACCAACCCGTAATATTGGGCTATAAAAGAAGCGAACTGTAGACCTCTGATTATACCATAACTGTTGGTGTGGTTCATATCCTGAAAATTTGCAAAATCATTTTTGATTAAGATGACGAACGGATTCGATGCTAATATTCAAATGCTCACATTTCATTGATTCTCCGGGTAGAGCAATTTACCTTGTAATTTATGACAACGTTGTTTTTGGCCGTCATGTAATCAGCAATATTGTGATCAACGATGAGCCTGAGGAGTCTGTTGAGCAATGTCAGATCAATTTTTTCGTAGAGCTTTTCAAACTTTGACTCAAGTAGGACGTTGCACTCGCCTTCGCTGACATCCCAGACATCTTGTAGATTATTGATACCCTGACACCACTTATAAACCAAAAGCGGCGGAGGTTCGGTATCTGAGGGTTTTACCCATGGCGGAAAGAGCCTACGTTTGTCCGCCTCGTACCATAAGTACTGATCCAAATACGCATCCGTAATCTTCTCTAAGGGCTCTACGTCGTACACAGGAATAAGATGGCTGTACAGATCCATAAACTCGATTCCCACCTAAGATCAGGCAAGTCGATCGATAAAATATATTATTCTTCAAGTTCGAATGAATATCTCTTAATTGAATGTGCCTAACCAAAAAGGTACATGAAGATGTTTATTATATACCCAGAGTTCAAACCGATATCAACCCTTGAACTAACTCTTATTGTAAAAAAAGTATTAAAGATTCGCCCTCTCAATGTCAAGCGATAAAACGTGTAGATATTCTTACCTCCTTGAAGGCTCTTTGGGTTAGGAGATGACGTTTGATCCTGGATAATGCCTCGTGAGGATTGTCATACGCTTGTTCAATCAGACCCAGTTCTTCTCGCTGGCTTTGATTTAATCTCGATTTCACGCTGTAAGCTTCCTTCAATCGTTCTAGAGCCAAAATCAATAGTTTTGTATCGTGTTTGTACGACAGAGGTGGAAATGGTATTGGTGCAAATCTGCGAGACTCCAACCAATGAACCGTCGTAGTGTAAATCGCGACAGCTTCCTCCGGTGAAATATAAGGTCCGTCCTAAAGGTAATTCATATTCCATAGTATCAGAGTTCAACGGGCTCGGTCGATGGAAGTAACAAGAGATTAATTTCGAAGCACTCACTTTCAAATAATTATGTTGCCGCTCCTGTTCCGCCTTGAGATAAAGTCGAGTCAAGCGTCCCAAATTCTTTTTACACACCGTTTTGTCAACAGTTGCGCCACGCCGGATACGCTCGCGATTGTAATGCGCAGTGTTAGTCCACCAGTCAGCTTTCATTTTGACATAGCGAAGTATCATATTCTCAATTGGTATCGGGAGCCCTGGTACCTGTTACAAAATTTCTTAGAATCCAAATAACCAATTGCCAATAAGTCTGTTGAAATAATTTCAACCCGATAATGAATATTCACACGCTACTGACCTTCCACGGAATGTTGGCTTTCCAGCATCTCCAGGCTTCGCTGAGATGCTGTAGAATAGTCCTTGCTTTGTTTTGTTTGATACCTTCCGGCATCATATCAACTATATCGTGCATCACCGAGGCTCTCAACTCAAGATCAAAGTGAGACTCGACTCGTTGTTTAGTGACAGTTTTTGCCACCCCTTTGGAGTGTCGACCTTCGAATTGCCTCGACAATAGATTCCCAAGCCATCGTTCCAACAATGGTGTAATTCCACGCATGAAAAACAACCACACTCGCCAACCAGGAGCCCAGAACCCACATCCTGGTCCTTTCCCTACCGGACCCTGCGATGGTAAACGCGTTACGGTGAACAAGTTCAGAATGAACAAAGAATCGAGAATTAGATCGATAACCTACGGTATTGAATCTGTAGTAGATGAGATGTTTCAAGTCTTTGCACATTCTTATCTGTCTCATGAGTTTGTACTTATATCGATACATCCCGGTGAGCTGTCCGACGTGAGCAAAAATATATTGCAACCCGTCGGCGAGTTGGAAAGCATCTACGTTGTTCAATCGGTATTGAACGTGGGAATCGATGATTAATTTCGTCAACCGAAGAATTTCCCGACACAGATGGAATGCTACAAGTTATATCAAACATTAATATGACAGGACTTGATCGGTTCTTCGTTGTATATGGAAAAAGTCCTTATCAGCACTCACCATTACCAAAACGGGACTTCTTTCTCTCTTTGGTGGTCAGAGTTTTGACTGGTTTCAAATTGAAATTGTAATCAAGGTGCAAGTAATTCAGATTCTTTCTATGAATCAGTAGGTTCAGCATGTTATATCCTTGTCTGCAAACTTGAAGGCCAGCTTCCACCCAGTCGATAGTTGTAGTTTGAAAAAACTTTGTCGATTTAAAAGACCTGAATAAGTAGCGTTTTTTCTGTGGCTTGGGTGGCCTGTGTTTCAAGGCATTCAGTACAAAATACTTGAGAAGTTTTTGATAGCTGACGCGAACTTTCACCGGCTGACCAGGCGGACAATGTTCGCGGTACCAAGATTTCACTAGTGGAATGTCTATAGCTCGTCGAGTTCTACCAGAGCGAGTGTTGAAAGGGCGTGGAGCCCACAATAGTGCGATGCCATTTGCCGTGTTGTCGGTATACAGAGGAGTTTCCTGCAGAAAAGGCTGAACTTCTTCGGGAAGCACAAAATCTTCATCTTCGTCGATTTGAGGTTCCATTGTCTATGAAAAAAAGAGAAAAAAAAAAAAAAACAGAGATTCCTCATTATCATTTGTATTGTATTGAAATATTAGTTCGAACATTGCATTCGTACCCGATTTTGAACGATTCAAATCTGTGTCGTCATTTTGGAAACTGCGATAGCCATAGTTGGGCTAACGCAGGGCAAAAATCACCATTAATCTCCGAGCACTGGTAAATCAACAACTCACCAACCGAGATATTGATATATACTCACTCGGCGAAGCAAATATTGTCAAGCTTTTCACAATACACAATTCTAAAATTTGAAATCATACCTTCAGAGAATTACGATGTGAGATCGGGTTGATCAGAGGATCAAAGTAAAAGGCAGGTAAATCAGGATCCTCAGTCTTAATATACACTACATTGGGAGCGTGGTACCTGCAAGAGCACAATATTCAACAGTCCTAATAATGATAAGCATTGCGGTACATAAAAATTTGTCCGTGATTTCAGCAGTCACCTTCTCGACTGCATGAAGACAACGAATAACAATCACTGAATATTCTACCACACGGCCAGTAAGAGCACATATATCCTTCATATTGTCTTAAAACTCGTGTGGATACCATGAAATAATTGGGGATGTCAGATTATAATCTACCATGTTACATACTCACCATGAGAGATGCACGAAGTGTGGCATGTTGTTGTATAAATACGGAAACGCAATCCGGTATTCTGTACGAATTGGTTGCCTGATGATTATTTTGTTTATATCATTAAACTCGTTCCAGTCCTCGTCGGCTGCGTTGGAATCCTTGACTAGTGGTTCAAACTTCGGACCCCCAGGTATAGCCATATTCAATGCTTTCGCGGTAAAAAATGACTTTGGGTCAAAGAGGTAGAAGAAGTTTTGATCGACCAAATCGGTCAATAATTGATTTGCCAGTCGATACAACGTGGCCATTTGTGGGAGGGATAAATTCCATTTGCGATATGTAGACCCGTTGACGTGTCTGAAAATAAGAGAATCAAGAGACAAGTGAATATTTGTGCCATTCGAGGAATCTGGGAAGTTGGATATTTTGGTTTTTTTTTTTTTCAGATTAGCGTTTAATCCGATCACAGCGCTCCGCTATACTTTGTCTCGGACAAGCAAACGACAACACTGTAACCGTCAGACCACATGACTGACTGATTTCAGGACCCCTACGCGATTCATCATTAAACAAATAACTCCATAATAATTTTTCTGAGGAATTTTCAAATGATCAAATGTCAGTACATACTTCGTCCCAACCAAAGGTTTGTGTTCGTAAAACCAAGATGCAACAGATTCGTCTTCCTCCGAATCTAGCTCTATTTGTATAGCTTCTAAGGGCTCCACGTCCAGTACATTGTCGGCATAATCCAGAGGAGGCTCTTCGTCATCGAATGGTGGGAATCGCATTCTCTTAAAATGCCTACGATCTCTTTTTTCGCGTCTCATCATGATCCACATGGTACTGAAACAAAGATAATACAGTAAAAATTTTACACAGCCAGCGCTTTTTACGGACCATCATAATTTGATATTGCAAACTCACTTACCCCCATTGAGCAATATAGACTGGTTCAATAACCCATGGGATTTCATTGACAAAGGTTATGGCTCCTGTGATATGATACAGCACTTTAACATCTCGAATTTGCTCCCATGGCATGGGCATATTCTCCAATAACTTCATTACAGCATGTGGCATGTATTTCAGGGCTCTATAATTGAAAAAAATGAAAAGAACTGACGGTGCACAACAATCCTAAAATCAAAATTTAAGCAGGTATGCCTTTGTATTTCTCACCCCAAATATACACGCTTGTCATGTCTATACTTCCTGCTGCTCATGTCTCCGTGGTCTCTGATGATTTTTCTGATATGTTCTGGGGGCATATCTTCTTTTTGTGCATCGACGAACCCAAACTTACGTTTTTCCGCAAAACGTTTCGACTGCAATTGCTGCCATTTTTGGGCTAAAATTGACGGTATTTAGAAGACTGTGATGGTTAGAAAAAGTTGGCTTTTGCTATTCATAGGAAAGAACAACTCTATGGGGAAAACTCCGACGTAGAGTTACTTTCCTGCGGATAGACACATTCCAAAAAATATCAACCTTTTTCTTGCAATTTGTCTTCAGAAATCACATCTGGCTGTTTCGGAAGCTGAGGCAATGGAGGTCCAGCCATGGCGTGCATGTGGGCATGATGTGCCGCCTGAGCATGAGCTGCTGCCTGTGCGTGGGCTTGGGCAGCTGCAAGCTGAGCGTGAGCCTGCTGCTGGGCCATCATAGTAGCCCATGGGTTAGGCCCCAATAGGTAAGGGGGAATGGACATCTTTGGGCTACACTTGACCAAACTGTAACATGAATACTACATTTCCTTTATTAGATTGTAGTGTACAAATTGGAGGAAAGTGGAATAAAGAGATGAAGGCATATACTATGTATAGAAAGGTGTTATTTGATGCAAGTCTATCACAGTGGTGATGCTGGAAATTACAAAGGTTTGTACAGGCAAGATATGCAAGGTTACGCGTTTTCGGTTGCAAACTTTATCGGAAATTCAAAACTGGCAGATGCCTAAGAGAACAAATAAAGGCGAGCACAGAGAATTTGTGTTCAAGTGTATTGACTATAAGTTGAGTTAGACATTTTTCAATCTTTGCTTATGGTCATCCAGACCAGCCGATGACTTGAAGCAAAAACGGCGCTTTTTCTCATAAAATTCTAATAATTGATCTAGAAGCAGAAGCCAAATTTGGATGTACAATAGTTTGACTTCACAAACACCGAAAAATTTTTGCCAACGTTAATTTACTAGGGGAGAAGCTGGAATCATCCATAAAGCCATTTTGAAATAGGAAGCCTGATGAAATTTTACCTTTTCTTCGGGACTGGGGCGTTTCGAATTTTTTTAGGACATGACGTATATGATTCTTACTGCATTTACAGCAAGATCAACTCCGCAATATATCACTCTAAAAGTATTTTGAAGAAATATCCCGAAACCTACGTCTAGACGCTGACACGCCGGATACGAACAGGAACTGCAAGCAACGGCACACGAAAAAAGTTTAGTCAATTCTCGAACTCGGATGCGTTCGTTCACCCAGGTGCCGGTGGCATTTGATTCGACCTGCACTTTTTCTAGAACACTTCGACTTAATTCGTAATATTAGTGATCTCTCATTCATACATCAAATCTGGTCAATGAGCTTCGAGAACTACAATTGTCACAAATAAAAAGAAATATTTGAGGTATTTTCAAGATAAGGCTCTAAATCTGCGCATGCCTAGACAAAAGTGTACGACATCCGGTACAGAAAATATGTACCCGTTTTGTATGTGTTTTGTATGTATACCTATACCTGATACATGAACAGTATGCCTCCGTGCATGAACGTGCCCCTTGTGCGTGACTAAAATCTTTTTGGATCCGTATCCAACTTGACTCACAGACCTTCGTAAGTACAGAGAACGGAGAGCGACCGTCGCCCGAGTTACGGCCTTATAATTGAATACATTCAACTTAATCTTGATTTTAAACTTGTGGTATAGAAACAAAATGAACGGAATAGTCAGAAATGCATTGAGGGTTTCGGCTTTCAAAGGATTCACACAGTCTGCAGTTTCGGGACGAGTTGCAAGGAGGGAGTTCACGCGGCCGATGTGGAACATGTGCAACCGGCGAAAGGATATCACGCCTCTGGCAAGCTACAAACTACAAAATCCGATCGAATTTTGCAGCTGCGGATGCAACAGAAGAGTGCACACCAAAGGTTTGGTTACTACCACCCCCTTGACCCTTATTACATTTTTACCGGGGAATATCTCAATTTCTCAATTCTACTTCACCAGTCGATCATTTTTCCAAAACTGTTCTCTAACAGATGAGGCTGCATAGGTCGTTTTCGATGCGACAGCAATTGAAATTTCATGTATATCATTTACCAAATTTGAGTCTTTCACTACAGCGGAGAAGGAGTTGGTGCAATTCCTGGCAGAGGAAATAGTAGCGGAGAAGAAAGCCCAGAAAATGAAGACCATTCCAACTGAACTCGATGGATTTAAAATTTCACTTGACGGTGCTGAAGTTTCCCTCACCAAAAAAATTGGGGAGGAAAGGTATCCATTAAGATTCTTGTAACATAATGACACTATGATTTTATAATCCCTTCATTGGTCTCCTAAAAATACAATCCCCTTTAGTAAGGTCTAGTTTATAGATTGCTAGAAGAATCAAACTTTTATTAATTTTTATCAATTCAAACGTGTATTAATATCAAATCAGTTTTTTGGTACTCATCGAATTGATAACATTTCAGCATATCCATAAACTTCAATGTAAATCACACCGTCGATTCAGAATCAGAGCCAGACATCGATCCACAAGATGACAAGCAAGAGTTTGGAGAAATGAAAAGCAAACCAAACTTTGAAATAGATGTAGTACGAGGTAATCACACTCTTGGCTTCACATGCTCCTTTAATAACGAACCTCAAGCAAGTGGTGCCGACGATGGTTACAGTGAGTTTTCTATTTATACCTTCCGAATTCTGGTAGCTCCAAAGTGTTGAGTACAGATTGACAGACCTCTTGTCACTTTGATAATTTACCTTTGGGATACTAAATCGCTACTATCGACACTGTCTGTTGACAAGTTTCATGGATTCAGACTAGTCGAAGCATATCAACAATCAATTTTAATCATTCACAAAATGTAGCCTGATGTAAATTATGACAAATGTATGATGTCACTGAAAAGGGATTCACCTTCTTTCTTGTAGATGATATCTTTGGCATTGACGAAATAACTTTATATGAGGGTGAACACAGTGAGAAGATCTATGCTGTAGCTGGTGACGTAGTGGATGGTGTAAGTATACTGCAACATACTACTTCTTACCAAGAAGACGACAGTTGGACTTCTAAAGTTATGCTGAGTTGTCTTTGAATTTAAATTTCCAGTACCTGTACGATCTTCTGATGAATTATCTTGAAGAGAAAGGAATCTCAAATGAATTTGCGGAGAAATTGATCGAGCTGAGTACAGTCTACGAGCACACCGCCTACATCAGTTTGCTAGAAGGACTCTCCAAGTTTACCTCCGGAAAGTAGTTACCGTGATACTCTATTTTCCACCTACGTATTACTGTACACTTATGAACAGAATCATGCTGTATAGTTTTAGATCGCCATAATAAATAATTCTCAAAAATTTGAATTAGTTATACGACCATCCTTTTTATAACCTGTAAAACAAAGCTAAACTGCGAGCTTTTCATCTTGTGCCTTTTTCAGTCTGATAATTGGATTATGCTGTGCAAGCTGAATTCTGCGGAATTAACCACAAACTCCTATTCCTGTGTTACCATCCATTATGTACACATACATGTCATAAACTCAATTAATCAGGTTCATACCTACCCTTGTGGTAGTCGTTCTATCGATAACTGGTATCAGACATCAATTTCCGACTTTTGAGCAATACCTTTTAATAGCACTGTAAAGTAAATGGAGAACCTTGAACATACTCAAACCCAACAGCTATGTTACCTAAGTAAACAATTTCGGAATTTTCTCCCAATGTAGGCAGATATGGTTTGTTAATTGATTGATTTGTCCATTTGAAATGATAAAATCAGTTTTTGAATTTTATTGCTCCCTAAATTGATTGAATTTACTACGAACAGCAGAAGGTACTCTTTATTATTGAACCATGAGTGAGGCGATCCAAAATAAAAGACTTTGTTGTTGACGATCATTTGCTTAAGTCATTCTGATGTGGCAGCATAAAATATCATGCGAACTCATAAAAATAATACCGTTCCTATTCAAGTAAAATCCTCACGCAAATCAATAGCCTGTTTTACATCCGAATTTCACCTCGTATGTGCTTGTGTTACTGAAGACTTACAATGGCTGCATGGAAACATTATTCTTTCTAATTGTGATATAACTGTAGTCGGAAGTTTGCCATGTTAGTACCGGCATTGCAACAGATGTGAAAAAGATACATGACTAACACATTATAGTTGGTATCCACGGAGATACCCACATTTTACCCGTCGTTCGTCAACTACGGGGTGGAACTGATTTTTCCTGATCCGTACCAAGATGATTAACCTCAACATCTTTCACCTCAATGTGCTGTTCCTTCATTGCTTTCTGAAACATATACAAATTTTTTTGTCGATCGGTTGTAATAACAGGATCCAACTGTCACTCTTATGTCAAGTTGCAAGACAAAATTGAGTTTCAATTGTAACTTGACATTTTTTTTTCACCTCACTCACCGCCACACACTCTTTATAAACTGTGAGCAGGGTGGAGCACATCGAATCATTGTTGTCTCCCTTGAGATATCGTTCCGAGAACCAATAATTAAAACAAGCGTCGTATTTCTGTTTTAATTCACTGCATGCTTCCATGCTGACCGACTGGTGGCTCTTGGCACGATGGGTGGTACTTGTGAAAATCTATATTAAAATGTTAAAAGGAGAAAACAAATTACCTTGACACATTGCTGGTACACTTTGAACATGGGGGCACACATGGAGTCGTTGGTGTCACCTTTCAGGAATTTCTCAGCAAACCACAAATGGAAACACGAGTCGTATTGCTTCTTGAACTCATTGCACGTCTCGCCAATACTGTTCATAGGTATGTGATATTTCGTCTACTTCTGAAAGCAGACCCAACAGACTCCAAAACAGTACTTCCACAGTCCTTGGCATGCTTTCAATAGTTCCTTCGAGAAACTGCTCTGTTCAAACTCAAAGTTGTATCACACATATCAGAAAGTTTACAGTTGATCGACCCTTGAATGCATGCCATTAGGTATTGTTACAGTTTGTCGTATATTTCATGGTAGCAGTGCACATATTGATCGTGAACTCCTCATTTCAATAATCGAAATATCTTCAGCAAACAAGACTCACGAGTACTTCAAATTATTTTTGAAGCCTGATTCAAAGTTTCGAAGAAACCATTCAAATCTGGCATCTCGTGGAACTAATCACGTCAGTAATTTAAATCACACTAATGATAGTGAATCAAACATATCAACGGGTAATCGATGCTCAACATCGGAATATTTAAGTGACTAATTTTTACAGATGCATAAGATTTAATTATGAATGGGAAATGCTTGCCTGTATGAAAAAAATGATGCCACAGGTAAACGGTACCTTGGAAGAAGTATTTGTACAATGCTCGCGATCAAGCCTCCAGAAAAATTAATATCAAACCGAAAATTTCGCTTTGATATTATCACAGATAGTCCAATATTTTTCAGTTCTACTTCAGTCAACGTCACTCACTGATATTATACATACAATGTATACCAATGGTCACAGTCCTTACATCAGCAATAGACCACGAAGGGAGCAACGAAGCTAGTACAATGAAGATTGAAGCCACGACTATTTATGCAGCGCGGTCAATTCCAACCATATTCCAACCAACACAACAACGGAAAATTGTAGAGTGACATTATTGTTATCATCTACGGTGGTAGACGATCGCTGCCATCATGGTTATCATCGGTGTTTTTGGTGTTGTTGGTATAATTGATGCTGCTGCTTTGCTAATTGATGATGTGATATCACCTATTCTGAATGGTGATATTAGGAAAATAATCACTGATATGTATACATATATCAGTGGAAATAATCCAACCAGTGAGTCTAACGCTCAACCTACGTCGATTATTGAGAAGCGATCGATAGTTAGAAACTTAAAGCATAGTATGTATACAATGTATGAGGAAGACGAATCTCCGGCTAGAAATCGCTTTGTTAAGCCTTCGTCTTCGGCTCAGACAGGGGACTCTAAAAATATCTCCGGTAGTTGAAAACCAAATTTTCTTGAATGTTTATTGTGCGGGAGAACAGGTCACGACGCCAATCATTGTTTCGCGTTACAAAAACGTCCGTTTATGTATACATGGTCTATGTATGGTCTAAGGTCAGAAAGGCACATTCCCATATGGCACTTTGTAATTGGTGTATTTTCATTATCAGTTGAATGAATTTCTTCACCAAATGTCACGCGTGTCGAAGACTGCCGATTTCTTCCAATTTCAAATATTGTAATGATAATTGGATCTCACTCATAAATTCCCAAGGATAGAACTTGAGTAGTCGATGAACGATGGATAGTTGCTCAGATATATCAAGGTATGATCTGGATTCCATACCATCTACTGATACCCTTCATTTAATGACAGACGAATTCCGACATCGGCATGTCTTTACTCCAGACTCCTCGACTACAGAGTTGTCACAGCGTGTTACCACATTAGAATTGGAGAATGAGAGTTTACGAGTGGAATTAGCAAATTTGCGCGTAGAATTGAATGCAAAAATAGCAGCCAATCAAGGACTTAAAGATAAAATCACAGAGCTGTATATTGAAGTTCAAGAAAATCATCAGGAGAGGATTAAGCTTGAGAACGTTGTAAAGAATGCCAAGGACCAAGCCACTGCTGCCGAGAGCATGAGAAAATGGTATACCGCACAAATCCATAGCGTATATGCGAGTAAAAATACCGAGGTTGAGACTTATAAGGAATTGGTAAATGAAAAAAATAAAATGGCTTTTCTCCTCACCACACGATACCAGCAATCTAATGCAGAATTTTTTGATCTGACCAAAAAGTTTCAAAAGGAAAGACAGCAGCTTAAGGGAGAAATAGAAATACTCAAAATCAAGAGTGCTCAATACTGTGGGGCGTCGACTATATCATGTAGCTCTCAGGCTCATTTGTCTTCTGATTTGACTACCAAATTGGAAACAACCGAAACCCAGCTACGCGATACCACAGTGGAGTTGCAAACTTTGAAACAACATCTCCTTAGCATAGAAGTTGCCAAGGCATCGTTGGAAACTACACTAGCAAAGCATAAGGAGTTAATTTCAGCGATGAAAATAAATCTGGAAAAATGTGAGATGGAAAAGGATGAGCACAAGAATCATCTAAACATTGCACAAATTGAAATAAGCCAGTTAAAATCTGAAAACGTCGTCTTACAGTCAACTCTCTTGTGTTCTAATCGGGAACATAATCAAGTAGAAAGTGCTATAGTTCAGCTCAAGTCTCGGTTGAATAAAATGATTGTGCAACATAGATTGCTGAAATCTAAGAATGCCGAATTGGAGTCAAAGGTCAGTTTGTTGGAAGAAATTCAAAATGAGAACCAAACTTTAAGGTCTCGTTCCTTTGAGGCAAATCGCTCGATGTTCAAAAAACTTAGAGAGACCCAACGGAAAATCAAATTCTTGGAAGAACAACTCGGGGAAGCGGATAAAAGAAAGCACTTATCCCAGATGGTAACGAATCATTGAAAGAGTTATTCCTAATCATCACATGCTGATCTTCACACTTGATTTGTTTATCACTTTTTCAACCCTTATATCTATTGCAGCAATAGCGGTTCATTGCGTTTGCTACGTTTTTTTATTCCAGTGGTAAATTCTGACAGTACATTCAATCTCAATCGAATGAGTCATACTTTTTTTGGACAAGGTATTTTGTTGGGTATATTGTCGCATGGTGGATTTAGAGTTTACATTTTTACTGTCGAACTAATCAACAATTGTGCAATCTTGATTTTCGTTGACTTTAAAATTACCCAAACACTAACAGTGCTGCAGCTTTTAAAGCATTTTTCATCACATATCTCGAATTGAACTAGAATATTGTGATATATCTACTGTATTTTGCAGCGGACCAAAACCGATGCTTCACTACAACAATGTCTCAGGCGAGCTCTCCATAGAAACAAGGTGAACCAATCGATCATATTCTCATCATCTAATTTATAAACTTTGACCCATACCGCCGGACAAATTGACCACTTTATCGTCTTCTAGGAGCTCGCAGGAAGACTGAAATCGATGACAATAACCAATACTTTGGAAGAGAGTATTGACGAGGGTTACGGAGATGGATGTGCTCAGAGCATAGCTATGGATTTTCCTTCGCCAGCACCACTCAACCCACGATTAATGCGGACTATATCGCACGTCTTGACAAATAGCGATAACCTTCTCAGTCCTTTGCAAATTGGGTTGGACGAACTGTGTCGAAAATTGAAAAGTTCAGAAGGGAGAGAGTACACGAAATTGCTGGGTTCTAGTCCAATGTCCCCAGCTTCTCCGCAGAATAATTCAAGATCGGTGGCCTGATTCAAACACAGATCTAAGATTAATATATTAAACCATATATTTACCAAATACAGATGTTGCACAGTAATCCAGCATTTTTTTATGGATTACCGCAATTCCTAAAGCTAGTTAATTACACCGCAGAATGATTTTGCTTGGAATTCTAGGTTTCACTCTTAGTCTAATTGACGAGTCGAAACTCATATTAGCCTTTAATATGACATAACAATGGTCTATGCAAAACCTGATAGATCTGAATTACACAGGAGTCAATTTGTGTAATCAACATCTTCACTCTATTACCGATAGACATACAAGTAGGAAATATTCATATTCGGCTGGAAAAAACGACAACTGAACAATTGACAGAAGAAACAATCTATTATGAATTAAAAGTCATAACATAACCAGCCGCAAATCGTAGTCGATTGATAGTTTTGGGTAGATTGGGGTGTGCTTAGCAATTGACATTTGAATATCGTCCTCTGCTTGCATAGTCGGCCTAATGAACAACAGTCGCATGGATGGTTATCGGGAGTGATTAAACGGCAAAGTATTATTCATGAAGCAGGTATGTGCCTCGTTGCTACGTTGACAAATATGTTGGTGACCAAAATCTATGCATAATATTGAATGGTGTTTCTGCTAAATCAATGCTTTCGCTCGTTTAATTATTTATCTTGAATGGACCTACGTGCGGAATCATCACCACTACCGATTGCTGGACTAAACATATTCTTGTGACGAAGATTGTACAATGCTTAACAGACGTAGATAAGCACCTACGATATCATCTCAACACTTGAGTCTTCGTCCTTACCCTACGTCTTTACCTAGAGTTAATGTGTACGATCAACGCTTACTGGAATGATGTGACAAACATCTTTACCACTAATTTGGCAACATTTCTGACACGGCATGTAATATGGGAGTTGTTTATTCACCTTGCATGGCATCTGAACGTTTTTTTTAATACTAAAGTTCATGGCATAAATCAATTATAGAATTTTGTTGAAATCACCGCAAGCTGCCGACTTAATGCTCTAATCCTGTATAGTTGTAACAGATTGTAAAACAAAGTCGAATTAGCCATTTATAGTTCTCTAAAAACGTGTCGTCACCACTTTGACTGAACATCGCATGACAGTAGTAATAAAAAGAAATTAAAAGTGTACAAAGTACTACAGCCAAACACGACTGTCCTTATCGATGACTAATTGTGGTTTGATCAACTAAGCTTCTCAACCGCTAATTGTTTGCCCCAGGTACACTTGGACAGAAAATTATATCTGTGCATGGGTAAACTACGTTTGAGCTATACAATGTCATGCAATTGGTGTGATATTATAATCATTTCTTGGTAAAAGATAAATTTGAGGAATGGCGTGAGTCAAGTGACATTTGAAATTCAACCCAAAGCTAGTCCTCAAAGCTCTTCAATCTCTTCAAACTTACCATATCAGCCCTTTGACTATTGTACAAAACTGTTCAACATGTGAACTTTTGCTAGGCTGCCAGCGACCGACGCTATGATTATTGCTTTGGCTTGTATGAAATGCAGCAAGTTGATTAGGAAATACAATTCTGTGCAAGCGTTGAATGAATCGAATGGCTCGAGCTGGTCGCAAATTGTAGGTGCAATCCACAGAAGTTCAAACATATCCCATTTTATATACCGTTACGATAGGAATGCTGCTTGAGAACACCTATAACCTAATCACAAGAAGACAATTGAAAATATGACAGCTAAAGTGAATTACATTGACGAGTAAACTGCGAATGCTTATTGTGGTGTGTTTGTTTAGTGGCGAGATATACCAGGCAGTGCTGAGATTGTCACGAGCCCATTGTCATCTGGGAGTAGGCTCTGCTTGCCTCACTCTGTCGAAATACCGACGATACTGTGCTCGTCCTCGTCCCCTCTTACGGTGGCCATGATTATTATATCTCTGATGATTCCCATGATGCGACTGTCGAGTTGGACATTGATTTGACTTGTGCTGTTCTGTGCATAGCTGGGAAGACTGCTATTTGAAACACAATTTAATATCACGCGAGTGGCAGGACTTTCAACAATTTCATACGTCCCAATTTTGAATTGCAAGACACAAAAAACATTCTCACCACTTGTGGCATCGTTGTCGATTCCTCTAGGCTATGTAACGTAGTAAGACTAGTACCGGGGGGACTGAGTTCCTCCGTAGCAGCAGCTGAATCTTCCTCTGTTCGTAAGAGCATCTTAACACCTTCAGCCTCGAGATCAATTATTCCTCCTCTTTGTTGTTGATGTGAAAATAAAGCAGCCATTTGACGTTGTAATTCTCTCAGTTCTGCAGTGACAGCAAAATCTTTGGCAGTTTCCACATCTAGCGGTGGCCGAGCCGTGCTCAAAATACCAACTTCGCATTTGATCGGCTCTCGGCAGACAGGACAAATAGCCTGTTACATAAGAAAAATAACATAACGCATAACGAGGATCGATGGATAGTGTTTGCCATGCCTGTAGAACCAACCTGGAACTTATTTTTAGGATCTTGTTGCCACTGCGGTACTTTTTCCTGTTCTTCTCTGTAGTGGCGCTCCGCAGCAGCGCAATGAGCTGCGAGACAATGAGAATGGAAGTGATGGTAGCATTCCGTCTTGGTGAATTGATCTCCTTCTCGGAATCCATATAGGCAAACGGCGCATTGGCCAGAGGGCAGGTTGCTACTAGTTAGATGCTCACGTACCAGCTATAATTTTTGTTTCATCATTTCAACTATAGTTTTGCAGCTATCAAAAATAACAATCGACTAGATTAATTAATCCCTCGGCATAAGAGTATGTCATTTTTTGTGAATGGGTTTTATATAATCAATATTCCCTATCTTACCTCGATAAGTTCAAACATGACCGGCTGTCCAACAAAGTCTTCACACTTAGCTTCGACATCGGATTGAATGAGGCGAACTGTATCTTCGTGCAAGCCTCTTGGATTTCTGAGCGTAACTTTTGGCGAAACGTCAGGGTAACCAGGAGGTAGATGTACAACTAGTCTAACACAGACATATTGGGACTGGGAATCTTCTCCTGTTGACGGAAACACTACGGTTTCGACGCACTCGGGCTCACCTCTGTAAAACGACAAAAAGTTCACCAATGTGAAACAGAGTGCTATATTGGAAGTTCTGGAGGTTATACTTTCGGTTCTCCTTGATATGAAGTTCGTGATCAAGAAGAATCGCCTTGAGAGCTTCAAGTTCGTCGGTTACCCTGAGGAGAAAAACGCAGGCATTTGCGTTAACCGTGAGTGACAGGATGGACGCAAACGTTCAATCTATTCGGATTAGAATCGTTATTCGATACCTTTCGTCTGTGCTTAGCTCAGCCATTCTTCTATCTAATAAATTGGATTTGCTTCACGATATTATTTAATTTTGTGTCAATGTTGAGTATGCCGGATACGGTATTTGGAGAATTTTTAGTCACTACAGACGTCTGCGGACGGTCGCTGAAGGGTTCGACAAAGAAATTGACATTCGAGAAAATCGGCGCGCTTGCCACTGCACTCGTTGTCTACACTCAACGCTGCACTGTACCGCACCGTTACTGCACCGATCAAATCCACAAAATCCGAATTCGTGACTGCACTACCCCGGAGCTAGAGATCCTTGTGTGCGGCGCCTCCAGCAGCAAGAGTTATTCATATGTATATCATACAACTCGGAAATGGTGCAGAGACAGACACAGTAAGATGATACTTCTTCTCCATCTTACAAAATGTGATTGGTCGATGGAGCTCAGATCAAGCCCTGCCCGATAGTGCCGTAATACAAATCTCGAGTCCATACATATGACATATTGCATCTCAGATCTCGGAATCAACAGGGCGCGGTCTTCAAAATAGTACGAAGCATTGATAGCTAATCTTCAGTCAACGTTGATAGAAAATCGAAACGGTTGTCCGACGTGCCGATCTTCCTTCCTGGTGCCGTTCGTCGTTGACCGTGAACATGACTAAAGCCAATACAACAATGAGTACAATTCAAGGCACCACAGCAAAGCGAGAGGAAGGTAGGCAAGGTGTTGTTTGAAAATATCAGTGTTTTTTATGAAAGATATAAGCATGATCTCTATTTTGGTTTTCTGTTATGTACACTGCAGGGATGCTCGAATCGAACGATCGTAGACCAACTCATTGTCAGAGGAGAAGACTGCGGCCAGCCCTGCGGCGATGATGGTTGTACTGAAGGAAGAACTGCCGCTTCTGCTTCAACTTGAAGATTTGATTGCAAAATTCGATGTTTACACCTTCGCAGAGGCTCATCAATCAAAGCGTGGATTCATATCGATCACAAAACACATATTATGGTCAGATTATCACATCTGATGAGATTTATCAATCAGACTGTTCAATTTATCGCTAATTTTACACTCTGACAAGCAGAAAAATTATGATATGCTATAGCTCTTAGCAGTAGTTCAATCAGATCGACTGGTCCTGTTTCTAAAGTCGAACTGCATAAAAATAAAAGTGCAAAGTATTTGGAATTTGACCATGAAGGGTTCCAAATTATATTATTTATGATTGTCTTATTTATTTTGGGTACAAGAATCAAATTTGACGAACGAATTTTTAAATTTGTAGCGAATTTTTCATTTTGGAAAGCAAAGAAATTGTTATCCTTAAGGTGCAATTTCATGGTGATGTTTGAAGCAGATTTTTAGCGATTTATGTGCGATGCTAAGTGAACTCGGTAGTAATAGCGTTCTTAGTAAATGATATATGAATAGCATAATTTTAGATACGAAGCTATGTACAGAGATATGGAATTCGAAGCGGTAGTAATATTGATAAAAATTTATTGGCTAATTATGATTAGTTTCATCACATGTGCTTTGCTAAAATAAATAAATAAAGGAATAACACATTCTAACCACAGATCACATTTACTATCATTTATATGCTGTAATCTCAAATTTTCCAGGCGCAATGCTGCACTTTGACGCTACAATTAATCTAAATGAGAGACTATAAATCCCATGAATTCTCTGAATTTTCTTTGATCTTGGAGGTTACCTGCGAGTGTCATTTGCGCGTGAAGCCACACACGTCAAGGTGAACGAGAGGACCATCAAAGTGCACCTATTCCAGAATTGTTCCCTACTTTTTCCTTGTTTTTTCGGTTTTTTTTAATTGATTTATCAATTACCGCATTTTTCCCTGGTCCTGGAAGAATTTTATGATATGCAATTAAATTTACACCATCCCAGATTCAATCCCAATTTTTTTATATTTTTTTCCATTTCTTTCTAATTTTTTCTAATTTTTTCTAATTTTTTCTAATTTTTTCTAATTTTTTCTGATTTTTCCTAATTTTTCCTAATTTTTTCCGATTTTTTCCGATTTTTTAATTAATTATTCAGATTATCCGCGCATTTCTCTGGGCGCCGCCATTTTCTCTAAGCTCCGCCCACCGCGAGTACAGCTAGCGCCATGTGGCGGATTTTCGGTGAACTAACCCCCGGAAAAACGCGAAAGTTTTGACCCTCCTTCAAGCGATCCCGGAAAAGTATTGACCTTATTTTCTCTGAGCTCCGCTTACCGCGAGTACAGCTAGCGCCATGTGGCGGAATTTTGGTGAACTAACCCCCCAAAAAATGCGAAAGTTTTGACCCTTCTTCAAGCAAAACCGGAAAAGTATTGACCCTTTTTCTGGCCGAAAAACGTGAAAGTTTTGACCCTTCTCCGAGCACAGTCGGAATAGTATTGACCCGTCTGAAATTATTGGGGCCCGGGGTGGTCAATACTTTTCCGGCTCTTCTACAAGAAGGGTCAAAACTTTCGCATTTTTCCGTGGGTTAGTTCACCGAAAATCCGCCACATGGCGCTAGCTGTACTCGCGATGGGCGAAGCTTGGAGAAATAGAGGTCAATACTTTTCCGGGATCGCTTGAAGGAGGGTCAAAACTTTCGCGTTTTTCCGGGGGTTAGTTCACCGAAAATCCGCCACATGGCGCTAGCTGTACTCGCGGTGGGCGGAGCTTAGAGAAAATGGCGGCGCCCAGAGAAATGCGCGGATAATCTGAATAATTAATTAAAAAATCGGAAAAAATCGGAAAAAATTAGGAAAAATTAGGAAAAATCAGAAAAAATTAGAAAAAATTAGAAAAAATTAGAAAAAATTAGAAAGAAATGGAAAAAAATATAAAAAAATTGGGATTGAATCTGGGATGGTGTAAATTTAATTGCATATCATAAAATTCTTCCAGGACCAGGGAAAAATGCGGTAATTGATAAATCAATTAAAAAAAACCGAAAAAACAAGGAAAAAGTAGGGAACAATTCTGGAATAGGTGCACTTTGATGGTCCTCTCGTTCACCTTGACGTGTGTGGCTTCACGCGCAAATGACACTCGCAGGTAACCCCTCAGATCAGAGAAAATTAAGAGAATTCATGTGGTTTATAATCTCTATCGCATGACATTCGGTGACATGCACAAAGTGCAGCGTGCTCTACTCTCCTCCTCGAATCTTGAAAGATTTCCTAGAAGGTCGTACAGAACACAAGGAGTGCATTTTCGGTTTGCCCCGACCCTAACAGGTGAGCTTAGAAAAGATTCACTGGTCAGTTGAGAGATGAGGATCTGGTTTTTCTTTTTGCCGATGTGATTCTCTTCACTCTGATGCCGTTTTCAGGTTACCTACATCTCGGAGGCCTCCGTACAGCTCTGTGCAACATGGTGCAACTATTTATTGGCCCGGGCCAAGTAAGGAAATTCTATTCCACCCGTAAAAGACACGAATCAAACAGGACTCATACCAGATGCTGCCGGTAACTTCCAAGAGGATCAATTTTAGGCTGGAATCATCCCGCACAAAGACCCGACAAGGAGTGGACCCGTAGGCCCTTACTTTCAATCAAAACGTCTGGAATTATACAAGTAACTATTCCAATATCTCTTTCGTTAGTATCGATCCACCTGTTATAATCTGATACTTTCATCCTCTGTAATGAGCAGGTTCGAGAAGTTTTTGTTTAGACAATAGACTGGGACTCTTCGGACAAGAATTGTTGAGGCTCAGGCAAACACCAAAGTACAACAAGTGTAAACACCTGAGCAAAGAGGATGTGAAGGATAAAATTGAGGGGAGGAGAATCTTACTGCGTCAGATTTGAGGTAGGAGAAAGACGTTTAGCTGGCGATTCGACTTCAATTGTAAGATGATAACTGGGTTCATAATATTGTAATATTGAAACGAACATTATACATCTTGCGAATGATATTGCAAAGTTTTGAATAATTATTTGAATAATGTATGTATGCTGAATGTATTTCACCTGCATAACTCATGAATGACAAGCTATTTTCAAACTGAATACTTGTTTCCTATTGATCACCCCTGAAACCTCTCATTATTATGTAGAGTCCTGAAATAACGAATAGTGAGCAAGCAAGTGATGAAGAATGATACAAGCATGATGTCTAAAAATACCTCCTCGGTTTTTCTGTTCTCCTGATACAAAAATAAATTTTTGGCCTGAATTTTAATTTCCAGGACCTACATTATAGAGCTCAGAATTATTCTTTTCCTTTTGTATCGAGAAATTGTTGAATGATATTGAATACACAGGCGGGTATATTCTGAAGTCTGCGAGCGACCGGTTGGTCTTCCTATCATTCTAGGATTTTTTGAATTAATTTTCATTAGTCTCAGCCCTGCGGGGGTGCGGGCCTTTGAAATTAATTGTACGGCCCTAATTTTAGACCACGCCCCTTGTCTTTAAGCCACGCCCATCGTGGATACACCTAGCGCTATGTGGTGGAATTTTCGCAAACTAAAACCCAGGTAAGTCTACATAGAGTAATTTACCGACAGTCAGTCCATCGTCATCAGTCGGCCCATGAACATCGGTCGGACTTACCCTAGACCAATCGTCGGTTAATTACCCTATGAGGGCTTACTTGGGTTTTAGTTCACAAAAATTTGGAACAAATCTGGGATGGTATAACTTCAGTTGTATATCATAAAACGAGAATAATTGTCGGCGCCACAGAAAAACGAGAGTATTGTAGGCAAAGTGTTGTTGGATAACATCAGTGTCTTTTATGAACAACATAAGCATGATCTCAATTTTGGTTTCAGTTTTTTATCTCGTACACGGGGATGCTCAAATCATTCGACAGTACACCAACTCAGGGAAGGAGACTGCGGCGATGAGGTTGTACTGAAGGAAAAATTGCCGCCTTTCCGTCAACTTACAGATTTGATTCGCAAAGTCTTGAGTGAAGGACAGTAAACCGATTTCTGTGCGCTTTTTATCCGGTATCGTCCATGCCTGGTGGGAAAAGTCTGGTTAGAGCATTTCTTCATCGGAATTAGGATTGGTATCGCACGAGCGACTGGGTAATGTTTCGATCTTCTGGCAAAGAAGTAGGACCAAATGCACATGATTAAATGCATATTCATAATAATGATAAGACACATGGGGTCTCGGAATACCTCCTCGGGTATCCCGTTCTCCTGATACAAAACTACGAAGCCATCTTCCTGAAAACTACATCATTTGATACGAAGTTATTTGCGACAACTTCGAGCCACAGTTACTAGTGTTTCTGATTGAAATGGTTTTACATAAAAGCAAAAAATTATAATATCTTTCCGGAAGTGTTTCGATTCTTTTTTTATTCTTCATTAATCACGTACTGTATTTATCAGAGAATATATCATAGGATATCTTCGATTGAAAAGATGCGCTCATTGTCGGTCAACATGCACATTACGTCGCTCCCGTTTTACTGTGTCGCTTTCAAACGGACTTGTTGTCGTTGAACGAGGATTTATTGTCGTATCGCCCTTTCGATACGAACCTCCATCCATCGTAGAATTGCTCACGGGACCGTGACCATTTTGATATTCCGTAAGGACTGCCCACCATCTATGAGAACGGTTTCCATTGGAGATTTATTTGTCTTTTATGGCATCTGATAGATTCTTGAGGTATATCGTTCCCACTTCCCCCCGTTTTGAGCCAAGCGTTTCAATGCCGTCACATGTTACTTTCGGGAATAATTTGATGATCAACGTACAACGTACGTACATACCTTATACGTAGGTATACCTATAGGGACCACACGATGGTAGCTCGTGAGGCTTGCTGATTCAGACACTTGTTGCGTTCCGGATGGATCCATATAGCTGATACATTCTTCTGTCCGTTTAGGGCAGTTTGGGAGTAATCAAAGTTGGAATTCCTACCTTTCGAATCATTGTGAGGTATTTTGCACGTTTAGCTACAACGTGATTGTATAGAGTAACAAAGTGTTATTCTCACAAGGAAGGTAAACTTTTTTGTCTTTGTCATTTTGCGTCTGTGTTTGAAATACCGTAAGTAATCTTCAATATTCTCCACGAGCAGCTTCGCGAAGTCGTGTATTATTACCCAGTTGTTTAGAAACGCAATTCTGACAACTCAATCGAGCCAAGAAGCAAGCTAATTGAGATATCTAAAATTTCTCGCTTCCGAAGTCCACGCGGGAAGGCAAACAGATGGGGATACCATCCTCTGTAGGTGTTATTTGAGCTTTTCCAGAGATAAAAATTTATTATTGCTGGTCGTTGGAATTACAGCTTCGCCAAACAACGGAACTAAAGATCGACGCATATTGCCGAATGATACATGATGGGTATACGTATACGGATTGACACATTCACGTTTTTCACTTCATTCGCACGTTATATTGCAGTTTGTCTATATCTTAGCGTTATATTATCTCCTCTCCCTATTTTACATACATATAGGTATTTACAAAAATGTGGGGACAATAATTATCGGTATTATATAATCTGTTTGTGCCTAGCGATATCCGATTATGAGTCTATGATACTATACGTATATCTGACGGTTGATGAGGACATACGTTCAATATCGAGCTCGGAACTCGCGGAACCAAGCATTACAATAAAATAACGTAATAATCGCTTATAAAACTGCAATCGCAAGTCCCTCCCGTTTCGATGCACGGAGTTCTCGTTCAACCATCACTTCCAGACCATATATCTGCTCTTGAATAATTCATTTCACCTGCACCCCTACCGCGCATCGACAACGATTAAACAGTCCGATGGGCTAAAAAATGTTCTCGAAGTTTTATTCTTTTCAATAATATCATCTTTCTAGGCACACACCGAGTATCATTGTCGTCACTGTATATTGTCACTGCAGGGAATCATGAGAAATGTATACATATAAGTGAATAAACAATCTATCGAATTATACTTTCAGCACTTATTTTCCTACCGGTATAATTTCTATAGAATATATGCTAGGATATATCCGGAGAGCCACGGAGGCGGTTGTTGGATAGGCAAATTTAATACATGTATATATAGTAACCGTGGTGCAGTACACTATGTACGAGACACAGTTATACGTATACCATACAGCCGCATATACTACGCTATGTTCGTATGACACGCGCGATTCAGCGTTACGTTCCATCGGGTAAAACTGCAGGAGAATTTTTCGAGAGTTGGGACGGTCGCAATTTTATCATCATACGCGGTATACGACGGGATCAGGTTTCTCCGCGTCGCGTCAAACGTACGCCGCAGCTCGAAACGACGGAATTAACACGGTCGCGATGCGAATCCGCGACAACGATGACATCGAAATAGGTATTCGTGCGGCCAAGTTCATCATCGCGTACATCGTACAACAATCTGCGATTCCGTCCCTTTTCGAGATCTATGATTTTGGCCCCTGATCCCTGACCCAATGACGTTTACGTAACAACTTGATCGTACCGGAGCGAAAACGTTGCGACATCCTTGAACTTCCTCCGTTTCGTACCGCCGACGCAATCCGGGTCTACCATCGTCGCTCGTCAGTACGGCATGTTGGATCTGAGACGGGCTTGCTTCCGGTACTCGTGCTGTTCGCAATTCCCCCATCTGGATCTCCGCAGGCAGGCTTTTTGCGGCTTCAGGACGAAGCACTTGGTCTGTACGACGTTGAAGAACAGCTTTCCGACGAAATTCGCCGACGATGTACCCGCCATTTTCAGGCACGTGCGAAAACTGCGAATCGAGCAAAAACTTGTTTCAAACACACGTATGAATTATCGAACACACGTAACCGCTAGACCGTAGACGGCCGTGCGTACACCTGTACACACCCCGAGTACTCGTTACGCGAGGCGCGTCGCAGACGTAACACCTCGACTCAACTTTACTCCTCGGTTCGAGTCCCGGTTGTGTTCGCGATCAAACTGAAGATGAAAACGAGAGCACGGTATCCGTCTCGATGTCAATTTGTACGATGTGCTACGGTGTACGTACGTACGTACGTGTACTATATGTATACTATGCGTATACTATACTATGCATGTACTATGTACGACAGATGTGAGATACCAGCCCGTTCGAACGAGGACCACATATTAACCGTAGCCCCAATGATTCGCAATATCATCGTGGACGAGTGTCGACCGATTTCCGGCAAAGTACCTACGACGGGATGACAATGGTGGTCGGTTCGCTTGGAAAACCCGCCGCAGATAAGATCTTCGGTCGAACGTCCTGCGACACTCTGGCGAGTATAAGTACACGGTATACATATTACGTATACGTAGTCCGGAGGTGTACGATTGTAAGAATATGATGACTGGACCGCGGCAGTTTGGCAGTTATCGTTGCACGCGACCACGCAACGAATGGTCCTGCTTATAAGGTACAAATTCGCCCGTTCCGAATAATCCGCGCGACTCGCGGAACTTGACCCCGTAATATTTCGCGCGAATAAATCGTACAATATTTAAACACACGTGATTTGCGTATAAAATGACGTAGGAGCGGCTATTCGGCATGTACGTGAAACAACTACGATGAATCGGACACGCGTACTCGGCGGATTATTCGCTTACGGCTATACTTGCATCGAATCATGCATTCCGATGGCCATATGCCCCTGCGCCGCGTTTGATCGCCGCACGCCCTCTCGTCTATCCTGAAAATGCAGCGGCGAATCTTCGAATACGCACTCGTACCTGCGGCTGTGCGGCTACATTCTACGCCTCGCGACTCCGTTACTTCGGATACATACTACAGGGTCGGCATTGGAACGGTTTCCGTATAATTTAAACCTTACCGCTCGTCGCAGGCGCAATGCATGATAGTGGATACGCCCCAGTTGAATAGTTCGTATTTCGACTGAAACGCAGGTATGAAGAATGGACAGGTGGTGTCGTGACGACGGCAGCACGCATCGGCAACTCCGAATCCTCCGAGATTCGTGTACTTCGTAGCTCGGTGACCGCGGCCGCACCACTGCGTGCCCGGTATCAGCAACAGGTCCCGTCTACGTCGTCCCGATCGTGATCGCCTCGGTCTTCTCCTCGATTCGTTCCAGCCGCATGCCCTGAGGTAAACGAAGAACAACGCCCGATTCTCGCGATGCTTCTACCAACGAATGATCGTATACCGTTCCCGAACGTGCTGTAATAGATCGACGAGCCCTCGAACCAAAAGCTGAGCGAAACGATGGTACGATCGACACTTTGAAGGGTGCCCTAGCTCCTGTAATTCACGGTGAACCGCGGGCGATACCGCACCGGCTGTCCATCGATTAGGCATCGATACGGGTAGCGCGTCCCTCGTACGTACCGAATACAATTATTGGATACGTAGGATGTTATCCATCCATCGGATATATCGGGGAGTCGAGCGTTCGGCGAAATACGTAGGTGTGTATCTCGCCGTCGGGGGTGGTACGTACGTCGTACGTACGTCGTTGCGCGCAGCTTCGCTCCAAATGTAAATCGTTGCACCTGTTGGTCCGAGGGGGTCGAGGTCTCCGCCGACGAACTCAGCGTGTGAAACTATAAGTCGCGTGGGTTTTTGGATAATTTTTTCGCGTATAGATTCGAGCGAGGTGCCACCCCGGGAACGGCTTTACCCGCGCGGACGACAGTCGACGGGGCGACGGGGCGACGGACGTCGACGCGAACGGCGACGTCGACGGCAACAGCGGGGCGTTGGTGAAATATGAAATCGGAGCGTCGTAGCGCGCATCCGCCTAAATACAGCTCTCGAGCGGTCGGCCTCCTCTCTCAAAATAATTCGCTCACACTCCAATGGTCCAGGTATACGATATGTACGTACGTACGGGTAGGGGAAATCCGCCGACGAACACATTGTCGTTGACCTTGAGGTCTTTTGGGTTTTCACTCTTCGAATCACGGAATGGGGTCGGGGGTTGAATCTTGATCTTTACCTTTGGTCGCACTCGCAGTGGCTCAGAGTAAACGGCATGTAATTATAGAAGGCGTAACGCTGGGTCATCGGGGGGATAGACCTGCGACAATAATCGTGGCGCCGGCAGCATCTGTCCAATTGATCGAAAGCACCGAGCTCGTTGTAACTAGAGGCGAGCTGCGTAGGGCCACACCACTTGGTCCCCGGCGCGAAGAGTAGGTCCTGGATCCCTCGTTTGGCTCTCCTACCAACACCGCGACGGACTCTTCCGATTAAACTCGCCAAATATTACTTACTCGATCGACGCGACCTGCATCTCACAACCGTCGATGTAGGAGCGTGTGTACATATATATATATATATATATATATGTACATATACATCAGCCGGGTGGTCCTTATTCCGGATATTTTCCGAGTTTGATGCACCCCGCAGGGGCTCAGAAGTTTGGAAATTAATGAAAGCAAATCCCCCAAAAATTAGAGGTGTTTGTCTCGATTTGAATCCGCGCCTCTCGGCTCGATGAGTTTCCCGCTTCGAGTAACAAGCGAGCCTTTCGTCCTTGAACATTATATTTTTTCGCAGATTTCCGGGCATTGCAATTTTCCATTTGCAGCTTGACGAAGAATGTTTTTTCTCCTCTTCGGTTTGGAAAAACAATCTTCGATTGCTGAAAATGCAGGGGAAGACGGGGCAAAACGGAGTACCTCAAAAATTTTGTAAAATTTTCTTTAAAAATGATCGCAAAGGACTTGAAACATCGTTCCGGATTTTGAATTTTTTTTTCATGAATAATTTCAAATTTCGGGGGATAGCTACTACCGTGTAAGGATACAGCCTGCGGAGTTCAAATCTTCTCAAACAATTGGTCGAGTCGGGGAAAAAATGGAAGGTTCGGCGACGAAAACCCCAGCTGGTTGTTTCGAATGCGAAACTCATCAAGCCGAGAGGCACGGGTTGAAAGTGCGATATAAGACCCGTGATTTCAGGAGGATTTCTTCTTATTAATTTCCAAACTTTTGAGATCCCATGGAATCATGAAAATTCGAAAGCATCCAAATACCCGTTACAGGTATAGATGGATATTTATATCTGTTTGGAATTTGTAAATCCACCCAACCTGTTCGACCGAGAGATGTTCGAAGCACGAATCGTAATGATTCATCATTTTTACCCACAAGTGTTATTCGTGCAGCGTTCTATAGGAATAGGTTTAATATATAATATGCAGGTTGCGATGCGTCGCGTAACGACCGTACACAGAGGCGCGTTTCCCGCATACAGCTAACACTCGCGCCTCCGCGGACCACACATGCAGGTATACGGCAATTGTTAGAAAATGATATCAGCGTTAGATCCATGCCCCGCTATAGCCGTCTGATTTTCGTCGACATCGCTCGTCCGCTGATCCGATCCTCGACCCGCGACGTCAATGATTTTTAACACAACAGCCATCGAATATCGAGCCACACCGGTACGCGAAATGATCCCACAAGCTGACTAATTCGCTGACCGCTGCAGGGGCCGCCGAAGGACGAAGCATCGAATCGGTATAGAAGCGAATGGAGAAAATCATCGAGATCGGCAACGTACGCGCGTCAAAATTATTCAGATCCCTCAAGATAATCCGAGCCGACCGCGGCAACCCCAAGTTTACTCCGAACGAATCGGCGACCGTAAGAAAAAAATCGAATCGAGAAGGTCTCGACGACGAATTCGCGATGACGACGGTCCCCGGTCCCCTCGCCCTTCCCCCCGTAGACGCGCAAAGGAGTAACATGTACATATGTATGCACGAATCGAGATGCGGGTCGACGTTACGATATCTGTACGAGTGAAGCACGTAGACGGACCCCAAATACGAGTGTAGCGGCGATGTGCACGGCACTTGACACTATTCGGTCGCTTCGCGACGAATGACGGATGAAAACCCGACTTGTTAGCGTATAGCGAGCAGCGAAGAGTATCCCCGCGTAGGGTGCTGCGGAGTAACTTACGATATCTTCCGCCGCGCCAAAACTTGATTTCTAACCCTGGTTCTGATCCGGGAACACCGCCGACGGAGATCGTCCGCCGAAGCAAACCAATCGCCGATACCGCCAAAGGCCGACGAATCTGCGCTCGGTGACTCGGCGCCGGCTCCTTCGCCCTTCCGTTCCTCTTGCGGGGGCATTTTTACGCGACATTCTTCGGCTGAATCGTCGTCGCTTCCCCGGTCCGTGATTTTCTCGTCGAAGCAGTCGCTGAGGATCCCACCTTCGTAGATAAGCTGCAACTTGCGGTTTTCTCTCTGCAGCCAAACCTCTCGCAGAGTCACATCGATTTCCCTGCAACAATCACAAGAATGGTATAACGGTGTACAGGCGTGTACAATCGTACGGTATACAATCGTAGGGGACTTTTCGACTCCAGACGCGCGTCACTCGATCACGCAGCAACGGTTTCACCCGCACCTCGTAGTTTTCGTTGGTCCGCATAGAACCGTGCACAGACGGATACGTACTGTATAGCGTAGGCGATATAGGTATGCGTGTACATCGAAGCAACTCAAACACCGAGGGAGTCACGTCGCACGTTCAATTCCCACAGATCTTATCGATCCGGCCGATTGAGTACATTTCATCGACTCGATATCTGAACCGTATACCGAAACGACCGGTCGACTCAACTCGAGATTCGTCACCGGTCCCTGCATCGAGGTCGAGCGCATCTTCGCATTTCAAGGCGTAGGTGTAGGTGGTACACCTTGTAACAACTGAGGGAAAACGCGTCGAACTGCATACACACGATGCGCCTATCTCCGACAGAAACACGTAATATCTATACGCGTGCAAGTATACGCGGTACAACGTACGCCCGATACGGTTATCAATACGTGTAACCCGCATCAGCGCACGGCTCGATTTTTCCCGCACCGCGGTGCACGCAACGAAGCGACGGGGTTGCGCAACGGTCTCGTATCTGTCGTGTCATCGGCTGTTGCGAATCGGCGACCGGCTTCGAATCCGTACGAATAATCTACGAAGGCGATAGGCAAATAATCGGCGCAGCTGGGATACATCGCGAGAAACCTGATCTTCCAGGGCTCGATGCGCCCGACCGTTCGAATGGACAAAGTCTCGTATACCGCACGGTATAAGCTCCTCCGCACAGCTAATGGCCGTGATTGTACGTGGATACACGTACAAGGACGTTACTTCCTCGTCGGCGCGGGCGAAGGAGTTTGAAAACGAAAGAACGCCGTCGCGCCTCGTCTGTGCGGAACACGGATTACAACTCGAGCCCCGCACCCCGCATAGCGTACGGGGTATACCCGCGGCGTCCGCGACCGTCACCGCGGAATAGGAACTTGTCCTTGTTCCGTGCGCGTTGCAGGGACCGCAGTCGTACGTTTCGCGTATACCTGCGTTGTACCGGGACACCCGTGTCGCGGGTGTCGACGGAGGGTGCGGGAGGGACGTACGCGTGTACGCGGGCCACGCGGTCGGGCGTACGGGCGAGGGTTTTCCGGTCGGACGACGAGTCGCTCTTCCCGTTCCCCCGCGCGTGACGGATTTTCCGTAGCTTGAGTGCAAAGTGACGCTCCGCGGTGGCGAGATCTGTCGCCATCCTCGTGGGAGTGCCGACAGATGATCGACCCTTGCCTCGCCTGAGACGGACCAGCGGCGTACAACCGTCGCGCGGCTCCCCGGATCCCGATCCTTTGTACACCTACTTAAGTTATCGCTCCGCGGCTCAAGCCACCGAATCGGCTTATCCCGTCGTACGCGCCACGGTCGCACCTCCTCGTATCCTTTTTTCAAACCCGCCGCGGGAGCAAACGTCGGTTTTCATCGCGGCGATTCGCCCGGGACGTCGCCTCGTCCCGCGTTCGTACGATCGTACGCGCGTCGGCGCCGAATCGGCGTCATTCATTTTTCGCCAATTTATACCGGTATCATCTGTGCGACGTACCGGGCGAGTGTTGCGGATCCGCCGCGTAGTTGCGACGCGACGGTGTGAATTCGAGACCGCAACGTCTCCCTTTCCATCCGACGTACGTCCGTCGCGACGCTCGCGGTTCGTCATTCGTCTCAAACGTACGAAGCTATCCGACGTGAACCCGGTACCGCGCGTACGCACCGTCGCGGTGTACGTCTGTTCGGTGGCAGCGTGTAGACCGATTCGATTTTCAGCCGTAATCGGGGGTTTCAACGTTCACGTGAGACTCTCAGCCGTCGAGCGCACCCTGCGTCCGATTGGCGATGTTGCGGCTGTATGCCTCGGCGACGACTCGCCGATATCGGACGAATTTCGGTGGCCCCGCGACGATAAGAAGTGCGCGAGCGGATCAACCGTAATAATATCGACGGGGTCGGGCTCTCTCTTCGGGTTATCGCTCACCCCGCGTTAACGCGACCCCGCCAATCTCGTTCGTTCGCACCTATACGTACTCGAGAATTTCACCGTCTTTTCTACGTGTAGATCGCAGCGGCGTACGGGTGATTCGCGGCAATGCACGGCGACGAGTCGAGTCGCTCGTTGTCGCTGACGACCCCGTCAACGTCGCCTGGAAAATATTCTCCCGAACTCGCGCGACCGTCGGAGACCGAAATTAATCGGAGTGCGATCGACGACGCACGATCGTCCGTATCTCGCTGCATCGCACACCTGCGTTCGAAGCCGCGTAACGATACGAAGGACGGACGAGCGCGAGTCGTGGAAAGATAGAACGCGAAATGTGCGAGAAAGCGGTGTCAACGGAGTCGTTCGATTCTGCGAATGTAAGACACACGCACCCCCAGTCTACGAAGGTTTCCCTCGCACAGAATCCTGGCCACGTGGTGATCCGTTGGAATTCCCCGTCCCGGTAGAACCTGCTGATCCCGACACCGTCCCGGATCGAGGAACCGTTCGAGGGTCGCTCGGATTTTCCGAGGTGAGAATTTCCGGCGACAAACGGCAGCAGGAGCAAGAGCCCGAACACCGACGACATCCGCATGGCCTTGTGGTTTTTACGTGATTTTCGTAAACTTTACCGTAACTCGCGGCTAACCGGCTGTACGAAGCCAGGTATCCGAACACCCCTGGGAAAAAGGGGTAACCGTTTGTCCGTCCACCTTCGGCAGCAGCTGGTATTCAAACGACGATAGCGACCGAGTCGCGGTCGGATCGTCGGATCTTATCCGTCACCGTATCCCCGCGTTCGATGTAACGCGGATTCGAGCGATCGCCGTTGTCCCGCGGACGTCGTCGTCGCACCGTCCCTTTTCTCGCTCTTTTTCTTCTATATCCTTTCGTTGTCAACGAAATTTCGAACGAGGAACGGCAGCGTGTGCGGGCGCACCTCACGGTTCAACGGATCGAATGAAATATTTTCGAGTTATCGCGATCGCGGTTCGGTTTCGCTATCGGAAAGACGCGGCTCGTCGCGAATCAACTGCCGCACGCCGGGGACCAGACTGGCCGAGAACTGAAGCGGATCGTACGCGGCCCCCTTTAAATACGTCCGATGTCCTCCATCCCCGCTCCGCCGTCGAAGAAGCGTCGCCCGTCCGTGATCCCGGTCTCGCTTGCGTTGGCGCTACTCGGCCAACGTCGACGCAGTCTCAGAGGGAGAATCGGATCCAACCGATTCATCGAGCCCGACGGGTTCGGCGCGCCCGCGATCCTCCGAGCCACGTGCACGATGCGAGCGTAACGGCGAATGAAAACGCACCGCTCGTCTCGAACCTGCGACGCGGCAGCTCACCGGTCGATTTTTCGGTGAAAAAAAGAGAACTCCGCAGAGAGAGAGAGAGAGGGCGGGACGACGTTTGTCCGTATCCGCTCGGACGGCGCGATACTACACCGAAAAACCGTCATGCTCGTCATCGATACGATCGTATACTTTGTACGTATGCTCGTTATCGGCATGGGAAATGGCGTCGCGCAAACGACAAGCAAAAGTGCGAGCGAAATTCCACGTGGAAAGCGACAGCGAAAACCTAGAGAAAATCCTGCTGTGTTACAGTTTCTTCGCGTTGTATGTTCTTGCGTCGATCGTAAGGGTGTTTCCGGGTTTGGAGAATGAAGATCGCTGCCGCGATCGGGTGACCCACGAGAGTATCGCGGTCTCGGGTGGACGTCGCGAGGAATTCCGGCGAGGGGGTAGCGAGGTAGCGCCCGCGGTGCGCGACGCGTCGGTTTCGGAAAATGTACACCCGGCTGTACCCCGGACGCGTTTCGTTATCGGTGGATCGATGACGATGGGGAAATAAATCGAGCCCCCGGGTCATTGATCATTGATTATCGATCAAGCGTGAATCGGGCATGCGTGCGTTTGTGCGGGGTATGCCCGGGTGGTACAGGGCTGTGAAATATGGACGAGGAGAAGAGAGTCGGTGCGCTCGGGAGTCGGAGGCTCGCCCGGAGACGGATGCACGCGCACCTCGCGTAGACCTGGACGAGAAAGCGACGACGATGCAGATATCAATCATCCGGGAGCTATCGCTGACAGCTCGCGGCCCGTAGCGGGGGTTGGTTCGTGCGCCGGCTAGGTACAGTCCCCGCTCGTTCCGGCGTGTGTGTGCGCGCGTGCACCTGCCGCCCACATGCGAGCACGTCCCCCGCGTCGTAGGTTTTCACCTGACGACGTGGAATCCTCCGCTGCGCGGGATCGTGGAGCGTCGCGTCGTTCGCGACGCGGCATACGGCTCCCCCGTCCGTGCGGGGTGCGTCCTCGTCTCCGTCCCCCGTCCCCCGTTCCCCCGACGTGCCGCCGTCCTTGACTAATTAAATTTTACGACCGCTCGGAGTTTTCTACGATCCTCGGCTCTACGGTCCGGCATTCCTTCCCGATTTCATTCGAGGACCCCTCGTATCCCCTGGCGAGCGTCCTGCGAGTAACATCGTACACGATTCAGGTAGTACACCTGTATACCTACACCTGTACCTTAGACGTACGCTGTACACGAATGCGCCGTATCGAAATCGGAGGACCCGCGATAATAATTTCAGTTTGCAGGATAAGAGAGCGCGGGGAAATCTAGTGCGGTCTGACAAAAAATTATACACCTGCGATACACGCGTAAGGGATACGCTTGATTTCCTTTCGGAAGAAGTCTACATCGTAATGCCCGCGGTGATGCAGTTTTCTCATTTTCGTCCAACTCATCTTACGTTAGGTACAGGCAAGTACGAGTGCAGCGTGTACGAATTCGGAGGGTCGGTCAGCGCGCAAAACTACGCTATAAGAAACACCGATGGCGACGACCGATGACCCCGAGAGGCCCTGTGTCATTATTATCTGTAACAAACAGCTTTCGCGCAAACCTCGTTTGCAGGCGTCTTCGGCCTTGACGCGAGTCGAGGATAACCCCTCGACCCCGGCCCCCTATGTTTGGGCTCAGAGCTACGAGAACCGGCGGGTGGTTGTTCACGTCGTTTCCAAACTTGAGCTCATTCTCGCAATAAAAATCACGAAATTCCCGAAACCTACCGTGAAATCGATACCTGTACACCTGTACCTGGTTCGTCGTTCGTGTGTACACGTGACGTCACCCCGCATCGTGTTCACCTGGAGCGGCGTTATCGCGTCAGCCGCGTAGGTCCAACTTGTGCAGCTGGGTACGAGGCGTAGCGCGGCAAAGTCTCGACTCCGTATGCCGCAGCTGCGTCCGCCTCGAGAAGTCGCGATAGCCCCTCATCCGAGTAAGTGGCACGAGGAACACCCGGAGCGCGTACGGTCTTTTCAGTCCGCGAACCTCGTCGAGGATCACTTGACGTTGTGCGCGATAATTGATGCTCGTAATTGTAATTATTGCTCAATGCCGTGGCGGGTGCCGCGAATTACGCTGGGGCGGAAAAAGGAGGAGTTTACGAGAATGCGAGTTCGGGCTCCGCGTCGCTCGCCCGCATCTCTTTCCCGAGCAATTTGCAACGCTGAGCGTAGTACGACGGTGACGGAGGACGGGGACTCCCCATGGACGGCGCTGAACCGCACATTCCGTACATACGCACATCGTCGTACGTACGTACGTGCGTACATACGTGTATTGTATACGGACGAATTCGCGATTGGTCTAAAAAATTTTTAAAATCACCATTTCGAGAAGCACTCCGTAAAGCACACGCGTAGAGAAACACGTTCGTACGCACCGTGTAGGCGGGTCGTCGCGCGCCCTCGTCATCCCTCTGGCAGGGATGATCCAAAATCATTGAACGTACCGAGACCCTCGAATAACTTTCAAACGGGTCCCGCGGTCGTCGCGATGAAATCCAAAAAATGCTTCGAGACACTTTTGCGTCACACTGTACGAATGGTACGAGGTGTCGCGGTGCGACTTATACGCCTCGCGGTATCCGTACCTACCCACATAGATACAAATGTTACGAGGTGCCCTGCACCCCGACGATTGATTTCATCGGGGACATTCGTATACATTAACCGTGAAGATTGACACGGGATAGGATAATAAAGTCTATCCGCGCGACGACGTTACGACAAACGACGCGTGACTCCCTCCCCGTAGGGGAGTTTTCTATAGCTGCGGTTCTACGGAGCCCTACGGAATAGCACGGACTCTCAACCGGCGAAAGTCGCAGGGCGGTCGACCTTTTTTTTTCTTACTTCGTAACCTCGTCGCCAATGGCTTCCGTTGGAACGACGCACGGTTGTGGGGTACACCTACCTGCACCTATGCGTACAACAGGTATGCCCTACGCCCACCGTTCACCTCTGCAAAGTTGGCCGGCCAAAATCGATTTCCCAAGTTTTTCTTTTCACCCAATCGGTCGTCGGTCGTTTGCCCGTGTTCGTTGGAACCGCGGGAAAACGTTCGTTGGATCTTATTTCGTTCTTTAGATGGAAAATAAATTTTTGCTCCAAGCTAGCCGGAAATCTTTAAACTCTCCGCGTATTCGACTATTCTGCAGAGGGTACGATCGATACTTCGCAATCGTTTGTTAGCCGATAATAACGCGATTGGCTAACGTACGTTGGATCCCCGTCGCCGCCGGGAAAAAGTAAGAAACCGCACACGACGGACTGTCGGACGTCGGTCGTACATCGTATGCGTCGGTAGCACGCGAAGCCTTATCCTTTAATCGTTGGTTCGGACTTTCCATGGATCATTCCGCGAACCGGCAATGAGCAGCGTCATCGACGTTGACTGGAGATTTCCGGCAGCGATTGAGATTATCCAAATTCCAAGGTCAACAAAACCGCCGATTCGACATCGGCTGACTCCCACAGCTTTGCGGATTATCATTTTTTGATTTTTGCCAAGCGGACGGTTTTGCCAACGAACGTTCTCATTGCGTCGCTATACATAGGTATACCAACAGACTTGGAAAATCGATCTTGGCCGGCCAACTTCACAGAAGTAACCCATCCTACTCACAGTAGACGATAAACAATTTCGCTCAACAACTGTACCGGCTCAATTATTAACGTTCCATAGGGTTATACATCAAACATATCAAAGTGTGCAATCGGCGCGACGCACGCGGCGCTTCAGAGGAAACCGACCGTCGATTATACGCCATACGACGTATCGGTATCTACGTATCGTTAATTTTTTCACTTTTCGTCTCTTCGGGTTTCTTCCGCACTCTACCGTCATACGTATAGTTATGCAACGATTGGTGGGATTTGTCAATTATTTGTTGCGGGTCGGCGACATTTGCATCTCAAAGACGTGTATGCCTATGATCCGATCCGCGTGCGAGTTGCTGCGGATTCGCTCGAAAGCCGGTCGAGATCAAAGCGGATAAAAACGGACTGCAACGTTTGAAGGGGACCGGGGGCAATGGAAAGTACAGTTTCGGCATCTCACCAGGGGATAGTCGATGTGAAGATTAAAAACACCGGATCGGGTTACTCGTCGCAGAGCACGCCGACGTCATACCGTGTCTAATTGGACGCGATTCTTCCTATACATCAACTACGACGAACCGTATGGAACGAGTGACTCCGACTCCTCACCGATAGTAGGTGTGCGCTCGCGGTATACCTGGACAGGTATACCTACGAGTATGTAACAACTCCGTACAGGAGGTGGACACCGTAAGTGTACCTACGTGCGCACACACTCGGGTCGACTTACCAATGGTAAGAATCGAATATTCTGCTCGCGGCTCTTCCCGGGATTCGCATTTGGTATCGTTGTATCGTTGTATCGCGAAATATCACGTAATCTGTACCTATTACCTAGACATACGTATAGGTATAAAAGAAAACGCTCAAAAATTATCTATGTTGTGAGCAAAACGTAGAATTGGGGGAGGAATTTGGCGTCCTCGTGCCTATATTATATTCTCTTCGGCATCGGCGCGCGAGCTTCGAAAACTGTGATGTAACGTTCGGTTTGCAAGGGGATACCTCTCATTCCGGCCACCGGGTTTAGCGATCGACCGCACTATTCATCGGAGCCGCGGCGGTCGGACGAACAGCTAAGGTATATCCTGAAGAGGTACGGGTGAGCGGCGCAGGTAAAAAATCAACCTGTTGCCTTGTTAGCGCCCCTGCATCGTGTCCACGGTCTTAGCCGACCCGTTGTTATTATAGTCATGTATGCCATGAATGGAGTTCAATATGGAATTCAAGGCCATATTTTCCATTGAGATTATGCCGATAAGACCAATATTATACAGGGACGCTATCGATAATTTATAAAAAGTACAGCGGTCCGGTTTTTTTTTTTTTTTTTTTTTTTTTTTTCTCCTCCCTCCTCTCTTCTTCCGTCAAGTATGCATGCATAGTCGGTACACGTGTATTTTTATACCTTCGGAAACTGTACAGACATACGCATTGGGCAACGATAGGTACCTCCGATCGAGTTCGTCTACCTGGAGAGCGTTGATCCGCACGGAGCATTGGTAGACGGTCGGGAGGTTGAGATTCACAGGTGGAGGAACCACAGTTTCAAGATCGATGCGGAATCATAGAGTGCGTAAAGTAGGAGACGAATTGACAGATGAGCAGTCGCATCGCCGCGGCTACCGACCGAAACCGATTTTGAATATTATATACCTAAGTACGCGACGATTTGATGGGCGAAAGAAAGAGATAGGTCACGTACACCGTACCGATGCGATGCGAATATTATACCCATGTTATACTCCGAAGAGACGTTCAACCCTGCAGCTGCTCTTCGCTGCGCCACTGCGAAATATCGCGTGGGGTTGGAGAGGTACGCCGTGTAGGGCGGGTATGCGATAACGGTTATGACTCTGTGGCAAAGGTAACGATTAGGCAGCCGACAACAATAGCGCGTCCCATGTACGGGAGAGCGCGGGGCGTTACGGCACACTCGCGGGATCTATAGTAATTGATACAAATCGAGGGAGGATTTTCCACCTCCCCCTTCTTTCCTGCTCGCGATCCCTGTAGGGCGAAAGGGGCAGTACGACTCGGAACGGTTGCTCGATGGTCTTGACGCACGACGTCCCGACGTCGACTATCGGCGTATCGCGTTTACGCTTGGCTGCTCCAGCTTTGGGTTTCTCCGTCCTTCGCGTCTCGCTTGTCGCGCGGCGGGGAAGAAAAACAGCCCCCACCACACTTGCGAGATATCCTCCTCTGTGATTCCTCGACTGTGCGTTCGCACCTGCACGAGATCACATGCGTGTGACGTGAACAAAATATGCGTATTTTTACTCACAATCGACGTTACAATCAAGGTGTACTTAGGGCGATGCGAAAACAAAAAAATATTGTTTTCTTTCTCAAAACCATGCTCAAAAGTTTCACTCGGATGCCAAATTAGGCCTCGTAAAGTGTGATGTCAAGTTTGATTGAAATATTGATGAAATATTGAACATTTTTTGGGATAAAATTGAACGCTCCGCAAGAAAGGTCTGAGCTCTATTGTTAACAAAACTTGTTTGCCGAAAAAAAAAAAACAACCGATTTTTTTAGGGCTCTCCTATATAACATGTGTGTTACTTCCTGGCTGCTTATCCGATTTACGTTGAATTTTCGAATTATCATACATCTGACTCGTCAAATTTTCAATCAAGTCTTCTGGAATTCTGATCTACATACCTGTACTAGTATACTAGTAATATTCAAGATACGACGATGTGGATGCGGGTAAACTTTACGATGCCGAGAACGAAGGATGCCGAGTCCGCGGGTTGGGGTATACATATGTATAACTTTTACGACAGCTTGGGCAAGGAAAGGAATCGCCACGGGTGCGGGCAGTTCCGGTGAAGGGGCAAATCCGATTCGAAAAAAAAAAAAAGAAAAAGTCCGGAATGCATGTAATAATACAGAGACGGCAGCTGAGACACGCATTGGCTTTCGGCCAAACCGCGCGATCCATTAGCGCCACTGCTCTTATCGACTGCTGACGCAGCGTTATAATGATGTATACATATATACTTACAGGTATACATACCAAGGCAGTGGCGGTAAGATGACCATATTGACCTGACCAACGAAACGAGCTGTGGCCACGGGATGTATCCGATCACCGAGGGATATCTTGACCCATTATACGGTTAAGCGAAGATTGTGCGGATACGCGTGACCTTTGTCAACGCACCGACTTAGAATATGGAATCTGAAATTTTACCAAGCATTCGGATGTATAAGTATTAAGAATAACGCAGCAAATTCGCGGCGCGTGAAGAATTGAAAACGAATTTCAAATTGCCCATGAATTTCGGTCGTTCGATCCGTCAACCCGACCGACACTAGACTGCCTCGATTAGCTAATATTATTCTAAGGACTCTAAGCTACTTGTAAGACCGCCTCCTTGAGTATATTCGCTGATTACATCTATATATACCAATCTTCTGTAAAAGCTTGAAGGCTCGCCTCCGACAATCTTCAGACAACGCTCCATCCGGTTGACCACTAATTCGAATTATGGCGGCGTCCCGTCGCGCTACTATCTCCGTACTACATAGGAAATTATAATATGTGGTTCTGTCGTCCAGGCTTCTGGCGTTGGCGTCGTTATACCTCGCAGTGCTGCCATCGCCAACAAGTGACGCCTGCTCCCTCCAAAACTGCTCCCGAGTTGGCAGAATTGTTTTTTGGTAGTTTACAAATAAAATGGCCGATATATGAGGCTATTTTGTATGGACAATAAAATATACTATTTAATAAAATTAATGACCATCAGCCGTGCGCGATTACGTTTGAAATTGTTAGTTCAGTGCCGCCGAGTGCATGAAAAGTGTGAGGAACACGCGTGAAGACTTGGGAGGGCCATAAAAGAGGTGGAGGTTGTCTTTTGGGGACCGTGGACGCCGCGAGCTTCCAAGCGAGCTCCAAGCGGGCAGCGTTGTTGCAGAGACAGACACTAATAAGCTTCAATACATGCAAATCTCACGCATCTGTCTGATTTTTTTGAATTCGTCCGCGCGTGTCGGCGCACCGAGAACCGAAGCAAGGTATAAAACGGCTCTATTAATTAATAAGATTGCTGGAGCTCCTCGTTTTCGACTTAACATTTGCACCAGTAGCTTGATTTGCTCTGCTCACTCTCTGTTGAAAAGCAGGTACAATGACCACTCGACTCCGTTGCCAGGATACCGGAGCGTGACGTTCTCTTGGCCTGGTCGGGCCCCAGGGAATACAGCGTATCACCTAATAAAAACTTTGCAGTCGTGGAGTCCCCGGGATCGAACAATGAATTGACATCGAGCGAAGGATCCGTTAACGTTACGGTCAACAACGGCGACGTCTTTCCCTCAATTACCCCCTTTGGCAATATGTGCACAACGCCTGGAAATGCAGGTGCCGGATTTGGTTACCCTTGGTCATTTGGTGGGCCAGGCACTGACGCTCGCGAAAATGCACAAAGCGATTTGAGTACCAACATTAGTTACGCTGTAAACAATAACCAGGATCAAGGCTCGAGTCAGAAAATTCAAGTTGACGTCAAACCGGCAAAGTTGGCCAACAGTGCTCACCGTCGCCCAGTATTCGCTATGAATGAGAGTTGTCAACAACCGCCGACTACTCACCACGGACATACAGGAGCTCACAATCAAACCCACGGTGTTCACGTTCGTACTAAGAAGCACCACGATGGCTTCTCAGTAACCTGCGATAAAGGTGGTTGTAACTGCGACGCTGCTCACCCTACTCCCCCGCCATCGCTCTTCTCTAACCCCTTGGTATTTAGCGCAGCTGACAAACACGCCATGAGTAAGCATTTCATGACTCCCCTCGGCCCACTCCAGCTAACCGCCGAAGAGTGCAACGAAATCCTAATGAAACGGGCTGTGGCTGCTTCGAATCAGGCAACCGCTAATAGTGTAGCAACCAGCCAGACAGACAGTACGGCTCACCTAGGTCATGTATTTACCCATGTGAATACCGTACAGATCGAGACTAAGGTCAAACAGCAGCAGGACATGGGCAGCCAGGTCCGTGTCCCAAAAGAACGCCCGTACTCGTGCTCCGAGTGCGGCAAGTCATTCCTACTGAAGCATCATCTGACTACCCATGCCAGAGTACATACGGGGGAGCGGCCTCACATCTGCCCCCACTGCGGCAAAAGCTTTGCTCACAAGCACTGTTTACATACTCACCTTTTGCTGCACAGTTCTGAGCGGCCGTACCAGTGTCGGGAGTGCAAGAAGTCCTTCACGCTGAAGCATCACCTCGTCACTCATACTCGAGTTCACACGAGGGAGAGGCCATTTGTATGCCAGGAGTGCGGCAGAGCATTTCCCCTGAAACGTCATTTAGTTACCCACAGCAAATTTCATTCTGGCGAACGACCATTCGTCTGCGAAGAATGCGGGGAATCGTTTTCACAGAAGGACCACCTCGTCATGCATTCGCGTTTCCACGGCAGCTTGCATCCCTTCGTTTGCCACGACTGCGGAGCCACCTTCCAGAGAAAGTTTGAGCTTGTTAACCATGGACGGTTACACGGTAGAGTGCCACATTCATGTACCGTTTGTGGCAAAGAGTTTCTACAGAAGCGTACTTTACTTGCTCACATGCGCCTACACACCGGGGAGACACCATTTGCCTGCACTGTCTGCGGCGAGGCCTTCCCCCGCAAAGCTGATCTGGTGGCACACTCCAAGATACACAACAATAATACAAGTCCCGATGAAAAGCCCTTAACTTGCAGGTATATTTGCATCACCCATCTCCTATACTCCTCTGTCCGTTCGGTTGTCTGCAACATTATAACGCCTACACCCGAGTCTTCTATGTAATCTTTCTCAAGTCTGGTAACTGAGAGCAAGATTTTTATAGGGAAAATCTCATTGTCAGATCCATCCGGACACCGCATGACTACATACAATTGATTCATAATTTTTCAGGGAATGCGGATTGGACTTTTCCAATCGTGAGGCACTGACTCTGCATTTGAGGCTGCACTCCGGCGATCGAACTCTCGTCACGGACTTATGCGGCTTAGCTGCGGCTTTCCAACAAACTCCAGGTCATTTTCTAACGCCGAATACGACAGGGCCTCATCAGGTAAGCTTTTCCGCTTTTCGAGATGAGGCTCATCACATTAAGATTCAAGTATTTACAGATGAACGGCCCTATCGGAACCCCCGGGGTGAGCCACATGCACGGAGCCACGCAAACGTCTCCGCCTGTGGGCTCAGGACCCAAGCCCAAGCCCCATCTCTGTCCCGATTGCGGGCGTGGTTTCGCTCAGAAACACGGACTATCCCAACATCAGCGCCGCCACACGGACGGTAGCTGCCACATCCGGTCCCACGTTTGCGATAAATGCGGAAAGGCGTTCTTCCAAAAGAACCACTTGTTACTTCATCAACGTCAGCACATGGATCCTCCGCCAAGTCTGCTTCGTCAGCAGCAAAGACAGGCTGCTCAGGCAGCCGCTCAACAGGCCCAGCAACAACAGGTCCAACAGCAGCAGCAAGCCTGCACTGTGGACACTAAAGCAATACAGCTGCAAGCAATACAACAGCAAGTTCAACAGGTTCAGCAACAAGTCCAACAAGTTCAGCAACAGCAGCAACAACAACAACAACAACAACAACAACAACAGCAGCAGCAACAGCAGCAGCAGCAGCAGCAGCCCTGCACTGTCGACACGAAAGCAATACAGCTAAACGTCACCATGTGAAACACTATAGCGTACGTGGTTGAAACGACCGGCAATGAAAAAAGGGATGTCCACTTGAGGACAAGGATCGCACCCCCGGACATACGCCCAGCTGCAACCCTCTGCACGCACTTCTCTTATACTAACATTACGCATTAGTTATATTTATTATCTTTAGAATCAGGTATGAATTAATCAATTTTATTACAAGAGTATATATACAAATTATATATATATATATATATACATATATATATATATTATATTCTAATTATCGTATAAGGCTTGTAACAAGTAAATAAAAATAACCATGTATTAGTGTTTTACATATACTTTATATCATTTACTTTAGATATGTAAAATGAAGTACTAAACAAATTAGTTGCCTTATCGATATGATGAAATTTAATGATAATAACTATCGTTTGGTTCATTATTATTATTATTATTATTATTATTATTATTATTATTTTTCATTTATTTTAGTTTGTAGGATATCAATTTATAAGAAAAATCATATTGAATAAACAAAGCGAAAAAGAAGCTCCTCTCGTCTTCGTATCATTGTCGTGACTATTTTTGGTACAACACTAATATTATCATAGTGGTATTAACAGCGATATTCGTATGATCGTGATTATTGCTGGTGTCAATCTTTTTCCTGTTATTCCTATAGTGTTCCCATTCATCGCAGCGATGTTATTGTTGTCCTACTATCTCTGTCAGATTGTGGGACCCCTGGGAGTCAACTCGGAGTTGTAGGATTCGAAATGCACCTTCGGTTAGCCGTTCGGATCGGCGGCGCGAACGGAGATGGTTTGGAATGTGCGTCAGCTTAGTCGGTTCGTTCGGCCTGGAGTCAGCAGCACTCTTCTACTATTCCGTTGCATAGGCATTCAGCCAGCTCGACGCGGGCCCCGTCCCCGTGACTGAGGTCAATGGTCGGCCTACCTGTGAACCCCGTGCCGGATATCATTACCGACTCGGAGTTCAGGAGAAACCCGAACCCAGCCCAACGCCCGTGTCGCCAATTATTATTGCCGGTATACCTGCTTAATAATTCGTAATCATGGATATGGACAGGGGTGCGGATGCGATCCGGTGTTGCCCAATCATGTTATTCGTCGTAGTACTTGACCCGAGAAATGGGATTTCTTACGATCATAGGGTACTCAACTTCATCGATATTGTGTATGTACGTACAAAACAAGCGTCGATGGAGCCCTCGCAACGTGGCACCTTCGCCGGCCACGGTCAGCAGTGGTAGAGCAGCATCAGGCGACTCCGAATATCAGTGGACTTGATCGATCCCTAGAAACGTGTGTATACATACATGTATGTATACCGTACGTATGTACGTACTACGTAGTTACGTGCATAGATGCACGTCAACGCTAGTGAGTTATACCCCTTGAGATAAAAGATTGGCCTCTGACTAGGTCGTATGACGGGGTATCCACTTGGTACGTGCGTCGCACGCATTTACGTGCTACGTACCAAGTACCGGATAACCAGACACACCGCAGCCGTATCAATTATATACAAACAAAGGATAACGTTGAAGGGAGGTGTGGTAGAAGATAAAGACCAGATCACCTAGAATATGGGAGGGTGTGAATATGGTGAAGAGCGATTGCCTGCCATCTGCCCGTTGTGTCCGGAAGTACGCGGTGCGCATTGCGCCTGCGTGTTGCATCGTATCGCCTGCCGGACGAACTGACGAACGAATCGACACAACGAAACAACGAAGTAACGAACAGAGGCACTGATCTCCGGTGAACAGAGAAGAGGACCACGGAGGACTGTCAGGAATTGTTGGCGAGACGCGGAATATTCACGGAGCGGGTAGCAGTAGCACGGCGCTCGCTCGTCGTGCGTGGTGATGATCCAAAACGAATTGTTTTCGGCGCCCCGCGTGAAGACAAATCCGTGACCCGCGCTGAGAGATTGAAAATCATCTCGAAAATACTCGGAATCGCTCGCGAGGAGAGCCACGGATGCATATGGAGGTTCGTAGAAACATATATGCGTATATCCGTACACATGTATGTATTATATTCACGAGGTGTTCAAACCGTGTCTTCTTTGTTGCGTTTGACAACAGAAAAATAGTTAAGGGAAGGAAGGGGCAGGGGGGAATGCACTGCCATTTTGACCGATTTTTCCGTACCGTCGTTGAACGTTTTCGCGGTATGTGAATAGTTGACTATTTTATTTTGCGACGACCCCCATCGTTCGTGCAATGCCTTTGTCCTTTATCTTCGGGTGTCTGATTGTTGCGCTCACCGTCGCGATAATCGGGGCCACGCTGCCTTCGCGATCGGAAACGCAGTTGACGTTCGTTCCGATTGACTCCTATCAACCGTCGAAACTACGCAATACTATTTCTGCGCTGTATTAGTGACGGTTCACCCACGGCGATCGCGTATTCGCGTATCGCAATTGAAGAGGATGAGGGACTGAGATGCCTGCAGATTGTGTCTCCTTGGATGGCCAGGCGTTGTGACACCGCTGGTTGCAGCGTAGCGTAGTGCCATAGTTCCTTTGATTTGTGATCTGTACACTCTCACAGCTGATGACTCCCGTCAGCTGCCAGTATACCTTCTGCTGTTGTTGACGCATGATGGTGACGGGTCGATGCCACTTGACATTTATGCACCCCATTTTTGTTGTTGTTGTTTTATTTTGCCTGTTTTCACTTTTTTTTTCACCAGCATACATTAGCCCGCCAATCGATGCCATAGCTACGTTTGACAGTGCGTCGGATCGACATCAGTACGAAATCCTCATCAATTGAGTTGACTTGTTTTCAACATACATGTGTACCATGGCCAGTCGTAAAAATGCAACCTGCTAACGAACATTTAGAAATATCGCGTGCTACCGAAGTATGTTCCTTAATTACATATTCGATGAAAAGTGCGGAAAAAAAAGTTCACCGTACCATGTGTACCCAGCTGCGATCCTCGATAAAATGAATAATTTCTATGAAATATCATCGTGCATCTCTACTACTAGTGTGATCACAGACTTGTTCTCGTATTTTTACCGCCCGAATTATCATCTGATTTCTGAATTCTTATAGGGCACGTGTATCTTGCATACGTCAGTTATTCTGACCGAAACAAGCTTGCAGCCTAGATTTCCGTTCGGTACCGCGAATCTTGGCAGAGCCAGATTCCAGAAGAATAGACATTCGTAGACAATCGTATTCATCTACTTACGCTAATTTATTGTTCTATGAAACTCTGGGTAGTATATCTTACAAATCGGTGAGGGGTATTAACATCAGTCTCTGAAACTAGACTTTAAAATCGATAACAAAAGTAGGGCAACGAACTTTGTAAAATTAATTTGAATTTTTATCATCTAAACTCTAAACTCACTTTAAAGGGAACTGACACAGGTATTGCATCGATAATATTCGCATCCCGGATGAGCCAGTTGAAACTTTAGACTGTATTTCATTTGGAAAATTGTGTTCCAGGTGCCTCAGGGCTGGTGCTGCCTGAAACAGCTCAACAGCTGATTGGAGTACCAGGCGGCGGTGACCGGAGCATAAGTTGCACCACCACCCCGCACACGGAACCAATATTATCTGGTATCTGAGCTACCCCTCGATAAGTCTGATTCGTGGAAGAACGAGCCACAACGTTTTTGGGAAAACCGAATACGGTGTAGAATAGTGGCTCAAGTTTTTCATCGGACACGTCATCATGGTGAAAACTTTTCAGGCATACCTGCCTTCGTGTCATCGCACTTACTCGTGCATTCATTGCCGCGCTCACTTAGCCAACCACGATGAACTTATATCAAAGGTAAATCTTGGATGTTTTGAGTCGCTGACAAATATTGACACTAGATTCATCGTTTGGTTTTTCTAACGAATTAGAACGATTTATGTGATTGAACCGTAATATTTCCTTTGTGATTTCAGTCTTTTCAAGGTAGTCAAGGACGTGCCTATCTTTTCAACTCTGTGTAAGTATCGCAATCATTTTGCTTTCTTGAATAATTGTTCACTCTGAAAGTAAAATGTAGACAAACATCCAATATCATGGGATATCTGGCAAGTGTTGAATAGCTCCTGAAAATCAGTTCTGGGATTTAGGGTAAACGTCGGTTGTGGTCCAGCAGAGGAGCGAGTACTATTAACGGGACTACACGCGGTGGCTGACATTTATTGCGAGTGCTGCAAGACGACTCTTGGCTGGAAATATGTAAGTGAATGGGAGAGACGCGACCGTAACCTGACCGTACGTTTGACTAAAATCTCTATTTGCAGGAGCACGCTTTTGAATCGAGTCAGAAATACAAAGAAGGCAAATTCATAATCGAGTTGGCGCACATGATCAAGGAGAATGGGTGGGAGTGAACGAGAGTGTGGAAGGCGATTGGAGTGAACCTCCAATTGTCAAATTGAGACTTATCGCAAATACTGACGACCATGTTAGAATTACAATGTGCGGTATACCTCTCTGTCGAACCACCAACGAAAGTCTGTGATTTCATTTGTGATTTCTAATATTAGTAACATTTATGTTGTGGACATTTCGAGAGGGTCTTAGGTTTCCATTCGTTGGGTCATCGTCACATCACCGCGGGACACTCCAACGACCACTCATGGTTTACCGAACGAGCAACAGTGCTAGTGTAACAGACTTTGTCAGACTGACTGCCCATCGCTGCATCTGTCGATGGAATTTCACTGCCGGTATTCCTAAAAAATTATTTAGAGTACTGCATCGCATCTAGGAGTTGCAGCATTAGATATATACTATAGTATACATATACATATATTGTAACATATACATAATATTAAAAATCTATGATATAATATCACGGGGGTCACGATGTGTAAAATGATAAGAGTATACATTGGTAAAACGGTACCAAGGTGCGAGAGACAACAAAATACCGTGTGCGTGTATTCGACTTCGCGACTTTTGCGGAACAACAAAGAACTGGGTAAGGCCAGGGGAAGAAAAACGGCACCCGAACAGACAAAACATGATCTAAAAGAAAAGTGAAAAAATATGACTAAACATACAAAATACAATTTGGGCCTCGAGTTGCAAATGTCTGCCCTGACGTATCCGTTAACCCTTTGGTAACTGCACATCTGATACCGTTTGCAAAGGATGGAAAGCTGAGCGACCATGCTGAAACTATTTTCCGTTCAATGTATTTATGATAGAGCCGACTTGAGTAGGTTGTTTTGGTTTTCGGGAAGTGTTGCAATCAATAAGGTACATATATGGGAGGTCTACCATACACAAACTTACATCAAATTGGTGATAATATATGATTGCTCATTACTTCAATTACCGATCTCATGTGTAAATCTTTATTGAGTCTGACCTCTATGATTTCAGTTCAATACACTCATAAATAGGTATTATGTACGTATAGTGTATACATATGTACATACGTATAATCACGGAGAATTTAGGAATGGGTTGGGTGTGGATTGTTCGATTTTATTCCTATTCATTTTTAACTTTTCCCAAGATAGGGATACCTGCCGCTTTAAGTTGTAGATTGCGTATAATCATCACTTAGTTTTAGCTCGGTCTCTTACCTGTAATGTAATTCCTGTTTTAAAAAATTGGATAACTACTACTGATTGATGATGGCACACATAAAACACTGCGGGATTCACATACAAGTGAGCATTTATCGAGTACACGTGCCGCTCCATTCCCCAGACTGTTAACTAAAAAAGAATGCATCGATCGAGCTACCCCATGAAATCCGCACCCCGAGACACACGTTTGCTTCGTAAGCAATACGTTATCGGTTGTAGAAACTATTCCAACTTCTTGAATCGAGGGCGATGATAAAATTTTCAAATTTTCGTAGCGGTCTTCCGAAAAACTACGATCAAGAACACGATCACAAGTCAGTTTCATTTCACAAAATTATAATTGTCAATTTCACAGAGGTTCATTCAAAGGGTTCATCTGAATCAAGCTAATCAAAAAGGTCAGTTATACGCTTTCATCCGCGAGCTCTGATAGATTTCCAGCCTCGTAGAAATAGGGCTGTAGCATGCTCGTAATAAAAATTGTTTGATATAATTGACGAATTTGTTATTCGTTTCACCATGCGTACAAAAATCGTGAAATACTGGTTGTCTTATTACTCGCAAAATCATGATGAAATTCGAATGGAAAGTGCCGCCATCGCCCTGCATCGATGCGCGCGCTTTCACTTATTGACCAAACTTGACCCTAAAAAAACATTTTTAACCTCATTAGAAGACATCTAGTGCAGGAACCGTCAGAAAAGTATTCTGAAACTCGTGACGAATGGAAGTAAGCGTAGATAAGGTCGTGGTACCTGGTGATGTTGTCGAGGAGATCAGGACGACAAACGACAGGGAGCGTGTGATCTTAGGTCCAGGGCTACGGCGTGACGGTGAGCTCGTCCTAACGACCAAGGCAGGGGTCCTCAGAAAAAGAAAACCGACTATATACTACGTAGATAGCTATCAAAAAAGGTGAATATCACGTCATTGGAACGCGGGTCAACCTGACTTTGCGAAGGTGTGCGTTAAACACAGAAATCGGTGGGTCCACGTAACGTAACCTCGATTCTTCGGAGATAACTATCGCCTGATATCCGCGTCACTCCGCTCTCTGGGATTATCGGATAGAGAGTCTCGTGTACATTTCGCATCGCATTTACTTCTCTGCAACTCCGCTACTCTTTATTTCAGATATGTACCAAGTAGAGGGGAAAACGTTGTCGGCATAGTCACACAAAAGGTTGGTGATATCTTCAGAGTCGATATTGGAGGGGGTGAGCAAGCCTCCCTATCCCATTTGGCCTTTGAAGGAGCAACTAAAAAAAATCGTCCCGACATTGCGGTTGGTGACGTGATATTTGCCAAATTACTCGTGGCCAGCAAAGACATGGAACCGGAACTGATATGCGTCGATTCTCATGGAAAAAGAGGCAAGTTGGGTGTCTTGAGCTCTGATGGAATGTTATTCGACTGTTCTCTCAGTTTGGTGAGGAAACTTCTTCATCCACAATGTCAACTTCTAGCACTGCTGGCCAAAGAACAAGCTTACGAAATAGCAATTGGAATGAATGGCAAGGTTTGGATAAAGGCCAGATCTATTCGCGAGACTATAGCAGGCATCAATGCCATTCTTGCCGCGGAATATACCGCACCCAAAGATATGCCCGCGTTATGTTCTAACATAACTCGAACTTTGTTTGAAACAAGTTGACGGAAAGAGGACTGATTCCTTAATGATGCTTCTCGTCTAAATTTAATCGATGCTACAGAGATGTTTAGTCCCATAAATGTACGACTTATGGAACAATTTTGTATAATTTAAAAATAAATCACGTATTACGTTGATCGATAATTGATTTCCTGATCGACCCTGAAAGTAGCTGAAATAGCAGACATGATCTATAGATATGTTTTTGGAGACAGTCGTTTATTTTAGAGCAAAATAATTTGATACGATCATCGATTGAGAAAAAGGTAAGGGATGAATTGGTACGGCACAATGTCACGGTGACTAATTTAAAATTATTATCTACCATATCTGTCTCGTTTACGAGTTGTGTGGACTCTAAATGCTACGTACAATCAAAGTATTATTAGTCAGATTAAAACTGCCGCTTGATACAATTAGTTCCTAGAATATACCTCGTGTCAAATCCCTATATAAATCATAATTTTCACGCAGTTGTTAGTATTTCCAATCTTCCAAATTTTATCAATGACCCTCGATCAACTTAGTATTCCATGCCGATGACATACACCAGAAAATGTTCAGCATAAGTAGAGAGTTGACATTGGACGGTGACAAACTTGACCAGTGGTTGTAAAGTAAATATTCACAAGACTCAAAGATATTGCTCATAACAATTCAGAACCAGTAACGGCAAGTATCGAACAAAGCTTGACTATGATTAGAACATAGATGGTGAATATTGGTATATCATATCTTGTCAGTGGGGAAAAAACGAAATTGAATATATTGGTGAATTTCATTTCAGTTTCATTTGTAGCGAGGGTGTCGAAATAATTCGAGTACAGTAGTCACATTAGATAGTAGGGAGATTAATGAATTAATATTAATATTTTTGTAGAATAGTATAGAATAGCAAGAGTATATCGTACATGTGTGTATGTATAATAAATAAAGTAGTAGCGTTAAGTTACCAGTAGAGCCAAGTCGACCTCACAACTTTTTAAACTTTGCTAATGACTAAAACTATCATGCCGTCAATCGGTTGTTGGAGAACTTGATCAAACCGCAAGACTACTCGACTACCTGAAGCATTTATTTCGATTTAAGCAAAAGAGTTTTATTGCTGAAAACATTTCCATTTGCCACTATTGGACAACAGCTAAGCAGATGTTGATTAATCATTGGACTTGTTTGTAATTTATAATAACAAGCCTGCGATGCCAATGCCAATGTGTTCCATCAACTTCTTCGGTGCAAGCGCTTTTAGAAGGAATCATGATAAACAAGTATCACACTAGAACGAGGGGAATTGAAATAGTTGATAGTTGGGGTCGAACTGGCTCTAATAATAATCATTAATTCATAACTTGATCCTAGTCAAGCTCAAGAGGCCTCAACAAGAGTCTTTGAAACCTAATTCTACAAATTCATTATAGTCACAAGGATGATCAACTCACGTTTTTTCTGGAACACACGATAGTCGTGAGGTGGTTCGAGGAAACTTCTGTTCTTGGTAGAACTTGATCGTAGCTACAATTGTTTGAAAAACTTGAGTTTGGTTAAAAGATGACGAGCTTCCAATAAAAATTGCACCACATGTATCCACGCATTCTCAAGTTCGATTATAAATTTTTAATTAATACCGAATTACCTGAATTTGAAGCCGACGTATTAATGCAAAGTTTTCTCGATTAACTCGAACTGATCGGAACCATTCGTTAAAAAAAAGATGAATGAATAAATTTCCAAAACACATCTATTCAATAACCGGATCTGCGTTCGTCAATTTTCCTTCCCTTCCTATGACACAATCACCCCTTCAGAAGCCTCTTAAAGCCCTTTGTAGCCCTTTAATTTGAATACTTTATTACTGTTAAACAATATTATTACAATTACTAATTATAGTTTATTATAAATTAATTAAGGAGCTCTTAATTGTATGTGTTTATCTGTTTTATAGTAGTATGTACGATAGCTTTTCAGCCGCTTACTTTTCCGCCATATTCATATTGAACTGGACTCTTGTAAATTTTCGTGAGCTTGTAATCCGGGTGACTAGCGGCATTCCCAAACCTTTACCGTTTGATCCACGCTACCACTCACCACGTACGGATGACTCTTATGAAAGTCTGACAAAAAAGACAATTTCAAGTATAGTAACGACGTTCAATTTTTAAATTAAAGGTCACAGGGAAGGGAAGATGATCTATAGCAACAGACTCACCGACTGATGTGCAGAAGTGCATATGCGCCTCGAGCGTTTTCATAGACCGTTTGTTGCGGGTGTCCCATACCCGAAGTGTCTTGTCATCCGAGGCGCTGACTATGAATTTACCACCGGGATGAAAAACGATGCCGCGTACCCAGTTGTCGTGGCCATGCAGGGTGAACAGGCACACTCCGGCCCCAACGTCCCAAACGCGAATGGTCTTGTCCCGCGATCCTGAGGCAAGAAAGGGCCCTTCGTGAGCCCCCTTGTTGTCCGCACCGGCAGCGGCATTGATTGCTCCGCGCGACGTTTCCGGAGCCCACGCGATGCACTCTACCACGTGGTCGTGATCCCTAAGCTCCACCTGTTAGACACGGGAAACGAACGGAAAAATTCAAAGCACTTCCGGGTTATGCCCGGAATAAACTAACGAATAAAAAAAGCCAAACAATCATACCAGGACCACTGGTCGTACCTTGGTTTCCTTGGTAGCGACATGCCACACCCTAACGGTTTGGTCATTTGAACAACTTGCTATTAGTTCGCCGCAGGGACTGACACGGGCCATACGCACCCACTCCCTATGCCCCACCAGTGTCTTGACGCAGTACCCGGTGGCCACCTGAAAATTAATCAAGATACACACAATGCCCGTGATCGTTCATCGACCAGTGAAATTCCAACACGATAAAACACCCCCCGCTCACCTCCCACATCTTGATAGTCTTATCCCGGGATGCGCTCACAATGAAATCTCCCTGTGGCATAAATGTGACGGAGCTAACGTTGTGGTCATGCCCGTGCATCGTTTTGATACAGGCAAACGACTGTTGAAAGTCCCAAAGCTTGATCGACATGTCAGCACTGCAGGATACCAGGAGTTTACCGGTAGTATCGAACGAAATATCCTGCACGCTGTCCGTATGTCCCTTGAGGGTTCTCTCAAATTCACCGCTTTCGAAATCCCAGACCTGCAGGTTCACATCGATAATTTTACACTACGATTAACGAGCACCCGCATAGACTTGTGTCGCTAACACCCGAGGATAGAATTTACAATTCTATGGCGCACCTTGAGCGTTGCATCTTCGCTCGCCGAAACCATAAGGCTAAATACTGGGTGGAAAATAACTTTGTTCACAGGGGCCCTGTGCCCGGAGAGGCAGAATTTTTCCGGTGGTCTGGGAATCCATTCGGTCGGTGATCTCTTGCCCCGTGTAGGCGCCCCTTCGATGAATTCTTTTTCGGCTTCCGAAAGTTTCGACTCGAGTTCCATCACCTGTTGCGATTGACAAAACTCGTGTACATGTGTCATAAGTATACAATAATTACGCGGCGTGGTGGAGACATCCGCATCATGCCGTCATAACCAATGGCGAACCTTTTTCTGTAGCCTTATCACGGAGGTCCACTTCTTCTCGAGCAACCCTCCATATTTGCGTTCGACCTCACCGGGCATATCTGCCTCTTTCTTGAATGCCTCCAGAGCATCCTGATATCCATTGCTGCTGAGGTAGTCCGCGATCGCCTTATTTCTGTAATTTATCGGAAACTTTCAACATTGCGGCAAAGTGTACCATAACCGGTAGGGCATACATACTGCCTTGTAATATGCGCCGCACAACTAACTAACAGACGAATAAATTTAATAAATTCAACGAGACGTCGATACGATGGGGGAAAGGTTCGCGATCGTCGTTAGATTCGGGAGTAAGCGATCACCGACTCTCGCATGGTTATTGGTGGAAAACTGCAACGGTCTTGAACTAGTGATGAGGTCCGGGAACAACGTCAGAGGTGAACGACCGATAGCCTCCCTCGTGAAGGAAGTCGGCCGAACGAGTAATTGCGGCGTACTAGCAAGGGCGACATTTTATGTTCACCACCCTGGATGGGACAGCGGCGAAGAACGCCGCGTTATCCGACATATGCGGGGAACGGGAGGAGACGGCATTTGTCGGCAGGCGAGGGAAAATCCATATTTCCTGTTACCGATAAGTGCCATTGGGCAACGTCGTGGCAGCCCCCACGGGAATGACGTCAAAAGGGTGGGTCGAGACGCCACGTACGTACGTACCTACCGCGTACACGGTAGAAGAGGTGGATATAACAAATACCACCTATTATTGATCTCCTAGGATCTGCTACGGGTCCGTCCGCATGTTCGATATACGTAGCTCGCGTCGCGCGCTGCTCCGACCATCCGTCGTTGACGTTCAACGACGTACCGCACAGCTGGCCGATTGAAAAGTACGAGATTCGAGGGGAGAGAAAAATTACTCACAACTCCTCTCGCTGACGTTGCGACAAGACCATTTTCATGATCCTTGTGTGACCTGAATGATCGTTATTAATTCCGGTGCAGATCAGGGCCTCGAGTCCTCACCGCTAACTTTAGGGCTCCCAACAGCCTCGCCTCAACGTTCCGCCGCTGACGTCATCACCTGGAAGAAGATAAAAGGTTGAACGCACGTTAAGATGATCGGAAACTGCAAGACGCATTCGCCGACTGCAGCCTTCGAAATTATTACACAGCTACTACATCCTCGCGATTGATCCCGATTGCATACGACCGACCAACGTTCCAACGGGCTTTCTCATCCCCGACAATCGGTGACGTTATATATTACCAGAGCTAAATTCGAAATAATATATCAGGAACGGCGGTTCGGAGGGTTGTTTGCTGTCCAAATCAATTCACTGCGACGGATTGTGAGAAAAATATGCTACATAATTGGGTTGTATGATTCCTGAACCAAGTAACGGCGAATAAGGACATTGAAACGCGTCGGCTCGGCGCTGGACCGGTCAACGGTCTCTTTTATTTTTCTTTTTTCTTTATAGAATCGGACACTGCTCGACGAGGAGTGTTGGGCAGATCGAGGAAACATTGCTGGTTATCTCATAACAACGGCAGCCGCAACAACAACGACTCAACGGGACCCTAATGCTGCGGCCGATCGCAAAGCCATGCATCTCGGTAGAGTATAGCAAAGGAATAAACAAACCCACGCCTTTTTCGTCAATCAATCATCATCTCGGACCACATGAACCTCAGATGGCGAAGGAGCACTCGTTGTGGTGTAAAGTATTTGGAAGACAAAGACCTCGAGACGCGCCGATGGCCGTTGATATCAGGAAAGCGCTGAAGCGTCGCCCCCGTACAGCACGCGACACATTCTCGCTCCTCGATCAATAACCAGAATTAGACTTCACCACGCTGCATTCGAAATTATAACCCTCGTCGAATAAAACACAACCCACCGTCCAACGAGCGATTTCGCTTAGTTTTGAGTTGTTTGTCGCATTTAAATTTTTTACTTTTTTTCATAATCTCTTGCGAATACAAGTCTACTTGCGACGAAATGATCCTGTGTAATTTTCTTGTAACTTTCGAATGAACTTGGCGCGAGACTCTGCCGAGTCTCTCGATCGATTGCATGATTGATTGAATAATTACAAGCTCAGGCTAGACAAATGAGCGCACCTCCAGCTCGATAACGGATGCGGAGTGTCCGGGTAATTTTTGGTTCAAGAGATAATCGTGTTTTTGGCGGGTGAAAGGGAGCGAAGCGCAGCATCAAAAATCGTCCGACGTCCTGGGTAGTAAAACCGTGAGCCGCAAATGTGGGAACGCGTAACGCACAATGCAAGTAAATGAGCAATAGTGGATAACGAAAAGCCATTCGAGTGGATAGCTTCTGTACGAGTGTTACAATTGACTGATCTTCGATCCCATTTCCTATTTCTCCGCATTGTGCGGTGGGCTTAACCAACACGCAAGTTGACAGGAGTAACAGCTGATCGAGAAGGAGGGGGAAGCGTAAGCAGCACTCTGTCAAAATTGAAGAACTTGCTCCCCGTCGTTGATGCTTACACACGTACATACGTTCGTACTGGGGGGGGGGGATGGGGGGGGGGGGGATTGTCGGTGGAAATTGATCCGGACCGAAAATCGAGGCAAAGACAGGGCTCCCAGCTTTAATGAAACGTTTGTCACAGTTTCCGTATGCCGCGTAACCATATACCTTGCGAAAAAATCAATTCAGAGTCGAGATACTTTAGTACACCAAACGGAGCATACTTTTAAGACTTAACTGTTACGCAAATCAAACCATTTTTGATCTGTTTGGGGCCAACTCCTTCTTTGGTACACGAAACGCTCTTGTAATGTAATAATTACGCTCGGATTAAAATAAAATTGCGTGAAAAATGAAACAACCGTTTTGTTGTACGTAGGATACGGCCATTTTGATAGAAGTCGTCACGTCTGGGTTTCGAAACCTCGGCAAATATGGAAAATATTCTTATGGAATTGGTACACGACGGCAGCTTGCTTGAAACTATGGCTTCAATACTCACGTTTGTCACGACAAATTAACGTCAGAACACTTCCGAACCGATGAAAATCACTCAACAACCGGGATACACAAAACCCTCGAAAGATGTTCTCGATCACTTCTACAGACCAGACTACTCGCAAGGTGGCGCTGCAAGGCGCATGCGCCATTTTCCATCTTCGACTGCGAGCATTGACGAGTTTTGATTATCGCAGATCGTTAGATACTCGATGATCCTCGATCCTCTCGCGACGGTGGAGAGGAATGTTGTCTGATTGCGAAATGATTACGAGCATCGTAATATTTCCGAACCGACACCGACAACTATCTCTGATCTACAACGGGTTTCAAAAATAAAGTGAATCGGTTGGACGCAGCGAGCGATTGACGGAGAGAGTTTTCAGATGTTCGGGCTTCGTATAGTGCCGACTCGCATCCTGTCGAGAACTAACACTAATGGTAGCTTGGCTAACTTGGCAAGGTTAGGTAGCACTGGGCTACTTGAGAAATATGACATCCCGATTGCAGCAGAGCACGATTTTCCTCAGTTGCGACGAGAGGAAAGAAAATCTCTTAGAATTGCCATACTCGGTGCTCCGAATGCCGGAAAGAGCACTCTTATTAATCAGTTGGTTGAACACCAGGTAGGTTCTACTGTTCGTGCTTTTATACCTGCACGCGATTCGTCCCAGCTATTCCTTTGCTCTGGCACTTGATTGTTCCTTCGACATAGGTATGTGCCTCCTCAATGAGAAAACATACAACTCGCTCGGCATGTCGCGCCATTCATCACTTCGAAAATATCGAATTGGTATTTGTGGACACACCGGGGGTTGTGTCCTCCCGAGACGTCGTAAGGCACAGCTTAGAAAAAAGCTTTAGATTGGATCCAGGTCAAGCTCTTGGTACGGCGGACGTTGTTGGTGTTTTGCACGACATATCTCAAGTCACTACCCGAGATCAGATAAACCCGGAAATCATCAGCTTGCTAAAGACTTTGGATTCCAATGCCCGATCCTTATTATTGTTGAACAAAGTCGACAAAATCAAAAGCAAGACACGGCTCTTGCAGTTTGTAGATGAATTGACCGGAACGAACGGATGGCCACATTTTGTGGATGTGTTTATGCTGTCTGCTTTGCTAGGAGACGGGGTGCAGGACTTGAGGGTAAGCTCGATTGTCAGTCACAAATTTTCACGGAATGTTCGACACTCGCTAGATGATTGAGTTACTGTTTTATTCTTGGAAATTAGCACTATCTTCTAGATTCAGCTAAGCCGAGAGAGTGGGACTATGAGAGGGATACCCTTACCGATCAGAAGCCGGAAGAAATGGTCCTGCGGATTGTACGCGCTGGTATGCTGAATACCTTACCGGCAGAAATTCCTCACAACTTGGATATAAAGATGGAATATTATAACGTCTGTGATGACAGAAGCATCGTTACCTACGTTTTGATCGGATGTCCCAACGAACGATTGTTCAAAATCACCCTCCGCAAGCTAAAGCCACGATTGAGGGACATGGCTGCAGAAATGGAAGCAACATTGGCAAAGAATCTACAGAAATCGGTCAGATTAAGATTAGTCATACACCCACCGCCACAGAAAGCAATCACTTGAATCGATTATTCATAGAAAGATGCGTCCCCGTCTTTACGAAATTGAATTCTCTTATTCAAAAAATATTCATTTTTATTTTTTTTTAACTCGAGGTTCATATCCATGAACTGTACTTGAATAAAAAGACAGAGTCGCAAGAAATTACGCAACAGTATTATCGTTGATTCACTGTCGCTAAGATTGGCCTAATTCGAACGCGATATCCTCTGACCTCTGAAGGATCGTAATGAGAATAAATACTTCTCAATATTTATTATCATTATTATTTAATATGGGAAATGAAAAGTCTGTATCCTTGAGATTTTCAGCTATCCACTGATCCGCGTCGGCCTCTAGCTCTGGAGTAAATGTGTCTGTCCATCCTCCGCTTTGACCTTTCCTTATAAAACTAGTCGTTGTTATGACACCGCATTCCTTCAATTCTTCGCCATTGACAGTTCCGTTTCTCTTGAACCGGTTGAAGTCCAGGTAGTCGACTAGATTGAACGTTTGTTCGCGCGTCAGATTCTTACCCAAAAACTTGGCCACTCTGTCAATGGTTTTGGGCAAGTCCTGAAAAACCAAACATACGATTATATGCTAATGTACTAGAAAATAAATCGGGTGCACACGAGAACTGGTAGCACACATACCATGTTCATATCCTCGTAGAATAAGAAAAGCAAGTTCGGATCGTCTCTCAACGCCCAGGCTTCCTTCAAATGTTCCCAATACGGCGACCATGTAGCTAAAAATAGGTGATCAGATAGCTTGAGTTAGAAACTGTGATAAGCGTATTTTCGACAACCATTTGCCAACCCTATTGTCGATCGGCAAGTAGTCGTGCCGTGATCTTGAGACTCACTGAGATCATCGCGGAAACAACTCCAGAATGTCGGGAAGTCGCCCTGATAACCTTGGGTCTTGAAAATTCGATTCAAGTGGAACCACGAAACAGCTACATCCTTTGGGTTCCTCGCGACGTAGACGACCTAGGCTCAATGAAAAAAGCGAGCATGGTAGGTACGCAGTACAGTTACGACAGAATGCCCAAAAATAATGACCGACTAATTTAAAAATGAGAATAAAAGTTGACGCGACGATGAACACACCAAAACTTTGTTTTCTGTAAACCAGAACAAGGAAGCTTTCCTTCTGATTTAGAAATTGCTGGAAAAAAAAAATCCGTAGTCCACACAAGTGCATATGAAAAAGGTTTTTGCAAAGACCGTTGCCACGAGGCTAAAAGAGCGATAACAAGGACTCGCCGACACAATCTACGCGACCGAATTATTTCAGCGTATACATTAACCATAATTCACCGAGTACTGTTTCATTTTGCAAAGCGATACTCTGTTGACCTGCTTCAAGTCACAATGATGGCAAGAAAACGCATTCCTGTTTATCTGAAACGCTTATGAAAATCAGCAATCGTCAGAGTCGACATTAATATGCCCCGGTATCACCGGTCATCGTCCCGACATCAACTTGGGCTCACATTTTCTTTTCAAGCGCATGTACCCCGACAACGTATCGAAATTTTGTGGAATTCCACAGACCGAATTGAATAATTACCTTGCAACCGACGTCCAAGACACCCGGGAGTAAGCTGAAGGGGAAATGCGACTTGATGAATCGCGGGGATGATAGCCGTTGAAGAACTTGATAGCCGGGCTCGGCAACCTGACGGCATCGTGCAGCCAACTCTGGATTATCTTTCACTGCATCAACTAACTCATCGATTACCTGAGGATGGGTGCACAGGCTTATCCTGCAACGAACCACGTTTCCAATATCAATTGTCGAAGGGTATACAAGGAAATCTTGAAAAACAATAACGAACGTCGTACTCTAAGAAAGGAAATCTCTCGGTGAGGTGTACTTTTCTCGCGGTATCAAAGTCCAAGTCGTTGCAAATCAACCATACGAGTTCCTGTGTCCAAGTAGTACCTGGTCGAGATATTCGGCGATTTCAAACAAAGTCGTCACGAAAAATTTGGCACAAGTTATTGGTAACGGCCTCTATGCATTGCACCTCTCATACCTGATCTTGGATATGAGACAACCCAGGTGTCGTCCGGCCGTGCTTTGAAGTTGAAAAAGTGACTTCCCTGCTCGACGTATCGGTGCGGAAAAAACCATTTTTTCTCCCCGACCTGAACCCATCCAGTCCTTTCGCCGGTGAATAGCGCGAGCAATCTCCGGGTCGTCTTTTCATCCAAAGATTGGTACGACGGTGGCTCGAGACTCATTTTAGGCGTATTTAGGATTATTTTCTCATCAAGTTATAATATTCCCCGCCGAATCCTTCCAATTCGTATGGATACCGCTCTGATAATATATTATATATTCGTGTACAATTATCCAGGAATATCCGTGTTGTCGCTATACTATATGACGGGATGGACCGCGCGAACTTCAAGGATCAACGAACGACACTGAATTTTGACGATAGCATTGAAAGAATTCGGGTCATCTGACGACTTTCACCTGGGCAAGTAGCTTTCTCCTTTTCTACTGTCGCTCCCCGCCCCGCCAAATCACTAGATATATGTGAAATTCGTCTGGACTACCAAACATTAGCTGTACTTACATACATTATGTATGCTCTTCATTAACTGGGTATAAACACTTTCATTGTATGTAGCTGTAGATGTAGAGGTTTATCGTAATTCGGTGTATGCCAGTCTGTCGTGGGATACCGATGTAGCAGAGAAACCTGATCAAAATGAATATCATCCGTCACAAGGCGATCTGTTCGAAACAGCGAAAGTCTTTCTCATGCAATCAAGAGAAAAATTAATACCGGAATATCTACTTTACGTTAGATTCACACTAACACGTTCCTTGTAAGAAATTTGACGCATTGAAATTTGTCATGCCATTCAGCCACCACCGAGGAAGTCAGGAGATCATTCATCTCACATCAGGATATTGAAGTTTTTCTTATTTTGACTTGGCGATTTTTTTTTTTAAAAACAGAAACCGACTTTATTTTAGGAACTCCATATTACAATTTCAAGATAAATCAGTCTTTCAGTTACTCGCTTACTCGTCGTAAATTTCCGGCAAAATTTACATGCAAGAGGTTGCAAGGTACAACAAATGCTTGGGTATCAATACTTGACATCCAATTACAACTACATGTATATGTATATGTACAATGATATGTACGCCTGAAAACCTGCGGCCTTGAAAATTGCCACCAAAATCATGCAACGTCGTTAATCGTTGAAAGGTGCGAGCATCTTTAACTTTACGATGTTTGATCGACTGTGATGATAAAAGTTGTGATCGACGAAAAATAAAATCGGTGGCGGAGGGCGCTAACCAGGCGTAAAGAAACTACAAACATTCGGGTCTAGATGTATGCGCGGTAATAGCCATATTACCTTCACTGTGAAGATTTCTCGCAATGGGATTAGAGAGTGGGGATAGGTATTTTGCACTCCTACAAATCGAAGAATTCCATTAACATCGTTTTTGAATTGAACGAAATAATCCGCATGCCAAAAATCTTCCTTCAACTCTTGTGAATCACTAGTCCTACTTCACAACAAATCGGTCGTGTTTAAGCCTGACCCGGTCTCTTTTTTCTCTGTATCGGGCTTTGGATTCTCCATCGATTTTGTTGGTCTCGGCGTGCCAGAGGTATCAGTGTCGATTACTGCAGCCAATCGATTGTCCTCTACAATCGGATGGGTCGGGCTTTGGTCAGGAAAAATATTCTTGAAATCTGGATCAGACTTGAGAAGTACACAACGTTTCGTATGCATCCTCATGTTGTCTCGTCTATTGAATAGTTTCTTGCAACCAGGACACGGGTATCTGAAAAAATAAGATTGATGGTCAGGAGTTAGATTAAGACATAGGTGTTCGTAGGCCTCACCTTTTCCCCATGTGCACGCTCATGTGTGCGGCGATGTGGGACTGCTGGGCAAAGGACTTCTGACATAATTGACACTTGTACTTTCGGATCCCTTGGTGCTTGAGAAGGTGCTCCTTCAACATATGTCGGCTTTTGTATACATTGGAACAGAGGTGACATCTGTACTTGGCTGCTGAATGTACCTAAAATTTTTACCACTACATTCTCCAGTACTGTCGCATATACATGAGCGCATTACGTACGTACGTACATGTGGGAATATTTAGTGAGAAGGAAATCAGAAAAGTTGATAAGAAGGATTTCCTCAACACGTTCGCTACCGGTAACAGAAGTCTCCGACGTGCTCGACCTTGGTCAGGTACGAACGACAACGACCGGCAGCGACGATGTTAGTCAGGACCACGGAGGAACATATGCTAATTGTAAATCGATCCACATGAAATCGATACTCTGATGGCCAAATGCTGAATTAATGCCAAGATTAATTGCAAACATGACGTGAGCAAAGTGAAATTAATACAACCGGTAATGCTGACATCTGATAGCAGCATTAATGCTCAAGATTCAAATTGGATTCGCCGGTAAGAGAATGGATCTTTCGAGCGTGGTTCAATGCCGGCGCATTAGTATTAAATTTTACACGGAATTCATTGGTTGCAGATAACTTCTCTGTAATGAACCGCAAAATGCAATACACACAATTGGCTATAGAGTCGATTAGTGAAACCTTAAAAATTATCTCATTGTTACATGTAATCACATTTTCGTGGTTTGTCAGAGCTTTTTTCGTTCTAGTCCGTAGCCCGCAAATATTGCAGATGTACTCGCGCGCGTGAACTTTCTGGCAATGCATCTCTAGTGCCTCGGCATTACACAAATATGTAGAGCAAAGTTTGCATTTCAGTGCTTTATCTTTGTTGTGGGTAATCATGTGCGCCCGCATTCTGCAATTTGAGAAGAATTTTTTGTCGCACATCTCGCACGAGATGTCCTGTAATGTAGAGACATGAGGGTTAAAGATGAATCTGTAGATTCATTTTCAGAGTTCGAATGTTATCCATAGAAGATTCCATTGCCCGTTGGAGAACTACTTACTTTCGCGGGTTTGTGGGTGGTTCTGTGATAACTGAGAACCTGCCTGTTGGCTGTGGCAAAGTCACAAAGTTTGCATAAGTAGGGCTTTGCACCAGTATGAGAGTTTATGTGTTCCTTCAGCAGCACTGCGGTTGCGTAAGTCTTTTCGCAAAGATTGCATTGGAACGGTTTAATCTTCAAGTGGCGTTTTCTAATGTGACATCGAATGTTACTTATTGTGAGGGTAACAAAGTCACACAATTTGCAGCTAAATGGCTTCATGTTCAAATGACCCCATACATGAACCTGTTGGACACGAACACATGTTTATTATTATACAAAGAATTACCAACAATTGATGAATGCAAATCGGCGGTGTAGCAATAGAAGAGGAACAGCAAAGTACCTGGCATTTGTCCATTCTCACGTAAGTTTTTCCGCATAGTTTACAATTGAATTTTAATTTATTCAAAATGGTTATATTTCGGTATACTTCTGCATTATCAACCACATCCATGTTTATTGTATATAAAGTTTCAATGACTTTTTTTTGTTCGTGAGTTATTAGTTCGGATAACTTTCCAAATTGATCTTCAGATTTCTTTCGTCGTTCGTGAAAATGTCCACCATTCAGTTCAACGCTTTTGATCAATTTTTTGGAAAATGAAATCAGGTGCTGCGATGCCGTTGTCGTTTCGAGGTAACCTTGTGATGCGCGTATAATATTCAAGCCCTTGCCAACAGGCTTGTTTTCTAACCATTCCTCGAATACCTGGCTCTCCTTGACTTGCATTTTGTTGACGTTCCCATTTGGCTGTAGATTCTCGGTAGTCGGTTGATTGTTGAAATCTTGACTTAATTCTCTCGAAATTGGCGCAAGAACATTTTCTAATGGTGCGAGCACCGTTTTCTTAGCGTACATAGGTGCTGTTTTCATATTAAACTCGTCGTCAAAATTATCAGTCACAATCCTGTTGCCAACTTTGGTTTCTCGTGAGTTGGATGGAGGTGCTTTCTTGCAATTACTTCTAGATCTCTCGATTTTTTTTGGTACTTGTTTCCTCGTTTGAATACAACTGACGGGGACTTCTGAATGTTCGTATCCATCCACGCTCTCTTTTTGGGCCCTTGTTTCTCGGAGCTTGTGCTTCGGCAGTATAGTATTATTATATTCCGAACTTAGAGTAGCTTCTTTACCGCGCAGGCTTTTTGGCTCCAATACACCGATAACTAGAAAAACGAACTCATCGCTTCATCCATCGAATCATCACCATTGTGCTGTTTTAACGTCTTACCTGATTCAGATTTTTTTCGTTTGTTACTTCTACTTTCTGTCCAGATAGTTTCATACTTCGCGACCCCGTGGCAATCGCGGAAACAGCCGGAGGTATCGTACTCTGCGGAATCGATCGCTCTTGCGGTAGAATCAGTGATCACCGTTGTCTTATGCCCAATCTGCATGAGTGGGTCAGCTGGCAAAGTGTTCTCTTTGTCGGACTCTGCAGTAATGTCAACATTGGCAATTTTTCGAGAATGCTCCTTCTGGAATTGAAAAAAATCGATGTACCGGTAGTGTTTGGATTTCTGTGTGTATTTTTTCGTTTCACAGTCCAAATGTTCTCCAATCGTCTAATAAGATGGTGAAGAAAAAAATAATCGTATTACACTCACAGCTGTCAAAAGTTGGTGTTGTGTCTGGTGGCACTTGTTATGAAAATCAGTTACAAATTCGAGTGTGCCTATGCATCGCATGCATATCTTCCTCGATAGGCCATCATCTTGCGTGATCTATAGAATGCAAATAACGAAATAAGTACATCAAACGAATAATGATTGTGAAAAATGGAACGAGCCAAATATAATTCTAACCAGCCGTTCTCATTATTTAAAATGTCGTCCAAGTATCTGGATATACTTACTCCTCTTCACAGTTTGAGAAAAACGTAAAACAACTCCGATATAGTTGAAAAAAATGAGCAAAATGTACAGCTCTGGATGAAAATCATGCCTTTATTTATAACTCTTTAGAGAACAGAACAAATCTTTTGTTGAATGGTATAATTTGGGCTGGTGTAGAAATAAATTTTAATAATAATGAGGGAAATGTGAAGCTATTCAATGAAAAACTATGATATCCAACACTGAGCAAAATACGCGGAGAACTTATTGCTCCTTCTCAATGTTGATTGATTTGAAAGTGGAATATCTTCTTGAGTAAAAAAGCACTCGCATCTGTAGGTACACGATTGACCGTTACTATTTGCCTATATTGTTCAAATACAAAATTTGAATCCAACTATTCTCAATGTCAAAAATCCTTAAAAGACATTGAAAATTTGTCATCGTTATAAAATTATTATATGAATTATCATCTAGATTAACTCGTACGATATGGAAAGCAACCAATAAGTTCATCAAAATGCAATAATATCGAAAATATAGTATATTCGCTCAATACCGTAGAGTACAAAAGTCCAAAATAGTCTTATAGATTTCTCGTAATGCCTATACGATTAACATTATTCGAACAATGATTGGATCATTTTTCAACTATCCGCACTTTTTCAAAAGTCGTCCCCCTTAAGATAGCTATAACATTTGGTGAAAAATTCTGTCTTGGAAGCCCGTAATGGCTCTCGTAGCCCATAAAATCTATCTAAGAATATTTTATTGAAGTGAAGATTTGAAATGGAATTTGGCAACTATGCAGTCATGAGTTGCCTGCATATGGGTTCAGATGGCAAATCCGAAATGAAGTATATCCACTCGTCAGTCTAATAATGAGATAGAAGCACTATCGGAATCATGGCAAAACTTTGGCCGACCCTCGTTATAAATGGTGGGCATGTACAGGAACAAACTATTTTTCAATCAGAAGAAGGTGGGGTGCTGTTCTCTTTCGGAGATTGCTTGGGCAGACGATTCTGTTCTTTTGGCCTAGTGGACGCCGGTTTGAAGTGTCGTTTTCTGTGCACCTTCATATTGTCTTGCCTGTTGAATCTCCGCCCACAATCGGGGCATGAGTATTTTTTTTCACCATGAACGTGTCGATGTGCAGCCAGGTGGCTTGCCTGAGCAAAAGTGGCTCCACATTTCTGGCATATGTGTTTACGGATTCCCTGATGCTTGGAGAGATGCTCGCTTAGAAAAGTCCGCGAGGCATACTTGTTCTTACAAACAGGACAGCTGAAAGGTCTTGGGTTTTCATGCTGGAGGACATGAGTTTTGTATTTCGATTTGACCTTGAATTCCTTACCACATATTTCACAAACATGTGTAGCAGCATGGCTAGATTTTATGTGGTTATTGAGCACTGAGAGACTGGAGTATAAGTTGTAACAGAAGTGACATCGGAAATTGCGCCTGTTTTTCATATGAACACTAGCTATGTGGCTCAAAAGTCTCGTTCGGAATGGGAAAACGTTACCGCAGTATTCACATGCAAGATTCTGCGAGGGTAGGTGGGACTTGGCATGCATTTGCAGGGATACTTTGTGATGATATCTTAGCCCGCATTCGCTGCACGAATAAGGCTTTATACCTTCATGAACATTGTCGTGTTCGATAAGGTCAAATTTTGAACGCAACCTTCTCGGGCACTTTGGACACTGGAACGGCCTAGGATTTGTGTGTGTTGACCTTATGTGTTTGAGTACATCCGATTTGCAGACGAACTTTGCAGGGCAGAGAGTACAAAGATATTGCTTTATTCCCAGGTGGGTTTTGACATGCACAGTGCATTTGTCCTTGCGACTATACTTCTTTCGACAGAGTCTACAAATGTAGCGGGTACGGTTCTCAACGCTCACTTGTTCTATGTTCTCTTCAACGCTTATTTCTTCTCCGTCCATGCGGAAAAGGTCCTCAGGATTCCTTCCAACAACCAATTTTGTCTCCCCATTGTTAATGTCATCCTCATTGGAATTGAACTGACCCAAGACTTTGGCAACGATTGCTTGCATCTCAGAGTCATTTTGATTCTCCAAGAGCTTTATGATTGCTCCACGATCCACTATACATGATCCCTGATCAGGAAATACTTTAGCCAAAATAGTCACCAGCTCTGCATTTTTTTTACGACGAAGCTCAACAAGGAAATTCAGATCGCCGTTAGCATCGTTTACACTAGTAGATTCCTTGACTGTGACTTGCGTGTTGTCAGAATTGGCAATAGTAGTCAGAACCTTATTTAGAGCTGATGTAGGTATTTGTATCACATCGTCATTTTCTTGGAGAAAACGAGGCCTATCTAAGGTATGACGTGTCACCAAAGAATTGCTTTCGCTGTTGTTTCCTTGACTACGCAACCTATTGGCGATTGGAACGCTACGACAGATTTCATCGATATCAAACTCAGGTAAGATGTTCTTTGTCGAAGGAATTTGAATACTCAAAATGTCATCATTTGGTAATATATCTAACGGGGTTGAGGATGTTGTTACAGACTGCACCACATTTCCAGTGATAGTGATGCCATTGTGGTGTTCAACTGGTATGTTTCTAGACGATGGTTTCACTCGTTTCACGTCAATCAAAATTCTTGGAGTATTGTCGGTTGTGGCAGGTGCAACGTTCCAAGATGAACTCTGTTCTTCTTCTTTAAAACAATCAATGTCGTCAGCATCATTAATGACAATGTCCGGAGGGTTCTGATTTTGGTTGGTATTATTGTTGTTTACTGACGAAACTGGAGTATCTTCAACTTTGATTTCGTCCTGTGGACAGAGCAAATTACTCTCCGAATTACTCACTAATTAGATTCACCGAAGCAGGAAACTACCAGAATTACTACTACACCTGATCTGACTGATTTGTAGCTACAAATATTTTTTACCCGTGTAGAGGAACTGTAGAGTGATTTAGATTGAATTCGAAAAGCAGAAAAGAAGTTAGCAAAGAAACATAGAGTAGACGAATTTGTGAGCTCCCTATTGAAAAACAACAACTCACAACCGAGAACACTGGCATGATGAGTAATAGAGCGGCAGAGCTATGAAAATATAGCTAATGTTACAAGTGATAACAATAGGTATATATCACTTACAATGTCACTGGGAGATGGCCAATTGAAACGATCGCGCAACAGTTGTTGGGTGCGAAGGCATTCCTCCTGAAAATCGCAAACGAATTCCAGCTTGCCCAGGCACTGTACGCAGATCGCCTTGGGCAGCGGGTCCCTCTCATCTATCTGTGGTTCAGAGAAAAATTCTAAGACTTAACAGTGTAGTGGGTAACAAAGAAATGTGTACTGATGAGAAGTGGTAAAAACTAATGAAAACAAAATATTGTTCACTGGGATATATTTTCAAATATTAAAAAGATGTGATCATGTTTAATCGAACATTCATAGTTTTGATGCTCAATTTGATATGGTGCGATGAAAAATATAACTAAATTCCACATCGAACTAAGAACTGAAAAATTTGGAAACCAACTACGAGTCGTTTCAAAACCCTACCGCTCTATACCCTACTGCAGTTGATCCAACTTACTTTCAATGTGATCATATGGCAGCGTACAAACTACAGTATCTGCCTGCGTAACAGTAAACTGATATTTCAAAACACTTTGTCTTATATTGCAAAATATTTCAACTCATATATGATATTAACTATATTCGGTAATTTCATATCTAAATGCAAGCTTGGAACATATCGTCATGCATATCATATTGTATTATTGTATATCTACCTGAACATCTGGAATTGCAATATTTCAACCTGCAATTTCACCAGCAATTTGCACATAGTAATCACACAAGTTGTATCAAACTTGTGAACTACGACGCTCTGAGAAAAGAATGATTTCTACTCCATTGTCCAATAAGCTTTCTAGATACACGTGAGAACTCAGCGGCATTCCTCATAAAAGAGACCCTCACTCAGTACAGAATACCGTTTGTCACATGACATGTCAAGTCCAAAGAATCGGAATACGGGATAATAGTGAGTAATGGAATCGCAGAACACCTCGTGTAGGGAATAACTGTTGATCAATTCGGCACCGGTTTTGATCGTTGGTGGTGAGCTTGTAGAGAAAATTAAAGCCCAACTTGTTCACGTGGTCGTATACAGGATTCTCAGCGTGTAGTAATAACAGCGGCACTTACCGTTACCTAGTAATATCTTAGGGGTTAGTAACTAAAAATTAACTCACCAAAATATTGACTTTCGTATGGATTTTTAGGCTCAGATATCGCTTTGTTCCCTCTTCCCCGAAGACATCAATGTAGATGCTCTCGCACTGCCCGCAAAGCCTACAAATCTGGGCCTCCTCTTCTAACGCCATTTTTGTTGTTACTTTTGTTTGTGTACTCCGGCTAGCCGAAGCTCCTTCAAACTACTTCAGAACTCATTAATTTTCGAGAGTTCGTCCGAAATCGACGACAATGGAGCCAAAAAATTAACGAAACTCAAACTTTAAAATCAGTAAAAGATGAAAAACAAGACAAACTAAAGAGATCGACGTTCCCACTACCCCGTTCCCGTTGCCACCGACTCAGTGGCCACCGTGCCTCCGTGCCACAGAATAACAATAGCTAGTCCTTCTGTTCCGTGCCCACGTCCGTGCCTCCCCGTGAAAACCGACCGCGGCAACAGAGAAAAATTTTGGAATCGCAGAAAAATTTGCCTGAACCTAGGTCGCTGGCGCGATCTATGCTGCGTTCACCAACCTGCACACCGAATTTAGAGCTGCGTTTGGTCTCGCGTTTGGTGGTCTTGAGGCGGCTAGACCCCTAGACCCACGGACATATGAAATATTTCCTACATCCTTATATTTCCTATGCCGAGCCTAGAGACCACTGAAATCAACTCACTTACTTACTACCTATTTACACAACCACTAGGTTACCCAAGTCCGTGAGGTATTCATAGGTCCGATCGTTTTCATACAACCTCGTTCTCGGATTATTTGTCGCTGTTCATGTGCTCAAAATAACTGCTACCATTAATATGGGAATAGAGAAACAAGATAGACACCGTTCAGGTGTGTTTAAACAGTCGAACAAATTACACAAAACTGGCAGACACCGTAGCAAAGGAAGCATTGATAATGAAGTCAAAGGTATGTACGCGACTAACAATTTGTCCGACTTTACTCCGAAGAACGCTTTAATAGATCGAACGCTCACGTGTTTTGATACTCGTTCAACAATTTTTGCATCCTTGTGGGCATCAGCGAAGAAATCTTACTAATGGGTTTCATGTGCACGATCATTTAGGTAAAGTCGCTTCACAGTCAATGTTGAAACGAGCTTGCAGGGAATTGAGAAAGGAGGAACGCAGAAATCAGTCCCAGCAGATACGCAAAAAAAAACGCGAAGAGGTTCTAACAAAGAAGCGGAGTCTTGGTGGATCATTGGCAGCCCCCTTACTCGTTGCTGTAATTCCACTGAATCAGGATTTTGATCCCCAATCGGCCCTGTCTCTGCTAACTGGCACTGACGAAGCAGCAATCGTTTCAAAAAGCCCCACAGGCGTCATTCACATTGGGTATAAACAAATACAGTGTCCATGGTTAAGAACCAGAGGAAGCACGCTACGTTTATTACCAGTCTATAAATTAGTTGGCTTATGACGATGTGTCCCGCTTTTCTGAATAAGTCACTTCTGTCTAGATCTCGTACACCATATTAACAAACAAACCAGTTAATATTGGATTCACCCGCTGATGAGATCTCTTACATTTTCAGTATGCCAAGATTCAAACAGAGATTTTCGTTCATTTTCCCCTCACTGGGAGACACTTTTGCCAATTTGGACGCTGCTAAAATTGCGGATTCGATTTTATTCCTGGTTCCGGCCATTCGAAAATCCACAAGTGGATCAACGGACGCGCCTATTGATAACTGGGGAGAAGAAATCATGACCGCAATGATAGCCCAGGGTCTTCCTAGTGTCGTAGTAGCGGTTATGGATTTGGAAACCATCCATCCTAAGGTATTACGAATCATTATCCAAGTTTGGAAAAGGATTTTGTCCTTTGGCGCTAGAATGTTCACCTTTTGAAAATTTACATGTTTCATTTGTCTCAATAGAAATGGCATGATAGCAAGCAACAAGTGCAAAAGTTGATTTCCAAGTGGCTACCAGATGAAAAAGTTATGCCCCTAGAAAAAACGATAGATGCATTAAATGTCCTTAGACGCCTGGGATTGCAAAAGCGGAGGAGCCTGTCCTATAGAGATAACCGACCACATCTGCTAGCCGAAAATGTTACATTCAAAACTGGAGATCAAACCGTATGTACCGCTATCGATTGCCAATTGAGATCTTTGCCAACAGCCAGCACCTGTAATAACCCCTGCCATATGTTCATGAACAATGTTAGGTGTTGTCGAAACATTGTATATCAAGTTAAATCTTTGCCACTATTGAACAGATGTTAAAGGGCCACGGCACCTTGGAAGTAACTGGTTATTTACGCGGCTCACGAATGTCGGTAAATGGCCTAGTACACATACCTGGATTTGGAGAGTTTCAAATGTCACAAATCGATGCGCCACAAGACATTTATCCTTTGGAAAAAAAACGGACCAAAGATCTTTGTACAGCAAGTGATTTTGAGATGGGCAAAAATGCTGCGACACGAATTTTGGAACGAGTTGACTCAAACATACAGGTAGAAGCGGTATTTTTTCATATCTTCATTCATATATGCTGGCAATTATTTAAATCAAGTTTTTCCGGTCACAGGAATCTTTGCAGTCGGAGTATATACCTGATCCCTTGGATGCTGAACAAACCTGGCCAACCAGTGAAGAATTGGCAGATGCCGAAATTAAACTGACAAAAACGAAGGTTGTAAAGCTACTTCCCAAAGGAACTTCCTCTTATCAAGCAGCTTGGATACCCGATGTAGACGATGGTGGGTCTTTGATAATCATCGATATTTGTCTCTGTTGCTCGATATGTCATTTTTGACGTAAATTACAAATCTCTACAGAAGAATTAAATCAAGGATCGGAATCTGGGTCTGATGAGGGAAGCGATGAAGGAATGGCAGTTGATGCAGAGCAGCCAACCTCGATGTATGAGCTTAGCGAAAATGAATCTGGAGATGAGAACGACTACGAAACCATGACAATCTCTTCCGACGCTGCACTTGACGACCAACGATATGATCAACAGATGGACATGCAAGAAGAACGTCAAGCTATTATCAAATTCAAAGGTTGATCAATTACTTACATCTCGCAATCAAAGAAACTGCTTGAGATATAGCGACGAATGTCATTAAATTAAATATATGACATGTGCTTGTATGTAGAAGCGAAATTGGACGCCCTGTTTCCCGATGAAAAGGACACACCCCAAAACGTACCAGCCAGAGAATATTTCGCGAAATACCGAGGCCTGGAATCATTCAGAACAAGTCCTTGGGATCCCAAGGAAAACCTACCGGCCGACTACGCAAGAATCTTCCAGTTTGAGAATTTTGATCGCACGCGGAAACGTATATTGAAGAAGAGTTGGAACGAGTGCGGACCAACGGTGAGATCAACGATCATCCTTCATGTCACAAGGCGGCGTCTGCTTAATTTAATTACACCTCGGTTGCATTTATCCGCTGTAGTAGTGACTCAGACTCGGACGAGTCATGCCGACTGTGCAAGGCCATTATCAATAGAATTAATGTTACAGCCCGGCTGGTACATAACTATACATGTTACCGAGGTGAACCAGGATCTCTACAAGGCTTACATCACCAAAGTGGAGCAACCACTGATACTGTTTGGCTTACTGCCGCATGAACATAAGATGTCCGTTCTGAATGTTGTCTTAAAGCGCACGACCAATAATAGCAAAGCTATTGAATCCAAGACGAGATTACTGTTCCAATGCGGATTCAGAAAGTTCTATGCTTTGCCAATTTTCAGTCAGCATACTAATGGCAGTAAACATAAGGTAAAAACCAATGTACTGACGACCGGTTTGAATAAGGAAGAACCCTGGCGACGTCTATCAATCGTATGAGGTTCGTAAAAGAAAGCTGCTATCGTTTTTCAGTACGAACGATACTTTCATCCTGGAAGTACGGTGGTTGCGAGTATGTACGCGCCAGTAACATTCCCACCCTGTCCAGTTATGTGTTACATCGAAAATCAAGCCGGCGATCTGGTAAGTCACCCTCTTACCAGAGCAGAGGACAAACATTCTATTTTCCATTGAATGGCATGTTCTAGGAACTGATTGCGACGGGAAGCGTGCTTTCGGTGAATCCGGATAGACTAGTGATTAAAAGAGTTGTTCTTAGTGGGTATCCTTTCAAAATTCACAAGCGATCAGCCGTTGTGCGGTTTATGTTTTTCAATCGAGAGGATATCAATTGGTTCAAACCTGTACAGCTGCGTACTAAGCACGGTCGTCGAGGTCACATCAAAGAGCCGCTAGGTTTGTCTCTTCGCATTGCACTATTGTATATTTCATCGTGCTATTTTACACTGTGTCAAATTACAGGTACACACGGGCATATGAAGTGTGTATTCGACGGGCAGTTAAAATCTCAAGACACTGTTCTGATGAATTTGTACAAAAGGGTATTCCCGACATGGACCTACGACCCGTACGTACTCGCAACGCCTACCAAACAAACCGATGACATCGAGATGGCCTGATTCATCGGTTCGAACCTGTTGTTCCCAATTCATAACTTGTCTACCATTTTTATTCACCCCCGATTGTTCTGATACATATTTTAGTACAAAATAAAAAAACATCTAAAATAGGAAATGTTTTTTTTTTCTGAACCAATTTGACTCAAGATTAGAGTGAGGAAAACTTGCTGTAAATTAAAATGTAATTTATTTGCGTTTCATAAACTTTTTCCTCACATGGCGGTCAAGAATTGTATCAGACTACGTCGGCTTCTATCTGCATCCGGAATACCAACAGGAATAGTTTGGAAGTATTACGAGAGTACTGGTATAATCGATGAATAGCAGTTTACGGTATTACATTGAAAAATGTTAAGTGAGAAATCCAAGTTCAGTTACGAGCAAATGCCTTCTTCGGCCTCGTCAGAACCAAGTGAACGATGCATCACCAGGAAATGTTAGTCGATCGACCAGTTCTTCATGTCGATAGGTAGAGTCGGTGATAGTCATTAGCACCAAACGCACAATTACACTTCGGACACTTACGTTGACGTGTTTCATAACGTGTACGCAAACAGTCCCAACAAAAAACATGAAAACACTTTGTAAGCACAGCGTCTTTGCGCTTAACTTTACACGACGGACAAGTCAGAGTTTCCTTGTACTCCCGTAACTCTTCGGCCATCACCTCGTCCAATGTCTCTGCCAGCTCAATTTTCTTCATTCTTTCCACTTTTCTTCGTAACTGTGCAATTTCTTCCTGAAATATTAATTAGAAAGGAGAAATAAATTCGTATAATTTTTGAACGCAAAAGTATAGAAAGTAACTTTTGTCCGATACAGAGCAAATCATATACATGTTATGGGAAACACTGTCATCACTTGTTCAAGAACATACTTATAGGAACGTACATACATAAGTAGTTGTAGATAATGAGCATATCACCTGTAATCTTTTCGTTTTATATGCCTCCGCTTCCAAGGAGCTAGTTTTTTCCGCCACAACCTGCTGTGCCTCCTTCATTTGCGAATGATACTTTTCTGAAAAATAATAGATGACTTTACAGAATAGATAAGGGAGAGGTGGAGATAGATGAAAACCGGTAAAAAAAGTTTGGTGCCGCTGGTGCGGCTCAAAATATGAATCTGGGGATGACCGATTTCTAGAACTTGTTCATTTGAAAAATGACTGCTGGGCGACATGGTGTTAGTGACTAACCAAGATGCAGCTTCAGATCTGCAGCAGACTGAGCACTCTCTATGGCTTTCCGTTTGTGCATTTCCATTGCTTGTTGTCTCAGTGCCAATTCCTTTTCAACTGTTGCAAGCGAATTTTGTAATAGTCGTTCCTTCTCTTCTAGTTTCCTGACAACCACATTGGCAGCTTCAACCTGAGTGGTCAACGTGATCACCTGTTCCTTAAGAACATCCTTTTCCTCCCTGGCCAGCTTGTGGAGCTGATTACTCTTTATCCGCTCGGTCATCAGTTTGAAGTTAGCATCATCCTTCTCCCGTAATTGCTGAATGAGCCTTGAATTTTGTTCCTGCATGTCCTCAAATGCCTGCCCAGTGACTTCCATTTCATTCAGAAGGGCCTCCTCCTCCTGCAGCCAGACGCAATTCTGTTCAGCGTTACATCTCCGTTCTATCCTATCCCCGTAGCAAAACTATCACTACGAACATGCACAGCCATTATCTGCATAAGCAAAACTACATTTCCGTACCGTATCATTTCTAGCGCGCTCGAATCTTGATATTTATCTCACATTTAATTTAATTTAACGACAATAGGAAAAGTCTTGCATGGCATTACTATTGCCATCACCCTAATTCTGGAAAAGTTGAGGAATCTCCAAGATGGACAAATATTATGAGGAAATAAATATTGTTGAAAAAATTATTGTTGTATAAAAAAACTGTCAGTTTACTCATGTTAGTTGGCAACGCTCTGTATGATTCTAGTAAAAGATGCAGATTAGTGGCAATGCATGCAATAAATGACTTACGTAAAGCGTGGAAATGTGATCTACCTGTTTCTGCGAGGCTACCTGTCTTTGTAAAGTGTACGCCTGCTCTTCCAGCTTTTTTATCTTCAATTGCGCATCCTCGTCAGCTAGCTTTTTACGTTCCTCACGTTTGCTCTCCTGATAATTGTACATACGAATTAGTGACCTGGTCATCCATGCACCCACCTAACAGAAGTTGTGAAAAGTTATCGGGACATCATTCAATAACATTACCTGTATTTTCTTAATCTGTTGACGTAAATCTTCAACCTCCGCCCGTGTTTTACGCTCAGCAGCCATTAGTTGCACTTTGTCGCGTTGTTCTTTCCCAACACCCTTATACATGTCCAGTAATAGCTTCATCTCTTTCATCTCGTTTACTGCTTTCCTACAAAATTTCATCACGTTTTTCATTGAACGTACAAGTTTCCCTGATAAAAAAAAAAGTCGAAAGTCGAGGGCTTGCGGTCAGTCTTTGAAATGACACTTGGATATTGACAGAAGCAAATCGAACGAAGATTGCGAATTGATCTGGCGATACGCACTTGAGTTGAGCCTTGAGATCCCTGACCAATTCCGAGTCAGCTAATTTCGTTTCCTTAGATCGATGACCGAGATCGCGATGTTCCGTTTTGATAGCTTCCTTTTTTATATCTTTCTCTCTCTTAATGTCTTTTTCCTTCCTGAGGGTCGGTGATGCAAGGAGCAGCGAGTCGGGTGTCCCCTTACTACACTCTCCCTCGCCAACTTCGACAGTTTCAATTTCTTCATCAGCTCCACTCTCCCTCTTGATAGTGACCCCACACTCCTCTTTGATCTAAATCATATGTCAAAACAGGTATGACGATGTTAAGTGTTGAAGGTATCTGATATCTGGTGATATCTGGTAGAATGAAATTCAATTGACGATAAGATAAATTGTACATACCTGAGTAGAACCTGATAGAGAGCTCGATGTATCCTCCTCCTTTCCACTACAATCGGAACTGCTGCCTTCTTTGTTTTCTTGGGCTACTTGTTGACCCAATCTATTTGTTGCTTCTTCCACTTCTTTCTTAAGCTGCGCAGGTCATTAGTTGTATAATGAATCAAAGAAAACAGTTATGAATGAGAATTTTCATTATCATACAACGGTTAACGGATTAAACAGTTCAGTATGCGAACAAGCTAGAATATTGACAAGGAATATTGTTACCCTTGGTATCTCCGCAGAGGCTTCCTTGTATTTCCGCTTATACCGGTGTACTTCTCCCTTCAGTTGCTGATTATGATTCTGTAAGGAAGTGATCAGATGTCGCATCTCTCTGTTGATCGGTCCTGTCTGTTCGTTGGCAGCCAAATTCTGTTCAAACTCTATACGCAGCATTTCGTATTCTTTCCGAAGCTGAGCGAGTACATCCTCAAGCTGAATACACTCTCCGCGCAATTTCTTCTGAGCCATTAGCTCTTCACTCTGTAACCAATGATTGCTAATCTTATCATACCTCCAGAAAATATTTCATACACTTATGAGCGGTGTTAACAAGTCTCCTTGCCTCCATCATCTCTATGTGACGAAGATGCGCGTTTTTACTGGACTGAAGCTGTTGCCGAGCGTCGTCTAGCTGAGTCTTCAATTGCATAGACTCATTATACAGGACAGAGAACTGCGACTGGAGACACTTGTATTCAGTTGTTTCAACGATGACTGATTCTGGCAGCTGGCGAATCTGCGACACAAATGAACAGCAATCTTTGTCATCAGATTTGCATCACTATGCACTTAAGACTAAAGGTAGTCAACTTGAAGGAAGGTTTTGATATTAAAACGCTATGATCACTACTGACATCCATTTTCAATTTTTCCACATCTTTGAGCGCGTCCCTGTGCTGTTGGTGAAGCTTATCCAATTCTTGCAGTCTATTGTTCGCGAGCTCGCGTGTTTCTTCTAGTTCACGCTGTAGGTCTTCAACCTAAAATACATCAAGATCCATTAGTAAAAATTTAAGTCATCAAATTCCGGCATAATTTGAAACAATTGAGAAATAGGTTGGTACCACATAAACATCAAATCATTTTTTCAAAATGTAATCTCTGTGGTTACCTTTGTCTGGGAGACACTGGAAGCAACCAATGTACTGGGTTTGTTTGATCCTTTCTCATCGGTGCCGTGTATTTGCTGGAATGCCTTTAACTTTTCAATGGCTTCCCCAAGATGATGCTCCAACTTGTCGTTTCTAGAGCGTACCTTATTCAACTCATATTGCAAATCATCAACTTGATTGCGTAATTCGGCAGCAAGGGTATCTTTGCCTGTTATAGTATCTTGCAGCTCGGACATCTGCGTAGAATAAATAATGGAAATATCAGCTCAGAGAGATGCGAACAATCAAAAGGGGGTGAGTCTACGTGACCTCTACTAGTTGTTCAATCATTACTATTATTCCAGTGATCGCAAAGAACATTTTTCCTAGACACCCGCAAGTTTATTGCACTGATATGCTTCTATTATTGTATGATATACCTTAAGTGAAATGGTGTGATACTTTTCATGGAGTTGTATGTTAATCGCTTGTAAATTTCGGTTCTCCATCTGAATTTCCGCATTGGCTTTTTTAACAACGTCATCGATATTTGGAACCTCCTCTGCAGACAAAAAAAAAATTACCTACTCTGTAAGTAAACAGGACCCGAAAGAAATTGCAAGCATAACTTATTTGCGGGAAGAGCTTAAATTTCTTGCTAATGCTCCAGAGATTTGACCAATTTTGCCATAATCTTACCACCCTCAGATTCGCCTTTCAAAGCTAGTGTAATTTTTTCATTTCTCTGAGAGAGCCGATCAAACGCTTGGACAACTTTGGAAACTGCTCGCTTAGACACTTGGACACGGTTCGCTAGCTTATCGTCAAGCTCTTCTTTGTCCCATGAGGACAACTGCATTAGGAATGAAGTTGTCGCCTCACTTTCATCTAGTATCAAGCAGAGACAAAGGCATTAATCATTGACATTAATTCAATGGACAAACAAGTCAGATCCACAAATATAATTCTACTTTTATTTTCAGACTCATCTGCTGTTTCAGCATCAAATCTTTGGAGGAGAACCCTTATATCTTCATTGAGTTGGTTCCAATACCGATTGACTACATTCAATACAGCGTCATCTTGAGTTTGCCTCTTTTCCAACTGTTCAATCCTTTGACGTAACTCCGCTTCCATTCGATGCCGTTGTTCCAACCTCTAAAACGTCAATATTGTCAACGTCACAAGATAGACCATGGTCTAATTAATTGATCAGCTTGAGAAAAAGGCTGAGAAAAAGGCTGTTGAAAACTCTCATAACTCTGGGGCAACTAGATTGATCAAAGGTAGTACAAATTTCTACTGATGACACAGAAGTGTCCACAAGTGTTTTGAACGGCCAAGTAAAAACATTCAACTTGTCAGAGAATAGGGATTTAGTTAGTCGACGTTTCTTCAGATTGTACCTGCGCTAATTTCTTGTTCTGGAATTGCAGAACCTTCATGTCCATTTCCTCCAGCGTAGAGATTGGCCCTATTAAAATCGGTTCAAATTGAACTTTTTTTATAGGGGGCTGAGAACCCGGATCTCCAGTATCGGCGGATCGTTTAGACATTCTGCTGGTGTTTCTGGAGAAAATAAAATAAGAACAAAATCCAAATAGACATACATTCAACAAGTGGAATAAGGAAGATAAGTTGAAAGAAGAGGCATTAGTAATGAGTTCGGAAAAAAAGCAGTGTTTGAGTAATGAATTGATACACTAACCAGTTGGTAGTTATTGATCTGGTTGCATTGATCTTGCGCCAGCCAATTAATTACAGAGCAGTTAATAGAACTGTGTACCTCGTAGACGTCGCCGAACGCCTCTGGTCTTCTGAAACACCAGCTAACTACTTTCTGACTGACATTTATAATGCTACATTAGCCTTTCTGGCTCGTGATGTACGGGCTGTGTACGCGTCGATGTTTGAATAGGTCTTAACCTCGTAGAACAGCTAAATGCCGGTAAAAATATCTACATTTCGCTCAATTCCGATTTGAGAAAAAAGTATCGAAATGAAATGGTAGCAGAATAGCGAGCAGATTGAAGGGATTGATAGAGTTGAATGAAGCTTGGGCAGCAGCGGTGATCCACAAAGAAGTTTCACTGGGTTTCAGATTTTCACTGTGCGTTACGTACGTACGTACGTACGTTACGTACAATATGTACGTAAATATATATACTCCGCGGGAATATTTGCTAGCGACTGTAGTAGATTACTTAGAGATTGAGTGAGACTACCCCATGATACAGTATACTATTGATAGTGTACTCTCTCTACCATACTCTCCACCCTCCATTAGTATACATAGTACGTACGTACACGATAGCGCAGTGTAGAACGATCACGAATTCCATGGAGGGTAGAGGCGTGTAGAGGTGAGGAAATCACTATTCGTAGTAGATATACCCATGTTACTAAATGGAACTACGTGGAACTAAAATCCCCGCAAAAGTATTGACCGACCCCAAATATTCGAGGAAAACCACAAAATTAACGACTACTGCCTCCGATTTCCGAGGAAAACCGAAGAATCCCGACCGCTTCCGAGCGTTTGTGGGAAACCACAAAAGTAACGACGACTGCCTCCGAGGCGACGAAATTTTAAAAAATTTGGCAAAATTGGAAAAAAATCAGAAAGGATTAGAAAAAAATTAGAAAAAAATGGGAACTAATCTGGGATGGTGTTACATTGGTAGCATATCATTTAGTCACGTCCAGGTCCTTCGGGAGATGCCCTGATGGAAAAATTAAATCAAAAATCGAAAAGAATGAGAAGAAACAGCGAATAATCCTGGAATAGTGTAGGTGGGTCGCATTTGTTGGCACTTTGATGGTGCTCTCGTTCACCTTGACGTATGCGGCTTCACGTACAAATGACGTTTGCAGGTAATTCTTCGGATCATGGAAAATTGACAGAATTGAAATATTCGAACGAATCAACGAACATTGACGGAATTTACAGCGTTGTCACGGCGATTCGTTCAGGATAAACAATTCTGCACAAACGCATCACTACGGTAACCAATAATGAAATATTATCCCAGAGAGTGGCTGGTTCTGACTACCGCTACAAACCGGGAAATACAGCTCTACAAGGATACAGAGACAGTGGGTTGAAATCGAGAATCCTGTGATTTGGTACAGAACAGAGGTAATGGAGAATCCCGATGCACTACATGGCTACTAAAACTGAATCAAGACTGCAAATGAATCGGGCGACTGCCGTTGTACCACCGCCACCACAACGTTTCACGCTAGACGAGTGGTACCGTAGTAACAGATTCAAGTATCGTTGCTCTGAAGCACAACAACAACTTGCCGACCGATTGCTTGCCGAATCTGATCGCGTTTACGTACTTACTGCTGAAAGTGCCGAGGCTAATAAGAAGGAGGTGGATCATCGTCTGGATGAAAAGCTAGAGGATATAAAATTTCGGAAGGATGAGCTTCTACGCGTTAGAAAAGAAGTTCTTTTGGAGGTGGATGCACTCTGCGTATTCAAAGAACGCCTGACCGATGCTCTCTTCTCCGTGAAGAAAAGTGCTCTCATTATTTGTCACAAATGCCTTATGGCCCGGTAGGTACATAGATATCTCTGATATAATTGAATAAGAAAACTATGCCTGGCTGCTAAACTTATTGCTTATTGAATGTTAGTGAACGCCGCTTGGGCATCGATCTTGTCCACGACAATGTTGAGCGAGAATTGCGTCAAGAGTGCGAGGTGATCAAGGGTATAGAGAATCTGTTGGTGTGTACCACCGAGCAGGCTCATGAACAAATTCGCAGACTCAAGGCCACCATATATTACATGGATAAAGATCTCGAAGATAAAGAAAACAATCTACAAATTGATCGTCACAATCTTACTCTGAAAGAGAACAGCTTCAACCTGAGTCTGTATCACGGCAGAACAAGACTCGATCCAGCGTACGCATAGTTGCACTCTAAATTGGACTAATTTCACCAACTAATATTTGAATTTCACATCTCTGGCAAAACAAATTGTAGTGTTTCTTGCTGTTGAGATTAATCAATCAACGTCTTGCATTTCAGAACTATTAGCCTACGTGAATGGGTAATGCAGACAAACAACAACATTGTCACAGCCTCTAAAGAAGTAAATGGTGCACGACAGATGCGAAACTACATTGATACTGTACTTAAACAAATTGTCGATGACCTTAGTTTGCAAAAGAAAGCAACAGATCAAGCATTTCAAAAGCGTATTGAGGAAACTAGATCAGCAAAGATCAAATTGGAATTGCAACATTCAGAGGTTTGTCTTGGCTCGTTACAATGACTTCCACCTCTCCACCTTTTCTTTGATAAATATTTTTTGAGCTACAAAACTCCCAAATCTTAGACCAACTAGCCCGATATGTGTAGTAAAACGTGGCTTACAGATTATGCGGCAGGCTAATGTGATGACTCGCGATTTGACGCGTTTGGAGAAGGGTATTGCTGAAAAGGAGAGGTATATGGCTTTGGCTCATACCCGGCTTGGTAATCGCTGTCAAAGGCCTGGCTTAGAGTTGACTCGTGATACTGTAGAGACATGTCTTGTTCGAGAGGTTCATGACCTGCGCTCTACAGTATGTTTATTACAACAGATGTTCAATGAGGTAAAATCTATGTGTTGTGTCGCTAAATGTACATTAAGAAATTGAAGCTAGGTCTGGGTCAAGTTCATTAGGAAGGACCAACCAGGTTTGAAAAAATCTTGCCGTTTCTGATTCATGGAGCCGCTTGTGAAATGTCAATAACAAACAAGTGTGATGCTAGGAGTTCAAAATCTTTCCCCTGACCTCACCGTCTCTTGTCTAGCACAGCTCTGAGAAATAAATTGTACCGTTTGTGTTCCATAAAATCTGAAATCTATACTATTGGTACTTACTTAGGTGTTTATCTCAAAATTCCAGGTACAATCATCACTCCGTTACCTGCTGAAGACGCAGATCCAGTTGGAGGAGGACATTAATATAAAAGCAAATACCTTGAAAATTGACGAAGTAGAGTGTGTTACACTACGGCACGCCATGGATTATCATGCTTACTAAACATCTTGCTTATCATAACACTATATTCTAGCGAATCTATAATGTTCTAGTAGTTCAAGATTCCGCCTTATTAGGATTTTTTTCAATATTCGTTTGCATTACAATGTAAATGTAAGGAAATTGTGAGTCTCGAGGTTTTTCAATAATATCTCCATTACAAATCTTTCCGCGTAATTTCCCCAAAGTTACCAAGCTGTCTATTGGTTGAAAACTAGAAAATCTCATATTGCGGTTATCGCATAGGCTATGCATACATATATGTACATGCATATATATTTATGTATTGGTACATACGACGTACGGGCGTATACATACATACATGTTTATGTATAGTACGTGTGCATACAACTTTCGAGCATAAAATGTTAAAGTACATCGGAAATCGCACCACTAAATTACTTTACGCTTGATTGTGGTCTGTGTTGTGTAGTCGCAAATCAGGAGTGTGGTGCTAGCTCGATGCGAGCTTTCATCTGTCCGGTTACTTTTTTACTTATTGTCATTTTATCTCCATTCATTTCCGCGGACGGAACATAGTCCTGGTCATGTTTGTTGTCAATATGAACGATGCTCACATTCTTTAAAAAATCTGGTAAATATTCACTTACATAGTAAATTAGCAACAAAACTTCGTATCATCTATCGCACGTAGAACGTCCGCGTTCTAACGTGGGCTGATACGGTGATGGGATGAACAAACTTTTTTCAATTGAAGTCATATAACCTCGTCCAAGTTCTGTGGCCTTGCATAAACACTTTGAAGGAATTCTGAACTGTTCACGTTTGTGCACCAAGGGCCGGTGTTTGCCCTTGTTGAGTGATTGTTGAACAAACTAATCACAGTTTGGTATAACTATAATTGTAAAATCAAGCGATTCTCATCATAGTGGCGGTATGATATTTCACGCATTGTATACGTCCAAATACCGCCTGTTGCTAGAGGCTATTCTTCTTTCTGCGTAGTTATAATTTTTACGATTGTCATTGATAAAAAAAACTTTACAGGGCCACGAAATAAGTCCCAAACATTGCCACATTTGCTGTCGAAGTCAGAAGCATTGGGGGAATCAGAGACAAACGTGCTCCGCCAGAAGTATGGCTTGTGGCACTGTTTGGAGGAAGAAGAAGATGCAGCCAAAGTTTTCAAAGATGAAAATTCAGAATGCACTACCATGAAATCTCGACTATCAAAAACACTACCAGAGATCCTATCTGACAAAAGTGCATTAGGTTATTTTTTTCAATTCCTAGAAGCTCGAGGATCTGTGGCTCTACTGAAGTTCTGGCTTGAGGTAGAATGCGTGTGTGGCTCTTGTGGTATACAAGATATCAGGACAAGCGAAATTGATCCGTTAAACGGTGTTTGTGAACAAAAAAAAGCAACTGAGAATGTATCTGGCTTAGCAGATAGTAATGACAATTACAGGTGTAATAATATTATGGCAGGGGATGTGTGTTCTCGTGATAAACTCTCGTGCAACAACAGTGTAAATAGCAATGATCCTTTATCAGAATGTCAAGGAACACCGAACACTAGTCAATTGTTAAATGGATCCAATGAATCAAAACTTGAACTCAAAATAATAAAGCCTGAATCTGTTACTTTTGCCGCTTCCGAACAGGATGCTTCACACATCTATAAACGATATATAGTTAAAGAGGCCCTAGGACCAGGCAGGATCCCCAATGACATGCTCAACATCATGCAGTCTGCTTTGCATTCTCAAAACATGGGATCAATGTTGAAATGTTTATGTAACTTACAGCAGATTGTCTATAGGATATTAGAGGAAGAGTAAGTAATAGTCAAGACCTTTTCCATGTCTCGATAACGTTTCAAAATCCATCCATAATTTGTGCAGGCACATGAACGATTTTTTGAGAAGCGACTTTCATTGCAAGCATCAAATCGATGTACTCACCAGTGGAAACGTCCAGCTAGCAGACATACTGTACAACGAGACAGCATTCTTTCACTTCATAGAGGTAGATACATGTACATTGAAACGCCTATTTTGCCCATTTTTACATACATACCAGAGTACCCCTATGGGTATTTACCTCTATACATATGTGTATGCACAAGCATACCTTTACACTGTACAACCAAAGACACAATTATTATTAGGCTACAATGCCCATGATACTGACCAATTTGATGTGGGTCATTAACTGTCTTCTCACGCCATGTGCATGTTACCCTAGTTCATGGAGATTGAGGGTAAACGGGAACTTTTGGATTTCTGGATGGCAGCGATCAATTATAAGCACAATTTACTGCAAAAGAGAGATACCACCAAACCAGCAGAGGCCCAAACAGATGCTCTTATAATTTACAACAAGTGAGTAAATGAAGGTTCAAGATTATTTCTTATGTATAAAATAGTACCTGCCTGAGGCAAAAATTTTGCTGAATCTCATCGTGGTATTTCTTCCGACAGATATTTCAGCTTGCAAGCAACAATGTCGCTTGGATTCAGTGATAGAGTACGCTTTCAGGTAGAACAAAACATCTGTCGAGAGGATGGGCAAGGGCCAAGACCTGATTGTTTTGACCTACCCTGTTGGATAATCTACAGATTTCTGGATAAGGTTTTCGACTTGAGTTTAGCTGGCTAATAATTGAGATTGAAACTTGTTCTTGCACAGTAATAGCTGTAGAATTTATCAAGTAATCTGGGAAATCTTATTTTAGCATTATCTGACTGCATTCTTATCATCGCAGTTGTATTATAAATATCTTTCGGAGTTGATAAGTACCATTCAAAGTAGCCCATGTCCAGTGACACACCCACAGCTAAGAAGAACAGGTGAATACTACTAAAGGTTTCCTAGCTATCAATAGGTATATTATAAAGTGTATTCCATTATTTGTATGAATAGCGGATGAATACACATGATGTTGTTGAGACTCCTACTTGTTAATAATTAGAAATGAGAGCTCAGTATTATGCTGTAATGAATAATTCACGATCGTTCTAGGTTCTGACTGTAGCAGTGACATGAGTACAATGAGTGTTGGGACGCAAAAAACTATGCCCGCACAACACGGTAGACTATGTGCCAACGAGAGTCTAAGTATAGATACCAGACAACTGCATGATCCGGATTCTCTCTGGCGGCGCCAGAAGTACAAGTGAGGATTTTGTTACCCTACCTAGTGACAAAAATAATAGACGCACTTGTTCTCATATATGTATGCATATCTATCTAAAATGTAGATTCTACATAGTTATAACGGGCTACTCGTACCATGTGCTGATTGTAATGAGAGGAGAATGCTAGTGTAAATAAGCTGAAGTCCAAAGATCAAATGATATTTGATAGCTAACGTATGGTGTAGTAGGGCTCCACTATTGATAGATGAAAGAAATTTGTAAGGGCCTCAAAGACTATTCGAGACCATTCCAGTTATGACCTGCTCAGAGAATAGGATGGATGAGATTGAACGGTTTTTCGAAGTGGCAATTATTGTCACTTTTAATCATAACTTGACTCGTCTATCATTTTAACATCTGTTGCAGTCTAAGCGTTGGATACGTGAATGAGATGGGCAGATTTGTCACTGAAATCGAACCTAATCCGTTTCGCAAATATGGTGAGTATCTATGACATTACCAAAATTTCAATTGTCCCAGTATATCCACATAAGAACACGTAACTATGTAAACACGTACAGTAGACCCGAATTCTATTCTAGTGCGTTTCATTCGCTTGCGGTAATAGCTATCACCACAGACATTCAGATTTCCAGGTATTTGAGCAGCCCGTTTTGTTTGCAACCCTACCCCTAAGCACCGACAAACATCCGACAGACTATACCATGTACGTACATACATAAATGTGTGTATGTATATAGATACTTAGGTGAATTGATAGACCAACGGACGTACAAATAGGTAGACAATGTATCTAGGTTCATGAACCTATTCCAGATCTTGAAAGGTCGCACATTATTTTCAGAATCTCGATTGTCTAGAGCCATGAAAAGGTTGGTCAACGTCGAGAATGATAAGGTAAGCGCATCTAGCACGTTACACTATTTAACCTTTAGAGTACCGACATGACGCCTTGAGGCACCAACATGCATCCATGATTTGGTCCTCAATAGGGAACCTCAGAACTCACTTCAATGTGAATGATAAGCTCCTTTGATTTTTGAAATGCCGGTCCTCTAAGGATTAAATGATTACATGTATAAAGTGATTTTGTCTTATCGACTACAGCCCACCAGCTTCCTAATTAACCATTATTGTGTGTAAGCATACACATGATAATTCTAATAATTGATTAGCCTCATCCCTTTATGAACAGGGTTGAAAACTTTAAATTACAAACTTGTTATAAAACATAAATACACATTATTTTATCCATTGTATTGTGTACAACTCTGGTCTCGTTGAATTATTCTTAAATGTGTATAATCAGGCCAAAGAAGAAATGGCGTGGAAGATCGCGGAGATGATAGTTGGAGAAATAACAAGTCTAACATTGGGATGTTCGACAGGAAGAGACCTCTCGTCCTGATGCTGCTTTGTAGTTTTTTTACCAAAAGCAAAACTACAGGAGTAAGGTGGCAATTATTGAACCTGTGGCAGTTTTGGATACTTCTCCAAATTCAATAACTCAAGAACAGAATCTCAACAATAATCTACTTGCACATGTGCATTTACACGATCCACCTCGTTTGGGAGATAGTAAAATGAACAGTTCCAATAGAAGTAAGATCTATGCACAGCTATAGCTGCATCCATTAGTTATAACAATGTCATCGTCCCTGGGCTAAGCAGGCGTAGGACTGGGTATAGTAGTGTCTCAATATTTGGCGAGCAATTGTAAACAATCTCTGATATCCGAACAAATCTAAGTAAGATCTAGAAGTTAGAGGTGTCGCAGATATAATACATAACAATACCGCCCTGTGAGCTCATTGGAAACATTTACTCAGGTACTTATTGTGAATTATTGCTAATAGCAAGAGTACATATACTTGTATTGAATTGATTTGAGAAAGCTATACTGCAAACGGATATGAAAACTGATCCAGACATGAGTGTGTACACGTATCTCATATTGATCTAACATTAGCGAATAAAAGTAGTAACCAGCTCTTATCAACTGTGAAAAAGTGTAGTTGACTATCCAGGTGACGTCGTGTTGTCCCAGGCTAGTACAAGGTAGATAATTTGGCCAATTCGCTTTTTTCTCAAAACTGACTTTCTCATTATTAATACCAAACTTGAAGTCCCTAATCAAGCATCCATGTCACGGCGATAATCAGTGTCTTTGTGTCACTCGGTATGAAAGTGATGAAAAACTTGGAACAGTGCCAATAATGAAATTGATCTCTGGAATGGACCAGCGAAGGGAATTATTTTCTTTTAGCCCAGTGCATTGACTGAAATCATAATTGGCCTGTTTTAGATAAAAGCCGCTGTTCTATCAAGAGGTATTAAAGGTAAATATAGAGGGGTGTTGAAATTTCGGCAAGACAGCTAATTGTGGAAAAACGTTCGCAGATATAAGAAAGTGATGTGGCCGTTTGGTGGTGTACATCTGATGGAGGGAATCTAGGGGGATTGTGTACAAACAATCACTCTTCATAAGACAAAAAGTCGTTGAAAAAACAGTTACGAAGTCGTATTTTTATAAAAGTAAATTAAGTTTAGATTGATAGGAATCTCATTTTTTTCTTACGGTGCTGTTCTCATTACGAAATAAAAATTATCAAGCTCACAGCTCAAGTGTTATGGTTGAACTCTTGGTCGGACAAACAAAACAACAGATTACAAAACTGAATTAGAATGGAGACGTGTACTCAAAATTTTATAAATTTGGTGAAAATTTATTGAACGACACAATATTTTTTGTAGGCTCTGAAAATAATTCTAAAAATATATACACATTCATCCATCCATAATAATTTGTTAGTACTAGGAGATGTGTACCACTGTTATCTGAGTTCATTACATTGATGTATCATGGGTCACAGCTATTTGAACAGACTTTTCACTCGTCCAAACTGTCAGAGAGAGGAAGATCCATTTATGCTCGTGTGCGGAGTAAAATGCTGATTGAGCAGTGGAGTCGATTCGGGCAACAGTGTGCCAATATCTCCTGAGTAGTATTCCTTTGTCATCAGTTTTTTGCGCCATGAAAATCTAAACTTTTCAGCTCTACCCCATCTTTGATACACCAGGGCATTGAAGAAGGCCTGCAGGGGATTCGTTACTGCCTGAGAGCCAAAGAGGATGTATGTACAAGTTTTCATCTTGTAACGATCGGATTGCTGATACAATCAATAGCGCAACACACCTCATCCAAACACTACTCACCATTATATACCACAAAGTGATGATAACCTTTATCGGTAATTTAAACCACAGGGTCCAGAGTAGAATGCCATTTATCAAATTTGGAATCCAGCAAATATAATAAACTAAATTCGTTAAGGCAAACTTCATTCTGATAGTTTGAACCAGTTTTCTCTCACGACCTGTAAGCTGTGACAGACTCCATGACACAGCAGCTGTGAGATCACGAGTCGATGCTAGGTAAAGCGCAGGATTTGTTACCATCACAATGGTCAAAGGTATGTAGGTAGCACAATAATTTGGCAATATTCGTAGTACAGCGCTGGACAACGAAGACGAGTTATGGCAGCTGAAAAAAAAGCAATAGCATTATTGACAGATACCTAAACAAATCCAATATAATTTAGGGAAGACACAATCACACCTCACACAATGATACCAGATCGCCAAAATCTAGAACCATAAACTGTTGCTTACTTTGAATCTGTAGCTGTTTTTATGTATTTGATTGATCATTAACACTGATTGTAATTACAGGTTTGCCCAATTACCTTTTACTAAAAATAAACGATAGCTGATTACTGTGGTCCATCCTTCTGCATAGATGCACTAACAGCAGAGCTAATATCTTTTCGTTTCCACTAGAGCTAAAGTTCTCTGATGCATTAATTTGAAAAAGAAAATTGCCATTTCTCGTTCTATGATAAAGTAAAACTGTACCCCTCAGAGTTTGAATCATTGAGAAAAGAAATTTGATACCAACGAAAACAGGCAAGATAGAATTTTCTTTCCATGACCTGAATGAGGCTCTTCCACATTTCGTTATTTATAGAATAATTATAGCACACAAAAAACAAACAAATACTTCAGGATCATTCAGGATTGACTCTACAATTAGCTGTAACGTTCATGGAAAATTCAAACTAGCATATCATGTATAGTCTAGCATTCAATTATTATTATTATTCCTTGTATGTATTTTGAGACTCACTTGGCATCAGGTATATAAAGAATGGATAGGCCAAAGATCGTTACAATGGCAGGACATATCCAGGCAACAGCATGGTAATAATACGGATAACCCTGACGTTCGCTCAGCAACAATCTCATATCTATCGCGTAACAAAGAGTCCAGATCCATGTTGCCATATAAAAATACTGCGTCCAAGCCTGGAAACTACAGCACATATAACCACATTCTATATTCTTTGAGAAACATCCCATCTATGATCTATTATTCCAAGTACTAAATAAGATGTGAGGAACTTCTTTCATTCTTCCAATCCCCCTAAAAAATAATTCAAGGTGAATCTTGGCATTTACCGACGATACAGCGCAGAACACCACACTCGATGTGTCATCTTTGGTTGGCATTATCGATTTGAAATTAATCCATAATGCCGATCTAACGAAGACTCCTACGGGCAGAAGATGAGGAATCAAATGTTACAGTAGATCAGACGAGTAATGTTATAAATTAAATCTCTATTCTAGGCAACAATCGGCAGATGCAAAGGGAATGGAGTAAGTCTGGATTTGTTTAACACATGAACTAGAAGGAATTTTGCAGGGTTATTCAAGCGGAGTTGAGCAAATCACACCTAAGGAAGCGAAGAAATCAGCAACAGCGAGCCAGATGATAATCTCGCGGCCCCGAGCTGCGGAGAATGTATGCCATCGATGCGAAAATCGCGATTCTTCCCGCGGTAGGACCTGTAGATATGTAATATGATGATAACTGTAGATATGTAATGTGATGTGTAATAAAGAATCGATTTTAGTTTCAAATGCGTTGAGCTCTGCGTGTTTAACCTTTCCCCGGCGTTGAAATATGGTCGAGTGCCCACATGTATGTGATATTCACCTGATAAACGGCACCAAGGATTCCCATAGTGGACGATAACATACAGACGGTGTTATAAGCATCGGTGTTGAATTCTTGCATAATTACTACCGCCATATCGGTATTGTTGTTGTGATGACAACAAAAAGTCTGGATAGTTGGATCTGCCATATTTTGAGAGCGTGTTCAGAGCCACAGCCAATCACTCTTTTCCCTCCTGCAGATCAGCAGGTATTGCCCTAGCCATTCACTTACTACCTACATACGTACATACGTACTTCTCCGTAGGTGGCAGAGCTACACAAAAAAGTTGTCGACGTAAGGGGCCACTCTCGCAGCCTCACTTGACACCCGTCACTGAGATTCGACGGTCTCGTCTCAATGAATTCCCGAGTTTCTTGTGAAACAACGAGGGCAAATTCGATGGGCAAACCTCTGGGAAAACAAGGTTCATGCAGTGTTCGGACTGGTAGCAAGGGGTCTTCAACTGATCGTGGGTAGGTCGTGTGCACTGTTGACATGTATTCGTACGTACATACTACTTACTGATAAATTAATGCAGATCTCAATAGATTTCCGTTAGAAAGGGGAAGCCATGAGCTTCCAGATTTTCTGTGCGGCATTTTTTTGGGATGTTTTTTAAATTATTTTCCATTTGTGCCGCCCCTGAAATTATTCGTATAGCCCTGTTCTCTAATTGTAAGCCACACTCATGGTGAAAACGTGGTGAATACAAGCTAGCGCTATGTGGCGGAATTCTTGCGAACTGAATCTCAGGCAAGTTCACATGCGGCAAATGAGTAATGAACAAGTCAATGTGAACTTTCCTGGGTTTTAGTTCGCGAAAAAATGAAAAATAATTTTCAAAATCCAAAAAAAAATCGGAAAAAAATTGGCAATAAATCTGGGGTGGTATAACTTTGGTTGCATACCATCAGAAGTGGAAACCATATCTCCAACTTCCTACAAAGTCATTTCGAATAAATCTTAAAATCTACCGCCGGAAAATCATATTTATAAAACAGCCCTCGTAGAAAAATGCGAGATTAATGTTAGCCTGAAGCTGCAAATAGAATGTATCATATGTCTGGCACTCTCTGCTATCGGTATCTAATTGCCTGAACGCATGGATACTGGTATCTGATACCAGCAAACGATTGCGAATTGACCGAAATCTCTAAGACTGCCACGAAACTCAGAAAAACTCAACACAAAGATTTACAATGTACTTAATTATATTTGTTATCAATCATTCTCCTGAAGCGTAATGCAAACAAGCACAAGAGCTGAGTATTTTAATTGTTAGTTTAGTGCAGTTGAGTAGAATCAGTGATCCGGAATCACTCGATAATAAATAAGCTTCAGATGTTGCTCAAACGTCATATCAGACAAGAGCCATCCTTTTACCAGAGTGTATTATGCCAGGATGAAATATAAAAACAATAAGGTATGTGTTTCCACTGATATCTATGTATCTATGTTGGACTGATCGAGTGTTCGGTTTGTGAATCAACTCAGTTGAGCTTGCTATGTCTGATTGTTTCAGAGTTTGGGCGTTTAGACTAGAGCCCATGAGATACCGTTTTAGTATTATAAGATAGCTTTCAAATTGTTAATGATTTCTGTCTCAAGTTCTGTTCCATGTGGGCCTTGAACACCATTTGCGTGACCGACGCAAACGTTCCATACTTTCCTCAGCAGCCTTGTGAGCTTGGCGTTGCATCATATTTCGATCGTCATGGCATGCGCCCGATAAGATGTTTTCGTGTTGAAACGCTGTATTAACAGCTAGAATAAGGTGAAATCGTTATTGTTTGCTAGGTGATCATTATTACTTGACAAGAATAAAAGAGGGATACAGGAACCCACCTGACTTTGCAAATAGTTTATGCAAGACGTAGTTATCATCTGAAGGTGGACATTTCTCAACTTTTGAGTATCCAACGCGTCTTCCTACCAAGCAAGAAACCTCTTCGCCTTCAAACAGTGATGAGATCGGATGGATTTTTTTATACCGTGATTTATTTTGTTTACGTTTTGGTCTACATTTCAATTTATGCTCTTGACCTTTATCATTGTTTTGCACAAAGCTGCTACTTCTGTACATGACAAGTTCATGTGTCACTTCACTTATCTGGGATTCTAATTTATTATTTCCCATGGGAAATTTTATACTTTGTGTTTGTTTGGTTGACGCTTTGTCCAAGGGATCAGACTGTCCGGTAATCGGTAGGTTGCCAAGAGTGTCAGTAGACTGTGCTTTGATGTCTATTGTTTTGTTTACAGCAGCTGACTTATTGTTTACGCCAGGTGTGATTCTGTTGGCTCCAGATTTGAGATTGGCATCAAAATTGTTCTTTATAGCATTATGATTTTTTTGGTGGGAAATGTCCGATGAGCATCTGTCAGCTACAAAACTGGTATCACCATTTTCTTGACTGGTAGTGACGAAACTTTCCGCACTATCATTAGTTTTCTCACTGGTAGCAAGAGGAGTAATGTTTCTGTCTCCAGCCATTTGGCCATTTCGTCTCTCAACTTCATTACCAACGTTTCGGCTTAGATTTGCCGCCAACTCGCGCATTGCTTTCACTTTCTCCACTGAAAAATTTCGTAATTTCGATTGACTGAATAATTTTTCTGATTCACTTCGTTCGTTTCCAGCTGGTTCATTGAGGGCAAATAATTCTGTGAGGTCTGAGGTTCGGAAAAGTCTGCGCTGGCGTGGGTCTTCTAAGACTTTGTTAGCAAGAAGCTGCTTAAATATTTGCCGGTGATAAATCTGAAAACAAATTTGATGGAATTAAGTTTTAAAATTAGTTCGCTTTGCAAATATCATAATTCACAGATCTTCAATGGTTCGACTTTACCTTTTCTTCAATGGTGCCAGCTGTTATTAGTCTGTAAATTGTGACATTCTTTTTCTGGCCAATCCGCCAGGCCCGTTCTTTAGCCTGTGCGTCAGTTGCGGGATTCCAATCCGGATCGTAAATAACAACACGGTTTGCTCCGATTAAATTTATTCCTAATCCTCCGACTCGTGTTGTCAGAATAAATACGAAGTACGAGAGATCCTAGCAAGTGTAATCATATATTTATACAGCTAAATTGCTTGCGTTGGAATGTTAAAAGGCCAAACGCACTTACAGTGTTGAATTTTTGGACATCCTGCTGTCTCTGACACACAGGTGTACTGCCATCCATCCGTAAATAAGAGTAGCGTTGGTGCTGAATTAAGTTTTCCAGGATAGCCAGCATCTGGAAGTTGCAGTTGAGTACATATTCGTGAATCTTACTTCTACTTCATTATGTTTCAGTCTATTTTCACCATTTATCTATGACTCACTTGTCTACTTTGAGTAAAAAGCAGTACTCTGTGCCCTTGCTTCTTCCATATTTTGAGCAAAGATCGTACAACTACCATTTTTCCAGCTCGCTTCCAATAACCAAAACTTTCTATCGCAACGTCGCTGACTTCTAACTCTTCGGTAGAATGATATTCGTCCGAATCCTAGTTTTGGAAAAATGTATATTATGATGCAATCGACAATGAAATCCATTAAAATAGATTTTTTTGCCTAGTGTGTTGATCGTAAAAAAAAGCAATGAATACTAGCCATTGGAGTATCGCAAACATAGAGATCGGGATGGTTGCAAATTTTTCGAAGTGCCGTCAGCGCAACGAGAAGGCGTGCTCGGTATCTTCCATTTTCGCTGGAATTGTTTCGCTCATTCAAAATGAACGTTACCTCACCCGATTTCAAATACCCTTTGTATAAGTTTCGCTGCTCCTCTGTCAAACTGCAGAACAATACCTAAGTGAGCAAAAATTTTCATCAAGTCAGTGTTGGCTGGGCAACAGGGCAGCACTTCATCTTCTCAATGCTTAATTATGTGAACCTGTTCATTTTTTTCAGGCAGTCGCACGTGATGGGAAACATCTGTTTTTGTTCGTCTGATCATGTACGGCGCGATAGAATCATTCAACAATTTAGCCACATTCAACGCAGTAGCTTCCTGAAGGGCCGAGGCATTTGTGTAACCACCCCTGGTAATGGGAGCTGCAAAATGTTCCATAAAAGCAGGCAGAGTACCCAGTTTACCCGGCAATATGAAATCGAATAGCGACCATAATTCTTTCAACGAGTTTTGCATTGGACTTCCCGTCAAGATAAGACGATGTGGAGTTGAAAATTCTTTGACCGCCTTAGTTACCTGTAATTGGCATGATAAATGGTTTGTAGAAAAAAAAAATTATGGTAAAAAATGCTTACCTTAGTGTCCGGATTCCTTATTCTGTGACCTTCGTCAAGGATCACATAATGCCAATCTGTATTAACCAATAATTCTTTGTGAATGAGAATACCGGTATAAGAGGTTACCAGAATTCCTCCACATTTCAAACTATACACCAGGTGTTCAGGATTTCCTGTGAGATCATAATTAATGGTATGTGTATCTAGCACAAACATTATATGACAATATTTAAAAAGAATTACGCTATTTGTATTTCTTTGCATTTTCGGAAATCCTTACTTCTATTACAAGAATGTAAAGGAAAATCAATAATGAGTCCCAAATATTATTTCGAGTCGGTGACTTTACCATTGAGTTTCCGCAGTAGCTTCATTCTGAATGTTCATGTTAGCAAAAATTGGAAGCGTTACATCACTTTCGTGAACCCATCAAAAGACACAGCTTTCATCATACTAATACCTCTATGAGTTCCCATATGATGCAAGGTTGCTACCCTCAAGGTTGGCCACCATTCGTGGAAATGCTTCACCCACTGCTCAAGAAGTGTAGCTGGGCAGACAATGAGGCTGGGACCCAATCCTCGAAACCTGCGAACAGTGTATAATATAACGTGTAAGATAATTTTGAATATAGATTTATGATAAATTACTTGAAATGTATAGATGGGCAGATCCATTACTTTTCAACCAATTCGGGCGCACTTCTCAGTGATTTTGCCGCCGATTCTTTCGTCGAAAATAGGTCAAGAAAAAATATGCTCCTCCAAATTTGAGCCCAATTCGATCAAATCCAATGACTATAGAATTTTTCGAAATTTGAAAAGCCATTTCCACAATTTTTTAATATTACGCTCTATTCGACCGAGAGACTCGAATCAAACATCATTTTTCTCTACTGACCTTGTATATTCGGGGAAAAAAGTGTTCATTCCAAACCTAATAAGGCTCGGTCGGTAGCCTTCAACTGAAACACAATTTCAGCGAAATTTAGCGCAAATTTGAAACGTTTCCACATCAAAAATTTTTTATGCAGATTGCTCACCGACGTTTTATATTCTACGGCTAGGTATATTCCATTGAATATCACTCTGATTCGAATTTAGTACCGCTTTTTTTTTTGAGACATGACCTCTTCAACTCGATCGATTTTCGAAAAATCGCTCCTCTGAAATTGCTATTACTTCTTTCCATCAGTTCAAAATATTTTGAAATCTTCACACTTCATTTTATCCCCACACAACTCTAAAAATTTCCACTTCGGAATAACAGTGGTTTACGAGCGAGGAATTTCTAAAATGTTCAAATTTTCTGACACAAGTCCGCATGAATTGGTTGAACAGTGACAGATCTGCTCAATTACATTAATATAAGTATCACACCTTCCTCCATCTGATAACAACTCGCTGCAATCTAGTCCGGCGAGAAAGGCAATGAGCTGTACTGTTTTTCCAAGACCCATTTCATCTCCTAATAAACCTCCCAAGTTGCGGCCGTGTAACTCCCACAGCCACTTAACAGAAACCTTCTGATATCTGAAAATTGGCAAGTTATTTATTCGCATTAGTCGCATCGCGTATGGTAAAAACTGGATTCCCATTCGTACACACTTGTACAATCTCTTCCAGATAGACATTGGTACTTTGAAGAGATTATCAACCCTATGCAATTCCTGTTTTTTTAAGCAGCCGCTTTCCTTTACCCTTTGTCGATATATCCATTCATCGCCGTCGTCAAAAACTGTAATCATATCAATTGTCTAATGTGATTGTGACATTTATCCAGGACAGGATCTGTTATACGCTACTCACAAGATTTTGTGCAACCCGTTTTTACTTTGGGACCACGAACACGTTTCTTCATCAAAGACTTGCCCTCGTCAGCTGGTGAAAATACTATCTTCATATAACAATTGCCACTGGCGTTACATCTATTTTGAACTTATCACTGTACCTGAATCTGGCTGCTCGTCACTTGGTAAATATTCACTACCGCTATCTGAATCTCGTTGGGAATCATCAGTTACATTTTCAATCTCAGGAGTATCGGAAATCTTAACCAAGACTTTTTCCTTTTTATTTGAAGCACTCCATAAAGCTTTCACAGTATCGTTACACAATGCAGTTTTTTGGTCATTATTGCTTGCACCTTTCATATTCTTCTTTCTACGCTCAATACATTTCACTTGCTTTTTAAGACTTTGTGGCTCAGAATCCCGTGCGACTAATTTTTGTTTCTTAACAGGGATCCTGGTCTTTTCTTTGCTAGCAGGAGCACACCTCTTTTGTGCCTTCAACATGGCCTTGCATCTTGCGAGTTCTGCTTGTCGAAATATGTAGCGTTCCAAGTCCAAGAGCTGAGTCATCTTGCTGGAAGTTCTGAAAATTGATGATTGGTCCTAGATTGATAAAATAGCATGTGATTTTTACATGGAAGATTGAGTAGCTGTCTTACCCTTCGGCACTTAGCTCCCGCACAGTCTCCGCAGATGCTTGAAAGGGGGTAATCTCTCCTAATTGGACTCGTCTTGCTACCTTGGCCTCATCTGTTTGGAATTCAACTTTGCTTACATGGCTTGTGGGCTCATCCGATTTTGTAAGTTTACTGATTTGCCGCGTGACTTCTGCAATGATGCTTGATTGCGAACGCATAAGAATTACCTAGAGTATGGACAAAAGCTTATTTTTAGATGAAAGACCAGATTAAACGAGGAAAAAGAGGGAAATAACCTAAGTATTTTTCTCGAGTTTTCATAGGTAAACTGTGATAATTTGGGGATGAAATATCCAGCATTTCGAGAAGCCGCAAATATCGCACATTTAATCGTGCTTATACACAAAGCACAAACTCAAGTAGAACGATAGCAGTACTGTTCAGTGTAAATAGGTAAATACGTACGAACGGCAGTACTTACTCTGGCAGGTACTGAATCATCTTTAAAATTATCAGATTGATTGTCGGTGTTCAACTCGTCTCTTGACATCGCTAATTTTCTTGCCTAATCCAGACTTGTTCCAGTGTTATCTCTAATGATCCTCTTCAAGTGTGATCCAAGAGTCTAACAAGAGTCTAATACCAGCTAATACCGTTGACTGGAAGATCTTTAGTCAATGCTAATACCCTATCGATTCTCAATGATGATAATACCCAACTCAAAAGACAGTGCCATCGTTTGGAGACTCAACGAATTATTTTCACCGTCAATGTACCAAAGAACTCGAGTCTGACATCGTAACAGAGCAAGAGCATTTGTCTGTTCCTTCTTTTTCATACTTTGCATCAATGGCATTACCGTGGTATTACCGACTGTCAATCAGTCAACAATTTACTGTAGGTTTACCAGGATAAGTATCGGTATGTATCCAATATGCATAAGAGATGTACGACGTACGGGCGTACATGTATGCAGAGCATCTTGACTTAATACTATGGGAAGCGTTCGTTGCCCGAACAAGGGAAGTTTAATGGGTAGCGAGAAAAAATAATTAAAGACCCGTAGGTGTTTTATTTGTTTATATCAATGGTTGTAACTTCGATTTGATCGAGCCACTTAGGTCAGTTACTCGTGAATCAATTATGATGACAAACTAGGATAATACCTGTATTTGTAGACTCGCAGACACTCACAGTAACGTTTATCTCTAATTAAGAAGTGGGGTCGTTCAGAATAGGAATCAACATGAGCGCAACGATGCTACAATAGGTACGTACAGATGTGTTACAAAATGTTTCCACAGAATATATGCCTTAAATGTGACTTACAGAAGTTATGTTACTGAGACGAAGTAGAGAGATATTTTCATAGAATGGCATCGAAGAAAACTGAATAATTTTAACTTGATCAGATCCAAACCCAATTTGGTGTGACAATACCAAAGTTGAAAGCATCTGGCTGTCCGCAATGTGGCTGGTTTGGAAAGGTTTCAGTCCAATTGAACGGAGGGATTTTATCCGAAAAAGTCGGTCCCGAATTAGCCTTGAATGTTTCAATTCCGTTTAGACCAGCCGTCATAATTTTAGTATCGATAACACCGACGGGCAACGGATGTTTGTCGAGGTCGCCTCTGAAAGACAGCAGGAGAACCAAATCTAAGCCGCTGGTGACGGTGAAATTTTCAGCAACAATCCGGGGCTTCAAAAGCGCTGCATGTGCTCGCATCATATCGGTGACACCCTCCGGGGTGGTGACGTTCATTTGCCGCCTTGAAATCTCGGCACTCCTCGCCAAAGCAACGTCGCGTAAGGTTCCGGTAACCTTTCGGATTTCATTGGACACCGGCGTCCCGGTGCAAGACACGAACCCGACGTTGTCCAAATCCTTGGAATAGTCGACAGCGTGAGTCATACCCGGAACCTGTTCGACGAGCCAGACTGAGTTTATACGTGGATCAACGGTTAACCACTGACGACTCGCGCTACCGCTGTTGTAAAGCGCAAGAAGACGTGCCCATGAGCGGCCATCGATAGCAAGGCGATTCGCCGTCATGACCCGAGCGGCTAAGGGTACCCGCTGCACATATGTCAAACGAATCATATTTGAGAAGTAAGGAATTTAAATGAGATTCATTTATTTATCCATTCGTGAACAAGTACTACCAGTATCTCGCCGTTCTCGACTCACCTGATCTCTGGGATTTCCTCTACCACGCCATTCGCGATCATCGATCGTCAAAGGTGTTCCAGCTACGAGGAGTTCGCGACCCACGCCCTCAACTGCGTAATATTCGTCCTGAGACGACAACGCTCCTGGGTACGAGGGCATCACGACAGAACGACCGGGTACCGATTTGGCGCCAACACTCGAAGAGATGTGGTACGCCAGGTCGTACCTCTTGAGTAGCCTCAGCATTTTTGCGAATCTGTAATGAAGATAGAGTTTCACCCCTGTATCTATACGTACGACTATACATGTACGAAAACTGGAGTCGAACGAATATAAAGGGTATTAATAAATAATTCCACCAAACTTAAAAAAGAGTGATAGACTGTACTTGAAAAAGTAATTTAAGATGAACAACCCACGGTCGGAGACGTCGCGCTCAGACGCTACGGGGGAAACGCGTTTTTTTGAGCTAGCAACTAGGTATAACCCCTTAAACGCCCGATCGCCGACAATTGTGTTGATTTTCTACAATAATTGAAAACTGAAAAATTAACAAGTAGTACCCGAACAATAGAACCACAGCCTGAAGCCTTCGTCTTTCGAATTGTGAGCGTATTACAGTTTCCAAGTAGGCAAGGCGCGTTGGATTGCCAACGACCGAGCTCTTTATCTGCGACCTTCGATGCCCTGTAGCGCCTGAACGCGACGCCTCCGACCATGGGTTGTTTACATTAAATTACCTTTTCAAGCACAATCTATCACTCCCTTGAATTCGGCAGAATTATCAACACCTACATTTGCAGAAGTCGTGCTTTAAATTTTAATCGGCAGATATATACGAATTACTTACGGTGCGGCGGTGTTATGCGCTAACGTAAGGAATGGATCCCCGTTGGGTTTGTTGAGAAATTTCAGAAACGTCATCCCCGCCGATGCTGCGCGCATTTCGTAATCGCGAGTCGCGTTGTTGAGCCATGGTACGTCCGACGCCATAGCGAGCCAAAGGAAATCCTCGGGTTCAATTTCTACCGACCGTCTGCTACGTCGGACCGCGAATCTCCACCCAGCTTCCATGCCATCGAGTTGAGCGTAGAATAACCGGATCTATACGTTTATGACATTGGCGTGAGATTCGCAAATTATTTTCATTAAACATACCATTGACACGGCAGATAGTCTTGTATCGTGAAATTTGTAATTATTATAATCATGGCAGTGGTTTGCCGCGGTAAAAATTTAGGAAGCCGACCATGTGCCAGTAGGGATCTTGCGCTGCCCCGATGTCAGCCCGTTCCCTGTTGTACCGTGAATTGTCTACGAGTTGTTGCCGAATCTTGGCGCAGGTCGACTTCCACTTTCTTGCAGCACAGGGTTCTCCGATGGTATTGTGCCAATGATGATGAATCAGCTGCCAGGTCAAGCTTCCCTCCAGAAGCCCTGCAGAATACGCCTGCACCGTGTCTGGATATTCGTCGGAGGATTCAATTTCTATTACGGACCAGCTGCAAACAATGAACAGCGGTTGATCGTAAGTATTGGCATAGGTATCGAGTCGTAACTAAAGCGATCGATGCAGTTATTAACTTATTACGGACTAAAATGTCGATCTACCCCGTACGATGAATTTCAGTTTTATAATAGGCACGGGCAGCACCCGATGGAACAGCGTTCAAATCGTTTCCCTGCCCCCAAAAATCGATCCTATATCCTCCGTTGTGTTTCCAGGTAACAGTTGCCGCGTATGTCCCATCGTTCTCAACACTGCAAGACAATTCGTATAGTACTCGTTGTAAATTTCGAATGAAAAGAGAGCATATCGCGTATTATAAGAGAAGTCCGAGTAGGCAGGTATGTTTATTACCTAGGGGTATATTGTACCGATATAATATAATAATTACGGAGATGCGTCCGGGAACTCACCGTCCAAACTCGCCGAGGATGATAGCGCCTATGCCCAGAAGGGCGACGGCGACTAGAATGTAGGTGGAAATGCGAGTTTGCAGCCACGAGGCGCCTACCACCTTCAGCATGGCTCATTAGTATAAGCAACACACCTCGGTCCCAAAGAAACAAAAAAAAAAAAATCCAATACCGCGTTCTCAACCCATCGATTACAAACTCCAACGCCCAGCCTCGGCCTCTTCTGCTGCGAAGTTGCCTCTGTGGTCCCTTTTATTCTCTCTGCGATGCATGAGGAAGGAGTAAACGAGTATCAGGTCATTGAGTTCATTGATTATCAGGTGCCTAATTGCTCGACATTTATGAATGCAATGCCCTAAACGAACTATCCGAACTTGCAGTATTTATTACGAGACATCGCGTCGGTAACAAATCATAATTCGAGAACCCGGGTAGCACGGCGCGGCGGTGATTCCACGGCCATAGTTTGTGATAATAACATCAAAGTGCAATACGCGTACTCACATACAAAGGAATGTATAATCGTCTGCCGAGCTGTACACTTCTATTTGTACAGAACAAAATATATTTTGTTAGCCCAAATACCATTTTACTTATCGCACACACAGGTATACTACTATTATAATTGCTGTAAATGTACACCGTATAACATGCATCTATTCGCGCGTAGATACATACGAATATATATTTAGGATATACCATACGACGTAGCCGTGTACACCGACAACGACTATAAATCACATCCAGGTATATTCCCCGGTGGATACCGCAGCTCTTCATACGCGTGCACGACGATATAGTGAGCACCTGCACAAAAAACTCGTCAAGAGCGGCGAATGGACTGCAAATGGTACGTATGTACTTTCAACAACCGCTGCGATAGCATAATGTTCAGTTGCTGCTTGCGGTCCGGGGAATATTTGTATACGATGCGTATTACCCGGTCTCGTAGGTAAGCCCACCAGAGACATCGACGCGTGGCGAATCGTGGATGTATGCAAGTACGTACGTATGTACATAATACCTAGGCAAAGCCCGCTCTGCGAATGTTTGTACGTCTACGTTACGGACCGTGAGGAACGTGACTGCAGGCTCGACGTCGGCGAATCGTGAAATATCTCGTGTTTTACGGACGTTCGGCTAAAACGGCACCGTCAAAATACCCAAAGTGACGACGCGAGTCTCGCGGTGGTGGGACACGAGGAAGCACGGTAGTCCGCCCGATCGTGACATCGTGACGTTATCCACTTTTCTTCACCGATCGTTGCAACGATTCGTAGCGCGAACGAGCGTTATAGGTTCACATTCGATATTGAATCGTTGGTTTAGCTGCGGGATGAGTAGCCCTAAACGCGACTTGGTAACGTAACTTCAACCAGGGATTACGCGTAGGCCAGAATAACGAACTTGTTTGTTCTCCGAACTTTTTGAACGGAGTTGAAACCTCGCACATCTACGATGGTGAATAAAATGGTGGCTACCGTAATCAGCCGCGTTGCGATGTTGTCGAGGCGGCCGATCGGCGACAGCAATGATTCAATTCGATCTAGGACGAAGTTATCATCGTACCGTATACCCGCATACAAACGTATAGTAATACCGTGTGTATACAATTGTAGGTATAATTGCCGCAGACGTGATGCGGGATGAGAAAGTTAATTGCGAGGAAACGACAATGTTATTTTCTTACCCCGGTAAGGAGTGGTGGCTTTTTCTGGTATGGCGCGTAGACGAGTACGATCAAACGACACATACATATAGCGATCACATTCCTCGCAGAAGACAGTCGCGCGTTACACCTTCGACCGTGGACCAGTTGCTCCGACACTGAGGACCCCTACTTCGGAGTCACGAGCCTCGCGCACCGTCCCTACTCCCTCCTCTCTCCCCCCCCCCCCCCGCCCCTTCCCCCACTTTGCCGCAACATTACACCCAATAAGTTACTATACATGTATCTAGTCCCTCCCGCGAGCAGCCGGCCGACCGACGTCGTCCGACGTCACGTCCCCCGATTTTTCTTCGCAGCGACGCCGATCGACCTTCGCGCCTTCCAACAACTCTTCCAAAATTTATCAAGTAAACTACATAGTAGGAGTAGGAGTAGGGTATCGGTACGGTATCGTGGTAATATTCGTAAACAACTCCGACACAGTACACACGGTACACCGTACGTACGTACGTACGTGCTACGTGTGACATAATACGTGTACGCCTTGAAGCATATGTATACGATGTCTACGATAATACTATCGACTATCGTTCGAAATAGACGATTATTCTACTCTCGATGGGATTTTATTGTGTATTCGCATGTATACGAATGCGGAATATACGTGTCCGCCGTATGCAGTCGCCGTCAAAGTGGGTTCGACGAAAGTGCGGACCTCGTGGGACAACGACCGTTGGTCAATCGGTGCTCGATCGCGGACCGATGCAAAACTCGTACGTACGGTACGTACGGTACATACATCTGCGGGCGATCGCTAGACGAGGCAAATTGGATTTTTTTTCACAAACATGCGGCCGTTGCTCCATCAATGACAACGTACGTATGTACATACGTAGTACAAGTATACCCGTCTCACATGATACACGTATGCGTATACCTCGAGGAATCGAGCGTCTTCAACCTTGCCAGTCAATCCGAAGCACCCGAAGTCTGGCTAACCCGTGGTGACTTTGACGCAGACCGGGATATAGCTTCATCGTGTGTATTTACAACGATGATACATCGACGTTGTGTTATCTGATACCGTATGCCCAGACTTTATACCCGTTCATACGCAACGCAACATGATTTCACATTCGTACACACGGTACGTATGCATACGTGCATATACGACACATATCATACATTGTACCGTCGTATCGCATCGTTGTCGTATCATGATACCCCGTTTGATGATTTTTTTTATGTTGTTCCAGTGATAATTACGGCACGAGCTTATGACGTTGAAAGACAAGTGTCCGGTCGCACACCACCGTAGTCAACGGAGCAATGCCGAAGCGAGATACGGGATAGCGACGATTTTGCGATTCGGAGTTCTTGGAATTTCATTTTTGCATTATCGTGCGAGGAAAGAGTGGATCTGCGGCGTCGAGACCTCTGCGTATTCGATATAATTTATACGCCGGAACTCATAATGGAGGTATTCGATGATTGCGGCACCGCAAACGGCGCCCCTGGGAAAAGAATGCAATATCGGCTCGCCCTTGTAGGAATTCGCGGCAGCCTCTATTATATCGTCGTCTCTGATCGTCGGGTCGTACGCTCGTACATCCCCCGCGGCAATCTTTCAACGAGAACCCATTTTATAGGTAGGTAGTCGCGCGTCTCGTTTGCGCCTCACTTAACGTTTAATCCGTATTATAATCGCGCGTTCGCTGTACATATACAACCGATTCTCACCGACTGTATCATTATCTGCTGTTGCAGCAGTTAGTCGGGGACTTGAGCCGGCGGGGATTACGGGAGATCGCCAAGTACGTCCCGGCGATACATTTTCACACCCCGCCGTCGATTCGCATTGATTATCACCTTGATTATCACGCGAGACGTACAAATTTGAGACTTGTCGGTGTATGCGATCGCAACTTACTCGCAATAATAGCTAACGGGTTAAGGGGGGACCGGGGCAGGATGCATTGAAGAGTAAGAGTTATCCAGATTTCGATATACCGTTTTCTCGTTCCGTTAAACGAACGATCAAAGTGGAATACACCGAATGGAAACAAAGAAATCACGGTCAAGTCTCAAAAGCCGCATGTTATTGAAATGGGAAAATAATTCGCAGGTGTTGGGGGTCGGCTTGGAATTTCGAGTGAGCTGCCGCAGTACCAACTCCACGAGCTTTCGCCGGCATTTCCTTTTATTTATCCGCGGACACACGAGCTATGGGGAGCAACAAAATTCAAAAATGACCCAAGGAAGCACCACCTCGATAATATAGAGAAATAAAATACGTGTGTACATACCAGGAGAGATTATCGGGATTGGGGAATGGGAATTTTTTGTGCGATACTCGCGCAGGCGTCCCTGCATTCGTCGCGTCGTCTTATATCGTATTGTTCGGCGGAAGACTTCTGGTAGTCGGAGCGCGAGGTATCGCGAGGAGTCTCGATCCGAACCTCGTCTGTACCGGATGCGACGGGGCGCCGTTTCCGACGCCTGTGCAGGATACGATCTCCGCCGAAGCCGGACCGCGGTACACCTGGTGCGACACCGGACTCGGATTCCAACATTTCTCTCAATTCTTTGAGAAATTCTTCAAGATCGCAGTTGGGAGGAACCGGACATTCCGTTGTATACCCAGTCGATCGGTTACGAGGGATACATTCATCATGAAAATTGTCTCGCTCTTTCTCATCGCTGGAAAGATTGGCTTGGCTTTTTCGCTGTCCTTGCACGACGGTGATCTCGCGATCGGCGAGGCCGTCGCAGCGACGACCAACGGGACGAAGGATGACAGAGTGCATTCGGTGCCTCTGGGTTCCGAGTCCACCTTTTACTGGAGGTTCGCGATAGATCGGAGATTTTGCGTAGAGCGGTTACACCAACGTAACTTGATTATCGTGTGCGTAAATTTTCAGGGCCGAATCGACGGACGAAAGGATCACGGCAGAGGTTCACTACGTCGGGGATGAAAGCGCTTGGTTCGCCGTTGGATTTTCCGATTACGGGGAAACGAAGCCAGCGGATTATTGCATTCTGTGGATCGGCTGGCACAGTGATGTCCAACTACAAGTATATAACACGTCTATAGCTACATGCTACATACTGGTAAAATCTATAACGCGGTACCGCAATTTCGGGGTCAAGTTCCTTCGTCAGAGGTCACGACAAGTAACAAAATATATTCCTATTGCTACAGCGAACTCGGGGGAACGGCCGATCGCGATTTCGGAAATAGCCGAACCAGAGATAGAAGCGTGCGCCACCCGTAGCACCTTTAAGCCTAATTGCACGTAGATATGCGGGTATAAGGTATAATTGTGCTTTACTCGAGATACCCCTTACGATATCGCGTCATCGATAACCACGGATTTTGTACAAGTAGTTTGTGCGACGAGCTCAAAAATGAGTATTGGGGAATACAGGGTTACGCGAACGCGCTCCCGCTTCGGTATATACTATAGCTGTGTAGGTACAGTGTCCGTTGCACAGCTGTACATACATACCGCTCTACCTTCGCGAACGTACGTACGTACGTACGTACGATAGGAATCCGACGGCAGCGGGTATTCACTCATTGCCGCGAAGACGAGCGAAATGATGGGCAGATGCGATACGCGGGGTAGCCGGCAGCGGTGTAGCGTGTGCGTGTGTAGACGATCGTTTGGCGCGACACTTGATCCTATTCGCTGTACTCTTGATCCTATAGGACGTCTGGGCTGACGGTGACGGGGAACTGCACGTCGATCAACAGCAGGATTGCAACAATTTTCTGTGGACGAAACGTGGAAATGTTACCAAATTCTCCTACTCGAGAAAATTCGACACTTGCGACAGCGAGGACTACGTAATCCAAGTATCCGCTGTTTTTCTTATTTCTGTTTCTATCCTATACCGATATCTATAGCGTGCAGATTGGGATCGATCCTTCCTTGTGATCTATTTTTCACACCCTCAGGATGGGACGACGCACATTGTGTGGCTGAGGGGCGACGGACCCTTGTACACGATCGCCGGTCTCCGAACGTCCGATGCAAAAGTTGCCGGGATGGCGAGAGCGCAGTTACCCAAGGTAGTGCCCCGAGAGTCGTCCGTACCCCGAGATACCTGGAAACTGGAGCTTGTAACGAACCGGGTTCACGTTCCAAACGTTGAAACGACATACTGGTGTCACGTGCACGAGCTCCCATTCTCTCTGACGGACAGGTACGGTAGCAAGTGGAATGCGCCGCGGATAGGCAACTCGAAACTGTATATCGTGAAAAATACATTTGAGCGAATCGTTGTTGCTGTTTCCGATGGCGTTTCCCGTGTCCGTCGCCATCTCCACTCCCGTAAAACGAATCGCGTAGACACCACGTCCTCCGATTCGGACCGCTCGTCCAGCCGGGTAACGAACACCTGGTACATCATATGGAGGTATTTCACTGCGCCGGTCCCGCCGACAGATCCATCCCTTTGTACAGCGGACCCTGCGACCATGCCGATCGCCCGAAAGAAACCCAGGTATTTGGATTCGTTAGGTCGAGACTCACCTCCCACGCTCGTCGAGCAGCGTAGACGCCAACGGGGCAAACGAGACGAGCGAGCGAGAGCGTACGAGCGTCCGCGCTCGTATGCCCGTTCGACATTTATTTCGATTCTCGATCAAGTCCCGATTTCATACTCGTACGTTCGTACACGATGCCGCAGGTGTGTCAAAAGGTTTTGGCGGCATGGGCGATGGGAGCGGACGCGTTCGTCTACCCCGAGGAGGCGGGGCTGCCGATAGGCGGGGAGAAATTCAACCGGTATGTGATGCTCGAGATTCATTACAACAACCCCGAGCTACGCGTGGGCCAGGTGGACTCTTCGGGGGTCCAGTTTCTCCTGACCAAGACTTTGCGCAGGTACGACGCTGGCGTTATAGAACTCGGACTCGAGTATACGGACAAGATGGCTATACCCGCGGAACAGGTGAGTTGCCCTTGTACCGTGTACGTGCGTGCGTGCGTGCGTGCGTGCGTGCGTGCGTGCGTACGTACGTACTCCACGATCAGGCGTCCAGAGGATCCTGCGAACAAGGGATAGTAACGAAACATTGAGCTGTGTCGCGTTGGTATAGGAAGCATTCACACTGACCGGTCACTGCGTCGCCGAATGTACGGGTGTGGGACTACCGCGCGACGGCATAAGGATATTCGGATCGCAACTGCACACGCATTTGCTTGGTACCAAAGTGGCGACTCGCCACGTCAGAGATGGATTCGAACTGCCGATTCTCAATCAGGACAATCACTACTCTACGCATTTTCAGGAGATCCGGCTTCTCCCGAAGCACGTCACCGTATTGCCGGTGAGAAACTTCTTCATTGAATTGCCCCGGGGCGTCGTATTTTTCTGGGGGATTCCTACCTCGAATTCCGCGCTTGTCGACGGTGCGACTGATTCGGTATCTTTCCCCCGTTGTTCGCAGGGAGATTCTTTGATAACGACGTGCACGTACAAGAGCTTGGGCAAAAGAAACATCACCCTGGGCGGATTTTCAATATCCGACGAAATGTGCGTCAATTACGTGCATTACTATCCGAGCACGAGGCTTGAGGTTCGTTCGAATTCCTGACAAAATCCGTGAAACTACCTAATATAGGACAATAGCATTCCTATCTATCCCTGCTATGTCGTACGTTGTACCTGCAATGCTACACGGTATATTTAACAGGTCTGCAAAAGTGCGATCAGCAGCGACGCTCTGAGAACATACTTTCGTTACATGCGAGACTGGGAGAACCAACCAACGTCGAACGGGAAGGGGATATCGGAAAATTACCGGAGCATCGAATGGAACAAGGTCCGAGTAGCCGCGTTGCACGATCTCTACACAGCCGCTCCACTAGGTATACATACGATACGTAGCCGTGTATAAATTATATCGTTTACAATTAGGGTGAATGAAATTTTCTCGCCGTACGAGTATACGAGTAACGATGCATTACTGTGGTATCAGCTATGCAGTGCAACGCCTCGGACGGTTCGCGGCTTCCTGGTCTCTGGGAGAACGCAGCTCCTACCTCCATCCGTTCGCCATTAACACCCCCAGCTCGTGACTGTCCAGGTACCGACGATAACGCGATGTGAAAAACCTTGGCCTAAGATCAATCGAGTCGAGTAATTTGGGCTTTGAGAAAAATGGTAACGACCAATCTTGTCGATCCTACGATACAATCTCTTTCCAGTTTGACAATCGGTAAATTTTCCGGCTGACTAATCCGCGACAGCTCGCTTATACATGTTTATATCTATCATAATTAAAGTTTATAGCTATATATGTGTATATATATACATATATATACATATAATATACATACATACACATGTATACATGTACACATCTGTATTCTTAGTGCTCCAGACGCTGATTCGCGAAATTTATGGACAAATTGATGTTATGGATGAAAAATAAATTCAAATCTCACGATCTGTCGTGCGAAAGCTCTGTTTCGTATCAATACCTGTACAGACATAATTACTAGACATTAAAACTATACGATTACACGTTAATGGTTGAATCAAGTCCCTCGTGCGAGAACATTGAACCGTGACCGCGCAAATTGATATTTCCGGCGAAATCCATAATCTCCGATTGATATCCTGAACTCGGATAATTCGGACGTGTTTGCTTCTTTATTCCGCAAAAGTGAATACGCCCGGAGACATTTAAGTTTGGCCTTTGACATAGAATGCGTTTCACGCTGTTAGGAAATTCCAAGATTCTTTAGCTTTACGCTTTCTGCAAAGCTTTCTACTCGTTCCCCCGAGCGGTGCGTCAAGGGAGAGCACTTTACCATAGTCGAACGAAACAAAGTTAAGGCTTGCCCAAGGGAAGTTTTGGAGCTTTTGGGTATGATTATGTTTACTCGGTGGAATGGAAAATTAGATGCGAAAAAGCTGGACGATCCGACATAGGACCATCTAAAATAAGCAAGTGTCCTTGAAAAGATTATAATAAATCATGTTTACTGATATCATAATATAGATAGGTATAAAGGTGTGATACACGTATAGGTATATACAACTAAAATGTTTTGTCGCATTTGTAAGGTGTTCATTTACGTAGTATCGAGCAACGATAGCAAGTAGTGAACGTTGGGAGCACTGATATATCAGTGGTTGGGAGGCATAAATAACTCGAACACACCGCGATGGTGCGATGTTTAAGGTTGGTGTATACGTATGTACGTACAACGTACGTACGTACATACATACGTACTACGTTACACCTACTTAAACATGGTGGTCCGTATTTACAAATTACTTCTAGGGCTAAAAGTGTACAACTAGTTTTTTTATACGTTCAACTTTCTGTGAGGGAAAAAATCTAGTCGGACACTTTTTTACAGCTGAAAGCGAGTTGTGAATATGGAGCGGTATGTATAATGTACATGTACATACGTATGTCGGTACAACAATGTAGTAATAGGACCATTACTACATCGTTGTCGGTACATACCTAAGTATACAAAATGTTACAAAATCGGGAAATGCATTCAGTTGATACAAAATTTGAGGAAAAAAATCGAATGCATACCGTACCGCTAGCCTTTTTTTAGTCAATCTCAAGCACGGCGACCCGTTCCGCTTTTACTTTCGATACGCTACACCGATGTCAAGTAGGTGGTCAAGAATTTATTCGAGATATGGCTCGTACACCGTTGACTGATTACGTACGTACACCGATATGGAATATAGCTGCCTGAGAACTTGAGTTACAAAATATCGTTCCCGCCGTGGGGCAGCTCTGTATGTCATCTTTGACGAATATAATATGTATAAAAGCTGTCGAAATACGAAGGAACAATTATGGGTACGTACACGCATAATAACAGTCGGGAATTTCCTGAAAAATTTCACAGTAAAAAATATAGATCGTCGCAATATAGCACGCCGGTAGAATTCATGGCCATTTCGTCAAAATGTGTGTTTATCTGGTAAAGTCAAATGAAGGCGATCAGCGCCGTTTGGCGCTGTAGCTATACCATCGGCCTAATACCCTGTGCAAACCAGTGTGTTGCTCTGGCAACGCAAGAGTATGGACTAGGTGTTGTTAGAGATGGGTTTGTAGGAAACAATATAATATACCGGCCTGTGCCATCACGTCGACGGTTCCGGCGGCAAGAAGATCCCGATTTTTCGGATCCGCGCGAGAATGGGTTCCTGGTCGCAAAAGGGTGGGCCCAAAGACGGTGGCTAGGTTGTGAAGCGACATCTTGTTCTGCGCCTCATGCTTGTTCACACGTATAAGATGGGCCAATAAAAAGTCTATGACAGCTTTATTGATCGGCGGCAGGCTCTCGTGGACCCTCTTAAGAGCTATACTCCGCGACAGCTCACCGGATTGAAATGCCTCCAGGAATGCGGGATAAAGGGCATCGGTGAACAATGCCTCTGGCATTTCACGTAGGTAAAGCTTCAGTACGCCGGTGACGGAGTGAACGTCTACCTAGAAATTGTGTTTCGGTTAGAAAATTGCCCCGCGAGGAGGTGTGCGACGGCGCTTACCTCTTTGAGAAGTTGTTCGGCCTCGTATGCGTTACTCTCGAATGATTTTCGGAGTTTCGCCAAGTCCGAAGCAGAGCCGGAAACTCTGTATAGTCCTACCTCGCCGACACCCCGTCTTTCCACTTCGCGGACGCATGCGGTGACTATGAACGGAACATCGCGTTTTTCGCGTCTGAAATCAAAAGAGGGGGAGAAGGATCAACGGTTATGATTTATCGTCAAAGATCGACGGACATCGGGGAATACTTTGCTATTCGCTCTCCATGCTGCTCGAATGCTATGTATAAACTGACTTGCAAACTTGTTGAATCTTGGCGCCGAACAACCCCTGAGGTTTGGCCGACGGTACTCGTCTCAGGGTGACTTCACTAGGAACGAATCTGAAGGTGACGTCGAGCGTTGCTGGACCGAGACCAAGAGCTCTTTCAACCTGTTCCGACTGCAGCCAGGACCTGCTGAGCCGTTGGGTGCATTTGCCTCTAAGTACGGCTCGTGAACCACATTCTTCGTAGAGCAAGATCCGCACATTTTGACTTCCTTCCAGTTCAACGACGAACGTCTCGCCTGCGGATGTGGAAGAATTAGTTGGTAGAGATACAAAAAAATTTCCTCTCATACGGCAGGCTGGTTGTTCGTAATCTACTAACAAGGCTTACCCCAAGTCGGTGCTTGTCCCCTTGCGGCACGGCTTTTCGCTCGTTTGAAATAGTGGCCGTAGCTGTCGACCTCAACGGTTATGTAAAGATCCCCAGCCCTGTCCAGTCCAGGCGGAGTCAAACCAAGCAAAGTTATGTGCAAATCACCAAGCAGTAGGCTCTCATCTCGCCCTGAACGCATCAGATAGCTTCCCATATCTGTTTGTAAATACGTTCGGCACGCCGTGACCCATGCCTGAAGCTCATACATCGTCAATGGCAATGGTCCCGGTGGCTGACCACCCTGTCGAATGGTCGTCATCATTTTGTTCAATTATTCGTATGATATTCATAGTCGTATGACTCGCAACTGACTTCTCTGCTTTCGACGTACCTGCTGCAATGCCTCGACCGCTTCCACCCATTGCGCGCGTTCGAATTCGCTTGAAAGAAAGAAGGTGTAGGAGTTATTAGCCCGATGTTGTCCCTTCTGCGCAACTCGGAGAACCAGATTGGGGGAAGCAAGGACCAACTGAGCCTCGAGTTCTGCCAATTTCTTTCGATTCTTTTCCGACCCTCTGCTACCGATCCTGATTCTCTTATCATCATTCTTCTCCTCCCATAAAATTTGATCTCTCACGGTACACGCCTGAGATCTGATGCGGTAAAAAAAATTCATAATGCAGCAGTGAAACGTTACGGAAGCTGCTGTAATATAAGAACCGCATTTAATCACGGCGTAAGAGCAGTTTGTCACCTTAGAGCCACAACGTTTGCCGGGCTTGCTTCTCGGGGTTCCCCATTATCTTCAGAGACAAGAGCGTCGCCCAAGGGCACGTACCACTTCAATTCGAATGTAAACTTATCCCTACCAGATGCCTTGTACTTCGCACAAGCGATTACATCATTGAAGAGAAATAGATGTCGCAGTTTGCGATGACCGTCAGAGAGCTCGACAACAAATGAATTTTTCACCAACCTTCTCTGGGCACGGTCGTGACTCTTAAAAAACAAGTCAAAATACCATTGTGTAACACATAAGGGTTTCTAAGAAATAACTTCTGCGTGGCGACTGCACGTGATACTCACTGGAAACATAGACTTTGTTTGAATAATGTTAAACTCATCGAGGAAGTGTCGTGTCATCGCCAGAGCCTCGGAGAGAGGGGCGTGATCGGCGTGAGTGGACGGAGTATGCTTGAGGAGATCCTGAAATTTCAGTGATTCAGGTAAATGGACAAATAATAGACTTTCATCATATTCTCGGACGAATCCTAATTGAAATCTCGGGCCGAATAAATCTCAAGGCATCAGATGAATTCATTCGCTTACGTGAAGTACGAGGGCGTTTTTTTGGACACGCGCAACGGGCTTGTGCAGGAGATCCTCTAGTGAGAGTCCCTGTCCCTTCGGCAGCCCTCGCAGTCTGATATCCTTCGTGATTTGCCCAAACTGTGCAGAGCTTGCGCTACATCGACGGACGGTATCTGTCGCACGGGCGTAGTTGTGCAAAAAAGCACCGTACAAGCCAATGTTACTTGCCATCACCTAGCGAAAACTCATTTCAATTATTATCTGAGCTCATCTTGAGACCCAACCTGAAGTGCAAATTCCACCACTGCAATGAAGTGCCACACCCACCTTGAAATGTTCCCCAATAGTAGTCCGGCAGTCCCAATTTTCAGACTTTTTACGCAAATCTTCCAAGAAATCCCGATGCAGTGCATATAATTCTGGAATTTTATAAAACATGGTGCCAAATTCCTCCTCCGAGATGACAGGCTGTGAAGTTGTCAGAGTTGCTCTGATCGCTTTCATGTACTACCCAAAACATACCAATACAATTTTCCAGCGTCAGATAAAGATGTGGTGATACTAGCAGATAAATTCTACATTGATGGACCATACTTGCAGCATCACGGAGAGACACTCGACGTACACAGCCTCGCTGTCAACAACAGAATAAATGATACATTTGACCATGGACGTTCGGTCATCATCTCGCTCGCCAACTTTTTCCTGCCTACGTGGTGTTGTAGGGGTCGGTGACTCCAAACTACCTTCGCTCAAACTAAGCGGCTCCGCGTCGCTACTTCCCGTTTCATTGTCAGTGCTCAAGGCTCGGAGCAGCATCGGTGGTGCCGGACCGGCGCCCTCTTCATCCTCGCTGTCCATAGCAGCTCTGTGCCTGCGCACACATTCGCTTATCATGATCAAAGCACAAGCCATGTAACTATTTATCAATACTCACTGTATGAAATAGTCGATATTGACATAATTGCTCTGGTTTCCAGGGGATTCAGGCAAGGATGGAGGCCTGCGAAGGGGCACCCGATTACTATTAGCAATAGGTGGGACTCGTGCATCAATGTAAACGTACTCTCCGGTCTGGTCTAAAGCTACCGAGTCGTAATAAGGCTCCTCCTCCGATGCTTCCGCATCCCCATCTTCAGCTTCTTCGCTTATTCTGTTTTTTGAGTCTGCGGGCCATAACGCTTTGATAATATCATAGTTAAGAGTCTGGGAATCGAGCGAAATAATTGAAATTGGATTGACCGGTAACAATAGGAAAGAACAACTTGGTGACCTCACCTTTTTCATTCTTGTTTTCGGTGAGCGCTTGGCTATTGTCCTTTTTAGTACTACCGGTCACTTCGATAACGGTCACATAGTTACTAAGAATATCTGGATTGCTATTTCTCCTAAGCTCTCGTATCCTCTCTGGACTTCTGGGAATCTCACTCTTAGGCCGCCTACAGGAACTTAACGTCGAACTTAGTTCGGACACGCATTTATCCTGGAGCTTGCTTATATCTTCCCTTACCGGTTGCGGTGGAGCGGAAGGTTTGCTGTGCCCTGAGCTGATTACGTTATCCAAACTTTGTGGGTTACTTTCTGAATTTTCAAGACTGCTACAATTCTGGGAATCAACAGCAGTTGTTATTTCATCCGGAATCAACAAGCAAGAATTACTCGGTAATTGTTTATGACGTTCAACATCTGCCAGGAGCCTCTCTAAATACTCCACATAAAATTCTTCCTTCTCAAGTTCTTCCCTCAGTGTAGTGACCTAGGATGAAAAATCAATAACCACTCATCAATTTGTGAATTGATATCAACTAGATGGTTATGATTCCGTCAAGCACATTGAAAACAGATATTGGATCACCAGCTTTTACCAACTGGTGACATGAGATTCAATCAAAAATCAGTAAGACTGAAGCGTTTAACAATGACTACGTCATATTAGACAAACACAAGTAGCGATCAGAATCGCTTGGAAGGTGAGACGATGAGCAGAACATGAGAATTTGACAAACCTTTTGCTTGTGCTTGACTAAGTTGGCACGAACGTCCTCTTCCCACGCAGCAGGCAGGGTGCTTTCTGGGAATCTCTGCACCCATACCCGTTGAAAATCGCCAAATACACTCATCACTTTCGGGAAAACTCTTTCAAATCACTTTTTTCACGTACATCGCTCGAGACCCCCGCAGAACGTCTAGGCAGTTGTGAGACACCCCTGTTCAAATAATATTTCGGCTGCACCATCGACGCGACCAACTTGTTCTCGCGATCTCTTGAGAATTAATCGGTATAGGATCGGTCTATCGAACTGCCGAAGCCCGCAATCCCGGTTATGAATTCCCAGGTTCATAGGAATCAACGAAAATGACGAAAAATGATGGCAAGTGATTGCGCGTCACAGGCGAGTCAGGAGTAAGAGCAACGCAGACTTTGGCTGTCATATCACAATCATGTCACGAAGGATTACATCTTCGTCGCGACCACCATTCCCTTAATCGCTATTTTTAATCATTCATCACGAGCGCTCATCACAATGATCATTCACCTATAGAATTATACGGTATGGTTTGACTCAACTTTTCTATTAAAAAACTCCAGTGCTACTGTGCCATTAAACCAGCACTAAACTGTGCTATCCATAGCTGAAGGCCTGTTGACACGGTAAAGGAAATCGGTTCGAGTTTTCGTATAGAAGCTTGGTAACAATGCGATTAGCTTCTATACGATTCTATGAATCACCGTGAAATCGTCGGTGCAATCGTTGAAAGTAGATGGGTTCAGCGGAGTTTTCCATGGGAGTTTTCGTTTCGAACTATATAAGTATATGACAACGAATTCAGAGCTACACCAGTTACACTTGAGTTCGTTGTGTGCATCAAAGAGGGGGTACATGAGCTGGCGAGTAACGCCCAGAACTAGCATGTAAAGAAACACGACACAACAGGGTTCCAAAAATTACCACCACGCCGAATCATCAGTTGATAGGTTGATACCTCTCGCTTATCCCTCACTTGATTACACCCACAGACTTATGGAAATTACACCAGCTTACACAGCTGGTTATCCCATATCCCTGTGCCACACATACATATAGCACTTACTACATCATTGAGTAACTATCTATCGTTGAGAGTAGAATTGTACAATTCTAGCTACTCCCGACGATTCTACTAACTGATATAGACCACTAGTAGTCTATATCAGTGATTCTACTACTAGAGAATACGTTTACAGCACGGAAATACATTATTTTTATTTCCGTGGTTTACAAAGTAAAAATAACATTTATCACACTGCTCACTGCTACCGCAGTACCACATTCGTGGGTAGACCATTTACGACCATGGCGTTAAAAAGTTCATAATCCGCTGGACGTATACATACATATACATATCAGTGCAACGATAACGAAGGAATTTAAAATAAAGCAAAAAAAGTAGAGAGAAAACCTGGTCGAATTAGTGCATGGAGGTCTATGAATTAGTGTCAATGATGTTCGAGGTTACAGGTCAGCTTTTGTGATGTTAGGAATATGTCAAGAATAACGCTGAGGGGACATTGTTAGAAAAATGTCATCCACAGGCGAACGGAGCAATGCTTCGTCACATCAGCTGACTCTCGACTTGATGAAAAATTTAAACTCCACTTCAAATTTCGACATTTGCATATCGCTGACTATATTGAAGCAAGATACACAATGCCACAAACAGTTTGTAAAAGATGGGGGGATTTCTGTTCTTGTCGGACTTCTCGGGTCTGATAATTACAAAATTTTGGACCTGTTACTGAGCATACTAGCAAACATGTGCCTGGAGAGTTACGTTCGGCAAGAGGTGGTAGCTCCGATTATAAATTTATAAGATATTTGGTTGATGAACAAATTCTGATCAATATGGTGTTCCAGTTATATCAAGCTCGTGGATTGGATTTAGCCACCAAGGTAACAGGCATTTTGAAAACCATCAAATCACCTAGCATCCAATGCCGTGCCTGTAGACTTGTAGGAAACCTAGCTGAGTGCAAGTGGCATGCAAGAGCCCTATATCAGTCGGGGATAATTAAGGTCATAACCAACCTATTCAAATCTTGTAAAATACCTGTGAGTGTTCAGCTTACAGCAATTAGGGCTATAAGGTAAGTCCTGGGGATTGAGATAATACTACTTTATATGACCCAACATTCTTTTGCCGCAGGAACATTTGGTCAGTGCTTGAAAGCAGTCGTGATGAAATTCTAGAGAATGGGACATTCCGTGAGGTTACAACAATATTTGTGCTAGCTGGTGAAGGAAAACAAGAAAAATGCAGAGAGGTATTGATCGATGTCTGTCTCAAAGCAATGTGTGCCTTTCTTCAGACATCAGATCCGCGGTGTAGCGAACAATTACGAGGTAAAACAGACATGGAAGGATTTAAGAGTATTGTTCAGCAATGCAAAGCAAAAAATCGAATGGCTATAAAATGTCTGTACATACTCTCTCAAATTGCTGAATGTCGACCGGTATTGGGAACCTTGGGAGCTATCGAATTCATCGTGTCGGCGATAGCTGCAGATACTCCATTCTTATGGGAGCTGTTGGCAAGCTTATGCCTATTTTGCCGAGAAGCTGTTAATCGTGTTCGTATTCGAACAGCTATCGGTGAGCCTATGTTCCTAAAACTACGCAATTTTATTTCAGTTCGGCTTTTACTAAAATTAGAGACGTAAGTATTATTGCAATGTGCATTAGTTATTCTAATCTCATAGGTCTAGAAGTTATGTTGGGCATATTAAAGCAAGAAGGACAGAGGCGTTATCATCCTATGCTGCTTCACGCCCTTGCCCAATTCATATACGATGATCAGAGTATCCTGATAATGATTAAGTACGGCTTGTTGGATGTGCTGATTACAAATTTACGCGAAATGATATTGGAAGATCCAAACGATTGTATAGAACGGTGTCATCCAAAAAAACGGGGCGCCCGCAGTCCTCTTAACAAAAGAATTGAAGTCAAGTTCCATAGAAGTGATTTCGGAAGGTAAGGCAAGTTTCAGGCTAGCTTATTTCCACACGCCAACTAGTTGCAAGTAATTTCATTCAATATGGCAACGCAGGTTCAGTCTAGACTACAAACGAGATGACTGGAGTCCGGGAAGTGCCACGAGCATGTGTTCATCACCACCTAGCACTCCGCCTCTCTCATCCTTTTTTGAGGACTATATCGACGAGATGGACGGCAGCGCTGAAGAAAATTACAGTCCCGTGTGCAGTGACACTGAGTGTGGTGAAAATGATGAAGGTGCTCTCCCGTAATAGCCCTTGGTGTTATCCCCGCATCCGTGACTCTAGAATTCGTTGCATTAAATACAGTTTTCCGTTTTCGTCGATTTTTGTAGACCTGGAAGACGAAGCTGCTTCTATAAAAAGTTGCTCCTCTTTTGTAATGGAATTCCCTGTGGAAGGGCATGATTTTGGAAACACGTGTAAAACGACGATAAGCAAACAAGCAAGGCATATGTGGACCTTGACGCTATTAAGCCGTTTGAGTCATTCCAACGAGCCGGTGGACAAGCTTGCAGACCCCGCTACCATTCAGCCCCTGATCGCTTATATCCGGGTGACGAAAAATGGTCGAGCATCGAGAATACTAGCTCGTATTATCAGGCAAGATTTTGTTGAGTTGAATGTGCACACATAATAGTTATTTTGTTACGACACCCTGACTTATTTTCTTTTCAGGAACAGATCGTATCTGGTGACATTGATGAAACAGGGCTTTGTCTTTGAACTGCAAACTATGCGGGGTTCCGAGCAGTACATCAGGCAGTTAAGCGCTCTTGCAGAGACAGGATGCGCCTTGGGAGAACTTGCTTCAATTTTACTCCGTGGGCAAGAAGCCGATAAAATTGTCATAGCGGTGTCGATTCCATTCTTAATACAGTCAAAAGACGCGCTCCGAACTCTGTTGAAAACGCACCGGGGCTTATCCTTTCTGTTTCGCGTGTTGACCGACAGAACGCACGATCTGCACATTAACGCAGTATACGCCGTTTGTCGCTTAGCCAACGCCCTTGAAATTGATCCACAAGAAGTTGATAGAAATCCTACCCAATCCACAACTAGGATTAACATCTCAAAGACTTTGGATTACCACCTAAAGCCCACCACCGTTACGTTTGAGTTGGATGATGGAACTACCGTTGACGCGCACAGAACTATACTTTGCCAGAGGTCCGAGTTCTTTTCGGCAATGCTCGAAGGAAACTTCTATGAATCCGGGAGACGTCGGGTAAAATTAAAAAACACCTCAAAGCAAGGTCTTGATACCTTGTTGCTCGCCGTCAATGGTTGCCCATACAGCGAACGTCCGATCGAATCGCTCTTGGACGCCGTTATTCTTGCCGATAAATTTCTGATGTCGGACGTACTCGACTCGTTGATAGAAATATCTCTTTCAAACATCAACTTAAACAATGTTAGTCGCACGTGGCATTGGGCCCATAAAAATGCATGCTACGAACTCAGAACTGGTTGTGTCAAGATATTTCTGACCGCCAAGTCTACCAAGCCTGCAAGGTTACAAGCCTTTAATGATTTTGGCGAAAGCGAGCGCTTCTCGGAATTTATCGGTGATCTAGAAAAAGTATTGAGAGCAGGCTTGTTGGGCCGCTAAGCACCCGCGATTCGAAACTATTCGTAACTTGCCATCCAAGAATCTTTATTGCTTTAGTAGATAAACATATACCTTGGTGTAGGACTTTTGGTAAGACCCATACCTGCATTATTATGACGGAATGTTAATAGAATAAAGGGGGAGAATAGGTTGCGGCCTGTACAAAATTTTTACAAGAAAAAAAATTGTGTCCTCGGAAATAAAATCAATATCTGATCAAACTCAAGTTCGCTGGAGCATTTCTCATATCCACATAACGGGTGCGTCACCGTAGTGTCACATCTGTCGCGACGCATGTACGGTCAAAGTTCAACCCAGATCAGACGCACGGATTTCTCTACAGATCAGTGATTAAACTTCTTGCAAGGCGGTTGAAGCGAAGGGATACCCATCGCCCGTGATTCTTATCTGTCGCTTTGATCGAATACCAATAATAAACCATCGCTGATGGCTTCTGATTACGCAACCAATAGAACCGTCGAGACCATCTAACGAAGACGACACAGGCACTGATATATTATATCAGTGCACAAGGGAAGCCGATTAACCACCAAAAATCGATCGAGACTTTCTCCCCCGCTTGTGAGCTGTAACAAAAGCTATCATGTATAGCAACTAATAGTAGTCTTTGGTAGTCTTTGCGAGGTTAAGGCATCTGGGTGCGAATCAAAGTGTTGTACAAGAATCGACAAGTATTTCAGCAAAGATGGACACTAACGTGGAGACTTGTCTTAACGATTGGAGCGATTTGACGCAGGAGTACAAGGTTCTTGAGGTAAAAACGTCGGGAATTATATAAACCTCATATACCAGATTATCAGAATCCGCGGTTCAGGCTAGGTTGAGAATAAGACAAAATCATTCGGACGTTGACTAGATTTCCCATGCCGGACTTTTCTTGTTCAAGTCTTCACCATATGAATTTTTCTTCGGGTTGTAATGATAACAACCAGTTCCAATAAGAATCAAGAATGAGCACTTTCAAACGGTATCAACGGCCAGAGAACGTTACTTTTTAATTTTAGTTGATTTTGTTGATTATCCAGTCATGCGACAGTCTTTCTCAATACTCGATCTGTTTTTTATAGATGTTGAGTAGAGAGTACTGCACAAAGTTAGAGGAGGTGAGCGAGCTGCAGGCGAAATGTTTGCAGGGGATAGAGCACCAACGTTACAGAATGAATGCCATTAGCAAAGTTCTAAGACAGTGAGTGATAATTCAACACTCGACTCTGACATGTGAGTAGAAAGCAAGCAAAAATTAATTACATCTACCTGTACATTCTTGGCCAGACTACATACGAGTGAGACATCTCAATGCTTGGATAAAGATATAAATAGACGGATCGATCAGTTACATGAGATGGAACAAGTACTGCCAAAGCCTAATGGAACTTATCTCAAAATAATACTGGGGAACGTCAACGTCTCCATACTGAACAAAAACGATAAGTGAGCCACAATTCTTTATCTCTGTACACAAATTTAGAACATACGAGACTTCATTCCTCAAGTTTATTCATCGATTCCCCACAGATTCAAGTACAAAGACGAGTATGAGAAGTTCAAGTTGGTTTTGTCGATGATCGGGTTTGCATTATCCGTTGTCAATCTATTCACCAATGTAAGGTAAGGATGAAAGTGGAAAAGAATGATCCTATCGCAGCCACTCTGCTGCCCTATTCAAACATGATGTTGTAAGTTTTTAATGCGGGTATTAGGACACTGGAGCTGAGCTTCATGTTTCTATTGGTATGGTACTACTGTACCTTGACGATAAGGGAAAGCATACTGAAAGTCAATGGATCAAGAATAAAGGGCTGGTGGCGTTTTCACCACTTTCTGTCGACTGTAGTTTCAGGAGTTCTACTTGTCTGGCCAAACACGGATTGTTGGTACACTTTCCGTGGCCAGTTCATGTGGTTCAACGTCTACATAAGTGAGTAATGATCTGAATTAGGTATACGTTGGCTTATTGCTATATCATCAAGTGACTGACAACTTCTATCTCAGGTGTGGTTCAGTATCTGCAGTTTCGTTATCAACATGGCGTGTTGTATCGCTTGAAGGCCCTTGGGGAACGACACAACATGGATATAACTATCGAAGGCTTCCATTCGTGGATGTGGCGTGGACTTTCGTTTCTGCTGCCCTTTCTATTTTTAGGCTACCTTTTCCAGTTGTTTAACGCGTACACGCTATACAAGCTCACTTTTCATCCAGAAGCTACTTGGCACGTACCGGTGTTGTGTTTTACATTCCTAGTACTTTTTTTGGGGAACACGATAACAACCGTAATGGTCATCCCACAAAAGTTAAGGGAACGCGTCCGTGACAGTTTGCCCGGTGTATTCTCATCGAAAATTTCTCAACGGAAAGAAGCTGCCAACAAGAAAAACTCTGAAAGCAAGAATGAGAAAATTAACTGACCAAGAATGACTGATCAAGGATGCACAGTTTTTAGAGGAAATGATAGAACTAATTCAATGTGACGAGCGCCATGTTGTCGATACGGTAGATCTCACAGAGGTGACTTTATTTTCACTCGTTAATAAAGGTATAATGAATTTCGAATACGGCCATCGACCGGTTTTAGATTGAAAACATTCGTTATGATTTGTACATATTGATTCGCAAATTATTTGGAAATATTTTGAAGTTTACCCTAATCGATTTCCTCTACACATGTGTTTATAATCAGCCGAATCATGTCAAGCATGAACTATGGAGCCCATGCGTGTGTGTCTACTTATTGTATATGTAAATATATTTTTCACATACTGTACGTATGTACGTACATAAAGTATGAATGCCACAAAACACAAGACAAGTTGACCATTATATCGCACCTTATTATCTATCGGTGTTTGTTTCTCATGCTACACATGGATCACTGCAATTTTTCTCTGCGTCGACTATCGTTAATAAGCAAAAATATATAGTTTCACGAGACATTGATAGTGCAGGAAATATCTACTATGATACCCAAGTGTGGGAGTGTATACGTACGAACATCATCGTACTAAGCATGAACTCGAAGAAACTGCACTTATGCAGCAATCATTATTCCACGTATCTAGGTAGTAGAACCTTATCCATAGAGAGAATTCTGCATTGTAAAATTCGTCGATACCTCGTTGGTAGTTCTAATTGTCATCACTCTGTATATTGCTAACTGGTGAATAAGCGTTTGAACCTTGTTTGAACAGAACAACTCTCATACCATACAACTACACTCAACGCCATACATATAGATCACAGATCTGGGCAGTGGGAGTATGCAGCCACGAAGAGAAGGGAGAGGAACGAGTCAAATCATCGAGTACGGGTCAACAGATCTATCGCATAGTCTTATCTGGTCTTATCGTTCGACAATCGTTGATTACGTTCACATTCGATAATAGTGTTGCAGCAACCTAACATTCTAGCAAAGACTATTGTCTTCAGTTGAAGGACAGCCTTAAGTCAAACTTTGAAGGTGGAGCGGGTTGTCTTTCCGCGGTCGATTCTGTTTTGCAAGCAACACCGAGGTTAGGTAGTACGTGATAATGTCGAATGAGAAACTGTCCATACAGGACTTGGGACCCAAATCTGGCGTCGCTTATCCATTAAGGGTACAGTGCTGCGGAAACTGTTCCCTGCCTATCGAAGTAATTATTAATTGATGAGTTACGAAATTTTCTGACCGTTTGTAACTTGCTTCATCTGCATTTGTTACGTTCAGTAGTACCTCTTTTGCAATCCATCAATTCGGTCTCACTAGCCTTATGAATATCACTTATGTATAATGTAGTATTTATTATTATTTATTAATATCATGTTCCAACAGAGACCGAACATAATCTTCTTGTGTATTACTTGCATGCGCTCTGTAATGGTTGTACACCATGTATAACTAGAATACTAGATAAATGATGTTGAATCTAATTCTGATTTGTCCATCAAAAGAGCTTTGCTGCTTTTGCAGTAGCTAGTATTCAATAATGTTGGGTTACAAACTGTTCACAGTACTGTGAATATTATCCAGAGTATGAAAAATGCAAACAGTGGCTGGCGAGGAATCTTCCCTCAGAATTCGAAAAGGTCAAGTTAGGTGTGCATCGTACCATCTACCTGTACAATTGTCATCTGTTTCGTGGCGTGGTATGGTGTAGGTAAGCATGCCGATTCAATGTTGCAGGGGAAGATACGGCAGCTGAATCGGGTGGTGGAGAAGATGAGAAAAAACGGCAGAAGCGAGGTGGCAAAGGGATGTTAAAAACCAAAAAGAAAGAGGATGTACCGAAATTGGTGACTGTTTCGAGAGCGCCCAGAGGCAAGAAGAAGTCAGTAACAGTTGTAACTGGGCTCAGTACTTTTGGCAAGTGGAGTTCTATTTCATATGAATATTTTAACAGCTGACATTCGTCGGGAGCTTACATCTCAGTTCTTTTAAATATTTCAGATATTGATCTCAAAGTGGCCGCCAAGTTTTTTGGCAGCAAATTTGCATGCGGTTCCAGCGTAACAGGAGATGACGAGATTGTAATCCAGGGAGATGTGAAAGATGATTTATATGATGTGATACCAGAAAAATGGCCGCAAGTAAGAGGCTGTGTATTCTACTACCAAAACTTGAAAGAAACAGGTCAACCTGTTGACCTTCAAGACACATTCAAGAGTTTTACTGCCAAAAACTATATTTATTCTAATTTTCAGATTGATGAGGATTCAATCGATGATCTTGGAGATCAAAAAAGATAGTGGTCATGATAAAATTTCATAGGTACTTTGGCCGTTTATTATAATCGTATGTACATAAATAAAATAAATGAGGTACCAGCTAAGATGCAAAATATTATCCAAATACAATTACTCTGTTCCTCTTCAGATTACTCTTGGTCACCTGCCTCCGGGATGTCTATATCATCATTGGTCAAGTGGCTCGCAATAACTTGCAGCAGAGAACTAACTTCATCCTCTGTCAATCGTTCCTCACTGTCCTCTATTACCTGCAATATTGGCAAATTTGAACAGAGTCTTGAACAGAAATGGATCAAAGTTTGAAACTTTATTACCAGTTGGATCTCAAGCGCCGTAGAAGGGCACAAGTTCAGTAGCATGAGCTTTTCACATTTAGTCAGTTTCAATGCTTCAACAGCTTTCAGAAAACTACTTATGGTGGCTGGGGTTTGTTTTTTGCAAGGCGTGTCCTCGAGATACCTTATGGTTTGATAGGTGATTGTCGCCAGCTGGTTATGGGGCTTGCGATGCTGCCTGTTCGACCTTGCTCCTTGAAGAATGTCGAGTACCTCATAGTTACTCAGATAACCTACGCAAGCTTTGCGCCTTTCAAACAATTCAGTACTTGTATTATTCATTCGTTATTGGGAATATTTTTGTCTAATATTAATTTCCATTTACTCACAACTCCATTGTTGAAAAACGGCAACTTCTACACTGTTATTCGATCGTCGATTGGCAAAACTCTGATTGGTTTAATTTAATCACTACCAACGCTCATTATTACTACATAACATCGTTGATCGGGTAACAAAAACATTTCAATAGGTTGTGGAGCAAATTTCATAGTACATACGTATGTATGTACGACATACGTACGCACATCATGTATCAATTCTACTGATCCAAGTAGTTCTCGTATTGTTTCATAAGCGATTGGTTAATCCAATTCATGATCGGTAGGGGATTCAGACACGCTGACGCAGTTCATCTGTCCGTCTCTGTCACTGTGTTATTTTCCATGTATTGAACAAACATAGAATCATACTCGCAGCAAGAACGCTCGGAGGCGTTGGCGCTTTGAAGCGATTGAAAATGGAACGTATCCAACGGTGTGCTACCGACAGCACGGGAAGTTCACCCGTGCTCGCGGATTATTAATACATTTCAATACGTTTTCGTCGAGTCAGCAGTCGCCGATTGACATTTTAGCAGAATAATTGTGTGAAATCATTCAAGTCGTTATCGAATATATCGCTCCGCTGTCGTATCAGTTATTTTTTGAAACGATCGATTAGGCCGAGAATGTCAGGATGTAGAATTCAACGGTGCATCCTCGCGTACGTGGCTCTAGCCGAAAAGATTCATCGCAGGATCACGCTGTGGTTGGTCGTGTATTGATCTCTCAAGCAATGAGGAATTTTGTGTTGTGTTGGTATCATAGTATTTTGTTTATAAATTAGATTGCCCCAAATAAGTGTGATAATCGAGTATCCAAGATGGAAATTGTTGGGGATTACGAATATAATACAAAAGATTTAATAGGCCACGGAGCATTCGCTGTGGTATTCAAAGGCAGACATCGCAAGGTGAGGAAACTTAGTGCGTTGAGCAACGTTTACCCGACAATCCATGAATCGGCACATAGCAAATAGCAGCATCTATTGTCTATTTCCGCGCGGCTACCCTCGTTATTGTCTCTTTGTTGATTTGTTACAGAAATCCAATTTCGTTGTGGCCATCAAAAGCATTACCAAGAAGAGTTTGGCCAAGTCACAGAATCTTTTGGGCAAAGAGATAAAAATCTTGAAGGTCTGTGTTACATGCTTTAGTACAGATTTCTAAATCGACATAGAACTAGTGTTTCACCTCAAGCATAACCTGTAAACCTGTTCTATTTTTGTCCCACCAAATTATCTTCCTTTGCATAGAATTCCTCTTGTAATTCTTTGCATTCAGCCACCAATCTTTCTGATATGTAATTCTGACATGATCGTAGGAGTTGACCGAACTGCATCATGATAATGTTGTCGCGTTGCTGGATTGTAAGGTTAGTACGGCACGTGTTTCATTGTATCCATACCAGAGCAAATTCATTAAAAATTTGAGAATTCAATTCTGCAACCGGATTTATTTTTCAGGAATCAAATCACAATGTCTTTCTTGTTATGGAGTATTGCAATGGCGGCGACTTAGCTGACTACTTGGGTGGTAAACATATCACATATCTATAGCTGTATCTTAGATTTACAAATTCTACAAGAAAATTTAATTCGTGAATTGGATTATGTTATGAACGTAATGTTTGATGTTGGTACTGTTTGTAGTGAAGGGTACGTTGTCCGAAGACACGATCAGAGTATTTTTGAAACAACTCGCCGGTGCTATGAAGGCCTTATATGCTAAAGGAGTTGTGCATCGTGATCTGAAGCCACAAAATATATTGCTGAGCCACTGCTGCGGGAAGGCATGCCCTCAGCCTCATCAAATCACTCTTAAAATTGGTGGGTAATCTCAGATGTACCAAGGTTGGCGTATCTATTTTGCCAACATTGAGTAATAAAACCACCGCGTTTATTTCAGCCGACTTTGGCTTTGCCCGGTTCTTACAAGATGGAGTTATGGCAGCAACGTTGTGCGGCTCTCCGATGTACATGGCTCCTGAAGTGATAATGTCGCTACAGTATGACGCCAAGGCAGATCTGTGGTCATTAGGAACGATTGTGTTCCAGTGTCTCACAGGCAAGGCTCCCTTTCAAGCTAACAGCCCTCAGGCCCTCAAACTATTCTACGAGAAGAACGCCAACCTCGGTCCAAAGTACATTCTTCGCAACTCTTAATAACAAATACGTTAAAAAGATCAGCCTGTCTAGTTGTTTGAATTCCGGTCGGTGATTTGTTATACACCAAAGCATGGCAGGAGTTTTGTTTTTGAATCGACTGCTATGTTCTGGTTCAATGTTTATTAATCACCTATTTACGTTTAGTAACACTAAATTCAACCCTAAACACTTCAGAATTCCGGCTGGTACATCTACAGAGCTCTCAGATCTTTTAATCGGGTTATTGCGGCGCAACGCGAGAGACCGGATGCCTTTTGACGAGTTCTTCAACCATCCATTCTTGCAAGGACCCAGAGATAGCGTCAGTCCCCTGCCTGCCGATTTGCCAGCATCTCCTAGTGGATTAGTTACTGCAGAAACAGAGTCTGGGAGTCCTCGATCAGCCCCAGAAGCGAGCAGTCCCTGTTCTAGCCCAGACGATGACTTTGTTCTAGTACCAAGTGACCTAAGTAGCGATACAGACAACATCGCAGCGCAACCCATAAAGTAAGGCTTCGGTGACTCACTATTACCTTGCCCTGGCCCCTTATACCTCCAGCAAAATTTCGTGCTTGTATGGATTTCGATTGTTTCACATCTATTCCTTCACCAGGTACGTAAAACAGAGTAGTCGCGAAGCGGTTAGTCCGCCACGTCCCAGTTTTCTTCCGATTTCGGAACCGATACCTGTCCCATCCCAACGTAGCGTCATGCAGCCTTCATCGCCTTTATCAAATGGGACGAGAGTTGAGGGTGGTAGCGTGCCGAGGTCCCAGCCAATCACCATGAGACGTAGTAGCGATGCCCGTCATAGTTACGCTCCTGACATCGGTTCGCTCAGTCCTCCCAGCGTCCAGTTTGTAATTGGAACCCCACCTGGAAGAAGGTAGTTATTGTTCGGTAGATGTATTAGTATAGTTATTAATTGTCAGAATTGAAGCCAAAATCAATCAGTCTGTAAAATTCCAACGAACCTTTGTCCCTCATCAAAGATTTCCTCTCGTTGCTTACAGGCTGAGCGAGACACCTCCGCCACCGAGTACATGGCAAGTAAGTCCTGTAGCCAGGCATTCCTACTCTCACACGTCTACGGGTGGTTCACCGCTAAGGCGCTCAGGGGGGAACAATGGCGGATCCTCTCCGCTGCTCACCGGACCGCTGGCGGTTCTTGGATCACCGACAGCTCGAGCCCTGCAGGACAACAACAACACGCTCAGACACTCTCCGGTGATACCTTTCGGAACGCGGGCCGTTACGCTACCTGAGATCTCTGGTAGGAAAAGACTCATACCACCTTAGATGAACTTGCGTTTGCATAAATCGGGCCTCCGTTTTGTCCGTGATCTATAATTATTACGTACGTTGCAGAAGCTGGTAGTTTTCAAAATCTCTTCTCCGAAACAAACCACGGATCTGCGGACGACCGTCCGCTAACCTTTCTTGCTCCTGAACTCCCCGAGGAGACGCTTTTAGAAAGAGAGCACAACGAAATATTGGCAAAATTGAATTTCGTAATTGCCTTGTGTGAGTGCGTTTGCGAAGTCGCGCGGAGCCGCGCCGGTCCCCTCGGTACCCCCCTTGGGGCCATGGAGCAGGCGAGTAATGCCGTCACCAGGCGTCGCGCAGAGCAAGTCGTCCTTCTTGTGAGGGCACTCCAGTTACTCAGTTCAGGCCTCGGTCTGGCTACGCAACAACTCAAAGGTGGCAGATTGCAACCAACTGCGAGTGTCAAGGAAGGTTCGTGAACAATCTTCATTGGGATGGGACATGGTTTATTAGGGCCATGCTTTCGGGACGAAACGAGCAATCTTGGCGTCACCTTGACTCACTTATCCATTTCTCTCTCATTCCTGTATTAATTTCGGCATCATAACTAACTTGTTAGAACTATTTGCAACCCGTTATGACTTTCTTGGATTGCAGTGGTCAGTGTGATGAATGACAAGTTCCGATCGTGTCTTGCCGAGTGCAAACAACTGAACAGTGCCGGTCTTCTGAGGCAGGCTGGTGCCACTGCAGATAAAATTCTCTATAATCATGCAATTCAAATGGTAATTCAGTTAGACGGTGTTATGGATGCAGCGATCAATCATAACGTGAAAGCGTCGGTAACCTTGAAAAAATTTTCAGTGTCAATCGGCTGCCCTGGATGAGTTGTTCGGAAATCCGGCGGAATGCTTTCAAAGATATCATACTGCTCAAATATTGTTGCACTCTTTGTCTCAACACGTTAGTCACAGTCAAGACAGAGCTCTTCTCACCAAGTGTGAGTTGAAATGTCTACAAGTAGCAGCCACAAGGTATCCTTGCGCTCATGGCTCGTTATTTAATACTCATTGCAGATAAGGACGCGGTTGAGAAACGACTGTACGTGCTGCAGCAGCAGGGTTATATCTACGCAACTGAGCCAACGTAACATAAAATAATTTGGCCGTCGAAATACAAATTCTCGCCCAACTTCTATCGTGTCCTCAACTTTTTGCCTGAATAACAAACCGAGAGGCAAGAACCAGTTCACGGTTAATCATCGATGATTATGATTCGACGACCCCACAATTTTTTGGAAGATGTGTATAGATCCTCAGTTATTGTTGCTCGTCGTTGGATGTCGGTGAAGTGCAATATGCATACATACAGCAACATAGGCAGACGTCAGCGTTCATCTTGTCTGATAGTAGGTATAAGTACAAGTATATTGCACAGGTATGCGTATTGCAGTTTATTCGTAAATGGCCAAATCATTTTTCTTTCATATCAAGTAATAAAGAGCTATACTACCAGTCTCGTATACCTTTTTACCCAACGACAATTCAAACGAAATTGAATAGTAAGTGCAATTGATACAAAAAATATTGTATTCCGAGACATATAAAATATAATCCGAGATCGACGTAACCATACCCTAATACCATGTATACATATATACCTGAAGTGATCAGGCTCAATCTGCTAAATCTTCTTATCAGGTATCGCAGGGGTGGGGTTGTCCCTGTAGATGACATAGTTCAAGGCTGTAGCAAGAGAGCCCCATAGAAGATACGGGATGAGCAAATAACCGGCCGTTCTATTGACCCGATAAAAGGCGACAGTTGTAGCGGCGGTGCTTCCCAGTAACATCACTATTTCATAGAAGCTCTGACAAAACAAATTTATTAATTATAGAAGCCTTCTCATTCGTGTGATTCCTGGTCTTCACAATGTGTTTGAGCAACAGCATGAAACGAAAGTGAGGAACTGTTGCAAGTCACTCACTTCCGAAAGATTTTCGCTATAATTAGTTTTCGAACACCGTCTAAGAGACTGACAGCTGTATCTAGTGTGGTATGATCATAGGGTAAAATAGCGACTTCGTACCCATTTCAAGCTCTTTGCGCCGAAAAAAATCGGTGTCCACGCCCAGTTCAATCCGACGTTGATGCCGTAGAGGATCAAGGGATAGCCGGCTTCGCCCGAAAAACCCCCGCCGTCACGCCATACCAAGTAAGAGGCGTATCCCATTCCGGTGTAGAGGGTCGTCCACACAGGGCCGAAAGCCCAGTTTGGAGGCCGCCAGCTCGGCTTACGTAGGGACTATCGAGCAAATATAAATAAGTCAATGACAAATCACAGAATTAGAGGCACACCCACTCCACTACCTGACTATCCCAGAGAGGATGCGATAACAATGCGACGTGACCCTCTTGTTTCGGTGTTGGTCGATACACGAAAGAATAGAAGAAAACGGAAAAACAACTACGAATGTACTCAAATGTACGTACGGTACACGTACATACGTATGTACGTACGTACAATTGATCGGTACGCAGCATTTTCGCTACTTACCTCGTACCACGGATTTATATTATTCCTGGTGATGAGGCCGCCCACCCATCCTCCTAATTGTGGAAAAATCGTAGCTCCTACCGCGGACCAAATTATTTGCACTGGCATATTGCAGGACGATGTTCACCTTTCGAATGATACTTTATATTTTCTGAAATCTCGTATTAGTTAACTTTGCTGAAGTTCCGAGCTTACGCAAGAATTACGCTAATGGGCGGGGCTAGAGATCTTGATTAAACAACTGACGAATACATAACCTATCCAACCTGTCTCTGTTAGTTTCGCTCAGGCACTCAATTGGATGATTTCGACATTACGTTCGTCTATCCGACAGCTTCTTTATTACTGTAACTGGCAATATTTACAATGCAATGTTTATAAATAAGGGTACGTATGTGTACAAGCATGTTACAATTATAATAATCTTGCAGTGAATATTCCCGGATATATCGATTTTCCCAATATTATCCGAGCTGGGTTTTCGGTCTGAACGCCGCCTTGTCTACATGTTCTGCGACTGCGGCTGCAAGAGTTATTTCACTTTACTAAGATACAAAGTCACATCATTAGTATCAATAAGATTATAGGTTTTGATATTCCTCAAACTCACCATCACATAAACATGGCTAGGTAGTGACCGTTCTAGCACTTCGCCTAATCTGGTTCTGTTGAGCTTGTTGTCATCTTCTGGAGGAGAACAAGAATAGGAATATGCTACAGATATTGTACTATGGCAAAGGTAAGAAGAACTTAGACACTCTATCGAAAGACGTAAATGAAATGAATATCGCAACCATTAGTTTCTTAAGCATAAATACCAGAAGGCACGGCCAAAGTTAAGGTAGGGAGCGCTACCAGACCAGCCACTAACGGTCTCAGGACCCACTCGATTTTACGCTTTTCCTTCGGCAATACACAAACATTGACCTGAAATACCAAGAAATGATAAATGCCCTCCAGCATTCAACTATTGATAATTGCTGTGAATTGTATATTGAAAAATTATTCCATAAGAACTTGACCAAGTAATATAGTTACCTGTTTTCGTCCCGCGAACATAAAAGCATCGCTAGCCTCCATTGTTAACTGCAAGGTTATTATGTAGTCACAATAATTATGGAGATAGTAAGAGACGCTGAGCGGAGTTCGAACCCAACCGTGTGGGGGTAATTTCGCCTCCAGTCCGATCGCTGTTTCTTCCACCCATAGCGGTGATAGTCTGATGCTGGTACTAGTCACCTGCCCGCTGACATTGTATCCTCTGGAAACAGGTTGGATGTATGTAGCATTCATTGTCGGTCTATTTAATTTGATAACGTCCAAATTTATGTACTTTTCATACTCAGTTCACATACCTTTCCCACCTGAGGGTATATACACCTGTGTTGGCTGGTTGTTCACTGCCTGCCTTTGGAATTATGTGATAAGCCTCCGATCCAGCTTCACCATTGCAAAGCGTAATACCGGTCAAGATAGATTCCTGATCGTCTTCATGCTGCCTTTCCATCGAGTCACCCTAATGCAAGAGCATGATCATCATAAAATTAACAATCTATTACTGGTCTCATTAGCGCCGAAGTCGCGACAACACAAAACAAGATAGTATTATCTTTACCAGATGAATAGACGTGTCTATGATCCTTATGGGCCATGGAGATGTGCATACAATGTGCGGTATCATGATGAACGGTTCATAGGTAAAGCCCTTGCTAACCGATTCAAACAACATATTGTAGAATCGCGTCGTAATGTCGAAAGGTTTGACGACAGGTACGGTATAAGAAATTTCTCTCGAATATTTCACATCTTCAGGAGTTGTATAATCGACCTGTTGAATAAAAATGTATTTATTCAAATTGTAATCATATCTAACAGAGTCGCAATTTTTATCGAACCTTAATTATCATGTTGTGATCCCCAATTTCATGTGCTCGTATGTAGACTGTTGTATAAACATCCGCAGTCTTTTCAATTACCGGAATCTTTATAGAGATTTGCCCGGTGACTTGCTGATCGTTTGCCGATAAACTGAGGTCAGCTGTATCGCCACAAGAATATTTGCATATTAGAGCAAGAATACCTTTGTTGAATCGAACGTCCGATACATGACCGAAGAGTTATTCATTCTAGCCAGATACATACTGGACTCATCGGCAGCTCCATCCGTTGCTATGTTGATCGATAATCGAGAATTAGCGACTACTTCTTTGGAAGTTGATAGAATTATGCCAATTGGGAACCATTCGCCAGACAAAGCGGGGCTCTCTGATTTCACTTTTACTGCCACACTGGATTCTTCCTGTACAATTTCAGCTGCAATATTCGATCTCACATCGTCAAACCCCAAGGTGCCATTCCTGTGAATTAAAAGTTTTTTTCCGATCACCTACAATTAGTTTTCAGATTAGACGGACTATCTGATTATGCAATTACGTACTGAAGTTGTTGTATCTCGGGGCATAACCAGTCCAAGACATTTAGTGACGGTCCAAGAAGAGGGAATCGCATCTCCACATAACCATGCGTATAGTTACCCAGATATACGGAGATCCTATTGATTAGAATTCCATTACCGACATCTCGTTGCCGTGCTTGAAATCGGCAATGAAATTTCTTCGTCTCTCTTTCATGAAGTACAGTTGGCTCATCTTTGCCATCAATGACGGTATACTCTTCACCGTCTCTTCCAGGTGAACTGATGAATGCGGTAACTTTCAACAATTCCATAGCTTGATCATAACGATTCCTATTGATAAAAATTGGTGAAACATCAGAAGGACCGTAGCATATAAAACTTTCAAATATGACACTAAACGAACACAGATTACCTTATAAATAATTCTATTGTTGCATAGGAATTCACAATGTACGTCGCTCGCGTAAAACGAGCGTTGATTTCCAAAAATGTTGTCATATTATTCGCGTCTATTGCCATCGTCAAGGGTTTATACTGGTCGATAACGTAGATCCAATCTGCTGTTGGCAGATATTCAGCACTCCAGGGTATATGTGGCTCTGGGTTCGGTATAGTTTTCTGTCAATTAATACAGTGAATCATACAGAAATAATGTTCAGATAATAAGCGGTTATACCATCTTTATCCATGGTAAACAGTTTGTGCAGTTGTCACTCTATCCTTGCATACCTGTAATATATTTCTTATATTGGTATACACAGCAGCTTGATAATCCTTTGGAAGACAGTACATTGGCCCCAAAGCCTCCAAAGCTAAGGTGACATAGTCTTCCATACTTGCAGACAGGTAAGCTGCTCGTAGAGCCTTTTTCAAAATATCAGTTAAAAGCCCAGGCCAACGTTCGCTGCGATAATCCCACAGCATGTGCATCAGCAGTCTGATGAATGCAAGATTAATTAACTTAGTTGATGAATCAAAGAGACATTATTTCATTATAGTACATACGTATGGGCTTTTTCATAATCGCGGGAGTTGTAGTACTCGTCGGCCACTTGCACAACTGAAATATCATGTCGTTATTTAGAACCCATCCACTTTTTATCCAGCAGCTAATGTACGAAAAGTGTTAACGGAAACCAAACCTAAGTGACGACGCATTCTCGGACAACGATAAGTCTTGAATTGTAAAACAGCATTTCCCAAAAGTCGGATGATCAGCATCTGTCGCAATAACATACACTTATGCTTTTTATAAAATCACATTCATTTTCATCGTCAGTTTGCGAAAATAAATAACTCAATTACGGAATGGTTGACAGCAGTCTTCTCCTTGTATTGCAGGGCTCGGATTGCAGCTGCTTCTCCTGCCATATCCGCAGGCTCAGCACTCAGTTTTCCTGGACGCCAAGGACGTTGGCCATAGTATTCGAGTTTTTCACAGCCAGCCAAGGGATCAGGATTGGGATACTCATTGACATCCTGTATTTGAAGGGCGCTTTAGTACTATCAATCATGGAATGTATATCCAAAATCAAGTTAAACTTGTACACACCTTGCAAAGCTCTTTGCATGCGATTTGTCGCAAAGCAGCATGTTGGGCTGCTGATTGAAAATAGTATCCCGGGTGTTCTCTTTGAACTGCAGGAAGTCCTTGCCTGATAGCGTCATCGAATAATTTGGCAAATATTGAGTACTGTTCTGACATCCACTTTTGATGTTCAAATATTAGTTCTTTGGGGCCAGTTTTTAGTTTAAATCTGCAATCGCACGAAACATTCAGTCTTGAGCTTTGCGCTTATGTCAATATTGATAATGGGTCGACATTTGCATAGATGTTTCAATCTGTTCTGCACTTGATTTTTGTACGTGAAACTAGCATTACCGATCTATGTGAGCTCTGAACTGTGATATGGCATCGCGAGGGAGATTTTGGCTGAACATCAAGCGACACAGTTTATAATTGATGAAACTTGCGACAGTTTTTATTTCCAAAGCATTCGTATCCACCATTCTTATTTCAAGTAAATTATTGTACGCCAACTGGTAATGCCTGCATAGTAAAAAAAGAAACAGATCTATTAAATAGGCGCAAGAAATATCTGTGATCAAGTTGAACAATACTCATAACAATCACGACTCACTTGTGCGCTGTGTGCTGGTCTTGTTTTAATTCGTTCAAAAACCCCATCTTGAATTGGTGCCGCACGAATAAATATTGATGAGTGGTCTTATTCAGATTGTCACGGTGATTCTTCACGATGCGAGCTTCTATGTGATAGAAGTTTTGTGCCAAGTCATAAAATGCCGTTTCGAGTCTGTCGAATTCACATCATTGTATTATTTTGAATTCATAGATCCAAAGGAGTAAATTCATAAGTTACCCAAGCTGTCTCTAAAATTACAGCTCATATTTTTGAATTACCTTTGGGTATAGCCCAACAAGTGATCCCCGTGAGGTAAAATGTATAGAGATTTTGCTGGTAGCTCACATGCGGCGCACAAAGCTGTAGCGCGTTCAGTCGTTGCTAGGTCTTCTGACCCGGGTGCTGGTGGAGCCCCATGCTGAACCAGTACCACTGCAATTTTTGTACTTCTACCTTCGACAGCAGCCCTAGAAAATTCACAATGAATAACCCAACCGATCGAGTATAAGCATCGGCAAAAATGACTCTTCAACAATCGTTCTAGAGGCTCTTCATAGAAATAGTTTGTATACTTTCCAATTGATTCAAAGGTATAAAACAAACACAACAGCTTACCGGAGAGATTGAACCCTTGAAGCGCACTCCATCTTCTTCTCATTCCACATCAGATCATTCCAATCCAAATCATAGAATATAACAACTACCGATGGTACGTCATTTAGATATTTGTTCATCCAATTACGTTTTAATATGCCCTTGGGCATGTACCATTCATAAGAGTTGCGCTATATGTAAGAATTGCCGATAATAATTCACCAGAGAATCCACTTGTTGGTTAGAGGTAGAAGATGCGAGACAACATACTCAAGTTTTCACAAACCTTAGGTTTAACGGTAGGAAAATCGTAGATATTGTTCAACAATTTGAATTGTACAGCTACACCATCTGGTCGACGATTATTGCTGAATGCATCCCAAATTAAACGATGGATTGCATTGTTTACAGTATCTAATCCTGTTACACCGATCAGAGCCAATGGCTTTGCCGTTAATTCTGTAGGTAACTCAGCCATTGCGGTGATCCAGATACTGGTGATGGGTTGAGGCGATCATTCATCGGGAGAAGGTTCGAATCTAATTGCAACAAATGTAAGTTCGAAAGGTTAGGGATCAGTCTTTATGATGAATGGTAACGGCCCCCGAAACTCAGGTAATGGAGAATTGTAAGTGATTCATACTCAACGATTCATGTTCATACGTACGCCAAGTGTGTAAAGCCCGGTGCACACGACGCTTGTTTTGCTGCTGGATTGCTTGCTAGATTTGCCGCTGGGTTCGAAGTTGGCTGCGGTGCTGAGTACGTACTATGGATGACTTCCCTGCGAGATTGGCTTCACACGGTGCTTGCCGCTGTGCGCGTTGACTGTGCTGTGGTTATGAAATTGATTCCTTAAGCTGTGTAATTTGTTTGAACAGTCTTTTGCCGTTAAACACTGCTCTTCTTTGTATGCGTCTATTGGGACGTTTATTTGTTCCGAAGACCACTTTTGAGCCATTCATTAATATTTCAATTAACGGAAAACCGCGAAAAATATTATGATCTTTTTACTTTAAGTGCATCACACAGTGTAAACATTCCTGTTGTAATGAACTCTAGTTCCTCAAGTTCCGGCTTTTCCAGATATTTGAGGCTCAGAAACGATGGAAATACTAATCCTCTGTTTAAATTGATTGACTGCTGTACTCTACTGCTTTGAGGAGTCAAAAAATTGTAATACCTTGATAGCTCTTAGTCGTTGTTCAATTATGTAATCAGATTCTAGTTTTCAAGATCAAAAGACATAAAACTACTGCCCTGTCATCATTATTTATTATTTTCCCCTCTTCTCCTGAATCTTTCTCAAGTTTTATCTAACTTCTAATGAATTAGTGGACTTCCTCCATGTCCTGTGAGCCTCTGACGCCCTGCAGCTAGAGTAACACGACCTTAGACTTGTTTCCAGATTTTGACCGAATATTTTCTATTTTTTCCCGTATTTCCTGTTTTTTTTTCGATTTTTAGTCAATTTTTTGATTGATCCGTCAATGAGTGCATCTTCCGGCCTTCCTGGAGGTTCCCTGTGATCCAGAACCGAAGGTACGTCATCCTACATTAATTCCCGATTATTTTCTGATTTTTTGCGAATTTTTCCCATTTTTTCCGATATATTAAATTATGTTTGAATTTTTCCGGCATTCTGACGTCACGTGGTCTGGTCACGTGACCGCACTAGCGCCATGGGCGGATTTTTGGTGAACTAAAAACTCGCCGATACAGCTAGCGCCATGTGGCGGATTTTTCGTGAACTACTGAAACGTCTAGCCTCGTGACGGGCCCCACTCGGTTCTCGACCACGTGGTCGAGTCGCAGGTGGCGCCATCTTTTTTTAGTTCGACGTAATTCCGCAAGATGGCGCTGGCCGCAACTCGTTTTAGTAGTTTACGAAAAATCCGCCACATGGCGCTAGCTGTATCGGCGACTGCGGCCACGTGACCAGCAGCGCTAAAATTCAAACATATTTTAAAAAATCGGAAAAAATCGGGAAAAAATCGGGAATGAATCCAGGATGAGGTCCCATCGGTTCTGGATCACAGGGAACCTCCAGGAAGGCCGAAAGATGCAGTCATTGACGGATCAATTGAAAAATTGACTCAAAATCGAAAAGAAATCAGGAAAGAAAGGCAAAGATGGAAAATATTCGGTCAACATCTGGAAACAAGTCTAAGGTTGTGCTACTCTTGCTACATGGCGTCAAAACTTACTGATCTCAGAACTCACTGATCAAAAACTCGTGACACACCTTTGACATATCATCGGAGCATTTCCTCTCAATCGAGTCGAACACAACCCTGACGTCGACGAATACCAATGATGACATGTCATTATAATTACTCCTTCATTCAGGTAATTGCGCTCTTGGTCTCGAGATGGAAAACACTCAGAGGATCAGAGGCTACAGTCTTCAGACATTTGCAAGTTTTGGGATGGACAATAGATTTAAGCAACAGCGAAACTACTTGTCAAATTTATTTGAATATAGATGCAACGTCTGGTTGTTGGAAAATGCAGGTTTGTCGGCTTCTGTTTGCTCCAGCATGTGGAAATCTCTGTACATTGGAATGTTCTATATTTGTTTCAGAAGAATCGGTATACAGAATTTCCCAGGTGATTGATGACACTGTTTGTTGGCAGCTAAGGTGATTAAATAGTTCATGAGGAAATTGGAAGAATAAGATAGAATTGATGACAGTTCGCAATGGGTTGGATCAATTATAATACTTTCTAGTTTCATCAGTCCGGTGAGAGAACGTATTGCTATTGATACAATTGCTAAAAACTCACTAATTAAGAACTCGTGACACACCTTTGACGTTTCATCGGAGCATAGCCTCTAAATCAAAGTCGAACACAACCCTGACGTTTACGAATACTAATGATGACATGTAATTGTAAATATTCCTTTATTCAGGTAATTGCATTCTTGGTCTCGAAATCGAAGACAGTCGGAGGATCAGAGGCGACAGTCTTCGGGCATATGCAATTTTTGGGATGGACAATAGATTTAAGCAACAGCGAAACTACTTGTCAAATTTATTTGAATATAGATGCAACGTCTGGTTGGAAAATGCAGGTTTGTCGGCTTCTGTTTGCTCCAGCATGTGGAAATCTATGAACATTGGAATATTCATACTTGTTTCAGGAACAAATGCTGTTCTTTGACTGAACTTTGCACGCTATGGCCATTTTTTCGCATTTCCGAGCGAAAAAATGGAGATCTCTCGACGAGTATCCGGAATTGCTCGGTCCAGTCGACACGCTCGTGTTTCTGAGGCCGTAATATAGGTATCGTCATTTATTTTGTGTTTGAGAATCCACAGCTGCTACTTAATTCAATTTATCCAACGACCGGTCGATTAATAAGCTGATTCTTTGTTGCAGAACGTAGAATTATCAAGATATGTCGATGGTTCCGAGTTGTGTCTTGATTGAGTCGACGGATCTGAGTCGCTGCAAACAAACTACATGAAAATAAGATTGTTTCGGACATTTGGAAAGCGAAGAATACAGCTCCTTCGGGTCGAGAAAGTACGATTGATATTCTGCGCTTTGGTTTCTTACTCATTTTGAGCCCAGAAATCCGACTGCGCTCGCCAAAATGTCTTGCTTATCGAATTGACCGAGTGATAGCAAACTTTCCACTGTAATGAGCAGAGAAATTTAATTAACTCTGTAGCTTTAAGTCGTGGCTCGCTTAATTCGACGGATTTATGTTCTCAAGTTCGAAGATCTCGGAATAAGTTAGTTTAAAACATTTGAAACATATGCTGTATCATGCTAGCAAGACTGCAGAATCGCTGAGACTCTGGTCTTTGCTTCTATTGATTTCAGAGTCAATAATGAACTCTAGTTCCTCAAGTTCCGGCTTTTCCAGATATTTGAGGCTCAGAAACGATGGAAATACTAATCCTCTGTTTAAATTAATTGACTGCTGTACTCTACTGCTTTGAGAAGTCAAAAAATTGTAATACCTTGATAGCTCCTAGTTGTTGTTCAATTATGTAATCAGATTCTTGTTTTCAAGATCAAAATACATACAACTACTGCTCCGTCATCATTATTTATTATTTTCCGCTCTTCTCCTGAATCTTTCTCAAGTTTTATCTCATTTTGAATGAATTAGTGGACTTCCTCCATGTCCTGTGAGTTTTTGACGCCCCGCAGCTAGAGTAACACGACCTTAGACTTGTTTCCAGATGTTGACCGAATATTTTCTATTTTTTCCCGTATTTCCTGTTTTTTTTTCGATTTTTAGTCAATTTTTTGATTGATCCGTCAATGAGTGCATCTTCCGGCCTTCCTGGAGGTTCCCTGTGATCCAGAACCGAAGGTACGTCATCCTACATTAATTCCCGATTATTTTCTGATTTTTTGCGAATTTTTCCCATTTTTTCCGATATATTAAATTATGTTTGAATTTTTCCGGCATTCTGACGTCACGTGGTCTGGTCAAGTGACCGCACTAGCGCCATGGGCGGATTTTTGGTGAACTAAAAACTCGCCGATACAGCTAGCGCCATGTGGCGGATTTTTCGTGAACTACTGAAACGTCTAGCCTCGTGACGGGCCCCACTCGTTTCTCGACCACGTGGTCGAGTCGCAGGTGGCGCCATCTTTTTTTAGTTCGACGTAATTCCGCAAGATGGCGCTGGCCGCAACTCGTTTTAGTAGTTTACGAAAAATCCGCCACATGGCGCTAGCTGTATCGGCGACTGCGGCCACGTGACCAGCAGCGCTAAAATTCAAACATATTTTAAAAAATCGGAAAAAAATGGGAAAAAATCGGGAAAAAATCGGGAATGAATCCAGGATGAGGTCCCATCGGTTCTGGATCACAGGGAACCTCCAGGAAGGCCGAAAGATGCAGTCATTAAAGGATCAATTGAAAAATTGACTCAAAATCGAAAAGAAATCAGGAAAGAAAGGCAAAGATGGAAAATATTCGGTCAACATCTGGAAACAAGTCTAAGGTTGTGCTACTCTAGCTACATGGCGTCAAAACTTACTGATCTAAGAACTCACTGATCAAAAACTCGTGACACACCTTTGACATATCATCGGAGCATTTCCTCTCAATCGAGTCGAACACAACCCTGACGTCGACGAATACCAATGATGACATGTCATTATAATTACTCCTTCATTCAGGTAATTGCGCTCTTGGTCTCGAGATGGAAAACACTCAGAGGATCAGAGGCTACAGTCTACAGACATTTGCAAGTTTTGGGATGGACAATAGATTTAAGCAACAGCGAAACTACTTGTCAAATTTATTTGAATATAGATGCAACGTCTGGTTGTTGGAAAATGCAGGTTTGTCAGCTTCTGTTTGCTCCAGCATGTGGAAATCTCTGTACATTGGAATGTTCTATATTTGTTTCAGAAGAATCGGTATACAGAATTTCCCAGGTGATTGATGACACTGTTTGTTGGCAGCTAAGGTGATTAAATAGTTCATGAGGAAATTGGAAGAATAAGATAGAATTGATGACAGTTCGCAATGGGTTGGATCAATTATAATACTTTCTAGTTTCATCAGTCCGGTGAGAGAACGTATTGCTATTGATACAATTGCTAAAAACTCACTAATTAAGAACTCGTGACACACCTTTGACGTTTCATCGGAGCATAGCCTCTAAATCAAAGTCGAACACAACCCTGACGTTTACAAATACTAATGATGACATGTAATTGTAAATATTCCTTTATTCAGGTAATTGCATTCTTGGTCTCGAAATCGAAGACAGTCGGAGGATCAGAGGCGACAGTCTTCGGGCATATGCAATTTTTGGGATGGACAATAGATTTAAGCAACAGCGAAACTACTTGTCAAATTTATTTGAATATAGATGCAACGTCTGGTTGGAAAATGCAGGTTTGTCGGCTTCTGTTTGCTCCAGCATGTGGAAATCTATGAACATTGGAATATTCATACTTGTTTCAGGAACAAATGCTGTTCTTTGACTGAACTTTGCACGCTATGGCCATTTTTTCGCATTTCCGAGCGAAAAAATGGAGATCTCTCGACGAGTATCCGGAATTGCTCGGTCCAGTCGACACGCTCGTGTTTCTGAGGCCGTAATATAGGTATCGTCATTTATTTTGTGTTTGAGAATCCACAGCAGCTACTTAATTCAATTTATCCAACGACCGGTCGATTAATAAGCTGATTCTTTGTTGCAGAACGTAGAATTATCAAGATATGTCGATGGTTCCGAGTTGTGTCTTGATTGAGTCGACGGATCTGAGTCGCTGCAAACAAACTACATGAAAATAAGATTGTTTCGGACATTTGGAAAGCGAAGAATACAGCTCCTTCGGGTCGAGAAAGTACGATTGATATTCTGCGCTTTGGTTTCTTACTCATTTTGAGCCCAGAAATCCGACTGCGCTCGCCAAAATGTCTTGCTTATCGAATTGACCGAGTGATAGCAAACTTTCCACTGTAATGAGCAGAGAAATTTAATTAACTCTGTAGCTTTAAGTCGTGGCTCGCTTAATTCGACGGATTTATGTTCTCAAGTTCGAAGATCTCGGAATAAGTTAGTTTAAAACATTTGAAACATATGCTGTATCATGCTAGCAAGACTGCAGAATCGCTGAGACTCTGGTCTTTGCTTCTATTGATTTCAGAGTCAATAATGAACTCTAGTTCCTCAAGTTCCGGCTTTTCCAGATATTTGAGGCTCAGAAACGATGGAAATACTAATCCTCTGTTTAAATTAATTGACTGCTGTACTCTACTGCTTTGAGAAGTCAAAAAATTGTAATACCTTGATAGCTCCTAGTTGTTGTTCAATTATGTAATCAGATTCTTGTTTTCAAGATCAAAATACATACAACTACTGCTCCGTCATCATTATTTATTATTTTCCGCTCTTCTCCTGAATCTTTCTCAAGTTTTATCTCATTTTGAATGAATTAGTGGACTTCCTCCATGTCCTGTGAGTTTTTGACGCCCCGCAGCTAGAGTAACACGACCTTAGACTTGTTTCCAGATGTTGACCGAATATTTTCTATTTCTTCCTGCATTTTCTGATTTTATTTCGATTTTTAGTCAATTTTTTGATTGATCCGTCAATGACTGCATTTCTCGGCCTTCCTGGAGGTTCTCTGTGATCCAGAACCAAAGGTACGTCATCCTACATTAATTCCCGATTTTTTTCTGATTTTTTGCGAATTTTTCCTATTTTTCCCGATATATTCAATTATGTTTGAATTTTTCCGCGATTCTGACGTCACGTGGTCTGGTCAAGTGACCGCACTAGCGCCATGGGCGGATTTTTGGTGAACTAAAAACTCGCCGATACAGCTAGCGCCATGTGGCGGATTTTTCGTGAACTACTGAAACGTCTAGCCTCGTGACGGGCCCCACTCGTTTCTCGACCACGTGGTCGAGTCGCAGGTGGCGCCATCTTTTTTTAGTTCGACGTAATTCCGCCACATGGCGCTAGCTGTTTCGGCGAGTGCGGCCACGTGACCAGCGGCGCTAAAATTCAAACATATTCTAAAAAATCGGAAAAAAATGGGAAAAAATCGGAAATAAATCCAGGATGACGTCCCATCGGTTCTGGATCATAGGACACCTCCAGGAAGGCCAGGAGATGCAGTAATTGGCGGATCAATTGAAAAATTGACTCAAAATCGAAAAGAAATCAGGAAAGAAAGGCAAAGATAGAAAATATCCGGTCAACATCTGGAAACAAGTCTAAGGTCGTGCTACTCTAGCTACATGGCGTCAAAACTCACTGATCTAAGAACTCACTGATCAAAAACTCGTGACACACCTTTGACATATCATCGGAGCATTTCCTCTCAATCGAGTCGAACACAACCCTGACGTCGACGAATACCAATGATGACATGTCATTATAATTACTCCTTCATTCAGGTAATTGCGCTCTTGGTCTCGAGATGGAAAACACTCAGAGGATCAGAGGCTACAGTCTTCGGACATTTGCAAGTTTTGGGATGGACAATAGATTTAAGCAACAGCGAAACTACTTGTCAAATTTATTTGAATATAGATGCAACGTCTGGTTGTTGGAAAATGCAGGTTTGTCGGCTTCTGTTTGCTCCAGCATGTGGAAATCTCTGTACATTGGAATGTTCTATATTTGTTTCAGAAGAATCGGTATACAGAATTTCCCAGGTGATTGATGACACTGTTTGTTGGCAGCTAAGGTGATTAAATAGTTCATGAGGAAATTGGAAGAATAAGATAGAATTGATGACAGTTCGCAATGGGTTGGATCAATTATAATACTTTCTAGTTTCATCAGTCCGGTGAGAGAACGTATTGCTATTGATACAATTGCTAAAAACTCACTAATTAAGAACTCGTGACACACCTTTGACGTTTCATCGGAGCATAGCCTCTAAATCAAATTCGAACACAACCCTGACGTTTACAAATACTAATGATGACATGTAATTGTAAATATTCCTTTATTCAGGTAATTGCATTCTTGGTCTCGAAATCGAAGACAGTCGGAGGATCAGAGGCGACAGTCTTCGGGCATATGCAATTTTTGGGATGGACAATAGATTTAAGCAACAGCGAAACTACTTGTCAAATTTATTTGAATATAGATGCAACGTCTGGTTGGAAAATGCAGGTTTGTCAGCTTCTGTTTGCTCCAGCATGTGGAAATCTATGAACATTGGAATATTCATACTTGTTTCAGGAACAAATGCTGTTCTTTGACTGAACTTTGCACGCTATGGCCATTTTTTCGCATTTCCGAGCGAAAAAATGGAGATCTCTCGACGAGTATCCGGAATTGCTCGGTCCAGTCGACACGCTCGTGTTTCTGAGGCCGTAATATAGGTATCGTCATTTATTTTGTGTTTGAGAATCCACAGCAGCTACTTAATTCAATTTATCCAACGACCGGTCGATTAATAAGCTGATTCTTTGTTGCAGAACGTAGAATTATCAAGATATGTCGATGGTTCCGAGTTGTGTCTTGATTGAGTCGACGGATCTGAGTCGCTGCAAACAAACTACATGAAAATAAGATTGTTTCGGACATTTGGAAAGCGAAGAATACAGCTCCTTCGGGTCGAGAAAGTACGATTGATATTCTGCGCTTTGGTTTCTTACTCATTTTGAGCCCAGAAATCCGACTGCGCTCGCCAAAATGTCTTGCTTATCGAATTGACCGAGTGATAGCAAACTTTCCACTGTAATGAGCAGAGAAATTTAATTAACTCTGTAGCTTTAAGTCGTGGCTCGCTTAATTCGACGGATTTATGTTCTCAAGTTCGAAGATCTCGGAATAAGTTAGTTTAAAACATTTGAAACATATGCTGTATCATGCTAGCAAGACTGCAGAATCGCTGAGACTCTGGTCTTTGCTTCTATTGATTTCAGAGTCAATAATGAACTCTAGTTCCTCAAGTTCCGGCTTTTCCAGATATTTGAGGCTCAGAAACGATGGAAATACTAATCCTCTGTTTAAATTAATTGACTGCTGTACTCTACTGCTTTGAGAAGTCAAAAAATTGTAATACCTTGATAGCTCCTAGTTGTTGTTCAATTATGTAATCAGATTCTTGTTTTCAAGATCAAAATACATACAACTACTGCTCCGTCATCATTATTTATTATTTTCCGCTCTTCTCCTGAATCTTTCTCAAGTTTTATCTCATTTTGAATGAATTAGTGGACTTCCTCCATGTCCTGTGAGTTTTTGACGCCCCGCAGCTAGAGTAACACGACCTTAGACTTGTTTCCAGATGTTGACCGAATATTTTCTATTTTTTCCCGTATTTCCTGTTTTTTTTTCGATTTTTAGTCAATTTTTTGATTGATCCGTCAATGAGTGCATCTTCCGGCCTTCCTGGAGGTTCCCTGTGATCCAGAACCGAAGGTACGTCATCCTACATTAATTCCCGATTATTTTCTGATTTTTTGCGAATTTTTCCCATTTTTTCCGATATATTAAATTATGTTTGAATTTTTCCGGCATTCTGACGTCACGTGGTCTGGTCAAGTGACCGCACTAGCGCCATGGGCGGATTTTTGGTGAACTAAAAACTCGCCGATACAGCTAGCGCCATGTGGCGGATTTTTCGTGAACTACTGAAACGTCTAGCCTCGTGACGGGCCCCACTCGTTTCTCGACCACGTGGTCGAGTCGCAGGTGGCGCCATCTTTTTTTAGTTCGACGTAATTCCGCAAGATGGCGCTGGCCGCAACTCGTTTTAGTAGTTTACGAAAAATCCGCCACATGGCGCTAGCTGTATCGGCGACTGCGGCCACGTGACCAGCAGCGCTAAAATTCAAACATATTTTAAAAAATCGGAAAAAAATGGGAAAAAATCGGGAAAAAATCGGGAATGAATCCAGGATGAGGTCCCATCGGTTCTGGATCACAGGGAACCTCCAGGAAGGCCGAAAGATGCAGTCATTAAAGGATCAATTGAAAAATTGACTCAAAATCGAAAAGAAATCAGGAAAGAAAGGCAAAGATGGAAAATATTCGGTCAACATCTGGAAACAAGTCTAAGGTTGTGCTACTCTAGCTACATGGCGTCAAAACTTACTGATCTAAGAACTCACTGATCAAAAACTCGTGACACACCTTTGACATATCATCGGAGCATTTCCTCTCAATCGAGTCGAACACAACCCTGACGTCGACGAATACCAATGATGACATGTCATTATAATTACTCCTTCATTCAGGTAATTGCGCTCTTGGTCTCGAGATGGAAAACACTCAGAGGATCAGAGGCTACAGTCTACAGACATTTGCAAGTTTTGGGATGGACAATAGATTTAAGCAACAGCGAAACTACTTGTCAAATTTATTTGAATATAGATGCAACGTCTGGTTGTTGGAAAATGCAGGTTTGTCAGCTTCTGTTTGCTCCAGCATGTGGAAATCTCTGTACATTGGAATGTTCTATATTTGTTTCAGAAGAATCGGTATACAGAATTTCCCAGGTGATTGATGACACTGTTTGTTGGCAGCTAAGGTGATTAAATAGTTCATGAGGAAATTGGAAGAATAAGATAGAATTGATGACAGTTCGCAATGGGTTGGATCAATTATAATACTTTCTAGTTTCATCAGTCCGGTGAGAGAACGTATTGCTATTGATACAATTGCTAAAAACTCACTAATTAAGAACTCGTGACACACCTTTGACGTTTCATCGGAGCATAGCCTCTAAATCAAAGTCGAACACAACCCTGACGTTTACAAATACTAATGATGACATGTAATTGTAAATATTCCTTTATTCAGGTAATTGCATTCTTGGTCTCGAAATCGAAGACAGTCGGAGGATCAGAGGCGACAGTCTTCGGGCATATGCAATTTTTGGGATGGACAATAGATTTAAGCAACAGCGAAACTACTTGTCAAATTTATTTGAATATAGATGCAACGTCTGGTTGGAAAATGCAGGTTTGTCGGCTTCTGTTTGCTCCAGCATGTGGAAATCTATGAACATTGGAATATTCATACTTGTTTCAGGAACAAATGCTGTTCTTTGACTGAACTTTGCACGCTATGGCCATTTTTTCGCATTTCCGAGCGAAAAAATGGAGATCTCTCGACGAGTATCCGGAATTGCTCGGTCCAGTCGACACGCTCGTGTTTCTGAGGCCGTAATATAGGTATCGTCATTTATTTTGTGTTTGAGAATCCACAGCAGCTACTTAATTCAATTTATCCAACGACCGGTCGATTAATAAGCTGATTCTTTGTTGCAGAACGTAGAATTATCAAGATATGTCGATGGTTCCGAGTTGTGTCTTGATTGAGTCGACGGATCTGAGTCGCTGCAAACAAACTACATGAAAATAAGATTGTTTCGGACATTTGGAAAGCGAAGAATACAGCTCCTCCGGGTCGAGAAAGTACGATTGATATTCTGCGCTTTGGTTTCTTACTCATTTTGAGCCCAGAAATCCGACTGCGCTCGCCAAAATGTCTTGCTTATCGAATTGACCGAGTGATAGCAAACTTTCCACTGTAATGAGCAGAGAAATTTAATTAACTCTGTAGCTTTAAGTCGTGGCTCGCTTAATTCGACGGATTTATGTTCTCAAGTTCGAAGATCTCGGAATAAGTTAGTTTAAAACATTTGAAACATATGCTGTATCATGCTAGCAAGACTGCAGAATCGCTGAGACTCTGGTCTTTGCTTCTATTGATTTCAGAGTCAATAATGAACTCTAGTTCCTCAAGTTCCGGCTTTTCCAGATATTTGAGGCTCAGAAACGATGGAAATACTAATCCTCTGTTTAAATTAATTGACTGCTGTACTCTACTGCTTTGAGAAGTCAAAAAATTGTAATACCTTGATAGCTCCTAGTTGTTGTTCAATTATGTAATCAGATTCTTGTTTTCAAGATCAAAATACATACAACTACTGCTCCGTCATCATTATTTATTATTTTCCGCTCTTCTCCTGAATCTTTCTCAAGTTTTATCTCATTTTGAATGAATTAGTGGACTTCCTCCATGTCCTGTGAGTTTTTGACGCCCCGCAGCTAGAGTAACACGACCTTAGACTTGTTTCCAGATGTTGACCGAATATTTTCTATTTCTTCCTGCATTTTCTGATTTTATTTCGATTTTTAGTCAATTTTTTGATTGATCCGTCAATGACTGCATTTCTCGGCCTTCCTGGAGGTTCCCTGTGATCCAGAACCAAAGGTACGTCATCCTACATTAATTCCCGATTTTTTTCTGATTTTTTGCGAATTTTTCCTATTTTTCCCGATATATTCAATTATGTTTGAATTTTTCCGCGATTCTGACGTCACGTGGTCTGGTCAAGTGACCGCACTAGCGCCATGGGCGGATTTTTGGTGAACTAAAAACTCGCCGATACAGCTAGCGCCATGTGGCGGATTTTTCGTGAACTACTGAAACGTCTAGCCTCGTGACGGGCCCCACTCGTTTCTCGACCACGTGGTCGAGTCGCAGGTGGCGCCATCTTTTTTTAGTTCGACGTAATTCCGCCACATGGCGCTAGCTGTTTCGGCGAGTGCGGCCACGTGACCAGCGGCGCTAAAATTCAAACATATTCTAAAAAATCGGAAAAAAATGGGAAAAAATCGGAAATAAATCCAGGATGACGTCCCATCGGTTCTGGATCATAGGACACCTCCAGGAAGGCCAGGAGATGCAGTAATTGGCGGATCAATTGAAAAATTGACTCAAAATCGAAAAGAAATCAGGAAAGAAAGGCAAAGATAGAAAATATCCGGTCAACATCTGGAAACAAGTCTAAGGTCGTGCTACTCTAGCTACATGGCGTCAAAACTCACTGATCTAAGAACTCACTGATCAAAAACTCGTGACACACCTTTGACATATCATCGGAGCATTTCCTCTCAATCGAGTCGAACACAACCCTGACGTCGACGAATACCAATGATGACATGTCATTATAATTACTCCTTCATTCAGGTAATTGCGCTCTTGGTCTCGAGATGGAAAACACTCAGAGGATCAGAGGCTACAGTCTTCGGACATTTGCAAGTTTTGGGATGGACAATAGATTTAAGCAACAGCGAAACTACTTGTCAAATTTATTTGAATATAGATGCAACGTCTGGTTGTTGGAAAATGCAGGTTTGTCGGCTTCTGTTTGCTCCAGCATGTGGAAATCTCTGTACATTGGAATGTTCTATATTTGTTTCAGAAGAATCGGTATACAGAATTTCCCAGGTGATTGATGACACTGTTTGTTGGCAGCTAAGGTGATTAAATAGTTCATGAGGAAATTGGAAGAATAAGATAGAATTGATGACAGTTCGCAATGGGTTGGATCAATTATAATACTTTCTAGTTTCATCAGTCCGGTGAGAGAACGTATTGCTATTGATACAATTGCTAAAAACTCACTAATTAAGAACTCGTGACACACCTTTGACGTTTCATCGGAGCATAGCCTCTAAATCAAATTCGAACACAACCCTGACGTTTACAAATACTAATGATGACATGTAATTGTAAATATTCCTTTATTCAGGTAATTGCATTCTTGGTCTCGAAATCGAAGACAGTCGGAGGATCAGAGGCGACAGTCTTCGGGCATATGCAATTTTTGGGATGGACAATAGATTTAAGCAACAGCGAAACTACTTGTCAAATTTATTTGAATATAGATGCAACGTCTGGTTGGAAAATGCAGGTTTGTCAGCTTCTGTTTGCTCCAGCATGTGGAAATCTATGAACATTGGAATATTCATACTTGTTTCAGGAACAAATGCTGTTCTTTGACTGAACTTTGCACGCTATGGCCATTTTTTCGCATTTCCGAGCGAAAAAATGGAGATCTCTCGACGAGTATCCGGAATTGCTCGGTCCAGTCGACACGCTCGTGTTTCTGAGGCCGTAATATAGGTATCGTCATTTATTTTGTGTTTGAGAATCCACAGCTGCTACTTAATCCAATTTATCCAACGACCGGTCGATTAATAAGCTGATTCTTTGTTGCAGAACGTAGAATTATCAAGATATGTCGATGGTTCCGAGTTGTGTCTTGATTGAGTCGACGGATCTGAGTCGCTGCAAACAAACTACATGAAAATAAGATTGTTTCGGACATTTGGAAAGCGAAGAATACAGCTCCTTCGGGTCGAGAAAGTACGATTGATATTCTGCGCTTTGGTTTCTTACTCATTTTGAGCCCAGAAATCCGACTGCGCTCGCCAAAATGTCTTGCTTATCGAATTGACCGAGTGATAGCAAACTTTCCACTGTAATGAGCAGAGAAATTTAATTAACTCTGTAGCTTTAAGTCGTGGCTCGCTTAATTCGACGGATTTATGTTCTCAAGTTCGAAGATCTCGGAATAAGTTAGTTTAAAACATTTGAAACATATGCTGTATCATGCTAGCAAGACTGCAGAATCGCTGAGACTCTGGTCTTTGCTTCTATTGATTTCAGAGTCAATAATGAACTCTAGTTCCTCATGTTCCGGCTTTTCCAGATATTTGAGGCTCAGAAACGATGGAAATACTAATCCTCTGTTTAAATTAATTGACTGCTGTACTCTACTGCTTTGAGAAGTCAAAAAATTGTAATACCTTGATAGCTCCTAGTTGTTGTTCAATTATGTAATCAGATTCTTGTTTTCAAGATCAAAATACATACAACTACTGCTCCGTCATCATTATTTATTATTTTCCGCTCTTCTCCTGAATCTTTCTCAAGTTTTATCTCATTTTGAATGAATTAGTGGACTTCCTCCATGTCCTGTGAGTTTTTGACGCCCCGCAGCTAGAGTAACACGACCTTAGACTTGTTTCCAGATGTTGACCGAATATTTTCTATTTTTTCCCGTATTTCCTGTTTTTTTTTCGATTTTTAGTCAATTTTTTGATTGATCCGTCAATGAGTGCATCTTCCGGCCTTCCTGGAGGTTCCCTGTGATCCAGAACCAAAGGTACGTCATCCTACATTAATTCCCGATTTTTTTCTGATTTTTTGCGAATTTTTCCCATTTTTTCCGATATATTCAATTATGTTTGAATTTTTCCGCGATTCTGACGTCACGTGGTCTGGTCAAGTGACCGCACTAGCGCCATGGGCGGATTTTTGGTGAACTAAAAACTCGCCGATACAGCTAGCGCCATGTGGCGGATTTTTCGTGAACTACTGAAACGTCTAGCCTCGTGACGGGCCCCACTCGTTTCTCGACCACGTGGTCGAGTCGCAGGTGGCGCCATCTTTTTTTAGTTCGACGTAATTCCGCCACATGGCGCTAGCTGTATCGGCGAGTGCGGCCACGTGACCAGCGGCGCTAAAATTCAAACATATTTTAAAAAATCGGAAAAAAATGGGAAAAAATCGGAAATAAATCCAGGATGACGTCCCATCGGTTCTGGATCATAGGACACCTCCAGGAAGGCCAGGAGATGCAGTAATTGGCGGATCAATTGAAAAATTGACTCAAAATCGAAAAGAAATCAGGAAAGAAAGGCAAAGATAGAAAATATCCGGTCAACATCTGGAAACAAGTCTAAGGTCGTGCTACTCTAGCTACATGGCGTCAAAACTCACTGATCTAAGAACTCACTGATCAAAAACTCGTGACACACCTTTGACATTTCATCGGAGCATATCCTCTCAATCGAGTCGAACACAACCCTGACGTTGACGAATACTAATGATGACATGTCATTATAATTACTCCTTCATTCAGGTAATTGCGCTCTTGGTCTCGAGATGGAAAACAGTCAGAGGATCAGAGGCTACAGTCTTCAGACATTTGCAAGTTTTGAGGCTGGACAATGGAACCAAGCAACAGCGAAACTACTTGTCAAATTTATTTGAATATAGATGCAACGTCTGGTTGTTGGAAAATGCAGGTTTGTCGGCTTCTGTTTGCTCCAGCATGTGGAAATCTCTGTACATTGGAATGTTCTATATTTGTTTCAGAAGAATCGGTATACAGAATTTCCCAGGTGATTGATGACACTGTTTGTTGGCAGCTAAGGTGATTAAATAGTTCATGAGGAAATTGGAAGAATAAGATAGAATTGATGACAGTTCGCAATGGGTTGGATCAATTATAATACTTTCTAGTTTCATCAGTCCGGTGAGAGAACGTATTGCTATTGATACAATTGCTAAAAACTCACTAATTAAGAACTCGTGACACACCTTTGACGTTTCATCGGAGCATAGCCTCTAAATCAAAGTCGAACACAACCCTGACGTTTACGAATACTAATGATGACATGTAATTGTAAATATTCCTTTATTCAGGTAATTGCATTCTTGGTCTCGAAATCGAAGACAGTCGGAGGATCAGAGGCGACAGTCTTCGGGCATATGCAATTTTTGGGATGGACAATAGATTTAAGCAACAGCGAAACTACTTGTCAAATTTATTTGAATATAGATGCAACGTCTGGTTGGAAAATGCAGGTTTGTCGGCTTCTGTTTGCTCCAGCATGTGGAAATCTATGAACATTGGAATATTCATACTTGTTTCAGGAACAAATGCTGTTCTTTGACTGAACTTTGCACGCTATGGCCATTTTTTCGCATTTCCGAGCGAAAAAATGGAGATCTCTCGACGAGTATCCGGAATTGCTCGGTCCAGTCGACACGCTCGTGTTTCTGAGGCCGTAATATAGGTATCGTCATTTATTTTGTGTTTGAGAATCCACAGCAGCTACTTAATTCAATTTATCCAACGACCGGTCGATTAATAAGCTGATTCTTTGTTGCAGAACGTAGAATTATCAAGATATGTCGATGGTTCCGAGTTGTGTCTTGATTGAGTCTACGGATCTGAGTCGCTGCAAACAAACTACATGAAAATAAGATTGTTTCGGACATTTGGAAAGCGAAGAATACAGCTCCTTCGGGTCGAGAAAGTACGATTGATATTCTGCGCTTTGGTTTCTTACTCATTTTGAGCCCAGAAATCCGACTGCGCTCGCCAAAATGTCTTGCTTATCGAATTGACCGAGTGATAGCAAACTTTCCACTGTAATGAGCAGAGAAATTTAATTAACTCCGTAGCTTTAAGTCGTGGCTCGCTTAATTCGACGGATTTATGTTCTCAAGTTCGAAGATCTCGGAATAAGTTAGTTTAAAACATTTGAAACATATGCTGTATCATGCTAGCAAGACTGCAGAATCGCTGAGACTCTGGTCTTTGCTTCTATTGATTTCAGAGTCAATAATGAACTCTAGTTCCTCAAGTTCCGGCTTTTCCAGATATTTGAGGCTCAGAAACGATGGAAATACTAATCCTCTGTTTAAATTAATTGACTGCTGTACTCTACTGCTTTGAGGAGTCAAAAAATTGTAAAACCTTGATAGCTCTTAGTCGTTGTTCAATTATGTAATCAGATTCTAGTTTTCAAGATCAAAGTACATACAACTACTGCTCCGTCATTATTATTTATTATTTTTCCCTCTTCTCCTGAATCTTTCTCAAGTTTTATCTAATTTTTAACGAATTAGTGGACTTCCTTCATGTCCTGTGGGTTTTTGACGCCCCGCAGCTAGAGTAACACGACCTTAGACTTGTTTCCAGATGTTGACCGAATATTTTCTATTTTTTCCTTCCTTTTCTGATTTCTTTTCGATTTTGAGTCAATTTTTCGATTGATCCGTCAATGACTGCATTTCTCGGCCTTCCTGGAGGTGTCCTGTGATTCAGAACCGATAGGACGTCATCCTGGATTCATTCCTGATTATTTTCTGATTTTTCGCGATTTTTTCCTATTTTTTTCCGACTCAAAGCTACAGAGATATTTCAATTTCTCTGCTCATTTCAGTGAAAAATTTGCGATTACTCGATTAATTAATCGAGCAAAATATTCTCGCGAGCACAGTCGGATTTCCGGGCTCCAAATCTGAGAAAAAATATCACCTCAAAACTGGCCCTGCTGGTAGGAAAAGCCGAAAATCGCCAGAAAACCTTATCTTCCGGTCGAAAATCGTCAATGATCGCCAAAAAACCTTTCCTCTCTTCCAGAAGAAGCAAAAAATCGCCAATGAACCACCCCTTTGGATCGAAAACCGCCAAAAATCGTGAACAAACCACCCTAATACGTCAAGACCCGTCAAAAATCCCCAAAAAACCTCGTCCTTTGTCCGAAAAAGTCGAAAATCGATTTTTTTTTTGGTTCTTCAAGCTTAATCTCACATATAATCAGCTCAGGAATCCAAATCTGAAAGCCAAAATCATCTACTCACGCATTCGATCACATAATCATTAATTATTCGCTGTTGAGAGAAGAATAATTATAAGACATATCGAGTGGTTTTAGTCGTAGACCCACATAGATTCGTCGCAATCCGTGCATGGGTCGAAATATTCAAACTTCTCGGTCTACGAGGGAGCCCAAGCTCAGCTGGAATCAGGTAGCCACGGGCGCGCGGTATGTTGTGGGGCGTGACCTCTGCTCAGCCCCAAAGGTGACGTCTCACAACAAAACGCTAGCTGCTGGCTACGCTGACTCCAGTTTAGGTCCCTTGTAGACCGAGAAATTCGAATATTTCGACCCATGCATGGATTGCGACGAATCAAAGTGGGTCTACGACTAGAACCAATCGATGTCTTATAATTATTCTGCTTCGAACAGCGAATAATTGATGATGACTCGATCGATTGCATGAGTAGATGATTTTGGCTTTTAAATTTGGATCCCTGAGCTGATTATATATAAGATGAAGCTCAAAAAACCGAAAAAAAATTCGATTTTCGACTTTTTTCGGACAAAGGGCGAGGTTTTTTGGGGATTCTTTATTTCGGGGATATGTTATGTTTGAATTTCACCGCTGTTGGTCACGTCTGCGCACTCGCCGATACAGCTAGCGCTAAGTCGCGGAATTTTCGGGAACTACAAAAACTAGTGCCATCTGATGGACTTTTCAAAAACTGATTTCAGCGCAAGTCCACATGGGGTAAGTTACCTACGAACAATTTATCGTCATCGGTCGGCAACTCCGCATAGGGTAAATTACCTACGAACAATTCATCGTCATCGGTCGGTCCATGGATATCGGTCAGCGAATACGCATAGGGTATATTTCCTACGAACAATTCATCGTCATCGGTCGGTATCAGATCTGATAACTTACTGATCAAAAACTCGTGACACACCCTTGACGTTCCATCGGAGCATGTTCTTTAAATCGAAGTTGAACACAACCCTGATGTTGACTAATACTAATGATGACATGTCATTGAATTTACTCCTTTGTCCAGGTAATTGCATTCTTGGTCTCGACACGGAAAAAACCCAGATGATCAGAGGCTACAGTCTTCAGGTATTTGCAATTTTCGGGCCTGGACAATAAATCCAAGCAACTGCGAAGTTACGTGTCAGTCTTATTTTAATATGGATACAGCGTCTAAATGAGAAATGCAGGTTTGTTAGTTTCTGGTTCCTCCAGCATCCGGTAATCTATAAACATTTTAATACTTGTACTTGTTTCAGAAAAATCGTTGGGGTTCTCTGTTCGATTTGCGATGCGATTCAGAGCGAGGGGGAGCGTTTTTCGAGCCGGAAAAGTCGTTTTTCGGGTCGAAAAAATTGTTTCTGAGCGGAAAAGGTCGATTTGGAGGGTGGAAAAGTCGTTTTTCAAAGTTAAAGGGTGGTTTCCGAACGCGCGCCATCATTCCGAACAGGCAGGGGTCAGAAAATTTCGATTCAGAGCAAGGGGGAGCGTTTTTCGAGCCGGATAAGTCGTTTTTCGGGTCGAAAAAGTCGTTTCCGAGCGGGAGAGGTCGATTTGGAGGGTGGAAAAGTCGTTTTCGAGGGTGAAAGGGTGGTCTTCGAACGCGCGCGGTCATTCCGAACAGGCAGGGGTCGGAAAATTCCGATTCAGAGCAAGGGGGAGCGTTTTTCGAGCCGGAAAAGTCGTTTTTCGGGTCGAAAAAGTCGTTTCCGAACGGAAAAGGTCGATTTGGAGGGTGGAAAAGTCGTTTTCCAGGGTAAAAGAGTGGTTTCCGAACGCGCGCGATCATTCTGAACAGGCAGAGGTCGGAAAATTCCGATTCAGAGCAAGGAGGAGCGTTTTTTGAGCCGGAAAAGTCGTTCTTCGGGTCGAAAAAGTCGTTTCCGAGCGGAAAAGGTCGATTTGGAGGGTAAAAAAGTCGTTTTTCAGGGTGAAAGGGTGGTCTCCGAACGCGCGCGATCATTCTGAACAGGCAGGGGTCGGAAAGGGCGAGGCTTCTTGGGGACTTTTTATCTTTGAATTTTACCGCTGTTGGTCGCGTCTGCGCACTCACCGATACAGCTAGCGCTAAGTGGTGGAATTTTCAGGAACTACAAAAACTGGTGCTATCTGATGGACTTTTCGAGAACTGATTTCAGCGCAAGCCCACATAGGGTAAATTACCTACGAACAATTCCTCGTCATCGGTCGGACCATGAATATCAGTCGGTAAAATCAGCATAGGGTATATTACCTACGAACAATTGATCGTCATCGGTCGGTGATCCAGAACCGATGGGACGTCATCCTGGATCAATATCTTTCTGATTTTTCGCGATTTTTCCCAATTTTCCCTGATTTTTTCAAATATGTTTGAATTTCACCGCTGCTGGTCACGTGACTGCACTCGCCAATACAGCTAGTGCCAAGTGGCGGACTTTTCGTGAACTACTAAAACGAGTTGCGGCCAGTGCCATCTTTCGGATTTTTCGTGGGATTCAAAAGTGGCGGCCATTTGGGAATAGCGGGGGTCGGAAAATTCCGATTCGGAGCAAGGAGGAGCGTTTTTTGAGCCGGAAAAGTCGTTTTTCGGGTTGAAAAATTCGTTTACAAGCGGAAAAGGTCGATTTGGAGGGTGGAAATGTGGTTTTTCAGGGTGAAAGGTTGGTCTCAATACCCGCGCGATCATTCCGAACAGGAAGGGGTCGGAAAATTCCGATTCAGAGCAAGAGGGAGCGTTTTTTGAGCCGGATAAGTCGTTTTTTCGGTTCGAAAAAGTCGTTTCCGAGCGGGGGAGGTCGATTTGGAGGGTGGAAAAGTCGTTTTCGAGGGTGAAAGGGTGGTCTTCGAACGCGCGCGGTCATCCCGAACAGGCAGGGGTCGGAAAATTCCGATTCAGACCAAGGGGAAGCGTTTTTCGAGCCGGAAAAGTCGTTTTTCGGGTCAAAAAAGTCGTTTCCGAGCGGAAAAGGTCGATTTGGAGGGTGGAAATGTGGTTTTTCAGGGTGAAAGGGAGGTTTCCGAACGCGCGCGATCATTCCGAACAGGCAGGGGTCGGAAAATTCCGACTCAGAGCAAGGGGGAGCGTTTTTCGAGCGGGAAAAGTCGTTTTTCGGGTCGAGAAAGACGTTTCCGAGCGGGGAAGGTTGATTAAGAGGGTGAAAATGTGGTTTTTCAGGGTGAAAGGGTGGTCTTCGAACGCGCGCGATCATTCCGAACAGGCGGGGGTCGGAAAATTCCGATTCAGATCAAAGGGGAGCGTTTTTCGAGCCGGAAAAGTCGTTTTTCGGGTCGAAAAAAGTCATTTACGAGCGGAAAAGGTCGATTTGGAGGGTGGAAAAGTCGTTTTTGAGGGAGAAAGTGTGGTTTCCGAACGCGCGCGATCATTCCGAACAGGCAGGGGTCGGAAAATTCCGACTCAGAGCAAGGGGGAGCGTTTTTCGAGCCGAAAAAGTCGTATTTCGGGTCGAAAAAGACGTTTCCGAGCGGGGAAGGTCGATTAAGAGGGTGGAAAAGTCGTTTTTGAGGGTGAAAGGGTGGTCTTCGAACGCGCGCGGTCATTCCGAACAAGTAGGGGTCGGAAAATTCCGATTCAGAGCAAGGGGGAGCGTTTTTCGAGCCGGAAAAGTCGTTTTTTCGGGTCGAAAAAGTCGTTTTCGAGCGGAAGAGGTCGATTTGGAGGGTGGAAAAGTCGTTTTCCAGGGTAAAAGAGTGGTTTCCGAACGCGCGTGATCATTCTGAACAGGCAGAGGTCGGAAAATTCCGATTCAGAGCAAGGAGGAGCGTTTTTTGAGCCGGAAAATTCGTTTTTCGGGTCGAAAAAGTCGTTTCCGAGCGGAAAAGGTCGATTTGGAGGGTAAAAATGTGGTTTTTGAGGGTAAAAGGGTGGTTTCCGAACGCGCGTGGTCATCCCGAACAAGCAGGAGTCGGAAAATTCCGATTTAGAGCAAGGGGGAGCGCTTTTTGAGCCGGAAAAGTCGTTTTTCGGGTCGAAAAAGTCGTTTCCGAGCGGAAAAGGTCGATTTGGAGGATGGAAATGTGGTTTTTCAGGGTGAAAGGGTGGGCTCCGAACGCGCGCGATCATTCCAAACAGGCAGGGGTCGGAAAATTCCGATTCAGAGCAAGGAGGAGCGTTTTTTGAGCCGGAAAAGTCGTTTTTCGGGTCGAAAAAGTCGTTTCCGAGCGAAAAAGGTCGATTTGGAGGGTAAAAAAGTCGTTTTTTAGGGTGAAAGGGTGGTCTCCGAACGCGCGCGATCATTCTGAACAGGCAGGGGTCGGAAAGGGCGAGGCCTCTTGGGGACTTTTTATGTTTGAATTTTACCGCTGTTGGTCGCGTCTGCGCACTCACCGATACAGCTAGCGCTAAGTGGTGGAATTTTCAGGAACTACAAAAACTGGTGCTATCTGATGGACTTTTCGAGAACTGATTTCAGCGCAAGTCCACATAGGGTAAATTACCTACGAACAATTCCTCGTCATCGGTAGGACCATGAATATCAGTCGGTAAAATCAGCATAGGGTATATTACCTACGAACAATTGATCGTCATCGGTCGGTGATCCAGAACCGATGGAACGTCATCCTGGATCAATATCTTTCTGATTTTTCGCGATTTTTCCCAATTTTCCCTGATTTTTTCAAATATGTTTGAATTTCACCGCTGCTGGTCACGTGGCTGCACTCGCCAATACAGCTAGTGCCAAGTGGCGGACTTTTCGTGAACTACTAAAACGAGTTGCGGCCAGTGCCATCTTTCGGATTTTTCGTGAGATTCAAAAGTGGCGGCCATTTGGGAATAGCGGGGGTCGGAAAAATCCGATTCGGAGCAAGGAGGAGCGTTTTTTGAGCCGGAAAAGTCGTTTTTCGGGTCGAAAAAGTCGTTTCCGAGCGAAAAAGGTCGATTTGGAGGGTGGAAAAGTCGTTTTTCAGAGTTAAAGAGTGGTTTTCGAACGCGCGCGATCATTCCAAACAGGCAGGGGTCAGAAAATTTCGATTCAGAGCAAGGGGGAGCGTTTTTCGAGCCGGATAAGTCGTTTTTCGGGTCGAACAAGTCGTTTCCGAGCGGGGGAGGTCGATTTGGAGGGTGGAAAAGTCGTTTTTAAGGGTGAAAGGGTGGTCTCCAAACGCGCGCGATCATTCCGAACAGGCAGGGGTCGAAAAATTCCGATTCAGAGCAAGGAAAAGCGTTTTTCGAGCCGGAAAAGTAGTTTTTCGGGTCGAAAAAGTCGTTTCCGAGCGGAAAAGGTCGATTTGGAGGGTAGAAATATGAATTTTCAGGGTGAAAGGGAGGTTTCCGAACGCGCGCGATCATTTTAAACGAGCAGGGGTCGGAAAATTCCGATTCAGAGCAAGGGGGAGCGTTTTTCGAGCCGGAAAAGTCGTTTTTCGGGTCGAAAAATTCGTTTTCGAGCGGAAAAGGTCGATTTGGAGGGTGGGAATGTGGTTTTTCAGGGTAAAAGGGTGGTCTTCGAACGCGCGCGATCATTCCGAACAGGCAGGGGTCGGAAAATTCTGATTCAGATCGAAGGGGAGCGTTTTTCGAGCGGGAAAAGTCGTTTTTCGGGTCGAGAAAGACGTTTCCGAGCGGGGAAGGTTGATTAAGAGGGTGGAAAAGTCGTTTTTGAGGGTGAAAGAGTGGTCTTCGAACGCGCGCGGTCATTCCGAACAAGTAGGGGTCGGAAAATTCCGATTCAGAGCAAGGGGGAGCGTTTTTCGAGCCGGAAAAGTCGTTTTTCGGGTCGAAAAAGTCGTTTCCGAGCGGAAAAGGTCGATTTGGAGGGTGGAAAAGTCGTTTTCCAGGGTGAAAGAGTGGTTTCCGAACGCGCGCGATCATTCTGAACAGGCAGAGGTCGGAAAATTCCGATTCAGAGCAAGGAGGAGCGTATTTTGAGCCGGAAAATTCGTTTTTCGGGTCGAAAAAGTCGTTTCCGAGCGGAAAAGGTCGATTTGGAGGGTGGAAATGTGGTTTTTGAGGGTGAAAGGATGGTTTCCGAACGCGCGTGGTCATCCCGAACAAGCAGGAGTCGGAAATTCCGATTCAGAGCAAGGGGGAGCGTTTTTTGAGCCGGAAAAGTCGTTTTTCGGGTCGAAAAAGTCGTTTCCGAGCGAAAAGGTCGATTTGGAGGATGGAAATGTGGTTTTTCAGGGTGAAAGGGTGGGCTCCGAACGCGCGCGATCATCCTAAACAGGCAGGGGTCGAAAAATTCCGATTCAGAGCAAGGAAAAGCGTTTTTCGAGCCGGAAAAGTAGTTTTTCGGGTCGAAAAAGTCGTTTCCGAGCGGAAAAGGTCGATTTGGAGGGTAGAAATATGAATTTTCAGGGTGAAAGGGAGGTTTCCGAACGCGCGCGATCATTTTAAACGAGCAGGGGTCGGAAAATTCCGATTCAGAGCAAGGGGGAGCGTTTTTCGAGCCGGAAAAGTCGTTTTTCGGGTCGAAAAATTCGTTTTCGAGCGGAAAAGGTCGATTTGGAGGGTGGGAATGTGGTTTTTCAGGGTAAAAGGGTGGTCTTCGAACGCGCGCGATCATTCCGAACAGGCAGGGGTCGGAAAATTCTGATTCAGATCGAAGGGGAGCGTTTTTTGAGCCGGAAAAGTCGTTTTTCGGGTCGAGAAAGACGTTTCCGAGCGGGGAAGGTTGATTAAGAGGGTGGAAAAGTCGTTTTTGAGGGTGAAAGAGTGGTCTTCGAACGCGCGCGATCATTCCGAACAAGTAGGGGTCGGAAAATTCCGATTCAGAGCAAGGGGGAGCGTTTTTTCGAGCCGGAAAAGTCGTTTTTCGGGTCGAAAAAGTCGTTTCCGAGCGGAAAAGGTCGATTTGGAGGGTGGAAAAGTCGTTTTCCAGGGTAAAAGAGTGGTTTCCGAACGCGCGCGATCATTCTGGACAGGCAGAGGTCGGAAAATTCCGATTCAGAGCAAGGAGGAGCGTATTTTGAGCCGGAAAATTCGTTTTTCGGGTCGAAAAAGTCGTTTCCGAGCGGAAAAGGTCGATTTGGAGGGTGGAAATGTGGTTTTTGAGGGTGAAAGGATGGTTTCCGAACGCGCGTGGTCATCCCGAACAAGCAGGAGTCGGAAATTCCGATTCAGAGCAAGGGGGAGCGTTTTTTGAGCCGGAAAAGTCGTTTTTCGGGTCGAAAAAGTCGTTTCCGAGCGGAAAAGGTCGATTTGGAGGATGGAAATGTGGTTTTTCAGGGTGAAAGGGTGGGCTCCGAACGCGCGCGATCATTCTGAACAGGCAGGGGTCGAAAAATTCCGATTCAGAGCAAGGGGAAGCGTTTTTTGAGCCGGAAAAGTCGTTTTTTCGGGTCGAAAAATTCGTTTACGAGTAGAAAAGGTCGATTTGGAGGGTGGTAATGTGGTTTTTCAGGGTAAAAGGGTGGTTTCCAAACGCACGCGATCATTCCGAACAGGCAGGGGTCGGAAAATTCCGATTCAGAGCAAGGGGGAGCGTTTTTTGAGCCGGAAAATTCGTTTTTCAAGTCGAAAAAGTCGTTTCCGAGCGGAAAAGGTCGATTTGGAGGGTGGAAATGTTGTTTTTCAGGGTCTAAGGGTGGTCTCCGAACGCGCGCGATCATTCTGAACAGGCAGGGGTCGGAAAGGGCGAGGCCTCTTGGGGACTTTTTATGTTTGAATTTTACCGCTGTTGGTCGCGTCTGCGCACTCACCGATACAGCTAGCGCTAAGTGGTGGAATTTTCAGGAACTACAAAAACTGGTGCTATCTGATGGACTTTTCGAGAACTGATTTCAGCGCAAGCCCACATAGGGTAAATTACCTACGAACAATTCCTCGTCATCGGTAGGACCATGAATATCAGTCGGTAAAATCAGCATGGGGTATATTACCTACGAACAATTGATCGTCATCGGTCGGTGATCCAGAACCGATGGGACGTCATCCTGGATCAATATCTTTCTGATTTTTTGCGATTTTTCCCAATTTTCCCTGATTTTTTCAAATATGTTTGAATTTCACCGCTGCTGGTCACGTGGCTGCACTCGCCAATACAGCTAGTGCCAAGTGGCGGACTTTTCGTGAACTACTAAAACGAGTTGCGGCCAGTGCCATCTTTCGGATTTTTCGTGGGATTCAAAAGTGGCGGCCATTTGGGAATAGCGGGGGTCGGAAAATTCCGATTCGGAGCAAGGAGGAGCGTTTTTTGAGCCGGAAAAGTCGTTTTTTCGGGTTGAAAATTCGTTTACAAGCGGAAAAGGTCGATTTGGAGGGTGGAAATGTGGTTTTTCAGGGTGAAAGGTTGGTCTCAATACCCGCGCGATCATTCCGAACAGGAAGGGGTCGGAAAATTCCGATTCAGAGCAAGATGGAGCGTTTTTTGAGCCGGAAAAGTCGTATTTGGGTCGAAAAAGTGCAAAATCGTAGAAAGGGGGTGCAAAAAAGCGAAAATGGCGATTGTAAAAAAGGGGGCGTGGCAAAATCCTAACCATACTTAACCATACCTAACCATACCTAACCATACCTAACCATACCTACCTAAATTTAACCATACCTAACCATACCTAACCATACCTAACCAAATCTGACCAATCGTGACTCGCGCGTCTTCTAGAAAGATAGGGGTAGTTTTTCCGTCTCAAAATCCCGATTCAGAGCAAGGGGAAGCGTTTTTCGAGCCGGAAAAGTCGTTTTTCGGGTCGAAAAATTCGTTTCCGAGCGGGGGAGGTCGATTTAGAGGGTGAAAAGGTGGTTTTTCAGGGTGAAGGGGTGGTCTTTGAACGCGCGCAATCATTTTGAACAGGCAGGGGTCGGAAAACTCCGATTCAGAGCAAGGGGGAGCGTTTTTTGAGCCGGAAAAGTCGTTTTTCGGGTCGAAAAAGTCGTTTCCGAGCGGGGGAGGTCGAGTTAGAGGGTGGAAAAGTCGTTTTTGAGGGTAAAAGGGTGGTCTTCGAACGCGCGCGGTCATCCCGAACAAGCAGGGGTCGGAAAATTCCGATTCAGAGCAAGGGGGAACGTTTTTTGAGCCGGAAAAGTCGTTTTTTGGGTCGAAAAAGTGCAAAATCGTAGAAATGGGGTGCGAAAAAGCGAAAATGGCGATTGTGAAAAAGGGGGCGTGGCAAAATCCTAACCATACTTAACCATACCTAACCATACCTACCCAAATTTAACCATACCTAACCATACCTAACCATACCTAACCAAATTTGACCAATCTTGACTCGCGCGTCTTCTAGAAAGATAGGGGTGGTTTTTCCGTCTCAAAATCCCGATTCAGAGCAGGGGGAAGCGTTTTTCGAGCCGGAAAAGTCGTTTTTCGGGTCGAAAAATTCGTTTACGAGCGGAAAAGGTCAATTTGGAGGGTGGAAATGTGATTTTTCAGGGTAAAAGGGTGGTCTCCGAACCCGCGCGATCATTTCGAACAGGCAGGGGTCAGGAAATTCCGATTCAGAAGAAGGGGGAGCGTTTTCGAGCCGGAAAAGTCGTTTTTCGGGTCGAAAAAGTCGTTTCCGAGCGGGGGAGGTCGATTTAGAGGGTGGAAAAGTCGTTTTTGAGGGTGAAAGAGTGGTCTTTAAACGCGCGCGGTCATTTTGCACGAGCAGCGGTCGGAAAATTCCGATTCAGAGCGAGGGGGAACGTTTTTTGAGCCGGAAAAGTCGTTTTTTGGGTCGAAAAAGTGCAAAATCGTAGAAAGGGGGTGCAAAAAAGCGAAAATAGCGATTGTGAAAAAGGGGGCGTGGCAAAATCCTAACCATACTTAACCATACCTAACCATACCTAACCAAATTTAACCATACCTAACCATACCTAACCATACCTAACCAAATCTGACCAATCTTGACTCGCGCGTCTTCAAGAGAGATGGGGGTCGTTTTTTCTTCTCAAAATCCCGATTCAGAAAAAGAGGAAGCGTTTTTCGAGCCGGAAAAGTCGTTTTTCGGGTCGAAAAAGTCGTTTCCGAGCAGAAAAGGTCGATTTGGAGGGTGGAAAAGTCGTTTTTGAGGGTGAAAGTGTGGTTTCCGAACGCGCGCGATCATTTCGAAAAGGCAGGGGTCGGAAAATTCTGATTCAGAGCAAGGGGGAGCGTTTTTCGAGCCGGCAAAGTCGTTTTTCGGGTCGAAAAAGTCGTTTCCGAGCGGAAGAGGTCGATTTAGAGGGTGGAAATGTAGTTTTCCAGGGTGAAAGGGTGGTTTCCGAACGCGCGCAATCATTCTGAACAGGCAGGGGTCGAAAAATTCTGATTCAGAGCAAGGAAGAGCGTTTTTCGAGCCGGAAAAGTCGTTTTTCGGGTCGAAAAAGTCGCTTCCGAGCGGGGGAGGTCGATTTAGAGGGTGGAAAAGTTGTTTTTGAGGGTAAAAGGGTGATTTTTGAACGCGCGCGATTCTTCCAAACAGGCAGAGGTCGGAAAATTCCGATTCAGAGCAAGGAGGAGCGTTTTTCGACTCGGAAAAGTCGTTTTTCGGGTCGAAAAAGTCGTTTCCGAACGAAAAAGGTCGATTTGGAGGGTAGAACCGTGGTTTTTTAGGGTGAAAGGGTGGTCTACGGAAGCGCGTGATAATTTCAAACAGGCGGAGGTCGGAAAATTCCGATTCAGAGCAAGGGAGAGCGTATTCGAGCCGGAAAAGTCGTTTTTCGGGTCGAAAAAGTCGTTTCCGAGCGAGGGAGGTCGATTTGGAGGGTGGAAAAGTCGTTTTTGAGGGTGAAAGGGTGGTCTTTGAACGCGCGTGGTCATCTTGAACAAGCAGGGGTCGGAAAATTCTGATTCAGAGCGAGGGGAAGCGTTTTTCGAGCCGGAAAAGTCGTTTTTCGGGTCGAAAAATTCGTTTACGAGCGAAAAAGGTCGATTTGGAGAGTGGGATTGTGGTTTTTCAGGGTAAAAGGGTTGTTTTTCGAACGCGCGCGATCATGTTGAACAGGCAGGGGTCAGAAAAATCCGATTCAGAGCAAGGGGGAGCGTTTTTCGAGCCGGAAAAGTCGTTTTTCGGGTCGAAAAATTCGTTTACGAGCGGAAAAGGTCGATTTGGAGGGTGAAAATGTGGTTTTTCAGGGTGAAAGGGTGGTCTCCGAACCCGCGCGATCATTCCGAACAGGCAGAGGTCAGAAAATTGTGATTCAGAAAAAGGGGGAGCGTTTTTCGAGCCGGAAAAGTCGTTTTTCGGGTCGAAAAAGTCGTTTCCGAGCGGGGGAGGTCGATTTAGAGGGTGGAAAAGTTTCTTTTGAGAGTGAAAGGTTGTTTTCTTACCGCGCGCGGTCATCCCGAACGAGCAGGGGTCGGAAAATTCCGATTCAGAGCAAGGGGGAACGTTTTTTGACTCGGAAAAGTCGTTTTTTGGGTCGAAAAAGTGCAAAATCGTAGAAAGGGGGTGCAGAAAAGCGGAAATAGCGATTGTAAAAGAGGGGGCGTGGCAAAATCCTAACCATACTTAACCATACCTAACCATACCTAACCATACCTAACCATACCTACCCAAATTTAACCATACCTAACCATACCTAACCATACCTAACCAAATCTGACCAATCTTGACTCGCGCGTCTTTTAGAAAGATAGGGGTGGTTTTTCCGTCTCAAAATCCCGATTCAGAGCAAGGGGAAGCGTTTTTCGAGCCGGAAAAGTCGTTTTTAGGGTCGAAAAAGTCGTTTCCGAGCGGAAAAGGTCGATTTGGAGGGTGAAAAAGTCGTTTTTGAGGGTGAAAGGGTGTTCTTTGAACGCGCGCAATCATTTTGAACAGGCGGGGGTCGGAAAACTTCGATTCAGAGCAAGGGGGAGCGTTTTTCGAGCCGGAAAAGTCGTTTTTCGGGTCGAAAAATTCGCTTCCGAGCGGGGGAGGTCGAGTTAGAGGGTGGAAAAGTCGTTTTTGAGGGTGAAAGGGTGTTTCCTGACCGCGCGCGGTCATCCCGAACGAGCAGGGGTCGGAAAATTCCGACTCAGAGCAAGGGGGAACGTTTTTTGAGCCGGAAAAGTCGTTTTTTAGGTCGAAAAAGTGCAAAATCGTAGAAAGGGGGTGCAGAAAAGCGAAAATAGCGATTGTAAAAAAGGGGGCGTAGCAGAATCCCAACCATACTTAACCATACCTAACCATACCTAACCAAATCTGACCAATCGTGACTCGCGCGTCTTCTAGAAAGATAGGGGTAGTTTTTCCGTCTCAAAATCCCGATTCAGAGCAAGGGGAAGCGTTTTTTGAGCCGAAAAAGTCGTTTTTCGGGTCAAAAAATTCGTTTCCGAGCGGGGGAGGTCGATTTAGAGGGTGAAAAGGTGGTTTTCCAGGGTGGAGGGGTGGTCTTTAAACGCGTGCAATCATTTCAAACAGGCGGGGGTCGAAAAACTCCGATTCAGAGCAAGGGGGAGCGTTTTTCGAGCCGGAAAAGTCGTTTTTCGGGTCGAAAAATTCGTTTGCGAGCGGAAAAGGTCGATTTGGAGGGTGGAAAAGTCGTTTTTAAGGGTAAAAGGGTGTTTTCCAACCGCGCGCGGTCATCCCGAACGAGCAGGGGTCGGAAAATTCCGATTCAGAGCAAGGGGGAACGTTTTTTGAGCCGGAAAAGTCGTTTTTTGGGTCGGAAAAGTGCAAAATCGTAGAAAGGGGGTGCAGAAAAGCGAAAATAGCGATTGTAAAAAAGGGGGGCGTGGCAAAATCCTAACCATACTTAACCATACCTAACCATACCTAACCATACCTAACCATACCTACCCAAATTTAACCATACCTAACCATACCTAACCATACCTAACCAAATCTGACCAATCTTGACTCGCGCGTCTTCTAGAAAGATAGGGGTAGTTTTTCCGTCTCAAAATCCCGATTCAGAGCAAGGGGAAGCGTTTTTCGAGCCGGAAAAGTCGTTTTTCGGGTCGAAAAATTCGCTTCCGAGCGGGGGGAGGTCGATTTAGAATGTGGAAAAGTCGTTTTTGAGGGTGAAAGGGTGGTTCTTAAACGCGCGCGATTTTTTTGGACAGGCAGAGGTCGAAAAATTCCGATTCAGAGCAAGGAGGAGCGTTTTTCGACTCGGAAAAGTCGTTTTTCGGTCGAAAAAGTCGTTTCCGAACGGAAAAGGTCGATTTGGAGGGTAGAACCGTGGTTTTTTAGGGTGAGAGGGTGGTCTACGGAAGCGCGTGATAATTCTGAACAGGCGGAGGTCGGAAAATTCCGATTCAGAGCAAGGGGGAGCGTATTCGAGCCGGAAAAGTCGTTTTTCGGGTCGAAAAAGTCGTTTCCGAGCGAGGGAGGTCGATTTGGAGGGTGGGAAAGTCGTTTTTGAGGGTGAAAGGGTGGTCTTCGAACGCGCGTGGTCATCTTGAACAAGCAGGGGTCGGAAAATTCTGATTCAGAGCGAGGGGAAGTGTTTTTTGAGCCGGAACAGTCGTTTTTCGGGTCGAAAAATTAGTTTACGAGCGGAAAAGGTCGATTTGGAGGGTGAAAATGTGGTTTTTCAGGGTGAAAGAGTTTTTTTCGAACACGCGCGATCATGTTGAACAGGCAGGGGTCGGAAAAATCCGATTCAGAACAAGGGGGAGCGTTTTTCGAGCCGGAAAAGTCGTTTTTCGGGTCGAAAAAGTCGTTTCCGAGCAGGGGAGGTCGATTCAGAGGGTGAAAATGTGGTTTTTCAGGGTGAAAGAGTGGTCTCCGGAAGCGCGCGATCATTCTTAACAAGCAGGGGTCGGAAAATTTCGATTCAGAGCAAGGGGGAGCGTTTTTCGAGCCGGAAAAGTCGTTTTTCGGGTCGAAAAAGTCGTTTCCGAGCGGAAAAGGTCGTTTTGGAGGGTAAAACCGTGGTTTTTTAGGGTGAAAGAGTGGTCTACAAACGTGCGCGATCATTCTGAACAGGCATGGGTCGGAAAATTCCGATTCAGAGCAAGGGGGAGCGTTTTTCGAGCCGGAAAAGTCGTTTTTCGGGTCGAGAAATTCGTTTGCGAGCGGAAAAAGTCGATT